>NW_024508656.1:207500-807500 GCF_017590135.1 Pyrgilauda ruficollis | reverse complement strand
CTTCAAGCCCTGTCCAGCCTGGCCTTGGACACTGCCAGGGATCCAGGGGCAGCCACAGCTGCTCTGGGCACCCTGTGCCAGGGCCTGCCCACCCTCACAGGGAGCAATTCCTTTCCAATATCCCATCCATCCCTACCCTCTGGCAGTGGGAGCCATTCCCTGTGTCCTGTCCCTCCAGCCCTTGTGCCAGGTCCCTCTCCAGCTCTCCTGGAGCCCTTTTAGGCACTGGAAGGGCCTCTGAGGTCTCCTTGGAGCCTTCTCTCCCCCAATATCACAGAGTTTGTCATTGCAGTTCCTTGAGGGAGTTGGTATTTGTGCAGCTGTGAGCCAGGGTGTGCCCAGGGTGTGTGCAGGACTCTCCTCCCGGTTCCAGGTGTTCGTGGGGCTGCTGTGGCCTCGGGTGATGGGAGAGATGGGCAATGCCAGGAAAACAGGGCACAGCTCCTCATTCCCTCTGCCCTTCAGAGCACAGCAAAGGCAGCCTGGTTCAGTACAGAGCTGTAGCTGCACGGCAAGAGGGGCTGTCTCTGGCCAGTCCTCCCGCCTGGCGCTGGCCATAAATCACCTCCTGACACTCCCTGTAAAAGCTGAGGCTTTTCTTAGTGCCTCAGCATCCCCAGTGTGCACTAGTGCTGCACCAGGCTCTGCCTGCACTCACACCAGCTCTTCAGTAGCTATTCAGAGGGGTTGTGTTTAGCAAGGTTCAGACCAGCTGTTTGGGCATGACATTTGACTGTACCTGTCCCAGCCCCGGGAATCTCGTTGCTCCTCATGCCGCAGCAGCTCCGTCCTGCCCGGGAGCCAGCGGGTCCTGCTGCTGCTGCCCTGTGGGTGTTGGTTGGATTTTCCTGCTGACAGAGCCAGGCTCACTGCTGGAATCATGGCTTTTTATCAGTCCTTTGGTTTGTCCTGGGGACCAGGAGCACCTCGTGTCCCACGGCTGTGGCAGCAGGTGAGGAATGAACCCATGGGTCATGTTCAACACCAATGAAATCTGTCCATAACCACAAACAATTATTTCTTTAAGGTGTGTTGGCTTTCCACTAGAAAAAGAAGGAAAAACGTCTTAAGGGCTTGAAACATGAAGTCTCAAGTGAAGTATTTGTTTTAACACCACCCCCTTATCCCTGTTCCCTTCAAGCAAAGTGAGCTTTCATAACCTTGTTTGGCCACAGTCCGAGTGGCCTTGAGGGCAGCAATAGCTGTCGTTTTGGGGGCAGAAAGAGAAAAAATTAGCCAATATGTGCTGGAGAAATTGGTGCTGTTCTTCTTCTCAATGTCTGATCCCGTTTCCCTGAGGACAAAGACCAGAACAAGGCAGAAGGGGAAGGAGCAGCATCCTTGCAGCCTGGAGAGCCCCTGTTCCCATTCCTCACAGGCTGGCAGCAGCAGCAGCCTCTTCCCCTGGGGCTCCGTACACCCAGGAAGGCTTTAGGAAACATTTGGGTACTGGGGCACTGCTCCCCAGGACAGGCCTCTGACCTCGGTGCCCTCTCTGCATCCGTGGCAGACAACATCACTCCGCAGTCTGCCTCTGCTGAAATGTCGAAATTCAGACAAACCAGTAATTTTTCTGCAGAGTGCAAAGTCCCAGTGGACCAACCACAAAACCTGCAGTAAAGGACACATCCTCCTGGCCCTCTTATTTGTGTCTGCAGTGTCCCTGGCTCTCATTAGTGGGGATTTATTCCTGCAGATCCAGTGGGATGCCTGCCTGGGCTGTGAGCAGCCTGTGCTGCCCCTGTCCTTCACAGTGGCTCTATTGGCTCTGCCTGTCCCAGATTAAGCAGGGAGCTGCCTCAGTGCTGCTTCCAAGCTGGGCAAGAAATCAGATTTGCAACCCAATCCCTGCTCCCTACTTAATTTGGATGCAGGAAAAGCAGGAAAACAAACCACAGTTACACAGCAGCTCTGCTGGGTGTGACCCCACAGTGCCCATGGCCACTCCTGCCTCTGGCACTGTCCTTTCCTGCTTCCCTGTGGGGTTCTTTCCCTGCAGAGCAGCTTAAGACACCTGCAGGTCCCATCCTGCGGGCACATCCATGGGATGACTCCCCACAGGTGCCACGTGCCCAAGGTTATTGCAGCTGAGAACCGGGCTGGCCGCACCGAAGGCTCCCAGATATTTGTTTGCTTTCCTCCATTCCTCCTGTTGACTTTGCAGGAGCAATATGTGCACGCAGGGACCTGCATACAGATGTCCCCGTGTGGCTGGCAGCTGAATCACGCCTCTCCTCCTATTTTTTCTTCAAACCCGGCCCCCGCTGACATTGAATTAAGGGCTTTTATTATCACTTGTGCAGGGATTTTTCTTTGCCCGTGCCTGTGCAGCCACGGCCAAGCGCTGCCATCCCGGCTGCCCCGCTATTAATAGCTGCTTTTACCTTTCATGTGTGAGGCCCAGCACTTTTATTGCAGCTCTTTGGATGCACTTCAGGTGTTTCCAATTCTCCCAGCAATGTCTTCTCCTCGTTGAAATTCTTCCTGCCTATTTTTACTTCTTTTTATCTCAAATCCTTTTTTCCCCCCCACAAATGATCCTGCCAGAGGATGATTTTGTTGGTTGTACTGCTCTTGCATTTTAGACTTCTCAAGGACTAATGAACTTTATTAGATTATAATGAACTTATTACTCAGTGCTGCTGACCCGCTTTTGAAAGAACTTGAATTATTATTTGGAACAGGCCTGTTGAGGGACTGTATTTTTTTTTTTTTCAGAGCAGTGTGGGTATATTAACTAATCAGAGGCACATTTTTTTGCTTTATATTAATTATCTAAGATTCACGTGAAATAGAATTGGTCTGCACTGATGGAGAGCCAGGGAGTGGGGATGGGGCTGCTTCATCCTCCAAGTGGGTTGGAGGAGCTGTTCCATGATGGATTATTGGGTTCCCATCTCTTGCCTCTCTCCAGAGCATCATTGTCCCTCCTGTCCTTGAGTCTCATCCTCTCCAGTTTTTGGACTCCAGCTCCCACCCTCACAGCCAAGGGATGCTCTAGGTGAAAACCCAGGGGGTCTTGCACTCTCATGCTGGCTGGCTCTGGGAGTGCTTTAATGTCCATTGGATTTGGGGTGTCCCCAGCTGAGCTTGAGGCTGGGTGGGTGAGTGTGGCTCTGGGGGAGGAGTGGTCAGTGGGTAGGAATGGATGGGCAGGAACTTTGGGATGAATCTCCAGAGAGACCTCACAGCTAAAGTGTCCCTGCCACTGGCAGGGGTGGAATGGGATGTGCTTTAAGGTCTCTTCCCCCTCAAACCATTCTGTGATAAACTCAGGGCTGCCACTTGGTGACTTCCAGCAATGCCACATCCATCAGTGGCAGTACCAGTGCTGTTAAATCCCACATCATGAGATCTGGAGCATGAGCTCCCACGGCTGCAGCTTTCCACCTTTCTGTGGTGTGGATCTGTTGAGCACCTTTTCCTCCCTCCCAACCTTCCTCCCTTGCTTGTTGGGTTTTGTTTCCAAGTTTCCCCTGGAGCTGGTGGCTCCGTGCCGTGACTCCTCGCCAGCCCTGCAGCGTGGCCGGGGGTGGGGGCAGCGTTCCTTCAGCCCTGCTGGAACTCCGGGCTGGGAGCAGGAAGGTTCCTGAGTGCGGGGGGATGTGTGTGCAGTGCATGGATGAGTCAGGCGTTGGCAGGGCACCGGTTCACTCCAAATCAATTTTCACCTGTCTGCAGCCTGCGCTGTCGGCTCGGAGGAGAAGAGGGAGTGTGCAGGGGAGACAGGGCTGGGGGAAGAGCCTCCCTACAGCAGCCTGCACTCAGGACTGGGCTGCAGCCCTGCATGGGGAGGCAGGAAAGGGAAACAGCCAGAGATGAGGAGGAAGAGAGGGAAGACAGGTGCTGGCATGAATCCCCAGCCACTGAGCTACAGGAGAAAAGCATGGTCAGGAAAGAACAAGTGCTCCTTACTGCTTCACATCAGGGTGAGATCCCATGGGAAAGGCAGGAAAGATGCCCAAAATGTGCCCTCTCTGGAGGACTTGGCTGGTGGGTGGCAGCTGAGATTGCTTGATGTCCCCCAGGAGCCCACAGGTGGCCCCAAAAATGTCACTGAGTGAGGGTACTGCTCCAGGACGGGGCTGTGGGACACCCACCTGCTGCACAGCAAATCCATGGAAGCATGTTCTCACCCCATGGCATTGACATCTGTGGGGCTGGGGACAGCATCTGTGGGACACTGGTGATGTGTGGGCAAGCAGGGGGTGAGAGATGCTGCCAGGAGCAGGAGACACCTACAGCCCTTCCCTCCCTTTCCCCTGCAGTGGTACCCAAACCCTGAGCCTTGCTCCTGTGCACAAAGCCACCCCTTTCTGGGAAAGCAGCAAAGGCTGCAGTGGAGTGGCACAGCCCATGGGACACGTGGGACATGTGGGACACATAGGGCAAGGCCAGGAGCATGGAAATAAGGATCTATCACCCTGACTTCGGGATTCAGGTGCTCTTGAGATGAGGACAGACTCTTGACATCTCTGCCTCCCCCCATGAATGTGGTGCCCCCCCTGCTCTGGCTGCAGGAGCAGTTCTCTCCCAGAAGTGCCCCCATGTTGTGCTGGGAATGTTTTCCCCTGCTGCTGCCCTGGGAGATGCAGAGCTGTGACATGGGGTGGGTGCAGGGCTGGCCATGGGGCCACAGCACAGGGGATGAAGTCCTCAGCTCTTGGCAGACAGGAGCTGCTGCAGGGCAGTGGTGACAGGAGACCCTTGTGCTGTATGGGGAGACAGTCCCTACAAACCTGCCCTGTCCCAGTCTGTGTTGAGGCCAGGGTGGACACCAGGCTGCTCTGGGTGGGGTCCACTGTGACCCTTCACTGCCTCAGACCCACTGAGCTGAGGTGTCCTTGCTGACCGATTCCAAGACACAACAAGGCACTCTGTGACTTTTCTTCCCCTCTAGCAAGCTTTGCTGGGGACCCCACCAAGTTTGGGGGTCATAAATCCAAGAAATGGGATTTTTGTTTTTCATTTAGCTGCTAAAGTTAGAACAAGATGATCAAAAAGCCCCCTGTGGGCACCAGCTGAGAACCATCAGGAGGGTCTCACCCTTGGCAAAGACAACTCAGGACATTGCAATGTTGCCCTGGCAGGATGTCTTTGGGAACTGCAGGGGTAGAACTCCTGTGAGGAGTGTGAGCAGAGTCCCGGGCAGTGTCTGTCCCGCAGCAGCCCTGAGCTGGTCCCTGGCTGCTGTGCTTGGATTAGCCAAGGCACAATGCAATAAACAGCTCTGGCAATCCCTGACAGCACCGCACAGATAACAGTGACCTTTTCTTCTGCAATTATCTCTTCTCATAAAAACTGCATGCTGACTTTAATAAAACAGAGAAGGGAACTGATGGTTTCATATATGCTGCCATACAGGAGCCTAATGTGTGCCTCCAGAGCACAGAGCCAGGCAGAGCTGGGACGCTCTGGGCGCTGTGGGGAGGCGGCGCTGCCCCAGCCTTGCTGCGCAGGGTGAGGTGGCGCTGCCTTCCCACACCCTACTGCTCATCTGGGTGTGGGGAGATGGCAGCTGGGCTGGTGGTTCCAGCAGCCTCTACAAACAGCAGAAACATTTTTTGTTTCAATCCAAGGTGTGGTTTGGCCATCCCTTGACTCCAGGAGCCGGGAATTCAGCTGGGATACAAGAGCCCGAGATGCTTTAATGGCATTGTCAGCAGGTCTGCTCAGAGAAGTGAGGAAATGGGAAGGAATTCCTGGGATGTCTGTGTGCCTGCTCTGACTCCCAGCAAGCCACGTTCGTGTTGTGGTTCCCAGGCTGTGCCCTGGGTGCAGTTGGATCCCTCCCCGTGGTGCCCAGCACATCCCGCTGCCATCGCAGGCAGCTGATAAACACCGAGATCTACGCGACCCCTGGCTGTAAAGTGAAGGGGAAGAATTAGCACTCGGCCACTCAGAAATTATGGGACATCGTAAAAGCAGCCCCCCAGCCGCGCTGCTGCCGAGCTCCGGGCAGGGAAGGATACTGCCGGGAGGGTTTGCCGCCTCTTCCCAGCTGCGAGCTGCTGGAGAAGGATTTGTGGCCAAACTGGTGCCCGTTAAAGGGATGGGGAGACAGCTCTGGACCACAGAGAAGGAGCAGAGAAAGGGGCCGGGCTGCGGGACGGCTCCATCCTCACCGCAGCTGCTTCTGTCGCCTCTCGCTCGCGTCCTTCGGAGGGAGCAGCTCTGACTTACAGCGTGTCCTGCTTGTCCCCTGGTGTCACACCGTGCTGTTACTGAACCTGAGACCTCTGTCCCCTGTGAGTGGGCTCATCAGACACGCTGGCTAATGTTGGGTTGCACTGGGCAAGACCTGGATTGGATATTAGGAACAATTTTTTCACTGTGAGGGTGACCAGGCATTGAACAGGCTGACCAGGGCAGCAGTGGAGTCACTAGCCCTGAGTGGAATATGGCACTTGGGGACGTGGTTTAGTGGTGACCATGGCAGTGCTGGGGGAGTAGTTGGACGTGATGGCCCTAGAGGGCCTTTTGAATCTTCCATGACCCTGTGATCACTCGTGCAGCCAACAGCTTTCTCTTCCTTTCTCTCCATGCCTGACGGGGCACACATTGGCTGTGACTACCTGTGCAGGGGACATCGGGGTCCTGCCCATGGCCAGCAGTGCTGTGCATCAGGGTGATATCTGCACTGGGGCTTCCCCAAAACAGCCATGACCTTCTCCTGGAGAATGGGTGACATCTGCACCAGGACTTCCCCAAAACAGCCATGACCTTGTCCCAGGAAGGGGCAGGCAGCAGAGCCAGCCTCTGGGGCAGGAGGAGCCCCATGCTGCTGAATGTGCACTTATGGCTGGAGATCGCTGGCAATTATGATAATGGCTGGGATATCCAGAGCTGACATCTTCCTCCAGGATGATGAATATGCTGTCTGAGTCCTGTTCATTTTTAATTCCAAACTTCAACGCCGGCTAATCCCGGGCTCCGGGTGCTCAATGCTAATGAGCGGCACGGTGCCTGACTCCCATACTTAACAGCAAAGCAACTCCCAGGATCAAGGGGGTTAAGTATTGAAATTGTCTCATACATTAAATAATTAGTAGACAAACAGACTGACTTCTCAAGCCATCACCAGCCCCATCTGTTCTCTGTGTGTTTGCTCCCTCTCTTTGCTTGATCAGATAATTGGGTAGGGCTTCACCGAGAGGCATTCGCCTTGATTTGAGCCTTTGTGGTGTGTCAGGAGGGGAAATGTGGTGCTGAGGCTCTGACTGAGGCTGGCTGTGAAGCTGGAGTCACACTGCAGGTGGGTGATACCAGGGATGGCTGGTGTGGGCTCTTGGGTCTGGGCTGAGGTGAGAGACAAACAGGTAAATGATGCAAGGGACATGGCTGGGCTCAGTCTGAGTCTTGCTGAAAGGAGGTGTGAGCCCAAAACTCTGTGTAGGGGCGTACCTGTGCATGGCTGTGTGTGGAGGGACACAGAGAGGGCAGAAACAAGGGAGAAATAATCACAGAATCATGGAATATCCTGAGCTGGAAGGGACCCACAAGGATCATTGAAATCCAGCTCCTGGCCCTGCACAGACCCCAGCAATCCCCCCTGTGCATCCCTGGCAGCACTGTCCAAAGGCTCCTGGAGCTCTGGCAGCCCCGGGCCATGCCCATTCCCTGGGGAGCCTGGGCAGTGCCAGCACCCTCTGGGGGGAGAACCTTCTCCCAAAATCCAGCCTGGCCCTGCCCTGGCCCAGCTCCAGCCATTCCAGGGCTGCTGTCCCTGTCCCAGGAGCAGAGCTTGGTGTCTGATGTTCTTCAGCCCAGCGTGCACTGAAACTGTGAAACACAAACTGTGTGGCCCACCCAGAGGGGAACGCTCCAAAACCTCATTTACTGCACTGAAATGTTTTTGTAAATGTTTCAAATGGGTGTTTGAAAGCTTTTATTCTTTTATTTCCTTTTCAATGCTAATGCTTGAAGGTTTCCTGTAATTGCTTCCCTGTTTTTACTGCTCTGTGGCTTTTGTGAAATATTTTTGTTTTAACTACAATATTGATTTAGATACAATGCTAAGAAGACCCCTGAAAAAAGGTAAATGAAAAGCAATTACTAGAGAGTGCTTTAATGGAAAGGAGCCTCACATGGGGAATCAGCCCAGACCTCAACAGTTATTATTATTTATAGGACCCTTGGAAGGAGCACTTGGCCAGGCTGGCATGGAGAGTTATGGATGGGTAAGGCTGGTTCCATCAATAACACAGCCAGACCTGTGCCCAGTGCTGCAGGCAGGGCCTGCCATGGTCACCCAGCTCTGCCCAGCTCCAGCATGGGAGAAGGGTGTCCATCCTCCTCCTCTGCACACCTGGAGCAGCACTCCCACCCCAAAGCAGCCCAAGGACTTGGTGAAGCCTTGGCTTTGGCAGAGCATGGAGGGTGCCAGCCCGTGGGAGGTCAGGAAGGGGCTCTAAGGGCAGAGCACCCAGGTTAGTCCTGCCCAAGGGGATTTGAGCTGGAAGCCACTCCAGGCTTCTTTTGTGGTGTGTTCTGTTTTGGGTTTTTATTTGAAAGGCTCTCCCAGAAGGCTGTTACCATGACAGATCCCTATTCAGCTGGAATGTTGTGAGGCTGATGAGGGCTGGGGAAGAAAGGCAGGCCTTGGGAGAGGAGGGGAATGTTATTTTGTCAGGGCGATAAAAGAGCTGAACCCCAGGTGTGCTATAAAGAGAAACTTGACTTTTACCTAAAACACACCAGACATATTGCTGGAAAACCTCGATTAAGGATTTTAAAAGGTGAAAACCTTTCATCCAATTGACTCCTGAGGAAGTTCCTTGACACTGAGTAGATAAATAGAGGCTTTTGCCCTTAGCTGTTCTAGCATGAAAGGGGAGTCTCAGGAATGCTCACCAGATTAATGAGACAGAGGACTCATAAATATGTCAGAAAAACACAATAGTTGGAGATTAAATAGATGTCTCCTTGGGATGCACATTCATATTCACTAGGCTGGGGGTTTGCCAGGGGCCAGCATTCCCAGGGAGGGCTGAGCCCTGGCCAGCTGTGCCAGGCAGGGTGCCAGGCTCAGCCGGCAGGAAGGAGCTCATCACCTGAGCAAGGCTCCACCTCTGCTTGGCCAGGGCGGGCACAGGAGGTGGCAGGGACATGGGTGAGTGGTGGGCTTGGCAGCGCTGGGTTAAGGGTTGGACTTGATTATCCTAAAGTTCTTTTATAACCTGAAGGATTCCACAGTTCTGTGGCCTTTGCTGCCCCTCCAGGATGGCAGGGCTCAGCCGTACCACATCTCCAGGGTGCTGTACAGCTGGGTTTCACATCTGTTGTAAAAATCCCCTCTTTGGGGTGTGTAGATTGGGATGTTCAGGGTTTGCCAAGGTGGGAGCAAGTCCAGGCTGCAGAAGGAAGAGCAGCAGCTCCCTTGGTGTGTTCCCAAAACCCAGAGTGGGCAGCAGCACCCACTGTCGGAGTCAGGCCTCCTGCAAAGATACCTCTTACAGGAGATCTCCCAGAGGCTGGAAAACAGATCTGCTGCTGCTCCTGCACTGCCCCAGGCATTTCTGCAGAGCCTGGCAGGGCTGTGGGGTGCCCTGCTTGAAACCGGGGGAGGTGGAGAGGCGTGGGGTGAAGGGGGAGCAGGGCAGAGTGCCCTCCGTGCTCGCTCGGGGAACGCTCACAGAGAGGCTGCTTTCCTGGCCAAAAAGATGGGTTTGTTCTCCTAGCTCTGTCCCTCAGAGGAAAACCCTGCTGTGGGTGGGTGATCCCCACGGTGACAACTCCCCTGGGCTGCTCCTGGGAGCTCTTGAGAACCATTTGCCCCAGGGGTTGGAAGCTCTGTGTGTTCAGGCTGGGAAAGGGAGGTGAGGAGCTGCCTGGCCTCCACAGCCATCCCTCCTGTGGCTGCCCCCAGCCCCAGCCATTCCTTGCTGGCAGATGCCCATGGGCTTGTTCCAGGGGCAATCCTGCCTGCTGTGCTCAGCCCCTCCTGCCTGCTCATCCCCAGGAGCCCCCCAGCACTGGGAGCAGGGAGCAGCAGCAGCCTCAGAAATACTAAATCAGGGCTGCTGGGGGAAAATCAATCCTAAAATGCTGTGTGTGTGCCGTGGCAGGGAACTGGCTGGTGGACAGTGAAGCGGAGCCGGGAGTGCAGCATCCCAGGGAGCAGCCCCACAGCCAGGGCTGCTCCAGGCCCTGCCACGGCCACCCAGGGGCTGCACCGGCTGTTTCACAGTGCCAGGGTGGGTTTGGAACAGCAGGCTGAAGGTGCTGCTCACTGCTGGCCTGAGGATTGTGAGCAGCTCAGCTCCTGTCTCCGGGAGGATCAGCACGGAGAGGTGGCTCTGACCTGGTGTTCACCCTCCTGCCAGCCTCTGCGTGCTCCAGGGATTTTGGGGAAACTCCCTGTGGATGTCAAGTCACGGCAAAGTAAAACAAGTGCCTCCAGCAGTGGCTGTGGGGCTCTCCAGGGGCAGGGGATCAGTCAGAGGGGATGTGGATGAGCTCTGGGCACAGGGAAAAGCTGTAGCAAAGGGAGCTGGGCACAGGCTCCTGAGGGCGGGGGGAGCTCATCCCCAGTGGAAACAGCCCTGTGTGTGGGTGTTTAATAGGACTGTTGCATGGAGTGGCACTGCATTAATCACCATGGGAACACAGAGCAGTAAACAGTCTGAAATCATCCCAGAAAATATCACTGCCAGCGCTCACATCGGCCCTAATGTGAATTAACAAGCAAGCTGGCAGTGACTCAGTGCAGCAGAAAGCACAGCCAGGGCACCACAGAGCTCCCCCAAAGGGCAATCCCAGTGTGGCAGTCGGGGATGGAGCCCCAGAGAACCCAAAGCATGGTTTCCTTGGGGTCATCCCACACAGGCATCCCCTGCCCACGGGCAGCCTGGGCAAGGCTTGAGTGGAGCAGCTGGAAATGCCCAGGGCAGAGCATCCCCTCCAGGGATGAGGACAGAGCCTTGGGGCTGTGACAGGACCTGCCACTGTCCTTGTCGACAAGGCTCGCATGGCCTTGTCCCCCCAGTGCCACTCATCATCACTCGGCCTCTCTGGTTCAGCAATTCCACAGGAATGTTGGTCCTTCTCAGCACAGTGGCTGAACTGGCAGCACTGGGAGTTCAGCCCAAGGCAGGGCTTCTCCAGCCTCTGCATCCAGCAGCAGCCACCAAGGGCTGCCCTGTAAAACTTCCTTCCCGGCACGCCTGGGTGTCACCCTCAGCTGCAGCTGGGTCACAGCCACGGGCTGCTGCTCTCCCAGCCTTGGTCCAACAAGTCACTGCCTCCCTGGCACATGTCCTGAGGGTCCCTGAGCATCCTGTCCCCAGCCACCGGCAGGACCAGCAGCACGTCGTCCAGCACAGGGAGTGCTGCTGGGCCCCAGAGCCACCTCCCCTGGGGATGCCTCCAAGGCTGAGATGTCAGCCTTGGCAGAAAGTTCTGCACAGGCTCAGGGGCTTTTGGGGTGTCCTGGAGCCCCTGTGGCAGCTTCACCAAGGCTGTGCTTCTTTTCCCATCCTTCAAACATCTCTCCTGAGGCCAACACCCACCCTGGTGCCTACATGGAGCTCATATCCCAGAAATTCTGGCAAAGAAGAGATGCTGGGGCTGGCAGGGAGTGAGGTACCAGGCATGGAGACCTCTGTGTGGGGTGGGAGGTTGTAAATCTAATTTCCTACCTAATAAAGGTACCAAAAGGGAATCCCTCCCTTCTGGGTTCATCTACCTGGCATCTGAGCCCTCTCTCAGCCCCACCTGAGATCTGTGGCAGGTATTTGGGTTCTCAGGGCTGCCTGGGCATGCAGGGCTGGGTGCTGCAAGGGCTGCCCCTTGAGCTGGACCACGAACATTTTTCTTTTCCTGCTCCATTTAACCCTTCCTGATGCAATAGCTGCACGTGCTGGTTTGGCTGGCTCCATCCTGCTGTGCTCTCTGCCTCTGTGGCCTGGAAGGTGTTGTACAAATATCTGCAATACAGTCATGATACCTGTGCAGCACTTGTGTTTTGGGATGGCAGAGGGACTTCTCCTGTAGTTTAGGATCTTTTCAGACCAGTTCGAGTGTGGAAGCAGAGTGGCACCTGCTGCATCCCTCCCGTGGGTGATGCTCACCCCAAACAAGGGAGGGGAACACCTACAAGGTGCTGGCAGATGCTGCCACCCTGCTGGGCCCGTCCTGATGTCAGCCTGTGTTAGTCATCGTCATGGAAACGAGGAGCTGGTGGTGAACAACACAAACCATCCCCAGAAAGCAGCAGCACACGCTGCCTGCAGAGACGTGACTCAGGGTCGGGGCAGACCTCCCTGGAAAAGAGCCCAGCAGCTTCCTGGAAGTGCCAAGGGACAAGCAAGAAAGAACGGGGACCTCAGTGGTCACCTTGTTGTGAACAACTCACCTGGGCATGGCCTGGGAGTCACCAGTGAGCCCAAGACCACATCACTGCTCCCCACGGGGGCCAGCCCAGCGTAGTGACCACAGAAGGGACCCAGAGCCAGCTTTGGCCAAGCTGAGCAGCAGAAAAGCAGCAAACAAAGCCCTGCATGGGCTGTGCTGCACTGTCATTCCCAGAGGGATGTGCCTGGGTCCCTGCAGCCACCACTGGCCCCAGGAGCCTGCTGTGCCACCAGCCAACCTCAGAGCCTCAGCAGTGGGGCAAACCCAACCTCTTTGGGTCATCTGCAGCTCCCGAGAGGTGAAACCCCACGAAAGGTCCTTCAAGGGCAGAGGGACACATCGTCAGCGAGTGGAGGGCCAGCAACGCCTGTCCCCATCAGGGTGCCAGGGACAGGGATGGGTGGGGAACACTGCCTGGACCCAGACTCAGGGGGGAGGAAGTGCCTGGCAGAAACTGAGTTTTGGCTTTGAGTTGTTTTGCCCTGATTTAGCAAGTGGAGATGGAGTGACATCTCTGGACAGCTCTGCCAGGGCAGAAGGGCCCATGGGGATGGTGTCAGCCTCACCTCCATCAGGGATTCACACCCTGTCTTTTTTTTCAAATTTTAGAAACCTCCTGGTTTCCTGATGTCTTCAGGAAGGACATATTCCCTGTCAGGAACACTATTCTGTACCACAGCCAGGAGCTGTTGGTGTCTGTTTTGTGTCCCAGGCTTTGTGTCCAAGGAAAGGTTTCTTTCAGAAAGCCTTTTTCCACATCAGTTTTTGGTATTTGTTTTTTCATTAAGACCCAAATCTCCTGCTTGTCCTCCTTAACTTTTACTGAGTTTCTTTGTGTTGTCATTTCAGAGGCAGTTCCAAGGTTAAAGCAAACTCCTCATGCTGCAGTGACTGCAGCTCTCCAGGGGAAGGTTAAAGGATGCAAATTGTTGACAGAGGGCTTTTCAATTTAGCATGCAAAGATCTGATGGTTGAAAGGTGAAGTTAGACAAATCCTGGGGAACAGGATGGGTGATCAGCAATTGGAGCTGTTTGCCAGGGCTCCTGATGGATTCCCCTTCACCTGTGATTTTAAAATGAAGATTGGGTGCTTTTCTAAATGATGTGGTGACATTCAGAAAGCATTAATTTGGGGAAATGCTTCAGAGGAGCTCAGACTGGTCCTACCCACGAAGCCATGCACACTGAACCTTCCTGGGCTTTTCCATATCTCCTGTGGTGGCCATAAGGGACCCAGACCACTTCAGCCCCACTCTGTCTCCCACTGCCTTGACCCAGGGCTGCTGTCACCACAGTGAGACAACCACGGAGCCATCTCTACTACTGCCTCTCCCAGCCCCTCCTGCCTCTCCCAGCCCCTCCTGCCTCTCCCAGCTCCATCCTGCATCTCCCAGCTCCATCCTGCATCTCCCAGCTCCATCCTGCATCTCACAGCTCCATCCTGCCTCTCACAGCCCCTCCTGCCTCTCCCAGCTCCATCCTGCCTCTCACAGCCCCTCCTGCCTCTCCCAGTTCCATCCTGCATCTTACAGCTCCATCCTGCCTCTCCCAGCTCCTCTCTGGTGCCCATTGTTGCCAAAGCCTCTGGCAAAGCCAGCTCTGCTGGGCAAGGGGAGAATTTTGGACCCCGCCATTCTCACCAGCAGAGTCTCACCTGTGCCTGTCCCCAGCAACTTCTCCAGCTCCAAATCATGGATGGCAACTCTGCCCTGGTCCCTCTCTTGGTCTGATCCTGCTTTCCCTCCAGTGGCACTGCCAGCAGCCACTCCAGCTTTCCCCTGGGGGTGTTGCTGTGTGGGAGCTCGGTGCAGAGCATTTTGGCCAGCAGCCACCTCCTCCCTGCTCTCACACTCGGTGCTTACACGGGACCCAGGGAGTTTTTCTGTTGTTTTATTGCTCAGTGTTTGCAATGCAGTCTCTGGAATGCCTGTCCCCTTGCCTGCTCTGAAGCTCAGATATTCCTCCTGGGCTCATTTAAACTGTTTGCCTTGCTCTTTCATTGCGTTTCTTTTTCTGCTGGAATTCAGTGCCCGGCTCTCAGATCTTGCAAGCAGCATCCAGGCCTCCATCCTTCCAGCAGTGCCTGTCCTGCTGCCCCCAGGCAACCCTGCCCAGCTCAGCGCCACCCTGCCAGGGATAAATGTGCTCCTCCTGGATTTTAATTTCTGTTTTTGTCTTTTCTACCAGCTGATGGTTCTCTCTCTGAGTTCTTAGCCCTAGTGAGCACTGGTTCTCCATGCTTGAAAATCAGTGGGGCAACCAGCATCCACTCACTATTAACTGTAGTTATTTATCAGCAATAATTGCAATCTTTTGTGCCTTGGACACAACATGGGCACCATCTCCCAGCCACTTCAGCCTCTCTGCAGGTGTGTCCCAGCTGAGCACTGACAAATGATCCCGTGGGAAATGCAATAGCCGGGAGTGAGGGTCTCTCTCTAGTTTTTCATTCTCTTGCATTTATTTAATGTAAAGCTGTGTCTTTCCTGATGCTCAAACCAACCACTGTGCCCACTTCTTGGGCATTCAGATCCAAGAGATCTGAGATCCTTGTTTTGTGCTGTGTGCATGGAAATAAAATATGAATGTCTCTTGTTTAATGGTCTAAAAGTCTTTCTCGCTCTGCAAAAGCCCAGCATCCCCAAATCCATTTCCATTTATAACATTATGAGTAATTCTACTGGCAGCAGCTTTTCCTTGCCATATATATTTATTAGAGGGAGAAATTCCCCATCCTGAAATGATGTTCTTGCTTGGATCAAATAGCTTTTGAACTCCAGCTCTGTGTTTAACCCTTTTGTTGCTTTCCGTGTGCTGTTTTATCCCATGCTACGCAGGGCAGAGTGTTCCTCTCGGAGGAGAGGACACTTGGAATGCACAAAACAGCCTCAGCAGCACTCAGAAAACAAAACTGTAGCAGTTTTAGAAAAAGCTGTGCCATTTTTTTAAGATTAGGAAGCCACAGGGACCGGCATCCTTCTCCCCAAAGAGCAGAGATCTGCCCATGCCCAACTGATGACCATCAAGTTGTCATTTGGGCATTGCCATGTGCCCACAGATACTCTGGGCTCAGCTGGGGACACACGTGGGTGTCCCAGCCCAGCTAAGGGGACTCTGCAGGGCAGGTGGAAGGCATTTCTGGTCTTTCATGGGCCTCAGCATGGTGGTGGTGGCAGAACTGTTCACAGCTCCTTCTCCACGTGGTGGTAATTGCACAAAAGTTCAGAGCTCCCAGGACCTGGTTTTATACAGAGGGGCCCCCTTGAAGGAGGGGATTCCCCCTGTTTCCTGCTAAAATATTCCTGTGGCATCTATTCTGGGAATGTGGGAAGGAGAGGGAGAGAAGTGAGCGCTGCCCAACGGAGGAGGGCGAGCCACAAGCAGGACACAGACCTCAGAAATCCTGGTGCTCTCCGGCTGTTCCTGGTGGCAGGGGCACCATCTCCTGAGGAGCAGGGGATTTGTCAGTGTGTCGATGACAAATGGCTCTCGCTTGAGTAGAAAAATGGTTTATTGATTAGCTGGCAGAGGTGCCCGCAGGGACTGAGCCGCTACCGACCGGCGCCGTGCTGCAGCCACGCTCTGCCGGGCAGGCAGGACCTGGCTGTGCCTGGCCTCTCCTTCCCATGGCCCTGGGTCCTGCACAACAGAAACAGGGGCTTGGGAGCTCGTCCTGCTCCTTTCTCTGCTCCCTTCTGGGGCTAAGCCGGGTTTCACTGTCCCCTGGCTTCCAGGGTCTCTCGGTGACGATCTCCCCTGTGCAGCAGGACCACGTGTCTGGGCTGTTTCCTGGCAGTAAGGTCTCAGCTTTCCCATATTTCTCATTCCTGTGTCCCCCATTTGAGCCCAGCTCCAGCAGAGCACTCAAAAGCCGTTTTTAAGCAGGGAGCAGTGTTCTTGAGCATGGCTGCTCTGTTCCACCCAGGTGGTTTTGGATGCTGCAGCCTGGGAAGCCCACACAGTTATCCAAACTGCCTGGGAACTTTGAAATTTTCAAGGCTTTCTCCCTTCTCAGAGCTTCATTGCTGAAAAACAGCACAGTTACTTTGTTTTGTATTTTTTTTCATGTTCATCCTCTGTGTGTCTACCCACAGCACACCTTGAGCAAGCTGAGCATAATTAATCACAGTCTGCTTCCCCATGTTCGCATGGGATTCCTAATCCACAGTAAATCCTTTGGGGAACAGATGCAATTATGAAAGAAATGCTTATTAAAAAGAATGATATGTGCCATAAAAAAGTGTCAGGACAATTGTCCTTTAGTTGTTTGTCATGTTGCCAGCTGTGATACACACTCCTGGTGCCACGTCCCAGCTGTCCCTGTCCCCTGGACGTGCTGGGTTCCATGTGCAGCTGCACCGAGCCCTTGGATTTCAGCTGTCCCCCTTCTCTCCCTTCCTGGGGGCTCCTATCCTGAGCTCACCCAGCAAAATCCTGTCACAGCCATGGACCTCCGGTAGCAAACGCTGTCAGGATCTCTCCTGACTGAAATGGATGATGAGCTGTTTGGAATTAATATCTTCTGCACGTGTCAATGTGACCAGCCCGTGAGGGAGAAGTGTTTGACAGTGATTTGTAGGTTTGACTGACATGGCAGAGGACAGACCATGGCAACTGAGCTGCTTCCATCATTTTTTGTCTGGCAAGGAGTGAAAAAGGAGGTTACAATCTAAATCCATGTGTTGGGACCACGATCAGCACTCCTGTGGCAGAGGAGTCTGAGGAAATGAGGACTGTGGGGTTGTGCTCTTGGATTTGGCCAGTCCTTTTTTAGGTTTAACCCTTCCCCTGTAGGACTGGGGAAGTGCTGCCAGACCACCTTCGTAGAGATTTTGAAGGAGCAGCCAGACAAGCGCTGCCAAAGAGATCTCCAGGAGAGCTCTTTGATAGCATGGTTGGGAAGCTTTTGGCTGAGGCCAAGTGATTCATGTGCCTGGGATGGTGTCAGATGAGAGAGAAACAGAAGCAGAGGAAAAGAAATGGTTTTGCTCTGTGTTAGGAATGGCCAGGCTTGCCACAAGCTCTAGAGAACAAGGGGAGTTGGGACCTACTGGAAAACTGGGGGAGATGAGTGAATATTTCACATTGTGAGGCTGCTGACCTGTGTTTAAACATGTTTAGGATGTAAAAGCCTCTGGGATCATCAAGTCCAACCATGCCCCCATGCACTGCCAAGGCCATCACTAAACTGCGTCCCCCAGTGCCACATGCACACAGCTTTTGAATCCCTCCAGGGCTGGGGACTCCACCACTGCCTTGGGCAGCTGTGCCAGCCCTGTCGGGGAAGAATTTTTTCCTAAAATCCAAAGGCCTAGAGGTGAACTAAGTCTTTTTGTGTACAAATAGAATCCTCCAAATCTGAGGAGACAGGACAGGAGCTGTAGCAGAGGCTGTGTCTGTTCAGCTCCAGCCCATCACTGACCTTTGGGAGAGGAGGAAATTCTGGAAGAACTGAAATCCAGGTCACATTCCCAAAGTGTGAGCAGGAAGGGATGGAACCAGGCAGCTCAGGGTATGAGATGCTGTGCAATCAGCAGGGACTATGAAGGGCAATAAGGATCAGCTGCAGATAAGTAAAGCATTTTGGAAGTGGCCAAAACCAGAATTTTATCCTTGGGTAGTCAAGGAATGGGCAGAAGCCATCTGGGCTGTTACAGCACTCCAGGAGATTGGCAGAGGCAAAGGTAAAATCTGTATTTACAGAGGGAAGAAAGAAGGAGGCTTGGAGAATTGTTAACATTCTAACTTGACTGTTTTGAACTCATGTCCCACAAAAATATAATTTCTAAATTATATTTCTTAATGAAAATTTAAGAAAAGATCCTTCCCAAAAGAAAAGGTTAATCTGATTTCCCTGTGTGACGAGACTAAATATTCTGGATTGAGAAGAAGCCGGGGGTGCTGGCTGCCTTGGCTTTGCTAGGAATTTGCTGTGTTTCCCATGAAATTCCTCTTAGCAAGGTTGGTGAGCAGGTCTCCACACAACTGCTGTGGGAGAGGTGCAAAACATGGCTGGAAACCAGACAAGAGAAATCAATAACTGGCTGTCAAATAAAAGGATGGATTGAGTGACTTTCTGCAGGAATCCATCCTCAGTCTAATATGAGTCAGTGTTCTCCCTAACGATCCCAATGATGGAATATTCGCTGCTCAGGCTGCAGAGCTCCTGGATGGGAATTAGTGCTGCAACTGCAGAAAAGGCGATTTCCAGCCATGGAGGAGAAAGGACAATTAAGCACTGGATAGTTTTGCCTGGGGAGGGCTTTGGAGTTTCTATCACTAGAAGTGTTTAAGAAGAGTTTGGAGAAACATCTCCTGGATTAATGGACAGGTGACCCTCCCCTGGGGCAGGGCCAACACTTGAGGTCCTTCCCAGCCCTATTTTCTGTGGTTCTGCATAATTCCAAAAGCAGCATCACATCTCTAATGACTTTTAGGGGGAAGTATGAAAAACACCACAAAAATCTGGAAATATGTGACGACTTTGAAAAAAAAGCACTGCATTTTGTTTACCAAGATCTTAGTATATTAACCCATATTTCCAAACAAGTGGCATCAATGGAGTAGCCTGGCTTCTACTGGAGCTCCTGCTGGCTTCCTCTACCCTGCCTTTGGAAAGCCTGGCTTGGGAAGGTCTCACTGCAGCGGACAAGTGTAGGATTTCTAAAATAGGAATATGAACAAGGGTATTTGTATGAAATGGGAATGAATTTATTTTTTCCCATCGGTTCCTCTGGCACAGACAGCTGGGCATTTGGAGTGATGGTGTTTGAAATGCAAAATGCACCTCATTGGAGAGTTGTTCCATGCAATTCATCTGCAGAGTGAGCTCTTGGTGCCTGTTTGCCATGTGCAGCCCCAGCCCCAGCCGGCGGGCTCGGGCTGAGCAGCAGGACAAGGATGGCAGTGTCACACATTCCAATCCCCACTGCAGCCCACACTGCTCAGAGCAAGATGACTTGCAAACATCCAACAGGAATGAGGAAGATGAATCGTATGCAAGGTCAGGCGCAATGCCAGGAAGCCGAGAGAGGCAAGAGCAGTTAATTGCTTTAGATTCCAACAGCCCCAAAACGTGCCCTGTGTGCAGACATCCCTTCACCGCACAGCACTGGACCTCACTGTCCAAGCCAGCAAATAAAACAGGCAATGGAGGTGCTTGTCGTGATTTTTAATGTCAAAATTAGATTCACGGATGCCTTATGGTCTCTGTAATTACTAGACATCACTCATCATTTTTCCCAGCTCAAGGGATACTCTGTTATTGACCTCACTGGGAAGATATAAATACATTACTGAATGGAAATATCACCATTTACTGTTGTGGAAAGGTCTACACCATAGCTCAAAGGACTCTGAAATCTTTATCTCAGTGTACCTACAGCAGAGGAGAATGCCTGATACTGCTGATACGATGCCAAACCGCTGCTACTGAGGTCTTATCTTAAGGAGAAAAACCTATTAGAGGTTATTAAAGGAGAGCAGCAACAGCAAACCACAAACTCAAAGTAATTTACTACAGTCAAACAGCTGAAAATCCTTGCCAGGCCAGCACAGAGCTGCCAGGGATGGAGTGGCCAGAGGCCATGGTGGCCTCACTGGGCCCAGGCTGGTGGGGCCACAGGATCTCCTTGAAGCATGTCAGAATCACAGAGAGCCACAGAAGATGGAAGAATGTTCCACACCCTGGACGTGATGAGGACTGAGAGCAGGGGGAGGCCAGGCAGGTGTGGCATTGTGTGAGTCACTGTGGTGCTGAAGGGCTCTTGTGGAGCTGTGTCTGGAGCACCGTGCTGGACACTGGGCTCTGTGGGTCACCTGGGAGGGAGGAGTTGCTCCCCAGCTCATGTTTGTCACTCCAGAGCCTGTGAGGGACACTCCTGGTGCCTCCCTGCCGATGGCAGCCCCATGGGTCTGGTAGGAGGCACAGGAGGAGCTGTTGCCTCTGGGAACCTGGCAGAATGGGAGGAGGGAGAAGGGATTTCTCATTTCTCATTTCACTCAGACTGGGGGGGTTTATGGTGTTTTAGGATGGAACCAACCATCGCTGTGCCCTCTGCAAGGGCTGTGCTCTGAGTGAGCACCTGTGGTGTGGGCAACTGTAAATTGATTTGCCTGGGCTTAGGGCAGAGCACCAAGCGGGGAGCCCCCAGGCGTGGCAGGGCTCAGCCACGTCCCAAGGGACCAGGCTGTGAGGGAGAGGAGCAGGACAGCCCAGGAGAGGGCTCCGGGGCCAGCCTCCCTCTTCCATCCCTGCTGGACCTCAAAGGATGGACACCAGCCAGAGCCCGGCCGAGCCTGCATCCCGTGGAGAGAGGGAGCTGCAAATTACAGCTTCTCTGCCTGCAAGGGCTCATTATTGTTTATTGAGCTAGGCAGGTTTCTCTGCTTTCTATTTTGGGCCCAGCTCCCCTTGTATTTATTTACAATCAGTAGAGCAGCTGGTAGACACTGGCATTGAAGAAAATTGCTGTGAAAAGCAGGAAATTGGCTTCTCACCTTATGAGGGGGGCTGAATCTGCCCTGAGGGACCCAGCCCTGCAGTCTGCCCCACATCCCCAGCTCCATGGCTTGTCCTGGTCCCTGTCACCAGGTTTCAGGTCTCACAGGTGTGCCTGAAACAACCTCCAGTGCTGGCTTGAGGAATCCTGGCAGCAAATCTGCTTCAGGTGGTCAGTGCTGCATCTCATCCCAGAACACGTGTCAGCAACCACAGCGTTTGCTCACATATGTCTTTGAAAGGTACTGAAAGGCTTTTAGCAGTGCAGTTATCATCAGGGACTCCCTTTGAGAGGCTGGAGGAGTGGGGAAAGCCTCCCCAGAGGCCTGTGAGCTGCACGGCCCCATGGTCTGTGTGGTCCTGGGCTCTCCTGTGCTACCAGGCACCCACACCCAGCCAGGCATTGCTGCTCCTGAAGTCATCCCAGTTTCCAGGCTGGGAGATGGGAAAGCTGCTGTGCTGGTGTGGCACCTCCCAAAAACAGGCCCTCAGTTTTGGGAATGGATCACTTGTCTGCCCTCTCTGTGCCAGGGGTGCTGAGCCCTCCAGCAAAGCCTGGCTCTGACAGCTCAGCGTGGCTCTGACAGTCCCCAGTCAAACCAGTCCCTCAGAAGAGGAAAAACTGGTGAGTGCCTGTGCATCCTGTAACCACCATGGCAGTGTCTGTAAGTGGTCTAACTTATTAAAGTTCAGGCACCAAGGGAAAGGATGACCTTTTGCATTTTGCCCAGAGCAGGCAAAGGGAATGTAATTATAATTTCATGTAATTCATCTCCTGACACTGTGTAACAGCTGAACTTGGTCAAGGCAGGGATGAGGGAAGGTCAGGAGGAGGGGAGCTCCCCAGCAGCCAGCTGAGACAGCCTCCCCCGGGCAGAGCCACCCAGTCCTGCACGGCTCACCTGCCACCACGAGAGTCCCCAGCCTGGCCTGGGGCAGATGGAGCCTCTCCTCCTCACAGGAGGCTGCCAGGGCTATTAGCTCAAAGCTGCTGTGATCACAGGCCAGCAGGTAAACAACTTCCCAGCCCACGGGAGCATCTGCTGTGGCTGGGACCATGTGCCCTCCCCTTCCCTTCCCTTCCCTTCCCTTCCCTTTTTTGGGTTGTGCTTTTGGGATCACACCATACCCAAAACCTCTCTCTGGCAGTGAGGACAGGTGAGGGGTTGTGCCCCTTCAAATCCCAGAGCTGAGGATGGAGCAAACAATCCAAACCCAACCCCGTGGCTCTACCCTTAAATAAAGCTTTTCTGCTGTCCAAACATGCTGTACCTGAAACCCACACACTGCCAGCCTCCTGTTAATTAGTTCCTTGTTAATTTGCTCTGCTGTCCCTGGACTGGAGTGCTTCCCTGAGGTCCATAGGGGATGGAGGATGGACCAGCACTCTCACAGCCCCTCAGGGTGGGCACCAAAGCCATGGTGCCACCGTGCATGGTCAGGACTGGCAGGCGGTGTCTGCAGGGCGCTTTATTAGCAGCACAGGCACCATGTTTGCAGAAACAACATTACACCTATTTAAAAGCTGGTGCCACCTGAAATCTATTTCTCATCCCTGACTGATTAAATTCTGCTAGCTGGAGATTTTATCCCAGAGAAATCCTCCAGGAAGCTCTAATAGCAGAGTCAATCTTTATAACATCAGGCACAATAAAAGAGTCCTCGTTTTGCCGGAGGTTTTATCTGCAGGTGCATGGCTCCCTGTGCCTGCCAGCCCCGTTACCAACCCTGCACCCAACAGGAGTCATTAAATATTTATTTAAGAGGTTTTCATTCCTGAATGGTGAAATAGAAACCAGCAATCATTAAATGGGTTTGTTAAGATAAACAGTTTGGAGGAGAGAGCACAGTGCTGCCTAGCCCAGGGCACTGGGCAGTGGGATGCAAGGGCTGGGGCTGGTTGCTCTTTGCTTCTCTGCTGCTCCCAGGGAGATCCCAAGGCAGCATTGGATAAATTAACCGTGGGGTTTAATTACTGGATGAACGTGGGTGATGCAGAGCCTGAAGGAGCTGTGACATGGGCACCTGGCACCCAGCACTTGCAGTCTGACAGCAATGGTGTGCCAGGGCTGTTGGCCATGGGAGAAAGCAGCAGGGATACTGGTTAGGGAGTTCTTGTCATCAAATTTGTGGCACTCTGGACTCTCAAAGCCCAGAAAAATGCCCCAGCTACCACAACAGAAATCCCTGCATCAGCATCAGGCTGCTAGGGCAGCGCTGCTCTTCCACAAAGGCTCCAGCAGTGAAAATAATCTCATCAGTATCAGCCTCCAGCTCACCTCCCACCTCACCCCGTGTGCCTGCTGTGAGTCTGTCACAACAGTCATCCTAAAGCCCTCAGTAAATGTCTTTTTCATATTAAAAATGACCCTGACCTCAGCTCGATGAGAGATTTGTCAGCATTTCCCACCCTGTGCATGCTCTGGGTTTGCCTTCCTGATGGCAGGGCAGGACACCCCCTTTAGGCTCTCCAGTGCCTGCACTGAAAGGTGTTTCATGGTTTCACCACCACTTTAAAAAAACCCTTCTGGGCTGCTCTCCCCGAGCTGTCCTGTGCCAGCAGCTGTGGTGTTCAGCAGACTGCGTGGGTGAAATGGGCTGTGCCACAGCACTGGGGTTTGGTAGCTTTGGTGCTGTTGAGGGAATTGGGTTTGCAGCAGGAGGTTGGGAAGTGGGCACCCCCTCCTTTCTGCTGAGTTACACCCCGGTCTCACTGACCCACGGAAAGCTGGCTGCTGCTGGGGTAGGGACACCAGCAGGAGCCAGGAGCCAGCCCCAGGCTGCTTCTACACCCGAGCCCTTTGAAATGCAGAGCCAGAAACTCGAGCTTCTCATCTTGCTGCTGAGCTGATTTGCTTTTCCAAATCTATCCCAACACTTATGGCTTTCATCAGGAATTTTTCTTCATTTGAGTGTGTTAGAGGTGAGAGCACAGCAATTGAAACAACGCGGCTCTCCCACCCGTGGATGGACATTATACTCACCCTGTTATTTTGTAGCGTTAACAAAAAGAAAGCGTCTGAGGTATTTTTGAAGCACAGAGTTTCCAGCATGGCAGAAGGGAAGGAGTTCTTTTGGTGGATGCAATTTAATTGTGCCACAAAGCACCACAGAGCCGAGCTGTCGTCCCCGGGCTGCCGCCGTCCTGGGCTCGCTGCAGAGCTCAGGCACACCGGCCCCTTTACCACCCTCCACACTCCTTGTCCTGCTTGAAGCTCTCCAACCCCTTCCTTGCCGCATTTTAGAAAACAGTTTGCCAATTACCCTCGATCTGCATCAACCTGAGAGCCTGTGTGTCCCGCAGAGATGATCCAGGTCCCTGTGGGTGTTTGACCCCAGCTGTGGCCACCGCAGCCACAGCAATTTGGGGGGCCGAGTCCCATGCAGGTGGGACTTTGCAGCCCCTCCTGAGCTGGCCCAAATGTCTCTGTGCTGCAGGAGCCAGGCCCCCTTGTCCCAGCAAAATCTCATTCCCTGTCATGGCCCATGAAGACCCCAAAGCCCATTTGGCCTCCAGCAGGACCGGCCATGCTGGCACGAGGGATGAGCCTGCTGGAATCAAAGGGCACTTTGAATGCCACGGAGCATTTACATTCAAAAGTCTCCGAAAGGTTTGGGATTTATCTCCATGCTGGGAGGGAGCCTTATTAGTGGCTTTTGGGTACACTGCTCCTGAATAATGAGGACAATCCTGTCTCGGGAAGATAAATCCCAAAATAATGATGCCATTGTCTTTCCTTATTATAACTCCCCGTCAGCCCCTCATTTAACTGCTGGTTTACCCAAAGATGGTGACTGGCTGGTTTAGCACAGGAAGATAAAACAATGCTTTTTAATTGCCACCCAGTCTAAAATTAGCCCTTTCTTTGGCTAATGAGCCACAGTGCAGCCCTTTGGGGAGCACAGTTTGAGCAAGGCCAGCTCCAGCTCCTGCTCCTCATGGCTGTGCTGGATCTGCTTCTCCACATCCTGCAGGACATCACCTAACCCTCCAGAGCAGTGCATGCTCTGCTCCAATCCCTCCTTTTCTCCACCTGCCTGCTTTGCACAGGAATACTGGGGAAAGGTTTCTTCAGCTTTGCAAAGTCTCCTACAATTACCACATGAAAAAGAGTGGCTGAAACTGAGGACAGAAATACTGCCTGGAAATAAATTTGGGAGAATATATTTCTGCTGTGACAGGTATGGGGAGTGCCAGAGCTGGACTAAACAGGCAGGAGGCTCGTGGGTCATTATGAGTTCGACTCAGTTACCAGGGGATGCAGAGGTAGACGGAGATGGATGTATTGTAAGAAGGTTTTCTGGAGATGATTTGAGCAATTTCAGCTTGCTGCCATGGTTGGGATCGACTTGAAAGTTTCCTAATGAATTTCTTTGTCAGGAGGAAATTGGGCTGTTGAGTAGAGGAATGTGCAGAATAGAAAAGCAGGGCTCTTTCTGTTGAAAATCCACTGGTGAAAAATGCAGCTACATCTAAAATTCCTGTACCTCTTGGTGTGGAGGCTCTGGAGGTGTCCCTGTGTCCGAGGGCAGGGTTTTGCAGGAGCTGCCCTGCTGCAGGCACAGGCAGGATGAGGTCACAGTGAGGACCTGGCAGCTCCTTAGAAGGAGAAGTTTGTCCTTGGGATGCAGGAGCAGCGTGGAGGCTCCTCCTGCTTCTTTTCCCCCCATAATGTGACACTCTATGAATATTGTAATGAATACAGTTATGCCCTGAAAAAAAAAGAAAACTCATTTATTTATGAGGTTATTTGATTTCCTCTGAAATGCCTCATCTAGCAGCCCCCTCCATTAGAAACCCTCTGAAGCCATGCAGGCAAAATACAAGGCTTATTATTTAAATTAATAAAGCAGCTGCAAATTTTTTCTGCATTTTAAAACATTACTATTGAAAATATTCTGCGATGGATCATTTTCCTGCGGTTTTCTTCCTGAATATTCCTAATTATGGCTATAATTAATTTTAACGAGTCATCCACCATCAATTCCATTGTAACTTGCAAGTGTCCTGCAGCTGACTTAAAAAAAAAATTCAAAGCTTTGCCCTCCTCTGGCTGCCTCCGTAATGAAACCTGGGATTACTTAAGGAATTGGCACTTGGCCCCAGCAATGCAAAATTGCCTGGTCCTCAGTCAGAGCTGCTGCTGTCCAGCTCATGATGGATGGCATCATTCAGAGCTTTTATAGGCCCAGCAAAAGAGGCCAATCTGTCCGAACTGATAAATCTCAGTCTTCTGCAATATTTCATGGTTCTACCAGACATATGTATGGAGCCAACGTGACGCTTCATTTTCCTGAGAAAACAGCTCCTCCAAGGCCAATGGCCAACACCAAAGTCCTTGGACAAACTCTGACCTCTGGAGAGGACAGCGGGGAGGTCTAGGTGGAGGATGGAAAAGAGGCTGGGAAGGTCTGGATGGAGGTTGGGAAGGTCTGGATGGAGGAGGTGGATGGAGAAAGGTGGATCAATGACTGCTTTGGAGTCTCATCTCCGTCTCCCACACCACCAGACCTCCCTATAAGAAGAGTCCAGCTGCTTGTGGACGTGGCAGCCTCAGGGGGCACCTCAGACTGAACTTCACCATGTTGTTCTTGTAAGAGCAAGGAAAAAATTGAGCTACCAAAATACAGAGAATTTCAGAGTGGGGCTGGCAAGTGGGAAAACAAGCCAGGCCTTTCTTTAATTCCTGTATGAGTGTATTCCTGGCATTCCTCTCCCTTGATTTCCTTTGTCTTTGCAAATCCATCCAGAGCTGGGCCACAAGGCTGGGGTTGGAGCAGCAGAATTTGGGGTGTTTTCATGCCTACTCCCACAAATCCAGGCTTGGACTATTGCCACTGGATGGGAAAATGAATTTTTCCTGCTGGGCTGTTGCTGTGATTCTCTGTGACCCTTGTTAGATCCCCTGCCAGCTAAGCTGGGGCTGCCTTGAAAATTGAGAAAACACTGAAGTACAGTCTGGTTTTATCTGCTGGTGCTGCACTGCCGATTCACAGCCTGTGTTAGCAGAACACCGTGCACAGCCAAAACGTTCCTGCATGCGTTCAAGTGATGTGCTGAGGTGTCTCTGCACCCCATGCCATCATCCTGGGGGAATGCTGCTCTCTCCTCTTGGGCTGGGCCTCTGACGCTGGTGCCTTAGGGTGGCAACATAAGTCCCTGAAGGACAAATACCCGGGATAACATCAGGAAATCAGGAGTAAAAGGGGGCCCAGAGCCATAATTTCTCTTTAAATGCTTGGTTCCCAAGCCTTTGGTGCCTCCTTGGATGCCCATCCTGGTGGCAGCGTGCCTGGCTCCCAATTCCAGGCAAGAGCGTGCCGTAGCATCCAGAGCAAGGAAAGCAGGCAGGGAGAGCATTGGAAGCATTCAATTGACTGCAAAGCCCATGAGGACATGAAATATGCCCTCTACATACACAGGGTTTAGTGACGATAGCACGATTGTGGGAAAAACAGCATTTCCTCTTTACTGCAGCTTGAAAGGGTGAAATCGAGGCTGACCAGCAGCCACTGCTTTATCCTCCAATTTACTGCTCTCACTCCCAGCCTGGCCCCGAGAGCCCGGCTCCCTTTGTACCATTTTTCTATTAGTGGGTTTTATTTGTGTCCAGAGCTTTGTACCTGCAGAGCCAAACCTGCCTTGGCTCCTGTCTGGGCACTGCTCCAAGCCCCGCTGAGCCTTGAGAGCTGCAGGACCTGGTGGGGTGGTGCTGGAGGGTGGGACTAGGAATTCTGTCAGGGTACAGTGCCAGGAGCAGGGTAGAGCCGTGGGGGCTTTATATTGCACAGTCAGACCAGGAATAACTTAAGGAAAGCAAATGGATCCAGCCGTGCCTCAGTTTCCCTCTCCATCCTGATTAACCCCCGCAGGAGGCATCAGGTTGAGGAGGGGTGCAAGAGGCTCAGAGACCTCTTGCTCTGGCCTGGCCACCCATAAGGGACCCTGCCAGTCTAGGGGACCCTGGGGCACCTGGGGCAATCCTGATTTTCACACAACCTCTGCTTCCCAGCAGGCTCTGGTGAGATTTGCTGGAGGTGCCTGATCTATCTCTAAGCATTGTTTTCCACCTTCTGACTGTCCTGGGGTCTTCTGCATCTTCCTCTGGCCTCATTCCCAGCCCTCCCAGACCCCAGAGAATAAACCCAGTTAAAGTTGCCCTGTGCTTGGCTGAAGACATTTAATCACTGTCTGGACGTGATGGAAATATGAGCTACTCCTGTGCCAGTCAGGACACGCTCCTCTTGCACAGACGAAGATGAGCAAGGAGCCATCCGAGCATGAAATAGTTGTCAGGCTTCCAGAGGGTCACAAGATATATGGATTATGAAGTAGAGACTCTCACAGATCTCAGATTATCAAACACAAAGTCTGCAGAAGATTCCTCCAATGGCAGGAGTGCTGTTCTGAATTCAGAGCTGGGCTGGAGCACCAGTGCAGGGGCTGCTGGGGTCCACGGGGCTCTGCTCACTCAAGCTTTGAGTTCAGCCCAAATTCAGCTGTCCCTGCACAAAACTTCTTAGTATCAGGATCATCTCATGCCTGTTTCTGTCTCCAGCTCAAGGGAACGGGCAGGTTTTGCGTATGGTTCTGCCCTGGGGAGCAGAGGCCACCCAAGGTCAGAGCACTTGGAGGACTGGAGATTGGGATGAAATTGGACACTTTGGGAACAGGAATGAGCAGGATTGGCAGTGTTAGGTTCAGTGGGAGCCATCTCGTGGGTGTGGATGAAGTGCCTGTAGAACAGGCAGTCACCAAGGGAAACCTGTTGGAGTAGGGGAATCCCTGGGTGCCTGGCATTCGTGGAATGCTTCTGCTAGTGGCAGGACCCTGCTGTGCCCCTGAGCCCCTTCCCAGAGCCCCTGAGCTAAGGAGGAGTGAGCCACAACACCACAGGTGTTGGTGCTCAGAGGTGACAAGGCTCCCTGGGATTTTTCAGTGCCCTTGGCTCTGAGCTGCACTGTGCAATAACCTCATGCCCCTTTCCCACAGCCTTTTCCAGGTCGTAGGAGCTGCAGCTGAGGGTCACTCCCTGGTGTGTCTCAGTGCTGGTAGCAGTGTCTCAGCTGGGAGCACAGCCCTGGCCAGAGAGCCATGGCATGGGCTCAGTGACCCAGGAGGTCCTTCCAGCCCCAGGTGAAACCCTGAGGTCACCTCAGGCTCTGCCTACTCCAGATTTCAGAGGAACAGCGCAAAGGCTGCCTATGAGCCAAGGAGCCAACAGAGAGCTGCAAGCACCTCTCCCTCTCTGTGTTTCTGCTCTGCCTGTGCCACTCTCTCTATCCTTCCAGCCCCCAACACTGAGGAGTTTCCCTGGTATATCCTTACAGAGTCCCAGTTCGGCTGCTCACTAGAGCCAGGCCTAGCAGGGAGCACAGCCGTGCACCACCTCAGCTCCGTGCACGACTGCTCATTCTGCCTTTCACCACCGCCCACCAGTTGTTCCTCCCCAAAGCCCAGGCTCAGCCCAATTTGAATTAATTGCAGGAGTCAGACGTCAGCTGCTTTTATGTAACGCTCCCGTGTAATTCCATCTCCTCGTTTCCGCTCCCCCACTAATTTATTCACTCCAGGTTTCTTTAAATCAGCCCAGCCTTTTTTTTCTTTCTTTTTTTTCCCTTTCCACAAGGTCTCTTTGTAAATCATGTTCCCAATCCAAGGACTTGGCACTCCCTAGGTAGCCAGGGTGAGTGGGAGCAAGCCCCAGAGGACTGGAACAGCAGGGCAAGCACCCTCTCATGGGTTTTGCTGTGCTGAGACTGCCCATGATTCCCTCCTTCCCAAATTACTTCTATTTCAGTGTTTTCTTCTACTGCTTCAGCAAAGAGACAGGCTAGACTTTAAAAATTGCAGCATTAACATATGTAATTTTTTTTTATTCTTTCCACTGATAAATTGTGAAGATTTGAAGTACCATTATTGTTCTCCAATAGAATAAGATGAAGAATTATCCTGTGCACTTATTGATCTTCAGTAGGTCCAATACTTAGAAAAACATCTCCCTGAGGAGAGGGGCTTGCCCTCCGTTTCCTCTCCCCAGCTGTGCTGAGAGGTGCTGGGATGTGCTGGGCTGGAGCCCACGGATGCAGCAGAGCTCACTGGCCCCACCAATGAGCCACCTGGGGACCCATGGCTCTCTCAGCACTCCTTCTCACAGAAATGCCTCTTCATTTAGCTCTTGTGTTGACAGGGCTCAAATTAAGAGGCAATTGAGGCGGCTCTCAGAGTGAGAGACGTTCACGAGTCCTTCTGAGCAGGCAAAGGGGCTTGTAGAGAACCCAGCACCCCAATTCCTGCAGAGCTCAGGCGATAATTACCTCAGGCTTCATCTCCACATCAGGGTTAACCCCTCACTACTTAATCCACCCCCATGTGCCAGCAAACATCCTTAGCACAGTTAGGCAGGGACTATCCATCACCATGCTGGAAGAGTCTCAGAGTGGGCTTGGTAATACCTGGGCCCTGCAATAAGAGCTATGGAGGTATTAGGACCGAAAATCATCTTATTTGCTTATTGATTTCCAATAAAATCTAATAATTAGAAAAATAGCCCTGCCGACTTGGGTGTGCCGTGCATACAAAGGAAGGAGGCAAAATCCCTTGGGGGGATGACAGTGCTTCCATAGCAGCCCTGCCATCCCTCTGGGTTAACAGACAAGTGTCCCTGCAGCTGGCAATAGCTCGTGTCATAGGAGCTATAGGGAGAGAGCAGAGAGCATCAGTGCCAGGATCCTGGGACATCCCTGGGGCCAGGGAAGGGCTCTGTGAGGCAGGGACTGTCACAGCCAGGAGCCAGCACCGTGCTGTGGGTATGGGGCACCTGAGTGCCAGCGGTGACACTGCAAACCCCTGTGTGACCTCATCCCTGCCACCACCACCCACAGCCCCAGTTTGCACCGGTGGGGAGACGCAGCTGTGGAAAAGCTGGTGCTGTGGCTCTGAGCGTGTAGGGCCAGGCTGGTCCTGCAGTGACAGAAGCGTCACCGCGGCCAGCGCCATCACAGGGCCATGGTGACGCTGCTGAGGATCAGCTGTGGCTCCTGTGCAGATAAACAAAGTATTTTTCTCTCTGCAGGTTCCTAATATAGTGCCTTCTACCCTCTGTAAATAGCACACTGGAAGAGTGGTTTGTCAAAAGCGGGTCTGGGGAATTACCTGAACTCAGCCTGTGTGATGAAAGGCTCTGAGCTGAGGGCCCCATCCTGCATGGGGGTGGGGAACTGGGGGATAGCAGCAGCACTGAAGTCAGAACACATTTGCTGCCCTTTCCTGCTGTTCTGCTGCCCAGACTCTGAGCAAAACACCCCCAAGGCGCTGATGTTCCAGTGCCAGGCACAGTGAGGGCTGTTACCCACAGCTTGCAGGGGACTGTCAAAGTGATAGGGAGGTTTTTGCAAGTCAGCCTTTGATGTTTTGATGTTTTACCTTTGCTTCATGGAACTTTGGAACATTCTCATGCCAGACACCTGATTGTTTGCTTTTCTCTGCTTCCCAGCCTCCCTGATGCCTCCTCACAGCTGCTCTGTTGCACCTCGTCTGTTATTGCATTTGCTCCTCTTCATACAGGCAAGAAAAGAAGCATTAATCACTGGAGTGCATTGCTCTTGCCAGGGATTTTGGGCAATTCCCAGAGCTGGCACCCCAACACGTGTTAGCCCAGCCAGGGTAGGGCAAGGCACCACCCTTGGCTCCAGAAACCCCCTGCCCTGTCTAATGAGACAAAGAGATAAATCCCCGTGGTGAGATAACACACAGGGAGGCTCCCAGTCCGTGGCTGTTGGCCATTCCTGTGGTGGTTTCACATGGCGGGACAAGCCACTTCTCACTCAGCACGTGTCACACTCAGTCCCAGCCACCTGTCCTGGCCCCTCGAGGCTCTCCCTTGTCCTTGGTATTTATCAGAGGAGTAATAACCAGGGAAGGAACTGGGAAGAGGCTCTACCCAGTGGGCAGGCTTGCTCTGGGGCAGCAGCAGAATTGCTGTAGAGAGACAGCTCTGCACACCAGGCGGGGGAGGTTCACTCTCATGTGGGGCTGGAACCATAACTCTATCTTGCCAGGGCTGCCCCATTAGCAATCTGCACCAGCCTGGCTTTCATAAGCTGGTCTGACTCTGTAAGATAAAAAATAATAACACTGCCCTCCACTATTTATTAGCTGCCTTTGTGTCTCCCAGCAAAAGTCCTTCCCCCTCCCCGTGCTGAGCTGCTCCAAGATGTGATGCTGGTCTTCCATAGGCTCAGCAGCCACGGCTTCACCAGCTTCCAGGGAATCCATCTCCTGGCTCAGAATTTGTATTCCAGAGATGACAGGCACTCGTTCAGCTCCTGCCCTGCCTTTCTGGATGCCCAGGGTGGCCTCATGCTCCTGGGACAATTCCGTGCACCTGGCAGGAGAAAACATGGCAATCGGGGTCTGCCTGGGCGAGGTCCCCACAAGGGCACTTGCCTTTTCCCCCCATTTCAGGGCTATTAAATTGTTGGATTTTAAACTATTTTGCCTCCAAACTCTAAAAGTACTACTTCAAACAAAGTATGTGCTCATTGTCCAAGTTGGGCTACCAGCACCTCTCTGTTCTTTGGGGTCCTGTGGATGTTTTTTTGGTAGATATGAATCCCTGGTGTCATGTCCAAGCTTTTCTGGGGTATTTTCTTCACCTTGGAGCTGTGCAGTGTTTCCCTCTCTGCACTCTGTCCAGATGAGGGACTCGAGCACCACTGTCCCTGCTCACCCATGATTGTGTTGACTGTATTGACTGAATAAATTACAGCTGAGCTTCAATATTGAAATTACTCAGACCTCTGGACAGCCAAGCTGAATCAATTAGTTTATTAGGGAGAGCCACAGCCAGCTGAGCAGCAGAGGGATGCTGCACCCTGGAAAAGGAGGCAAAGCAGCTGCCCTTCCTCAGAGATCACGTTTAAAGCAATCCTTGTGGGTTTGCCCTACACCAGATTGTTGTTTTAGCCCTGGTTCCCCAGACCTGGTGAGTATATGATTTAATCTGCTGTTGGCCAGCAGATTGAATCTGAGCTGGCTCCTTGGGCAGCTCTGCAGGAGCACACAGCATCCCCATGTTCTGCAGAGGGTGGGCAACATGCCAGGGGGACAGGAAACTCAGAGTCTTGGTGGCTGTGACTCACATGGATGATATTTGTAAGCCCCAAATAAAGATGTGAATAACAGCAGTAAAAAATTATCACCAGCTAATACAAAGATGTAGGATTGGGGTTAAAGTATGGATATGTGCTGTTGGCATGCTTCATCAAACACCCCGGGATTTCCATCAGGGAATGACTCTCCAAAGTGTACGTGTTCATCTGGTTCACTGCAGCATGCCCTGGCTGTGACACTGGCAATTGACTCTTTCCAGCTCTCTCCAGTTCCAGGTGTGTCTCTGCCAGGAAACTCCAGGTAGGATTTTGGCTCTGTCTGGTGCACAGCCCATTCCAGCTTTAAATTCCTTCACCTTTCACCGTCACTGCTCTGGCTGCAGAAACAGCGGTGCTATTGCACATCCAGGAGTCCAGCTGGAGATTTCCTGGACTTTTTTGGAGAAGCACCTGGAAGGATGGCTATGCTGAGACATAGGTGGCAGGGGGTGGCATTGCCATAGCAATTGTCACTGAGAAACAGAGAGGTACAGGCATGCCAGAGCAGCGGTGTTGTCTCTTTTTTCCTGAGTAGGTTGGCTCAGTTTGGCTTCCAGCCCTGGTGAGGAAACCCAGAGCAGAGCCCAAAAGCAGCCCCTGCTCCATGCCCCATCCTTGGCACAAGCCACCCCACAGCAGAGGGGTGGCCCATCAGGTGTCTCCTTTAGGTGTAGAAGAGGCTCAGGACCAAATGGAATGGGCTGGAACCAAGGGGATCAATCCCAAAATATAGAAGGTCCCACTGAGATCAGGGCTTCAGCTCCTTTCCAAGCTCAGCCTCCTCTTTGGACTAAAAAGCTTCTTTCCTCCTCCTGAAGCTTCTAGGAGCAGAAACTTCCCAACCTCCTAAGCTGTCAACGTGTCTTGCTTAAATAAGATCTTCACAGGGATGCTCTTTGGATCCTTGCAGTTTTATTTATTTAGTTGGTTTAGTTTAAGATTAATCATAAATGGGGAAAGTGCCAGAGACATACAAAAGAGGTTCTAAATAATTCTGAATGATTGAGAGCACCATGATTAATGGGATCTGCTGATGCCATTTGGGTGGAAGCAGCCTTCCGAAAAATAGATTTATGTTAAATGGAAAAATACAATAATGTCATTCACAACAGGAGAAAACACACAACGACAGAACCTGCCCTGCACGGCCATCACACAATTCAGCCTCACAACGAACCAAACTTAACTCCTCTAAGCTCACTGTGTTCTGATTCTAAATCCATTCATTAGATGTGATTATCTTCAGTCCTCCCCAAGTGTAATATATTCTTTCTTACAGAATTCACCATGCTTCATATCAGGCATGGTTTAATATTTCATACAGTTCATTAAGTAACATGTTCAGCTCACAATGCCTGACTCCTAATCCCATATTCATCCCTGTGAAAGCCCCAAGAAACAGGGGGGGGGGGGGGGGGGTGTTGTGGAGAGACACAGGGGTGAAGCGAGATTGTTCTGTGACTGGACCCTGGTAATTAAAGGAATTTTGCCAAAGGAGAGGGAGTGAGGATGATCCTGTGCCCCTGCCTGTGGTGAGGCAGCCACAGATCCTGGGGCAGCACAGCTTGGAAAAGCAAGTCTGGATTTTCCTTCATCCCCATCACACTGAGCAGGGCTGTGATTGCTCCCTCCTGCCATGCTCCAGACATGAACCAGAGAGAGCCGCTGCTCGTCCCGTGCTCACCCCACAGATCTGATTAAAGCCATAAATCCTGCAAGCGAGCTGGGAATGGTGAACTGCCAGCCTCCAGCCTGCTCTGGGGCTGAGGGCAGTGAGGGCTTTTCACAGGCTCGGGGTAGGTTTAGTCACTGATTTTAGTTTGGGGTTTCCAGCTGAACCACCCTGAGCGAGCCGCAGCCCCACAGGCCCTGCCGCCTCCATTCGCACACCGGCCTTGCCGCCTCCATTCGCACACCGGCCCTGCCGCCTCCATTTGCACACCGGCCCTGCCGCCCAGCTCCACCAGCCCAGCTCCTCGGTGCCACCCGGGGTGTCCTGCAGGGCACTGCTGCCACAGAGGGGACATGGGGCAGGGGGAGCACAGCAAATGTCCCTGCATACTCACAGGACTGTGCACAGCAAGGAGCACACTCTACCACAGGACCTTCCTCCACTTCAGAGCAGGACTCTGGCAGAAGGAGGTGAGGAGAGGTAATTTACTCCATGCACAAGAAACTTGTTTTGGTAGGAAAGACAGAGCCAGCAGTGGGTGGGAATTTCTGCCCTGCTCCAGAATATGGTGAAATACTGGAAATTTCTCCAAGGAGGGTGAATCAAGTCCCTGCATCCTTAAGGGCACTCTGTCTGATGGGCCAAGGCTTCTGTGCAGAGGAGTCTATTATTCCTTCACGTGATGAAAATTATTAATTTATACGTGGACAAAGTGACTTCACCATAATTTCTCATTAGCTGTGATTCCTCCTCAGTAGCCAGGAGATTCCAGAAAGGATCTGGGGAAGGAATAATGGGAATGGATGAAGGTGTCCCTGTGAGGAGCAGAATGAGCAGCCCTTGTCCCACTGCCCTGTGAGTGTGTGGATTCCGTGCTGGGACCAGACAATTCCCCAGCAAAAAATATCCCTGGCTGCCCCATGCACACCAAATGGAGATGTGTGTTCTATCCAGCCCTCCAGAGCTGGGAATGGCACCAGTGCTCCACAGGACTCCTCTGTCCCTGGCAGAGGGACTCTGGCAGTGCCTGAGCTTGGAAAAGAGGACCTTGGGGATGCTTTACCCAAAGGCAGGGAACAGCAGAGTGCCCAAGCTGGGACTGTCCATCAGAGGGGTGATCAGAGGGGTGTTCTGGGGCATGGCTCTCACTGCTGCATCTCTCTTTTTCTCTCCAACACCTGCTTTCTCTAGCTGTGCACAAGTCAAGGCAAGGAGTGTCTCGTTCCTTGTGTCACATTCAGCAGAAGGGGGGGACTCTTTGAAGGCCTCCAGTTCCTGCTCCCTGGCAATCCCAGTCCTTCCTTAGGGCAGCTCCAACCTGCCAGCAGCAGATAAACCCAATCCTGCAAAAATTCTGCTTTCAGCTGTCCCCTCGTACACACGTTCATGCTCAGTACCTGTTCCTCCCCTGGCAAAAGGAACCTGTGTTCACTGATAATTCAGTGTGCTGGCACCAGCAGTGGCAATGCAGGTGGTGCTCCAGGGCCGTGACACCTGGCTGGGGACAAGACACCAGGTGTGGCCTCAGAGGCGACTTGTCCTCCTTAGTGGTACTTTGCACAAATGTTCCCTCACTCTCGTCCTTCTCTCTTTCTCCCCTTCTCCTCTCAGCCCCCTGCTGCCCCATCCCAAATGCCAGGAGCTGTTTGGTGTTGGGTCTCCTCCTCCCAGTCTAGAAAGATGAATATTCCCCCACTGTCTGGTAGACCCAAGAGTCAGGGCTGGAAGAGGGTTTTGGACTTGGGCATTTCAAATGGGGGTGGATGGCTTTAGCCCCAAAATCTTTTGGGTTGTTTTTTTTTTTTTCCTTCCAGTGCAACATTCCTGCCTCCATCACTGGGCTGGATTTCTGTCTTTTTTCCTTTTCCTCCTCCCACCAGATTTGCATGCACAGAAGAATCACAAGAACAGAAGGTGAAGCTAGATCTTTCTCCCCTTTTTTTTAAATTTTATTTTGGCATCCATTGCCTGCTTTTTGCCAAACTGCTCCAGTTCCTCTTCCCCAGTGCGCACGCTGCCTGCCCAGCATGGGGGACACGCAGCGCCAGCAGTGCCAGGCATGGTGACCATCAATTCCCTGCAAGAGGAGGAGGTGGCAGAAACACCAACCCAAAAGCCAGGGGAACACCTGTGTGGGTTTGGATCACCCTCTGACGAGGAGCTGGTGCACCAGCAGCTGAGCTGAGGTCGCTGCTGTCTCTCAGTGGGTGGGAAGGGCTCATCACATGGGTAGAAGCCTTGGAGCTCCCCACCTGCATCCTCACTGCCTCTCCTAAATGCAGTCAGCATGTTTCATCATCCTTCCCACCTTTCTTTGACGCCTTCCCAGCTTTACTACATACCTTTCCACCTGTGCAGTGCTCGGTGTGTGGGTGCACGGGGAATTCATCCAGTGGCAGCGTGATTGGGGCTGTTGAGTTCTGTTCTTCTCTGAGTAATCCCTAACACTCAAGATGCGTTTTTTCTTTTATCTCTGCTGAGCAATGAGCTGATGTTTTCAGAGAACTATCTATTATAACCATGAGATCTTGTTCCTGAAAGTTAATAGTCAGCTCAGAGCCCATCATTTTATTTCTGAAGCTGGGGATGGCTTCTCCCACGTGCGCCACTATTTATCTGCACTGCATTTCTCCTGTCACTTTCTTGGCCAGTCACTCACTTCAAGGTCCTTCTGCAATTCCTCACGGTCACTCCTTGTCCTTAATACCCTAAATAATTTGGAAGCATTAACAAAAAGCTCTCATTTCACTCTCCACTCCCTTCCTGTCCCAGGCAGCCTCCATATATGGTCTAGGAGAAATTTTGGGGAAACTCACGGACCCACAGAAAAACTGTGCCCCATGGAAAGGGATGGGAGAGAAGAACCCATGTGGCTGCCTGTGGTCCTGATGGCCATCAGCATCTGGAAGCAGTGGGGACAGGCTCCAGGCAACCTAAGTGACAGATATCTGCAGGGACAACTTGTTTTGATACATTACCCCCAAGATTCATCAGTAAATGGGATTGAAGAGCCTTTAATGACCATAAAGAGTGAAAAATTCCAGTGGAGGAATGGCCGTGGCTTTCCTACTCGAGCAGATGCTTATCAGAATTGGTACTCTCCAGGGAATTGCTCCAGAAGGTGGATGGAATAAAGTGATTCACAGTATTAAAAAAATAAAATAAAAAGAGAGACATCAGAGTTCCTGGAAGCTGTTCAGTTGGCACTGGGAAGGCTGCGAATAACAGACGCCCAAGGGAACCAATGTTTGAAGCCAAAGCAATTTGGGTAACAGGACAGGCTTGAGGGGAAAAAACCACACAGATTTTGGATTCTGCTGCACATCGATGCTAAAAAAGAAACCACACATGTTGTGAATGTACAGTCCAGAACACATTTTGTAGACACATTCCTAATGTGGCACGTGGTGTGCTCGTTCCTATTATTGATAACAGTCAACTGCAGCTCCTCCTCCTGCTTTTCCCCACTCAGCCATGGAAAACATGGGATCCAGATGCTGTTAAACAGCTTTAGAAATTTCCAGGTGAACATATACTAGCTGTTTTGAGGGTCTGCCTTGGATTCGCACGGTTTACAGTGCAGAGCAGCTGTGTGCAGGGAGGGATGGATCCATTTGTTTCCCATATTGGCACCTAAAAGGGAGGCCTGGAGAGGCACATTCCATCCAAGTAGCTCTGGCACTGGCTTTATTTGACCACTGAGGCCATGTAGCAAGAATGGCAGGATTCAATCTGACCAGAAGTACTTCTCTTAAAACGTCAGATGATGCCTTGAGCCTCCTCAGAGCTGGGAGGATGTTTTCCTTCTGCAAACCAGAATCAAACCTCTCCATTCCCCTTTATCTCACTTATAAGCCCAGGGGAATCCCTGGGAAGCTGGTGATAAATCAACTTTTCTTTGGGAGGAGAGGAAGAAGTGTTCTTCATCTTCCTCTCCCCAAGCCACAGTCTAGCCTCTGTGCTCTTCACGTGTCTGTCTGTGTAAAGGGACAAGGGACATGTTACTGCTCCATGTCACAGCCATCTCAGCCAGGTCTGCAGAGCAACCTGGGCAAAAAATGGGGAAGTTCTGCACCTCTGAGCCACCCTTAGTGCTGCTTCTGCTGGGACTGCAGCAGGACAATGACTGACACCTGCCAGCCTCGCATCATCCTTTTTCACAAAATGGGCTGGCATCGAAGAGACCTTAAGAACCCTCCCTACCATGGGCAGGGACACCTTCCAGTGTCCCAGACCCAAGCCCTGTCCAGCCTGGCCTTGGGCACTGCCAGGGATTCAGGGGCAGCCACAGCTGCTCTGGGCACCCTGTGCCAGGGCCTGCCCACCCTCACAGGGAATAATTCCTGCCCAATATCCCATCCATCCCTGCCCTCTGGCAGTGGGAGCCATTCCCTGTGTCCTGTCCCTCCATCCCTTGTCCCCAGTCCCTCTCCAGCTCTCCTGCAGCCCCTTTAGGCCCTGCAAGGGCTCTGAGCTCTCCCTGGAGCCTTCTCCTCTCCAGGTGAGCACCCCCAGCTCTCCCAGCCTGGCTCCATGGCAGAGGGGCTCCATCTGAAGCAGCTCCATGGCCTCTCTGGACTCTCTCCAGCAGCTGCAGGTCCTTCTGGTGTTGGGCATCCCAGAGCTGGAAGCAGCTCTGTGCAGGGGGGGGGGGGGGGGGGGGTCCCCCCGGGGGGGGGNGTGGGGCGGGAGGCCCGGGCGGGGGGGGGGGCGGGGGGGGGGGGGGGGGGGGGGGGGGGGTGTCTCACCTGAGTGGAGCAGAGGAGGTCTGCTGTGATTTGTGACAGTGTTGGCCTCATTTGAGTGTAACATTTTCTTTGTGGCTGGTAATACAGTGACCTTTCCATATAAGACATCAGTTCTACCTGAAACTTCCAAAAACTTATTTTATTAAAGATGTTGGGGAAATTTATCAGGCTGGTAAAACAACTCCATCCACATCTACAATTGATATCCCAGCCCTGGGGGACGCAGGATGTCTCTGCCTGGAATGCAGATGGTCTGTCACTGTGAGGAAAGCCCCCAGGTGCTGCTGTAGCACCATTCCCCAGAGATCTGGCACTGCTGCAGCTGCTGGTCCCTGCTGGTGAGCTGTTCATCCACACCCAGCTCTCCTGCAAACTGATCCCTGGGACTTCCCAGTCTCCTTGCTGGGGTCGTGTCCTTACGTGGTGGATACACGTCATTCTCATAGCACGTGTGGTGTTTCTCCTGGAATTTTCACAGACAAACATTTCCCTTTTTCCCAAATCCACAGCAGTTTCCACCCAGATCCTCTGCAGTACCACAGACCCTGGGCTCTGCCAGTCAGCCTTGAAGGGCAACAAAAAGTCCCTTTCCACTCAGAGCCCAGAGACGTGCGGGTGATTTGCAGACTAAGCCCAATGTGTTTGGTGGTTCTGGTCCCCCAGAAGTGATGGACAAGGCGTTGGCCAGTGGGGTGGTGAGGCCACCCCAAGAAGCCCCTTGACTGGCCATGGCAAGGTCTTTAAGTGGGATGATGATTTCCTGTGGGACTGGGGGAAGATGGAGTACAGTAACAGGGACAGAGCAGCTGCAAGCTGAGTGTTCATGACAGATGGTGAAACCACCATCAGATTTCAGATTCTGCCCTAAATCTCCAGCTCCATCATTTTTCAGCACCCTAGGGAGGAGCCCCCCCATCAGATGCCACCTGGGCCACCCATCTCCACCAGCCATGGGCACATGGGGCAAACACCACTGTCCCAAAATGCTGTGGGAGGGCACCTGAGCACTTGGCTCATCCCAGGAGGGGGATGAGGATGGGGCCGGTGTGGGTGCCAGCGGGGGGACGGAAGCGTGGCTCACCCCCAGCCCCTGACTCACAGCAGTCCCCACGGGCTCCGTGTGACAGCACGGCTGCCTGCGGTCGTCTATGGCAACTGAACCACCTTGGAAGGCTGCACTGCTTGTGTGGGCTTGAAATTGTGGTTGGTTTTTTCCCTCTTAGAAAAAAAAATAAAATAAAAAGGCAATCTGATTTGTATGTAACTCCGAATAAATTCCTTGTTAACCTTTACAGCCATCTGGAGGGAGTCACTCCTCGCTGCAGGGATGTGGGAGGGAGCGATGCCTCTGCTGGCAGATTTCACAGGGGTTGGCACGGGGTGGGGGAGCTGGAAGCCCCTGCTGGGTGGGAGCCAAGAGCCCTGGAACACCCACTAGCCCCAGGGGCAAAGGATGCTGGGCTTTGGATGGCCTGGTTTGCTGGGAGCCATGGGCTGTGTCTGGCTGCCCCTTCCCTCCCAGTGTGGGGCACAGGAATGGGAACAGCCCCTCACTGCTTGTCTTGGGTGTGAGCAGAGAGGGGAACCCAGGCTGACACCATGCTGGGGGCCCCATTGATGTGAGGGTCATGCTGCCCCAGTGCCACAGCTCTGCTGGAGACCCGAGCTCTGGGCTTTCCAGCTGGGGGTTGAGGGTTCAGGTTTGCTCCAGGTGCCGAGTCCCCCATGGCATGAGGAAAGAGCTGGATCAGAGCTGAAGTTCCATCCAGTCCATCCACACCCACAGAGCTCGATTCAGCCACAGGCTTCTCCCTCCCAGATCCTTGAGCAGTCCCTGGTAAATCTGCTCTGAACCTGCAGAGAATTCCTTCTCCTCCAAATGCTTCCTTGGAGTCTCCTCTTGACAGGCACTGAGTCTCACAGTCCTCACCTGTGTCTGACAGTCCTCACCTGTGTCTGGCAATCCTTACCTGGGTCTGACAGTCCTTACCTGCACCTCATACGGCCCTGCCTGTCCCTTGGAAGTGCTGACTGGCAGGAGGGATGAGCAGAGGGGGCAGGGGATGCTGCCACCCCTCTGGCAGCACCATGGCAGACCATGGACAATGGGATCAATTGCAGTTTCTGCAGATGAGAGAGAGAAGGGGCAGCACCAGCCAGATAAACAAAATGCAACTTTATTTTCTTTCTTTCTCTGCTCCTTTTAAAATGTATAAATATTTTGAAAGCTCTCCAAAGGGAGGGGAAAAACACCAAGTTGTACATGAGTGACTCAATGCAGTGTCACTGTGTTCATTAAGAAAGAAGGAAATCAAGTCATTACCGGGCTGAATAAAGAAGAATCTTTTGGTTGACTAAGAGAGGGGAATGCACTTGCAACGGGTGGGATAAAACAGGAGCATGGCTGCTTTCCAGCCCTGCTGAGCTCTGTCTGAAGGTCTTAATTATGAGCAGCTAAAAAAAAAAAAAAAAAAAAAAAAAAAAAAAAAAAAAAAAAAAGAAAAAGAATTTACAACACAAAAGAAATAAATTGGATCTCAGATGCCTCTATACATATTTAATCATTGGGATGCTGATGAAGAGGAATCTTTAATATGAGCTGCCTCTATCCAGCTTTGCTTGCCGAGGGCTCTGGGGGAGGCAGCGTGCCCAGCTGCTGGTGGATTTGGCCAGTGCAAGGGATGCCACCAAGGTGCATGGCTGCAAACTGGCAGCCAGGGAGGAGAAAAACCTGACCTTTGGGTCTGGGAGCTTGGCTGGAACTACGGCACGATCAGAGACCTCCTTGGAGAGCTCTCCAAGTTCGATGGCTTGGCCTTCAGAGACACCAAAGGTCAGCAAGGCTCTGGCTGGTTCCATGGAAAATCCTGGCTCAGCCTCTGCCACTGTGGAGCATGAGGGATGATCGCAGCCCTCGATCCTTTTAAAGCCAATTCTCTCTTATTTTTAAGCCAGTCTCACTAAACCCTTTCTAAAGTAATTTAATTCATTTCACCATCTTAGCTCTGATAACCACAAAGATTATTCATCTTTACCCCATGGCAAGTTCCGGCTCTCCTGAACCTTCTCCCCCTTTATTGATCTCCCACAACCTCTGGGGCAAACATTTCCACTGCATCTTTTCAGGGCTGGGTTTAGATTTTATCTCTCTCCTTGTGTTTGTGTTTGCATGGAGCATCCTCATTAATTAGGATGTCTTGTTGGACACAGTGTAGTCTGGGTGCTTTTGTAGAGGTCTTTATTTAAGAGAAAAAAAAAAAAAAAAAAAAAAAAAAAAAAAAAAAAAAAAAAGACGACAAGAAAAGGAATTTACAACACAAAAGAAATAAATTGGATCTCAGATGCCTCTATACATATTTAATCATTGGGATGCTGATGAAGAGGAATCTTTAATATGAGCTGCCTCTATCCAGCTTTGCTTGCCGAGGGCTCTGGGGGAGGCAGCGTGCCCAGCTGCTGGTGGATTTGGCCAGTGCAAGGGATGCCACCAAGGTGCATGGCTGCAAACTGGCAGCCAGGGAGGAGAAAAACCTGACCTTTGGGTCTGGGAGCTTGGCTGGAACTACGGCACGATCAGAGACCTCCTTGGAGAGCTCTCCAAGTTCGATGGCTTGGCCTTCAGAGACACCAAAGGTCAGCAAGGCTCTGGCTGGTTCCATGGAAAATCCTGGCTCAGCCTCTGCCACTGTGGAGCATGAGGGATGATCGCAGCCCTCGATCCTTTTAAAGCCAATTCTCTCTTATTTTTAAGCCAGTCTCACTAAACCCTTTCTAAAGTAATTTAATTCATTTCACCATCTTAGCTCTGATAACCACAAAGATTATTCATCTTTACCCCATGGCAAGTTCCGGCTCTCCTGAACCTTCTCCCCCTTTATTGATCTCCCACAACCTCTGGGGCAAACATTTCCACTGCATCTTTTCAGGGCTGGGTTTAGATTTTATCTCTCTCCTTGTGTTTGTGTTTGCATGGAGCATCCTCATTAATTAGGATGTCTTGTTGGACACAGTGTAGTCTTCAGGGAGTTCCCCCAGTGATTTGTTTACAGATGTCAGGTTAGCAATAAATTGGGAGAAATAATTGACCTTTCCTGTAAGACTTTGCTAATCCTGTTTCTTCTTAACCGTTTCCAATTTTTAGTGTGCAGTGGTGTTTTTCTTAATCAATTGTTCAGACTGTGAGAACATTACAGGAGATGCGATCAGGAACACGCCGTGGTGATGCAATTTTAATGATTCATTCTCGCTTCCTCATTAATTCATTGCATTTCATATTTCTTCAAGTGCTGACTTTGGAAGTTTTCAAGACTTTAAGTAGTTTTTCTGTTTGATTTTTTTTTTTTTTTAAACAATTAGAGTGGCCTTCTTGGCATGAGTTGTGTGGCTGCAACAGGCTGTGGGCAGGATCCACTTGCTGGAATGATGCAGGCGTGGAGCAGGGAGCTCATCCCAGTCTCAGGACCTGGTGTGCCAAAGCAGATTCCAGCTCGAATGCAAGGAGAAGAGTCAGCAGAACATTTCTATTAAAAACTGTTACTTTTAAACAAGTTAATTTCCCCCATGAATCAAGCTGCTGTAAGGAGAAATCCCGTGTGGCAATCTAAGTATAATTGTGATATTCTCATTAGAAGTGCTCAGACTGAATCGCTTTCATTTTTAATTTTTTTTTTTAAAGGGAATTCAAACTTTTGGAAGTTAAATGACTTGGAAGAGATCCAGCTTTTGATTTAAGGGAAATTGTTCTGTTGTTATTCTGCATTCCAGAAATGATAAAAACACTTCAGGTTTTGAAAACAAAACCTGGGGAATTGGAACGTTTTATTTCATGCAAAATAAAACTATGGGGCTTTTCCACGTCAATTATTTCAGGGGAGTGATAACATCCCTGATAAAGCAACTGCACTAGCACCTAATGCTGCTATTAATATGCAAGTGTGGGTCCTCATTCTGATGCCTGACAGTGAGCAAAACAGCAATGAAGTGTTCTGCAAGGAAATCCTTTCTGCAGCTAATCACCTCATTAGAAATTCAGAGATTATTTTAAACTGATCGGTTACAGTCAGTTCCGAGCAGGAGCAGCGCGGTGACGGGAGCCAGGCGGGCCCTGGGCGCTGGGGCAGCTGTGACGGGATCAGGCACTCAGAGCCTCACCTGCCTCTCTCGGGCTCTTCTGCCGCCTTCAGAGCCCTGTCAGGCCCGCGGTTCATAAATTACACCTTCATTAGTACAAGCTGTTATCTTGTTTCACACGTAGTTGTCAATTGAAGGCAAGGTTGCAAATGAGGCGTTATCTCCTGGCTGTAATTGCCGCAGGGATGCTCTGCCTCAGCCCTCAGCCCTTCCCGGTGGGAGAAGGCACCGGGATCGGGAGGTCTGGGGACGGGGACGGGGATGGGGAGGTGTGCGGATGACACATAGAGGTGGGATGGATTTTCCTGTCACACCACGAATCAGTGCCAGGGATGTGGGGCACTGTGGGCGCTGCTCATCCAGAAGCAGGACACTTGAGCATCTCAGCAATTCATTGTTTTAACCCAACTGCATTCTCCAGAAGAAATATTTGACTTAAAAGTCAAGGCAGTGGAGCAGAGTTCATGAGGTAGGAGACTTCGGATGTTTTGCTTAGAATTTAAAAAACATGTTGAAATTTAGAGAAAAGCCTTCCACATGTTTCAGGCAGTCTCTTGCCAAAGGCGCTCTTGTCCCCTTGGGTTTCCAAGGCTCGGGGAGGGGAATCAGTGGCTGAGCCTTTGTAGCCAGGAGGGAAATCTGATTTTCTTGCTGTCCTTCAGGAATTTTTGGCTCTTAGGGTACAATTTTTGAGTGTTGCTCTCTAGAGCATGGCAGTGTCACCCAGCAGGGACCAGGCTGGCGTGTCCTGCCTGCTCCAGGCTCACTTCCCAAAGCCCATCCCTGCCTGCTGTGCCCTGGGCAGCAGCACAGCTCTGTGCGTGTGGCTGCAAACCCCCAGCCCCTACAAATCCAGGCTGAGGTGGCTGGGCACCAGTGCCTGGCAGGGCCTCTCATGGGGCCACATCCCACAGGGAACAATCCCTCAGCCGTGGCTTTGTTAGGGACTGGGGGAGACAGATGCTGACCAGCTCAGCTGGCCTTGCTGGGCCTTAAAATTTCATAGTTTTATTGAATATTGGTTTATTTTACTTTGCTTTTTATTTTTCCGTTCTCCCTTTCCCTTCTCCCTGTTCCTGTTTTGCCCTTTCCCTGCCATTCTGCTGCCTGCTCATCCCCACTGGCAGCACTTTCCAGGCACACAGAACCAGGCTCTGCAGCCCCTCTGGCTGTGCTCCATTCCCAAGGACATTCCCTCTGCTGGGAGAGGCCAGCACAGCTCTTCCAGGGGGCCTTCTGCACCAGTGATGGCTGTCTCACTTTGTCCCGGTGAAATCTGGGATCTGGGAATAGTCCTTGCTCGTTCAGGGCTGTCCCCACACGGGTTGGTGACAGGGCTCTGCCCCAGGTCACCACGGGGAGGGACAGCAGAGACATCACCAGGGCCCTGCTCAGAGGGACAGATGGCACCATCGCCACAGAGATTTGTGCTCCTCGGGACAAAAAGCTAAACACGTTTAAAATGAGGCCATTCCAGCTGTCGGGATAACAGAGTGTGCCGGGAGGGCAGCAAATCCCTCTCTGCTTGCTCACGGCTTTGTCATCTTGCTCCCTTCAGCAGCGAATGAGACTCTCCCTTGCTGGAAAACAGCCTGGAGAGGATCTCCTGCTCCCTCCCCTGTTATAAATGGGCTCTCCCTCCCTGCCAGGAGGGTGAGTTTAATTGTAAACTAAAAACAGACCCATCTGCCTGGGTGGGTGTGAGTGTTCTTTCCCCAAACTGATGGGGTTTGGCCACTCTTCCTCCTAATTTTAGGCACAAAGAAATGAAAATTATTAAACTCTGGCATGGGTGAAGGCTGCTGCAAACTGTCCCCCACTTAGCTGCTTTCCTGGCAGTCACATCTCTGCTGCTTTGGGGGCACAGAGTGGAAAAAGAGTAAGGAAACAGCAGTGCCACTTTCCCACCCTTTCCCTGTTTTAATTCTTACCCTTCCTCATGGCATCACAGCGAGGTTCCCAAAGGAGCTTCCTGGAGAAGCACAGTGGCAGCAATCCCCCTTCAATCTTGGGTTCATTCAGGGTTATTTTAATAAATTCCTAGTCAATGCCTGCTGTTGGATGACACTCTCCCCTCTCCTGCTGGGCTGTATGTTTGTTGTGCTGTGATTATTTAGGTATGTTTGAACTTCTCTCTGTACTACAGGATTTCTTAATGGAGGGGAAAGTCATGCAATTGCACAACGCTAAGCAAAAGTGGAGCTAGGAGGAGCTGGGAGTAATACAAATAAGATAACCCCAAACCAACAGGATAAACAACAGTTACCTGGGTGCCATCACAACTCAGACAAGTTGTGTGAGGCATCTGGCCCTGGAGAAAGCTGCAGGCACAGCAAAAGTTCCTTAAATAACTTTTGGTAAAATTATTAAAGCTAAATCAAGTCTCATTTAAGCTATAATATATTGTAGACAAGACCTGAAAGCTCCCCAGCCTGATTTCTGAGGGCCCCTGAAGGCTGTGGGTGTCAGGAGCACAGCATGATGTGTGCCAGCTCTGAGTGGGCCTTGGCAAAGACACAGGATGTCAGACCACAGTGACACAAACTGCAGTGCCACCAGCTTGAAATCAGGATATTTAATGGCAAAATTATTATTCCCAGGGCTGAATCTTCCCTGTGGTTGCACCTAAGGTCTTAGTGTACCCAGCTGTTCTCAGTGCTTGGAAACTCCTTATCCTGGAGGATTATTCCTGTGTAAGGCCTCAGCAGCAGCTTGCCAGCCCCAAAGGGTTTCCAGGAGTGATGAGGAGGAGGATTTTGACCGAGGAAGGCCATTCAGCACTGCAGGTGTGGGAATGGCTCCTCCACTCCAGGCTCCCCAGCAGGGCTGACTGTGCTGTTCCAGGGTGTCAGACCCTGAGCTCAGCATGGATTTAACCTTCTGACAAATGGGGGGCCTGAATTAAGGCACCTGAGTTTACAGCCTGTTTTATGAGCCTGACCATGTAATAAATCCAAGAGAGCTGAGCTCAGCAGCCTTCCCCAAGTGGTGCCTCCAGAGCAGACACAAGTCCAGCACCGTGCGACGTCTGCAAGGCTGCAAATCAGAACCTGTAGCTGTAAAATCCACGGAGAGTGGGCGCTGGGTGTGTGCCAGGGACTGCCCACAGCCCTGGGAAAAAGGCCTGGAGCTTTGCAGCACGGTGGCCAAATAGGGAGAGAGGGATGGGCCATGCTGGGAAATGTTCAGTGGAACAGTCAGACCCCCCAGCTCCTCCAGGCCATCTCCACTGGCAATGACAGTGAGTGCTGGTGATTTCCTGGAGGATGGGAAGATCCCCCGGTGATTCTCTTTAGGGTGATGGCCTATTGAGTCTTTAGTGCTGAGAGTGGCAGCGTGTTTATTTCCTGCAGGCATGAGAGGACAGTCCAGAGATGTTTGGATCCAGCTGGCAGGGAGCATGGTGATTCCAGAAGGTTCTTGGTTCCATCCACCTCGAAGCCAAGGCTCCTTCCAGCTCCTCTTTCTCGGGAGCTTTGCTACCTCTGCAGGAATTCCTGGCTGAGGGGTGAGCCCAGGGCAGGCTCCATGGCACAAGTTGAACTCCAAGCTACCACGACAGGAAGAAGTAAGATTTTTCCTTTAATCAGTCATGAGTAACATTTGAGAGCTGACCTGCCTTTTGGGCTGCCTCTGCCCCTCCATCCCCTGGGGTAACAGTGCATGAAAATTAGGAGCTGAAGACATCAGCAAAGCTGAAGCACAAGAGCAAAGCTGAGCCCTGAATTGTGCAGAGTCATCAGGGACAGCTTCTCTCCCTCTGCATGGTGCTGCCATTCCTCCTGCTTGTTCTCCCAGAAAAAATGGAAACCAGGGCACATTTCATTAGCCTGCTTCATTCCCTGCACTGCACAGAACTTCGGTAGAAGGGGCAAATGCCTCTTGTTCTTCTCATGGGGGCTGGATCTGGGATTGCTCAGAGCATCACTGTGCTGGGCTTGCTCTCCTCACCCATCCTCCCAGCTCCCCTCCTAACTCAGCCCAGCATTGGGGAGCTTGTTCTGTTCTCCCAGAAGAGGCCCAGGGAAGTGGGATGGAATCCACAGTTCCAAACTGTGTTAGCTATATCAGTAACAAAAGAGAAAGTGGAGAGGATCCACCCACTTCTGTCCCTGCCCCTTTCCTTCCCCTACAGAGCCCCCCTCAGAGCTGCTGAACATCTGCCCACCAGTCCCTGGTGCACCACAAGACCTCAAAACCAGCCTGGGAAACTGAAAACCATCCATGCAGGCACTGAAAGAACCAGGGAAGTTTGGATTAAAATCTCATTTTATTTGCTTATACTTGGAGAGAGTTGTGCACATGCTGTGTGAGGTGTTCATGGCTTTTCCTTCAGAAACATGGAAAGAACCTGAAGAAGGGATGAGACATAGACACAGTGGAGTGTGGTCCACAGTGGTCCAGGAAACAAAAACCAGGTACAAATAATTTGGGGTATCATGCCATTTGGCCATGGCTCCCTGGGGAAGGGAAGACACCTTTTTCCAGTAAAAGCCTCAGGATGAAGATTAGCACCGGTGTTTTCAGGAGTCAGGATGAGCAACGGCACAGAAAGCCAGGGGACAGCTCTGCACTGGCCAAAATCAGCTGGCAGGAGGCAGGCACATGGATGTGGGCACATGGACTGGCAGAGCTCTGGCAAGGACAGCACAACTCTGGGACACAGAACAGATTCCAGATGAAGTGCCAATGCTCAGCAAAGCCTCTGTGCCACTCTTCCCTGCCAGTGGGATTCTGGTGTGACTTGTCAGCAGCTCTTCACTTGCCCCTCACCAAACAACGTGGTCAAACGAGCACAGAACACGGGCAGGGGGAGGGTGCAAGCAGCATCTCAGAGCTTCAGTGCAGGTTTTGTTTGCTTGTGAAATCTCAGTATTTGTTTACCCCTTTTTGCTGGAATCCAATAACTCTAAACTGGCAAAAAAGGACTTGAAACCAATTGGTCTTTATTGCACAAACCAAGACTGTCACAGAGCACGCAGAAGGACACAAAGCATGGGGCAGTCCCCGTGGTGCTGGGTGCAGTATTTGGGAAGGAGCCTGGGGAAGCTGTGGTGCCATGTACTGCTGGCACATATCCCCCGGGCAGGCTTTAAAACCCTGCTTTTAGAGCTCAGCTTGAGCAAAGCGCTGCTGTTCGTGCTTTTAGTGATAGCAATAAAGACCGTTTTTATTGTTGTTTCATCTCAGAATTTCACAGCGTGTCCCTGTTGTTATTTTGGGGTCAGCCCTCAGATGCAGCAGCTGCAGCACTGGCAGCAGCCAAGGCATGTCCTGCACAGCGTCGAGGGGAGCTGCAGCCGTCTGCAGCAAACTCTGCTGGAGCACGGAAGGATGCTCCCGTTCCCTGGTTGTGGAAGCCTTGGGAGTGCCTGTGGCTGCTTCCAGAGGAGGGCTGAGCTCTTGGGAAAGAGCTACAAGACTTGGGGCAGTGATTTCTGTAGCAGAGAGCCGGGACTGGGGAGATGATGGCAACAGGGGCGCTGACAGTGCTCGCCCTGTCTCGCAACCAGCGGCTCGGCTCCTTTTCCAGAGGGGTCGGGACCCTGCGGGAGCTGCTGGTTTAACATTCCTGAACAGAAATCCTGCCCTAACACCCCGCCAGGGGATGCGCCCGCCGCTCCTGCAGCGCTGCCGCGCTGCCCATCTGCCGGGGTAGCAGCGAGCCCAGCGGGGAGCGACGCCAGCGCAGCGCTGGGTGCCAGCGGAACGAGCGGGGGGACAGCCTGTGCCACGCCGGGAGGAGCGCATCCTCCTGTGTGCCAGCAGGGCCGGCCTCGGGCAGCTGGCTCTGCTGCGGGGCAGGCAGCTGAGGAGGCTCCGAGCACTGTCCCCCTGGCTCTGCCCCCTGGCACTGCCCCATGGCACTGCCCTATGGCACTGCCCCCCGGCTCTGCCCTATGGCTCTGCCCCATGGCACTGCCCCCTAGCACTGCCCCCCGGCTCTGCCCCATGGCACTGCCCCATGGCACTGCCCCCCGGCTCTGCCCCCCGGCTCTGCCCCATGGCACTGCCCCCCGGCACGGCCGCGGGGCCGCTGCTCTGTCCGGCTGCTCCCGGAGCTGGCCGGGGAAATCGCGGTGCTCAGAGCGAGGACAAGCGCTGACGCGCCGGAGCAGAGTGTGTGGGGCAGGCTTTGACGGGAGCTGGCTCCTCAGATGTCCGTGGTGCTTTCCCCACCTCATTTCCCGATGCTGAGCTGCGCCTGTTTTCGTATTCACTTTTACCAGGAGTTTTTCACGCCTGGGAGAGGGGAAAAGGAGACTTCAAACCCTCGTGCAGGCTTTGGAATTAAACGTGATCTGCACAGGATGCAGGTAGGGAACCCCTAACCTTTGAAATTGTGGGGAAGCTGCCGGGCTCGTTGTGCCAAGAGCCGCCTCCTGCCCACGGCGGCGGCAGTCTGGAGCTCAGAAGGGGTGGCAGAGAAGCTGATGCTCCTTTGGGGGTGATTTCATCCCCAGTGCACAGATATCCCCTGCCAGATCATCTCCAGCTAATTGGAAGGGACCATCCTGGTGACAGGGCTCCTTCCTGGCCTGGTGCTCTTCCCTGCAGCTGGAGATGCTGGAGTTGGAGCAAGGATTTATTTGATATTAAGTATCTGTCCCAAATTATTAGGTTCTGCATTCTGGCCGTGACTCTCAGAGAGAGGTAACGCTACTCAGACATAACGAGGCTCAGATCGTTGTTAGACTCAGGGAAATTCTTGCCATCATGAAATCTATTTTACATGGGCACCAGTTAGCCTGGACTTATTGCTGAAAGGCACCAAGGATGAGTGGGAAAGCAACTGTGACTAATGGGAGCTTTCCTCAAATGTATGAAGTCACAGGAATTAATGACAGGAGGGAGAAGAGCGGTGAAGTGTAACACCAGGCAGAAAAAGAGCTGTCATTTTCACATTCCTTTCCAGCAATTAATTTGTATCTTCAAGTCTCTCTGAGCTCCCAGCCCAGCCTAGGAAATGGTGTTTTCTGGATATTTCCTGGAAAGAGCCATCACTGCTACAAGAAGTCCTTGCTCTTGCCACGTCCCTGCTCCTCCTCGCAGGAACAGCCAGTGCAGGGACTAGCCAAACTCCTGTCCTGTGGGATGCTCATCCCAAAAAAACACATTGGATTCCCCAAAGCCTGGATCTCACACCTCTCCCAGGACACGTAGCTGCTCTTTCTGCACAAAGCAGCCCCTGATTCAAGCCGCCTTTGTTTATTGCATTCTGCAGTGTAAGTCCGAGCAGCGCAACTGCATGGCACTGGGAAAGTTTGCAGGGAAGAATCTTCTGTGGAAGCAACAAGAAAAATGCCTGGTTTGTGTGAAATCGGAGCTGTTATTCCTGTATCTTTTTATAAGATACTTCCATGTTATACAGTGGATTTCACGCTCTTGCAAAGTAGAGTTCCCTTCCTTCTCACCTTTGGAACAAAGTTTGAAGAATTTCTGTTTCTACACATAGAATAGCTCAGCACTTGATCCATGCTCTGCCCTCAGTGAGTGCTTGGCACATGGACTGAGCACAGAGCTCACACTCTGGGAGCAGCTCCACTGCTTCCCAAGCCCTCTGGACCCAGCCCATGTTGCCCAGGTCACATTGTTCCCTTGGTCAGCATCTCTTTCAGACATTTGAATGGGAAATGCTTCACACGTTTGATTAACACAAAATCTCTCCTCCAAATCTGAATTCAAACAACCCCACTGGAGCTTTGCAGCAACCTCCTGTGGCAACACCAGCCTTGGGAGCTCCTGCTTTCCCAGGATGGAGGTGAACCATGGTCCTCTAGTCTGGAGGAAACTCTGCATCCCCAGCCCAAACGCCCAGGCTGCTGCCAGCCAGGGCACCACAGCACAGGCTGAGCTCCTGGCACACCCCAACCCTCCAGTCTGTGGCAGGGCCAGGATGAATTTGGCTCTTTCTTTCCAGTTATATAAAGCTCTCTCCCAGTTTGTCTGGCCTGTACCCTGCTGGCTCTGGTTTGCATCTACCCTGACAGATGAGAGAGAAGCCTCCTGCTTCCATCCGGCTGCAAAGAGCTGGGTACCACAGGGGCTTAAAATATCTGCAGGAGAAGACCTCAGACAGAGAAATAGGGGGCTGCTGGGAGAGGACAGCTGGTGATGGACTGGAGGAGAGCAAGGACAGGATCTGAAGGAGCAGGGGATGTTTGTAAAGGAACAGGCTGGGATGTTGGGCTGGGGAGGATGCTGAGCTCTGTGGGAAGGAGCCATCTCCCTGCTCCACCTCGAGCTGAACCCCTGGGCTCTCCCTGTCCCTTTTATCTCCCCTTGATCCCTGTTTCAGGCCTGTAAGGGAGTGTGTTTGGAACTTGACTGCCTGGGGTGTTGGTGTGGGAGTAGGGAGACCTACAAGGACTTTCTACCCACTTTAATTAAGCTGTTTTTTAACAGGAAATCTCCTTGGGTAAAATCTAGCCTTGATAATAGTTAATAGCAAAACTTATTGGCTATAGAGGAGCTAGGATTGTCCCTAATTAGTCTTTTATAAGGCTGTTATTTTTTTTCCTGGTTCTCTGGACCCAAGGGCTCTGACTGAAGAGCAGAGCTCACTCAGATCCTCCCTACAAAAGCTCTGCCTTTGCTGGGGCTGCAGGGCACAGCCCCAGGTCCTGTCCCCACACTGCAGCAGCTCATGGTGCAGGTCTCTGGGTCTGTGCTGCCCTCCCAAATCCCAGCATGAGCCTGGATTCTGGGTGCCCTTCCCTGCAGCTGGGGCACAGCCAAGGCACAGGAGATCTCTGGAGGCAGGAGCTGCTCGAACCCATGCCTGGTGTCTCTACCTCCTGTGCCAGTCTGGTTCTTACTCTGCCCCTTGCCTGGAGTTCTGGGAAAGTGGTGGTGAGCTGTTTTGGGGACGGGCAGGGCTCCAGCAGAGCTCTGGGACTACAGTATCTCCCTTCCTCCAGCGCTGCTGGAAGAGCCAGGCTGAGCAAGGCTGGGGCTTTATTGCTGAGGGGTTTTTAATCTTCCCTTTCCCTTTTTATCAGTAAGATGGCTTTGAAGCAGAGTGAGTGAGGGGCTCAGCTGGTGCTTTTGGGCATCTCAGTGACTGTGGGAGCTGTCAGAGCCTTGCGCAGTCCTGTGTTTGTGTCACTGAGCCCCCATCGCGCTGGATTCACCAGGCACTGTGTTACACTCCAGCTGTTTATGTTATGTTCTGGTTCTTCCTTCTTTTCCAGCTTTCAAACCTGTTCGAGATACGAACAGCAGCATCCCCAGTGGGTTTGCTGTGGATTTATTGCCCAGAGAAGTTGTGGCTGCCCCATCCCTGGAAGTCTCCAAGGCTGGACAGGGCTTGGAGCAACCCAGGCTCATGAAAGGTATCCCTGCCCATGGCAGGGGGTAGAATGAGATAATCTTTATGTCCCTTCCAACCCAAAACACTCTGTGATTCGGTAACTTCATGGTTCTGGTATTTCCCACATGCATCTCCTGCAAATGATACCCTGGAGAGCAACAATGAACCTTGGTGGGTCCCAGTTGGCACTGGAGGAAAAAACTATGCAGAGTGTGGTTAGTCCATGAGTTGAAGCGGGAAGTCCTGGCCAGGTGACCCTGCTGGAGTTCAGGGCTGCTGAATAAGACCTGGCATTTCTTTGGGAGCCTCATTTCTGGGGGGAGCTGGCTACTCAGCATTGAACACCTGGACTCAGACATTGCCACCAAAAGCCCCAGGACAGCTGGCAGGGCTGGGCTGGCCAGGGGTGCTGCTCTTGTGATCTCCTGTGTGCAAAGGGGGTGAGTTACCCCCAAGCTGTGCTGGTGTGAGTGATTGCAGGGTTACAAAGCAGTCACTGACCCATGGTCCCACTGTGTGTGCCCATCCTGCTGCCTCTGGGGGGCTGCAGAACTGGGTGGGACCCTGTGATTTGGGGCACTGGGGCACAGGGAGTGGGTTTGGAGAGCTGCTTGTGGGGTGGAGCTGCTGGTTGTTCCCAATGATGCCGAGGAGCTGCCCAGCAACACCACAGTGGCTTTTGGATGGCCAGGAATAAACATTTCAATGAAAACCATAGGACATGCCAGCCCTGTCCCCTTGGGTGACATTCGCAGCCCTGTCCCCTCGGGGGACATTCCCAGGCTGTTTGCTCAGGCAGCAGCTGAGGCCGTGCTGGCCCGGCCAAACAAACCTCTGGCTCCAGGCCAGAGCTGGCACAAACCCACCCACCCCACTGGGAACCTCTGCAGTGTCCCCATGTCCTGTAACAGTACCCCTGTGTCCTGCAGCAGTGTCCCATGTCCTGCAGCAGTGTCCCATGTCCTGCAGCAGTGTCCCCGTGTCCTGCAGCAGTGTCCTGCTGGGGTGGGCAGCACACCGGGGCTCTGACCACACCCGAGGGACACCTGAAGCAAGGCCCTGCTCCCTGCAGAGCCAAAAGCCAGCCCCCAGCTCCAGGTGAGACTTGTCCATCCTGAGCGATGCCCAGCAGGGTTTGCTGCCTGAGCCCTGGCAGGCTTTTCAGGTGCTCTCATGTTGAATTTTTAGGGTTTGAATAAGGGCTCTCCATGAAGCAGGCAGGGACATCAGAGGCATCTTCAAAAGGGGAAAAATAGATGTCACCTGCTGTTATGTTATGAGAAAAAAATTATGGATCCCAGAGACTCCTAATGCTCCCTCTGGCCATGTTAAAGCCTCAGAGTGGCACTGCCATTACCCACACAGCAGGACAAGCATCACCTCTGCCTCCCAGCCCCCAGCTGAGTCATCCCGAGCCAGAGAAGCACCAGGGGGTGACCCTGGGTGGGCACTCCTGGTGCTGCTCTGTGCAGCAAGGGTGGGGGCACAGCTGGTGAGGCGTGGGCTGCCCTTGTGCCACCATGAAGGATTCTAACGCTCTGCAGGCACCAAAATGATTTCTGAATTTTTTCCCCAAATTCAAAAGCACTTCAGAGATTTTCAACTGTAAATCACAATCATATTAAGGACTGTTTTTCATCAGCACCTGCACAGGCTGGTTTGGAGCCTCACAGTGCCTGCACCAACGGGCTGCCTGGGAGAATGAACCCTGCAATTTTGGCATCTGGTGTGCAGGAGTACAGTAAATATTTAAAGCCACCAGACTGAGGTTTCCAAAGGACTCTAAAGAGATTGATTTCCCCAAACCCCTGTGACTGCAAATGGAAATTTCGTGCCAGCCTCCTTTCAGCCAGCATTTCCCAGAGAGTCTAAATGTGGATCTGGGCTGTGCTGGAGGAAGTGGGGGCTCGCAGTTCCCCGTTAGGTGCCGTGCCCAGATCCCTGTGCTCCCCAGCGCTGGCTGCAGCACATGGGGTGTGACAGGGACGTGCTGTTCTGCTCAGACATGCCATGCTGGAGCTCCTCCTGTGGCACCGGGTGTCTCAGCATGTTTTCCCTCTTGGCTCCCTCCATGCATCCTCCGTCTCCTTTTTTTTTCTGACTGAGGGTAAAATCTGGTGTCTCCAGCCAAGCTCACAAGTGCTGGATTTGGGGACGAGGCTCCATCCCTGGCTCGTGCTCGCAGGGGGCTCAGGCTGGCAGGGTGTGCTTGGCAGGAGGGGTTGCGGACAACCTGGGGCCAGTCCAGGCTGGGATGAGCAGCTGGAGCAGCCCTGGGAGAAGGACCTGAGGGTGCTGGGGGTGGGAGCTGGACCTGACCCAATCCAGAACCCCCAGCCCTGGGCTGAGCCCCAGCGTGGGCAGCAGGGCAGGGGGGATCCTGCCCCTGTGCCCCGTGCTCAGGTGAGAGCCCACCTGCAGAGCTGCCCCAGCCCTGGCCCGGCACAGGGAGGAGCTGCAGCTGCTGGAGAGGGTCCAGGAACTGGCATCCAGAGAAACTGTGGCTGCCCCATCCCTGGGAAGTATCCAAGGCCAGGTTGGACAGATTTGGAGCAACGTGGGCTAGATGCCCCATCCCTGGGAAGTATCCAAGGCCAGGTTGGACAGATTTGGAGCAACCTGGGTTATTGAAAGGTGTCCCAGCCCATGGCAGGGGGTGGCACTGCATGGGCTTTAAGGTCTCTTCCACCCCAGGCCATGCTGTGATTCTATGATTCTATGACTGGTAACTCTGAAGTTCACTGCCATGGACAGGAACAGCTTCTGTCATTACAAGGACAGATCCAAATTCCCATGTGATTCCTCTTTAGAGAGAAGCTGGTTGGAGTGTCCCCCACAGGCAGGGTGTTTTTTGTTCTGCTCCTCACCTGCTGCACGTGCTTGGGCAGCCTGAGGAGCTCCCTGGCACCTTCCTTGCCAACACTAACATCCAGCCCTGAGAAAACACCCCAGTTAAACACAGCACAAATTGTCTGGGCAGGGACACACAGGGATGTGACAAACCAGAATAGGAGGGAGATACCAGTAGTAAATAAGGCTTTTGTAAACAGTGTCCCTCCATCCTTCCCATCGGCCCTTTCAGGCACTGGAAGGCTGCAATTAAATTACCCCAAAGCTTCTCCTCTCCAGGTGAGCAGCCCCAGCTCTCTCAGCCTTTCCTGCCAGCAGAGCTGCTCCATCCCTCTGCCCATCCTGGAGCCTCCTCTGGCCTGGCTCCAGCAGCTGCAGCTCCTCCCTGTGCTGGGCTCAGGGCTGGGGCAGCTCTGCAGGTGGCTCCTTCTCCTCCTTGGATGCTGAAGCAGAATTCCTGTGGCCAGGAAAATGGGGCAGAAAGGAGGTGCTGAGTCTGTCGGGGCAAGGCCAGGGGCAGCTCCCTGTTCCAGCCAGCCCCAGCCTCTGCAGCTGCTCCTGTCACAGGCTCAGAAATGTTTCCCCATCTCAGCCCTGGAACACTGAACCAGGCTCTGCTGAGCCTGCCCGAGGCCAAGCTGTGCTTGTGAGGAGCCGCACGCCACGGGAGGCAAACCCTGGAATGAGGGCAGGGAGCGCTGTCCCCAAACCCTGTCAGGGAGCATCGGGACAGCGCCGGCTCCGCAGGAAGAGTGGGCAGCATGAAGAGGAGAATCATAATGATGTCAACGCAAATTTGGGCTGAAACGATGTGAGTGAAATCCCCAAAGATGCAATGCCAAGAATAATAAAACCAAGCAGGATGCCAGAAAACCAAATTACAACAAATAACATGGGGGGAGGGCGGGGGGAGAGAAGAACTGATGGAACAGGCAGAAGAAATGCAGGCAAGGGGCAGAGGCAAGTGGCATCAAACCAGGCAGTGCAAATCCCAAACCCAGCCAGTGTCCCTGGAAAAATCTGCCAGGGGAGATGGTGGGTGATGTGGGGCAGAACTAGGCAGAGATGGAACTGTGGGTATGGACCTCACACCAAATAGGACTTAGGGGCAGGAGAAACTCACCTGAGATGCAGCAGGTGAAGTGTAGAGCTGTGTCCTGCTGGGCACAGCCAGGGCTCCTGCAAATGCAGCTCCCTGAGATGGATGGATGTGTGCCAAGGATGGGACGAGTGCTGGGGACAGGGACCTAGCTCCCTGCATGCCCTGGGCACTGGGAGTCCCAGGACAGTGCTTGGGATATGCCTTATAAAGGGGTGCCAAACTCAGCCCCCACCTCCCTGCAGCCACACAAGGGAGCTCAGCCTCCCCCTCTGCAGCTGGGGAAACTGAGGCACTGGGAGGGCAGGCAGCAGGGCCTTCGGGTGTTTTCCCTGCTGTCCGTGGACATTTCCCTCCCTGTCCCTGCCGGGAGCAGGGCTTGGATGCATCCCACCGATGCCAACTGTTCAGGATGGAGGTCGGGCAGCAGCAGGAGGGGTGTGGGGTCTGCCTTTCTCCTGGCTCCCAGCTCCCAGGTGGAGAGTGATGGCTCAGCCTGGCAGGGATGGGCCCCACCCAAACCCTGCCCCAGCTCCCGCTGTGCAGAAAGCAGGACCTTGACGCTGTTTGTCACCTGGAAGAGGTGGCAGCAGCGTGGCTGGTCCCAGTTCAAGCCCAGCTGTGCTTCTCCCCAGCGCAGAGCCCAGCAGAGCTCCAGTGCAGCAGGAAAGCAGCTCACGGAGCGCAGTTACACCTGGTTCACACCGTGCTGTTGCCCAGATCCCCTGGCCCAGAGGAGTGGAGTCAGCAGGCGAGTGGCACTGCCCACCTGAAGGCACAGCCCTGCTCACAGCTCGGCTTGGCCACCTCTAATCACCCTCCGTGCTGAAGGATTAACAGCAGCAATCTTGTTCCCAGCCACCCTCCAGATGATACAGCATAATAAGACATATAACAGCCCCTTGGAAAACAGAAAGTTATAGTTCCCACAGCAACTGTAACTCAGCCATATTACACATCTATATATATATATTAAGGCATAAATTTAACAACATATATTTTAATGCAAAATACCAGCGATGCACAAGGGGACAAATAACAGTGGTTGAGGGATCCATAACATTTGGCTTTCCCTGCTTCCCACTGCTGGAATCTCACCAGCAGCAGCACAGTGAGGAAGATGGATCCATCCCACTTGTGGCCCTCTTCCACCTGCTCCCAGTTTTTTGGCAGGGACAGGCACAGGGACAGGCACAGACACCATCCATGCACCTCTGGGCCACCCCCATGCACAAACATGGCACAGTGCATGGGAAGGGTGCACAGTGCATGGCACATCCCACGGGATGCCACGGAACACGCGAGGCTGCAGCAGGGATTTCTCCTGCTGCTCATCAGGCTGAATGCAGAATGAGATCCTTCCGACAGAGTTCTGGGGTTTTTATTCTTCCAACTATCAGCTGGAATTGCACAACAGGGATACAGTTCTCCATTACATTTTATGAAATGGCTCAAACCCTTGTTGTTTCAGCTCATCTTGCCAGGCAGCTCCTGGCCACCGGCAGTGAGGCGTGCGCGGTGCTGGCCCTGCCCCTGCCGGGCTGCTCCCCGCAGCTGGAAAACCTTGGGTGGCTCCTGCCAACCTGGAGAACCTTGGGTGCTTCTTGCCTGTCCTTGCAAACATGGGTGTCCTGCTCTGTTCCTCACAAATGGGGTGTATGCTGCCATGGCATAGCTTTCCCTCTCAGACACCCAAAATCCATCCTGGAGGGAATATATTCCCCATCCTGGGGCAAGAGGGGGTTTTAATGCATGTCCTGAGGTGGCACAGCCGTGCCCAGGGCTGCTGCTGCTGGGGCAGGGGGTGCTGAGGAAGTGGGAGCAGCCTCATTGGGGACCTCCCTCTCATCCTGGGAGGATAAGGGATTTCAGGGATTTAAGCTGGGCTCCTGGATTTGTGCCTCACCAGCCCTGCTTTGTGGCCAGGGTGCCAGGCTTGGCTTTTACTCTGCTGGGCTGTAGCACGGCTGGCTCTGCTCGCCTGCCCAAGTACCTGGCTCTGCACCCCAGGGCTGGCTCTGCTCCTCCCAGGGGGTCTCTAGAACAGAATAAAGGACATAAAATGCTCTGCTTGCAGCATTTTATGTTCGTGCCTTAACTCGACATGGCATTATATCATTTTGATATTGCAATGAGAGAGCTGAGCTGTGGCTGTGGTTATGGCCGATGCTGCCTGGCAGTCTGTGCTATAAGCACCTACATTTGCACTTCAATTAGTTTGCTTAATTGCATCGTCCCCTCCCTGGCTGCTTTGTGGGGAGGGCTGGTCTGGGCTGTGCTGCTTTGCTGGCTGCTGTGGCCCCTCTCCTGTCTCCTGCCAGGCAGGCAGAGCTGGGAGCGTGGCAAGTCTGAATTGCAGCGCCTAGCAGAGAAATACATATATCTGTATGTATGTATGTGCGGTGCTTACAAAGCAATCCCAGCTAATCTCTCTATCCAGGAAGGGCTTTAGGATGTCCTTTCAGCAGGGATTTGTGGAGTTTGGTAGTTATTTTCTAAGAATGCATTACCCGGGGTTTCCAATGAATAATGTAGGTCCTTGTTCTGCAACATGTCGAACCTTAAACCACTGAAGTCGATGGATCTACTTGTGCACTTAAACTTAGGCACAGGTTTAAGTGTGGCAGTAAATCAGGGCTGTGCTGCCTGCCCTGGTGCTGCTGGTGGGGGGTGCTGATGGAAATGGCGAATGGTATTAGAATTATGGAATGGTTTGTGTTGAAAAGCACCTTGAAAATCATCTCGTTCCACCCCCTGACATGGGCAGGGATACCTGCCAATGTCCCAGGTTGCTCCAAGCCCTGTCCAACCTGGCCTTGGACACTTTCAGGAATGGGGCAGCCACAGCTGCTCGCTATGGGCAACCTGTGCCAGGGCCTCCCCACCCTCACAGGGAGGAATTTCTTCCAAACATCTAATCTAAATTTCCCTTCTTTAAGTTTTAACCCATTCCCCCTTGTTCTGTCACTTCAGTTCCTGATGCAAAGTCCCTCTCTGTCTTCCCTGCAGCCCCTTCAGACTCTGGAAGTTGCTGTGAGGTCTCCACACAACCTTCTCTTCCCCAGGGTGAACAGCCCCAGCTTTCTCAGCCTGTCTTTGAAAGGGGAGGTGTTCTAATCCCCTGCTTATCCTGGTGCCTCCTCTGGTCTGGCTCCAGCAGCTCCAGATCCTTCCTGTGCTGGGCCCCAAGGCTGGGGCAGCTCTGCAGGTGGGGTCTCACATGCAGAGTCTGCCCTCAGTCAGAAAAACAAAGGTGATAGTGATGCATGGAGGGAACCAAATGGGAAAACCTGATAAGACACCCGGCGTTACAGGAGATGCTCCCTGTACATGTTTGGGATTGCTCTGACCCAGCTGTAGGACCTTGCCTTTGCTTTGTTGCTTTGAAGTTTGCATGGTCCCACCTCTGGCATCCCTTCCCTCCATCCTGTGACTGCACCTGACAGCTCCAACTCCACACCGAGCTCCCTACCACCACAGAAATTGCCCTGGGGAGTGTCTGTTCCGCGCACTCAGACCAGCCCTGGTGGGAACAGCAACAAATCAAATGTGTGCGTGACTCCCCCCGTGCCCTCAGCAGATCCGTGGCACAGCCCCACGTCCACACAATGCCAGGCACACCCCAGAGTGCTGCTGGGCACGGGGCTGTGCTCTGGAGTCCTGGGGGGTTTCATTTAAACCCCACTGTGAGGGGAGGGAGGCAGTCCCCCAGTGCCAGAAGGGAATGGATGCGGGTGCTGAGCGCCCTTCCAGAGCAGGGGATGATCTGAGGGCTCGCTGCTGCGGGAACAGGACAGGGACGTTGAGCACAAAGCTGGAGCTGCACTGCCGGCTGCCCTGGACCAGGAGCTGTTCCTGGCACCTGGGCACTGCTGCTCCTCTGCCACGGGGGAGATGGGAAAGGTTTTGGTGTCTCAGTTGGGCAGACGTGCTGCAGAGCCCTTTGGAAAAGTGTGCAGAAATGAAATCCCACCTCTGCTCCCTGCAAAGTCCAAGGTGAGGGTGCCCTGGCAGGGGCTCCCTCCAGACCACTGCTGGCCCCACTTTGGCAGGAGCTGGAGGAGGAGATCGCTGGGCTATCCCCACCGTGCCCGGAGCCATCCCAACCCCCGCGAGCTGCTCCCTGAGCTGGATCAATGGGAGGTGAAATAGATCTCCCTTGGATATTCCTGGCTCCGTGCCCTCGGTGCTGGGGCTGCGGCTCTCCCAACTCAGCGACAGCAGGAAGTGAAACCCTTCCGTCTTGCCAAGTGCCTTTTTTACAAATTATTATTCTTTCTGGCGCTTGCGACGCTGCCGATGGGGCGGCACCGGCAGGGGAACCCTCCGGAGCGGGAGAGACCCATCCCGGAGCACAGCCCACGGGCACACGGCAAAGGCGGGGTTTCAGCTGAGATCTAATTAGTAGTCCTAATTAGCCTCGATTTCCTTGTCACCTGCAGGTCCCGGCTTCTGCTCAGGCTGCATTGCAGAGCTAAAGCATCCGCGGAGACGTACGGGCGGGGGATCCCTCCAGTGACAGCACCCCGGGCTGGCACAGCCCTCCTCACCCTCCGCTTCCTGGGACAGGGACGCGGGCGAGCGCGGGGAGGGACAGCGAGGGACAGCAGCGCTAATTCAACTCCTCCCGAACCGCTCTGGCTGGCAGGGAACTTCTCCGAGGGGAATCGGGAGTCATGGTAGAGTAGAAAAAATGAGGGCATGGGGTAGAGGGGCAATAGGGCGTAAAATCACAGCTGAGCAAAAGGAGAGAGTGCTTGCACGCTGTGAGCTCTGTTCTGCTTTTCCTTCCCTGAGCAGGGCTGGGAAGTGATGCTCTCAGCCCATCCCTCCTGGCACAGCTCTCCCACACAAGAACCATAGGCATGCCTTTGCCTCAGACCTGTTGGGAAGTTGGGACAGGCAGGATGGTGTTTGGGATGCCCTGTGGACAAGGCAGAGTGGGAGGAAGCAAAAATGAGTTTGAAGCACAGAAACCCATGGCTGTTCTGGGAACAGGGAGTCACAGACCCATCCGTGCCCCCTTGGAGAGGTGGGGAGGACCTGGCAGCAGCACTGGGAGCTGCTGGCAAAACTCTTCCTCCCCCATGGCGCTCTCTAGAGAGACTTGTGCTTCCCATGATTGCTTGGACAAATTCTTGTGCGTGAGCCAGCAGCTCTCCTCTTGTCTCTTGTAATTACTGTCCCAGCGTTCTCCTTGAGAGACACCATCTGCTACTCCTCCATCACCAGTCATCTCCCCATCTCCCGGGCACAGCCCTTTCCCCGGAGAGCTCGGCTGATCGTGCTGATGGTGCAGCTCCCGAGCTCCCGCACTGCTTGCTGCTCGTTAAGCTCCATCACATCAAAGGCAGCTGCTCCATCACCTGATGCCCTAGCCACGGGCTCAGGGGCTCTGCTGAGCCCCCGCCTCCCCCAGGACATGCTGGCCAAGAAACGAACAGCCAGGTTGGGGCTGCTGTGAGCAGTGGGAGCTGTGACCCCCTAAACCCCTGTCCTCTCTTTCCGTGCCTTGCACAGCTGCTGAGGCAGCCCCAGGAGCTGCTGGAAGTCAGGCAGAGGGTGGGATATTCCCGGGAAGGCAGTGAGAACGGGCAGCCTGTGGTGGGCACATGGGGACCAGCGCAGGGCAGCTGGGGTGACACTGAGGTGACACTGAGGTGGCAGTGGGCATGTTTGGGGCTGTTACAGCTGAAACTAGCACTTTCTGGGTCAGAAACAAGATGTATTTCAGAGAGCTCTGGGGCTCCCAGGAGCAGCAGGGCCGGGCTCCGAGGCAAGGCAGCGGCACAGGGGAAGCGCAGCGCTCGGCTGCACCGTGTGCCCGGTGCTATCAGTCTCCTGCTTTTAATCAACACTAAATGAGCCTCTGGGGACCTATTCTCTCACGGCAGCACACCAGAAACTTTCACTGAAGTCAACAGAAGTTACTCACACCCTTAGGCACAAGTCCGCAGTCCTGGGAAGTTGCAAGGGAGCTGTGATTTATGCTGAGTGTCACAGGCTCGACCACAGCCAGTGCCCGCCTCTTGGTATAATTCACAAGTAAATGTACATTTATATTAAAAAATACAGTAAAACCATCCCATTTTATTAGGGGAGGCTGCACGATAAATTTTTACGTCGAAGCTTCCAGCAGCCAGAGATGAAAAGCATCTTCAGGAAAATCACTGCCATGGAGACAGGTTTGCATCCCGCCGTATCAGGCGGCTCGTTTGTATTTTTAAGGCATCTCATTAGAGCGTTAAATGATCTGTAAAAGGTAAAACCACCATTTTTCTCCGTGGCTCTGGTGATGGCCAGGCTTTGAGCCTCCATGGAGCAGGGGGTGGTGGGCACGTGGTTCATTGAGCCCACTGAACTTGTGCCCCCAGCCCCATGCCCAGCCTGTCCCCAGAGCTGGGTGAGAGCACTCATTTATTCACTGGCAGACATGCTCCTAAAAGCCCCAATAAAACTGACTTTCTCTCTGTTAACCAAAATAATTGCCTACAAAAATATGCGTGCACCTCCTCCAGAATTTACCCAAAACTGGAGCAGTATGTTGACATCCCCACACCTCGGATGAGCTGGGGCCGGGCTCCTCCAGGCAGCTCGCCCCTGGCTTTGTGCTAGCACGGAAGAGCTGCCTGTGCTGGCTCCCTGGGGCACTGTCCAGCCCTCGGGGCTGGGAAATCCTGCTCCTGGCTGCAGCTCCTGCGCTCCCCCGGCCCTGCTGGCCCCTCTTCCCTCGCCGCCAGCCTGTGGCTCCCCCCGGCAGCGTCTGCTCGTCCATCTGCGAGGCTCCGGCACGGGCTCCGAGCCGCCCTTCTGCTCCAGCTCCTGCTCTTCCCTCCCAAATCCCACACCACGGCGCTGTGAGGCAATGCAATGCTGTAAATGAATGATTTTTAGAGACGACCAAAAGAAATTCTTACATTGTTCCAAGGCCAGAAATAAAAGCTGCACCTGAAGTTGTGGAAGTGTTCCAGCGCAGCAGCTCGGGTTTCAAACTACTGCAGAGCTGGCGAGGAGGGTCCCAGCTTTTACAAGCATGAGGGAAGAAATAAAGTGAAAGATGAGTGATTTTGTAGACATTTGTCCCTTCCCTTGGCCGTGTTTCAAGGACATCTGGCACCACCTGGACGGGAGCAGCTCAGCGAGATCAGCCGCTCTGGGGAGGAGCTGGGGGACCTTCTGAAGGAAGACGGGGCTGTGCCTGCAGCAGGGATCAGCCTTGGAGCAACCCTTCGCAATGAGCGCCAAAAGCTCCCGTGCATCCCAGTCCAGAGCTGCTCCATTCCCAGCAACCCAGGGCCGCTGGCAGGAACCAGCAGGGCTGGGCCAGGACAGGGATGGGGAGGGACCAGCCTGCAGAGCTCAGTGATGGCTCTGTCATCCTCCCCAGCTCCCAGCAGCACAAGGGAAATTCCCTGGAAGCTTCCAATCCCTTCTTTCCTCAGAAAATTGGGTTTCACCAGTGAGCACCTCTGGGTGAACCTAATGGGAACCTCCTGAACCCAGCCTAGGCTGGCTGTAAAATAAAGGTGTGCTTTGTTTCACACACATTATCCTCTTTAAAACATGAGTAATTCACCAAAAATCATCCCTACCCCCGCAAAAGGTCTTGTAGAATTTCTGAAATGCTCAATATTTTTATGAAGTGTTTCTAACCTTTTTTTTTTTTTTTTTTTTTGGTGTAGAAAAGCTTGGCAGGGGAGCTGCTTACCTGTTCGTAAATTAGTAGGCAAATGAAAGAGGTTGTACAGCTTTTTTTTTTTTTTTTTTTTTTTTTAACTACATTTAACCCAGCCCACTGAGCAGCACTTGGTTGTGCCCACCTGGGCTCCATCACTTGGGTCCTTGCTTTTCCAGCAAAGAAATGAGCAGTGCTGCCGCTGAAGTGCTGAGTGAGGAAGTCCAGGAGCAGGATCACTGGTTCTGTGGCCTGGATCCTATATTTTTCCAGTGGCTTTTCCTCCAGGCTCCATGGCTCTCGGCCGGGCCAGGAGCAGCCTTTGCCCTCCGAAGCATGGTTGGTGCTGCCCATTGCAAACACCATTAACCAGAATTTTAGCCTCTCATTAAAAAGGAGGAGGAGGCTGGGAAAGGAAACTTCAATTAAGCAAGGTGAAAGTTAAAACATCAAGAAAAGCTTTTAATTGAAGCACAGCCCTGCAGGGAAATGCAAAGTCGCTTGTTTGGCAGCCTTACAGATGGTGGGAATGTCACACTTTGGAGAAAGGAGAGGGAAATTGGGAGCTGGGGTGGTCAGGAGCTTTGAAGAAGTAGGACGTGTACAGAGGGATGAGAGGGAAAGGAGAAGCGCTGCTGCCTGTGGCTGACACAGCCCGGCTCCCATGGGGCCCATCCCTGGCACCTCCATTCCTTTGGGCACAGCAGTGTTCCTCGGAGCCACCCACCCAAGCCAGCACCCAGGGAAGCCCCACATGCCCCTCTGAGTGTGAGCAGCTCTCCAGGCTATGGGAAGGTTTCCCCTTTAACTCAAAGTGTGAGGGAAAAATGCAGTTTCCTGTTAATCACATCCCATGTGGCAGCCCCAGCCAGTTTGTTGTGCCTGCCTAGATGCTGCCTTGGCAGCAGGGACCTGAGGGAGCAGGACCCTGCAGCTCTTCTCTTCCCTATTTTCATTTGACTTTCTTTTTCTCTTTCCTCTCCTTTTCCACAATTCTAGCTGCATTTTGTTGTTGCCCTGTCCTGTCCCTGAGGGATATCCCGAGTGAGAGGTGACATATCCAGCAGTGGTGTTTTCCACAGAAATATCTTCCCTGTCTTTAGTTTGTGACCAGGAGGAAAAATCAAAGGAAGATTTGAGTCCCCACTCCATATCCTTAGAGAAACCACCCCAAAAGCTCCTTCCCTTTTCAGATGGGATTTTGGCAGGTTCAGATTTTTCCTCGCCAGGTTTCACCTCAGATCATTCCTGGTGGGCTCTCAGCTTTCACTCCATGACATCCCGCATCCCTGACTGCTGCTCCCAGGAGATGTCACCCTCTGCAGGAGGAGAGCCCCTCAAGGAGTGTGAGGTATGGCTCAAGCCCAGCTTAATCAGTCTTGAGAACATAAATACTTGCAGAGGGAAGAGTTATGGCCGTGAAGGTCCTGCAGCTCTGCGGCTTCCCCGAGGTTTTATCTCAGCTCTGAATTAGTGAGAAGCATCAGCTGCCACTCCGGTGAGAATGATGCTTCTCTGAAGGGCACCTCACAACAAGGAGGTGGAAACCTTGGAGCTGCTGGAATGGAGGGGGTGTTCCCTTTGGCTGCTCTGATGCCCAGGGCTGAGTTCTCAATCATATCCTGGAGAACTGGTCTGCATGCAGGAGTGTAAGGGAACCAGGATGCTACACCAATCTGAGAACCGTAAGATCAGAGGAGAATTGGGAAGAGTAACACTGACATCACGGAAATCTCAAGGCAGGCTGGGAGCCAATCCAATACCACATTAGTGGCAAGTCAAATTTTAAGTAATCTTTTCCTCTAAAAGTCTTTTCTAGGTCTCATGCTCATCAAATCAAAGGAGCAAACTCCAGATCTGACCAGAACTAACCAGTCTGTCCCAGATCTCCAGCTCTGGCTGGCACACACAGTGAGATGCTGAGGAACAGCCTCCTCCTCCCTTCAGGGAGTTAACAGCAACAATGATTCAGTGAGTAGATTGAAACAAGGAATAAACTTGAGAAACTTCAGTGCTTGTTGGCTGATCACAGGGAAAATGAAGAGAAAGAACTCAGTGCCTGAATTATTTGTGATGAGTTAATTATGCTGGAAGAGGATGATGGAAGACAGAACAGCAGTCAAAATTCTCTGCCTTTTCCCACCTACGCAGTTTTCTCAGATCCACTCAAAATTAATGTGAAGTTCAATATCAGACCCTCTCAAGTGCTGGGTGAGTTTGAGTCTGAGCATTTTTTGATTTACTACTCTGTCCAGTAGTATTGTGTCTTGGTTTTTTGGATGTCTCCAAGATGTAAATCAGGTGGGAAGTGAAATGCTCTGATAACCCAATCCCTGCTTCTGCAGGGGAGGTTACAGCCCTCCCTGGATGACCATGAATGCTGCAAGATAGGACAGAGTTTTCACATTGTTAGACCAGCCTAGAAATAATGTCATAGAAAGCCAGAAAGCAAAGTGCAAAGCCCAGTAGTTGGTGGGAGGGGGAGATGAGGCACAAAGGTCATGAGCTGAGAGTTCCTGGGGACATTTGGGGCTGGGAGATGTGAGGCCAAGAGGAGCATCTCCCACCAGGACTGAGCTTGGTAACTCAGTCACCAGCCCTGGGCAGGTCTGTCCATGGTCAGCCCCTTAGGACTGGCACTGGGGGAAGGCTCTTCCCAGATACCTGCAGGATTTACACAGCTCTGATTTTCCACCCCGCTAAAAATTGCACATCTCCAGGAAAGCTGCTTTCCCAAGAGACTTCCCACGGAATCCTGCACATCCCAGGGGGCTGCAGAGCACCCAGCAAGCTCCGGGGTGTGTAGGCTCAGATAAATCCAGAAGCACACAGGGTATTCCCCATGGGAAGTGCATTATCTGCTCCTGTGCACACAGCAGCTACGGCAGCGATGAAAACCCTGCTGGGATCAGCAAACCTTTAATTAATGTCAATTTTGCAGAAAATAGTGGATGTCCAAAATGACCCTGTGACGAATTGAGGCGCGCTCTTGCACTCTGTTTTTTTTAATCACATGCATCGAGATTTATGGAGATGTCCAAGCTGTTTTCTGAGCTTTAGGGGACTCATTTTATTACAAATCCATGGATTTTTATGCATTTGGAAATGGATTTCTGATGGAATTGTGAAACTGGAGAGAAGCCACTAGTGGGGACTCTTTGGGGCACTGCTCTGGGCACCTAAAGAAGGAGAAAAAAAATGAAGAAGGAAAAACTTAATGAAAATATATATTTGTATAAACAATCAATGAAGATCGTGTTTGTGTGTTAAACAACCACCTTGAAATTGGTCTGTCTCAAAGGACTGAGCAATTGCAGACTACCTTAGCATGAATGATTTATGACATTCATGAACTTGGCAACTACATCAGTTTTCCTAAACCTGGCAGCAAACACCACCTGCATATTAAGTGAAGATTTATGATTTATAAAACTCACCTCATTATGCAGAGGAACACGAATTGTCTTATGTGTGCAGTCTATAACTCCTGGGACAGATGAAAAGGCAGCTATGACACACAATTTATGTGTTCTTGCTGCTGAGGTGGTGAGGGAAAAGCAGGGAGAATAACTCGGGCTTTGAGGTGGGTGCCTTCAAAGCTGTCCACATCCCTTTTCTCTCCCCAGGATGATGCCGTAGCTAAAATTGCCTGTTCTCTTGGAGGAATTAAAAAAAAAAAAATCCCTTGCAAAGATTAATAGTGGAGGTCATTTGAATCAATACTCGAAACTATGCCCTCCCTCCAAAAAACACCAGGATTGGAAGCATCTGAGGGGCCTCTGTGGAAATCACGCACTTGGTGCTGAGCTCACCGCTCGTATTTTTCCCCACCTTGTCTTTTCCTGATCCTCCTCACCCAAGGACACAGGTTCCTGGCTTCAAGGAGTGGAGAGTTTTGGTCTGGAAGAGGCCAAACTGTGGCTCAGGTTAGGAATGGAGCTCATGGCCCCCAGCAAGGAGTGAAGCATCCATGTGAGCCCTGGATACAGCTAGATTCCCTCGCTGCGGGTCAGGGGAGCATCTGAAAGGCTGCAAAACACACAGGGCTGATGGACTGAAAAATGAGTGACATGATCCAAGGAGAACACACCTCAGGGCAGAATTCACCCCAATCTACTGCATGAGTTTGAGTGAATCGTGTGTCCTTGTTTCTTCATTTGCTCTAACAATACACCCAGACAGCAGATGCTGGTGCAGTTGGATGGGCAGTGCTGTGGGGAGCTCTCAGGGGGCCCTGGAGCTCTCTGTAGCATGCTGAGAGCAGGAAAAGCCCAGCCCAGGGCACCAGAGGACACAGACACCTCCTCTTTGGCTGGCTTGAGTAGGGCTCCCACAGGCTGCACAGGGGTGTCTGTGCTGTCCCCAGGCTCATGGAGGAGCTGGGTCCCCACAGAGACATCACTGCCTGGGGCCAGCCTTGGGCTGCTCCTGGACCTGGCTGGGTGTCACAGGCAGAACAAGGGGTGCAGCAGGGCCAAGAGGCTGTCACCCAGCAGGGCCATTGGGCTGTCACCCAGCAGAGCAGCCTCATGTGGGGCTGTGACCCTGGCAGACAGCTCTGTCCCCACAGCCTCCCAGAGCCAGCTCCTGCTGAGGGAAGGGAGAGCCTGGGAGCAGCAGCTCAGACGCAGCCCCTGAGCTGTCCCTCAGCCCTGCAGCCGTTTGCTAATGACACCCAGAGGCTTTGGCTTCTCCTGCAGGAGAAAAACACGTGTGAGGCCTTTGGGTCTGTGTTACAGATGGATAATGTGATGACTGGCTCTCGCAATTAAGGGATGAATATTGCGTGTATGTTACGAGAAGTTGTGTTGATGCACGCTTGTGTTATTGTAGTTTGATGTCTGGACACGCTCTGCTCTCCCCACAGTCCCCTGTCCCGCTCTGTCGCCGCCGGCCGACAGCCGCGGTGTGAGGGAGGAGCGGCGGGCGGTTCCCGTGTGCCCCGGTGGGCCAGGGGGAATGGGCTTCTTGCCGGGAGGCGTGGCACAAAACACCTGACCTCCAATCAAACTGCACGAAAGTGATCTCCACCAATGGGCGGTGAAGAAGAGTTGACTGACAGGCATTGGGAGGGGCCAGGGTTGGCTGCCTCGCCAGGGGTTTAAAAGGCAAAGCAGCCATGTTGTGGATGAGTTTGTGGCGGCTGGTCACGCTGCCAGCGCTGCTGGTTTTCCTTATTCAGTCCTTTGTTGCATTTGTTAAGGTTTAATAAACCTTTGAAACTTCTAAAATGAGCAGTTGTTTCTCACAGTTCATAAGTGGCTGCAGCACTATTTGAATGCGTTAAAAGCTGCCTCTCTGCCTGCTCTGGCTGCTTGTGCCCACCCTGGCCTGCCTTTGGCATTGCAGGGAGCTGCGCTGGGGGAGGGACATTCCAGCAGTCCTGGTCCAGCTGAGCAGACACTGCAGGAGCTCCTGGAATTCAAGATGTGGAGGTCTGGGATGTGTCCTCCTTCTGCAAGGAAGGGGTTGGCTGGTGCCTGATGTGTTTGTGCTGTGGCTTGGTCAAGCCAGAAGGCTCAGCAGGAAGTGAGCAGCTGAGGCTGGAGGCAGTCAGGATGTTTCTCTTGCTGCTGGTCGGGGGGGACACAATTCATTCTTTATTTTCTGCAGTAAAAACCTGCACTGAGGCTCTTCAAAATATATGTTGGTGCTATTGAAGAGGAGGGAGTTGGGAATGTGAATGATTTTGTTTTCCTCCCTCACTGTGTTATTGCCAAGGTAGCAGAGAAGGAGAAGACAGAATCTACTGTCTGAGTGCAAATCAGGAATTCTCCTCCTCCAAATGTTACCCTTTTATTCACACCTGTCTCATGAAGCTGATTCCAAAATGAAATTATTGTAACTGTACACATTAAATAAATCACAGGCTCTGCTTGGGCCACGTGTGTTGGCAACAGCTGATCCACCAGGAGCTGCTCGCCTCTCTCTCTCCTGGCTCTGTGTTCAGACAGCCAGCACAAAGCAAGTGCACTGAGCAGCTGATGAGGCTCCCAGCTCCGAGGTTTCCAAAAGGAAGGACAGGTTATTGAAGAATAACAAAAGGAAGAGCAGGTATGGATCAGTGAAGTGGTTCTTATTGTTTCCAGAACAGAAAGTTATCCTCTTCCTCCAAAGACAGACACTGGCTGGGGAGTTTTGCATCCTCTGAGCTGTGTTGGGAATGGAAAGTGCTGGTTCTTGGTGGTGGCAGAACCTCAGAGAGCTGCTGAGGCCAGCACAGGTGAGAGGACAGTGGGAATGGGCACTGTGAGGAGCCGGCTCAGAGGGGAGGGTGTGGGGACACCGTGATACACCCCTGTGATAGCCTGGAGCACTCAGAGTTTCACAGCTGTGAATTTGGTGATTCTGCAAATACCAGAATGGGGAGGACAGGAGGCCGGCAGGGAAGGAGAGATTTGTGCAGCAGAGGCACGGGATCCTTCCAAAGCCACTTGACAAGGGAAACATTTGGGAAGCAGGAACAAAGATGTCTGGGGCTCGTGCTGGGATGCTGCAGGGTATGTGGGAGAGTGGATGCGCCTACTCTGAAGCTCCAGGCCAGAGCAGAGTGCCGGGCTGTGCTGGAAAACCCCTCCATGGGCCAGGGAAAGTGGGTCCAGCCCAGGCCAGCAAGAAGCAGAGGGAGGCTTCTGCCAATGCACAACCTCTTGACAGAGGGGTCCCCAGGGCCTTCTCCTGCCTGCGAGACTGAACCCTGTCAACCTCCCCACCGTGGCACAGCTTGGTGACCTTCAAGCCAGCCTGTTCCCTCAGCAGGGCTGGGACCAGCCTTCAGAGCCTTCCCAAAACCCCTGGCTTTGTACCTCAGCTGCTTCAGATCAGGGTAAAAAAATCTGCAGAGTACAATCCTTGGAAATTTTCATTTGTACTGCACCAATTGCCCTCATTATTATGGGTCCTGGAGGCACCTTGTATCCTTGTTAAGGCAGCTGCAGTCGTGGAGGGGTGGGATGTGGTTTGTGCTCCTTCTGGTCTCCTGCATCCTTGCTGAGTGACAGGGCTCTGCCACTTGCCCTGTCGGAAGGTCTGGTGAGTTGCTGGCAGACACAGGGAGCCTCCCAGCTGCCTCCTTGCTGCCCTGCTGCCTCAGGGTTACTTTCCAGTTTATGTTGTGATGCTTTCCAGGCTGATGCTTGTTGCCAGCCCAACTGGGATCATGGGGGTGAAACCAGGGAAGCTTGGAAGGATGCTGGGGGGTGACCAGCTCTGTGCTGAATGCCCACCCCAAGTCCTGCTGTGGTTCCCCTGAGATGATTACTTAGCCAAGCATCTGACTGATCCTTTACTGCACCACTGGAGCAGTTAAATACCCGAGTCAAACACCTCCATCCCTCCCACCCCTGCAGTGGGTTTATTTCTGCCCTCTGCCCCTTCCCACTGCTCCTGTCCTTTGCAGCCCCTCTCCCCCAGCCAGCCCTCAGTGAGCCTGGAGGATAACCCTGGATCCCAAGGCTGCTCTCCCCTCCCGCACACACAGCGTGTGGGGCAGTGTGATTCAGCCTGACTCAGGGTGCTGCCTCATGTCATGCTGTGTTTGATCCATCACTGCTTTTCGCATTTCCTTCCACCCAGCGAGCAAGAAAGCAGCTGAAGTGTGGCTGTTTTGGCAGCTGCCTCAACGAGCCTTTTCACACCCGGTCACCTGAAGCCAGGCCAGCATCACTCAGGATAACTTCAGTGCATTGGGGCCAGAAAAGCAGGAGCTGCTCTCAAATCCCTGCCTGTGGGGAAGAAGGAAGGTGGAGGAGATAATGTGGACCACCCCCCCTCCCACCACCACCAGGCCTTGAAACACTGGCAGCAGCCCTAGCCTGCCATGGCACTGCCAGATGCCTCAGATGTGCTGCTTACTTGAAAAATGGGTGAAAACTCCTTCCATTTTAGTAATTTCCAGTAACATCCTTCTGAGAGAGATGCCTGCGGGGCTGACAAATGCACCCCAGTGGTTGGAGACTTTGTAGGATGGAGTTATGGTCCCGCTGTGCTCCTACAAATGCTCTGCTACTGATCCCTGTGGAGCTCTGCCTTTGCACCTGCCCAGGGCTGCCCTGCTGCAAGAGCAACCTCTCCAGTGTTTCAAAGCAGCCTCGTGTCTGGCAGCAGTTCATGGGGAGGAAATTCCTTGGATTGCCACAGGGCTGTGCCCATGTTGCCGTGCCTATGCCATGCTGCAGGCAGGGGCTGCGTGGTCCTCACTGTGCATTGTCCAAGAGGGATCACATGGCCTTGACCTGCAGTCCCCTCCCTGCCAGATTTCCCCTTTCCCCAGGAAGGCCCAAAGGCAGGGAAGTGCAGGCTCAGGAGCTGATCCTGCCCACTGCAGAGCGTGCTCTGGCACACCTGAAGGCAGCGAGTGGCAGCTCTGGGGCTCTTGCAGGGCTGCTGGGGCTGTGAGCTCACGGCCACCAAGGGCTATGGCTGGGTGCTTTGCCAGCACTGTGGGCTGTGGAGCTCAGTTTGGGGAGCGGAGGGGACGCAAGGCAGGCCCCTCCTGAGGGATCAGTGTGCGTGGGAAGAGGGGGCAGAGTGCATGGGCACAGGACACTGCAATTGGGGCAGCTGAAAGCAACACTTGAGGGCAGCCTGAAGCCCAAAGAGAGCAGGAGAACTTGTTGCACTTGAGGAGTGCAGGCTGAAGGTGTGTGCTGGCTTTTGCTGGGGGCTCAGAGGAACCTGGAACATGGGCACGCTTCATGCACTGACACCCTAAGTCACCAGACCCCAACATGCTGTGCCCAGGGCCGCTGCAGGTCACATCTCACTGAGAAGCAGTCACAGGGGGATTTGGTGACCTTCAGAGCAGAATTTCCTTTTACTCCTCTTTTTAGCCCTTCTCTGTACTGCTGAAACATTTGCCTGTTGTTCCGTGGGCTGCTGCACGAGCTGCTCCCATCACAGCCAGGGGCTCTGAGGGGACAGCGGCCCTGCTCCCTTGGAGGGGAAGGACAGCAGAGCTCCCAGAGCCGCTTCCCAGGGTGTCTGTGCTTCCATCACTGCCTTGCCAAAAGCTGGGATTTGCCAGTGCCGGCAATGAAGCTGTCACTGCCGGCTGTGACTCGGAGCAGGCTGCAAGCAGTGCTAGCACGGCTGGCTGCTGCCCCTGCCTGGTGAGCAGAGAGGCTGGCACGGGCACCCTTCTGCCAGACTGGAGGTGGCCCATGCAGGACTCGGCTTTACACCAGCAGAGATGGCCAAGGGATAAGGTCAGGCTGTTGTGAGCCATGGGGAACACTCTGGTGATCCTGCGGGAGCACTAATCCTGCCCAGTCTCTTCTTTGATCAAATGGACCATATCCTTCATCTTGCTGATGGAGGCGTGGATATTTCGGCTCCTGTCCGATAGATTGAAACAGCAGAGTCCTTCAAATTCCTTGCAGCGTCCTTCAAATTCCTTGCAGCCGTGCCCGTGCACCAAAAGGAGGAAGTCTATGGCTGCCCAATTTTGCAGAGTGGCCTGCCTGATTGCTTCCTCATCTTCAAGGAGGTCGCTAAGAGAAGCTGATGTTAAATTCACCTGTTTCGCCACCCAGCACTCTAGGTGGCCCAGTTCACCTAGGGCTTTTGCTGCCGCCACCCACAGTAAAAAAAGCAGAGATGGCAGCTCTTTTTGGAAGAGACCAATGTACAATTTCAAAGTCACAGTGTTCATCACATTCTTTGATACTATGTTTTTGGATGGCCGATTTGGACTGCTAATTCAAAATTTGGGTTAGGTTTGGTGAAAACAGGGACAGCTGTCCGATGGTACACAGGCCTCCTAAAAGACAAGCCCAAGCCCTTTACCCACAAATCAAAAAGGTACCCTTTGGCAGCTTGAGCAGTTGTTGGTTCTTGCTCGATGAGATGTTTAAGTGGGTAATGGTTTTACACCATCTGGCTGCCTGAAATTCCTTTTTGGGGACTTTAACAGAAATATAAAATTCGGGGTAGTAGAGAGGTTTAAAAATAAACTGAATGCAAAAGGGCACAATGAACGAACCGAGGAGTTCAGACTCAGTGGGGTCTTTTTCTAACTCAGGCAACTCAGAGGTCTATTTACACCATAAAAGTAAGGGGTTTGTAATGGGAACATAACATTTGAAAATGAGGGGAGGGTTTTTATTAACTTCTGAAGTAATGGATTTGAGACGGGCTGGGTATTGATCAAAAGAAGAGGGGGAATCCCCATCAGGCAGGTTGACATCACGTCATCTGCAGCAGCCATAGACAAGCATAGATGGTCTTGTTAGAGTGCACGGGTGAGGGTGATCCATACTTTTTGCTTTGGCTGTGGGGTAATCCACACCTCGGGGGACTGGCTTATCAGCACCAGGAGCCACAGGTATCTCCACATCTTGGTGACTGGGATGGATGTCTCTTAAAGAAAGAGAAACAATATATGTAAAGAATAAAACCCCAAAGACATGAACTCTTGATTAAAATTTATGATTAAAATTACTATTGAATATCAAGTGCTGATAAGCTCTTAATTAAAATGTTAGTTTGCTATTGAATGTTAAATGTTGAAATTCTAAACTTACCTTTTGTTGTCATTGTTAAGTGTTAATATCCCTTGATAAGTTAAGACATGTTCTGCCGATCCTATATTTGTATTCCTTCCCATCACTTACCCTGTGTCCATAGCCCTTTCTGTCAGGGACCACTTCCGCTGCTCCCAAAAGAAATTGCACACAAACCACATGCAAATGAGGGGCCTTTGGTGCAATTCAGACCCCCAAAACTACAAACCAGCATAAAAGAGTAAAAACTGTAACTCTAGCTCAGCAGAACCGCAGAAAATCATATACCATCAACTAGAGCTGGATTCCAACTAGAGCTGGGTTCCGTCCTGTCACCATAACTTTGACAGCACTCAGTCTAAATGACACCCCTAGACCATGAGCCAACAAACGCCTTCCTAGGGACTCTCGTGAGGACAGAAGCCCCAGCTCTGCCGGGAGACAAAGCTGTGCACCTCCTCCTCAGCGTTATCCAGCGGGAGCAGCGGCAGTGTGCGCAACCCCTTGGGCTCCCCATCCAGAGCTGTCTTTAATAAAGGCCTTTTCAGAGGAGCTGGTCTCCTGGCCCATTTCTTACAACACATAAGAAAACTTAACATAAATCTTCAAACAATAATTCTGACATAAGGAAAACACAAAGTTCATGGTTCCTCCTCTCCCTTGTGTCTTTTCCTGTTGGATGCCACAGATACATCTGCAAGTGTATCCACACCCCCAGGTCACGAGCTCAAAAGGCCCCGGGGTCTCTGGGTCCCTTACCAGGACTGATGGATGCTCTTTAAACTCTAACATCTTGTTCTGATTGAAGTGCCTCCATATTGGCGGGTTCAGGTTCTCAAAATATCAGTTCAGAAAGTTGATGAAAGTTAGTGAACAGTGCTTTTGAGAGCCTGACACGTGGGGAAATGGTCTTCATCCCTTTAGTGTTCCAATGTCTTCTTCAGGGTCTGATGCGTTCTTCCTATTATTGCTTGGCCGATGTGGGAGTATGGAATCCCCGTCCGATGTTCAACCCCCCATTCCTGCAGGAAATTACTGAATGACTTGGAGGTATGGGCTGGCCCATTGTCAGTCTTTATTACCTTAGGAATCCCCAGGGTGGAGAAGGCTTGCACCAGGTGTTTTTGTGCATCACTGGCCTTCTCCCTCTTGTGGGCAGAGGCATGGACTGCGCTGGAGAAGGTATCCACCAACACATCCACATATTTGAGCCTTCCAAACTGGGGAATGTGGGTGATATCTGTCTGCCACAGCTCACAGCTTTGGCGTTCTCTGGGGTTCACCCCGACCCCCATGGATGGTAGTGAGGACTCCTGGCAGTTCGGGCATGTGGCCACGATTGCTCTGGCCTGGTCATGCCTAAGATGGAACTGACAGACCAGACCAGGCACGTTCTGGAATTGCTGATGGCTTAGTTTGGCCTGATAGAAGATGTTTCCTTGGCCAGCCAGCTGCAGCAGAGTGGCCAGGGCATCAGCTCTCTGATTCCCTTCTGCCATGAATCCAGGCAGATCTGTGTGCGATCTTACATGCATTAGAATGGTTGCTCTCAGTGGGAAACCAGCTGTACGAGTTTTGAGAGCAACCTGTAAATCACTGGGTTAGAGACCTTTTTCAGTACTGCATGTTCTGCCCTAGATACTAACCCTGCCACGTAAGCTGAATCAGTGACAATGTTGATTGTCACTGATCTTGAATGTTGAAAATCTTTCAAAGACCCTGATGACTGCATCCAACTCAGCTACTTGAGGGGAGCCCTCAACGATCTTAACATCAGCTTCCCACCGCTGTCTGACTTGTGAGAACCTTGGGATTTGTCAGTGAAAACTGTCAAGGCCTTGAGAGGCTTACGACTTTGTTTGTCTTTTGGAACCAGATTAAATTAGATGTTAAATAATTTGTGGCCAGGTGGTGGATTGACAATTTTCTGGGGTAACTATTTAGAGCGAATTGTAGCTTTTAATTTTCTCTTAATAGTTGTTCCAGGGTCTCTTTGGTTAACTTCCCAGTGGACAGCTTGGTGGGTACATGAATGCATGCAAAATTGCACCCTGCCAACAATCTTATGCACACCCTGGCCTTGCTGATTAGCTGGGCCATCAGCTCCTGTGGCTGTGTGATACTCTTGGACAGTTGGTGGCCAAGGAACACCCATTCTATGATTAAGAGGGGGTCCTTCTGACCTTTGTCCCACTGAAATACCAGCCCATACAGGTGTGGCAGTTTCCCCATGATGATGAAGTTAAATGGAAGCTCTGGCCGGCAGCAGTGGGCCTGCCAGTTTGACAGTGCCAGCTGGACCTTGTCCAATGCAGCCTCTGCCTCCTGGGTCAAGGCCCTTGGGCTATCCATCTCCTCCCCGGCATTTAATAAGTTGAAAAGAGGAGATAAATCCCCCATGGTGAGCCCCAGCCAGGCCTGATCCAGTTCAAAGATCTACACAATTGGTGGAGATCCCTTAAGGTTTTGGGCTTATCATTGATCACCAGCCTCTGAGGTGTTATGTCCGGTTGGTGATCTCAAGGCCCAGATACCTCCAAGGCGGCAACCTCTGCACCTTTTCTTGCTGCACCTCAAATCCTGCTGCTGACAAAGCAACAATAGCATCATCAAGAACCCTGGTAAGTACATTGTGGTCGGGGGCACACACCAGTACATCATCCATATAGTGACAGATGATGCACTCCCCCACTCTGGCATGCACTGGGGACAGGATTTTGGTGACATACCACTGGAAGATGGTAGGGGAGTTCTTCATTCCTTGTGGAAGAACAGGCCAGTGGTACCGCTTCACAGGAGCTTCTCGGTTGATGGAGTGAACTGAGAACGCAAAACGCGTGGCATCAGCCAGGTGTAGGGTAATTTGAAAAAAAAAAATCCTTAATATCAATTACAGCCAATTGCCAATTTTGGGGGAGCATTGAAGGAGATGGCATCCCCAGTTGGAGAGACCCCATGTCCTCGATGACTTAATTTCTTTTTTCAGATCATGGAGGAGATGCCACTTGTCCTTCCCCAACTTCTTGATGACAAACACTGGGCATTCCAAGGGTTGTTTGTCTCAACGATGTTACCTTTGGCCAATTGTTCCTCCACTAGCTGAGTGAGCGCACTTAATTTTTGTTTACTTAGGGGTCACTGCTCTACCCAGACAGGTGTTTCTGTGAGCCAATTTAATTTATGGGTAGGGTGCTCTTCTTCAGTGACCGCACCTAAAAAACCTGGGGAGTCTTTGGGATTTTGAGCCTGACTCCTCTCTGGGACATGGCATCTCTTCCCCATGGAGAGGTGAAGGGGAAGGGTGAACTTCAAATTCAGAACGAATGGGCATACAGCAGCCAATTGCCCATCAGGTCCCTCAGTTTGTACAATGCTCTTCAGTTGTTTTGCCAATTGGATCCCACCTAAACCTCATACCTTACTTGCCAGGTCTTGCAGCTCCCAATGTGACAGCCATTTGTGCAGGGGAATGACCGTCACATCCCCCACTGTGTCCATCATCCCTTGGAGCTGGATTGAGTGCCCCCCATTCTTAAGGCCGCACCAAATGAGGGGCTTGTCTCTCCCTCTTGGTGCAATAGACTGAAAGATCCAGGTCATTGAACAGCTGCTGTGGCAGTGGAATGGTCTGAGCGATGACCTGGCCTTTCAGCAGGAAGAGGGGGGACTACTGGTTACTTTGTTTTGCAGTGACTCACTTCTGTTCTTGTATTGACTTGTATGTTTCTTTTTTTAGAGCCTGATTGCTAAGTGAGTGGGGGGTGCTCTATTCTTCAGGATCTTGGGTTTTTAGATCTGTAATGAGAAACACCAGAAATTTTAAATGGTTTCTAATAAATATTTAAATAACAATTCATAAATAACATCTCAACTCACAAATAACTTTTAACTTTGACATTTCATAAAGGGTTAAAAATTCTGCCTCTTTTTACTCTACTTTTCCTGGAGCTTCTTTTCAAGGTTAGTTTTGTGTCTGTTGCATTGATCAGTGTCCATTTGGTAGGGGCTAGTACTGGACCTTTAACTCTGGTGACATTAGTCCATCCTCTCTCTGGTATCCTTACTGCAGTTTCTGTCATTAGGAGGACCTGGAGGGAGCCCTGCCACTTTGGGGTTAATGGTTGTTCTTTCCACACCTTTATTAAAACCCAATCCCTTGGCTGGAATGAATGAATTTTAAAGTCAATTAGTATGCTTTGGGGAAGGTATCTGTTCTTCCTTAATTCTTCTAGGGTGTTTGTAATAATCTGTATATACTTCTTTGTACTCTGTTCTCCTTCCTCATAAGTCCCTACAAAATCTGAGGTGGTTAGGAATGGTAATCCAAACATTGTTTCATAGGGGGAAACGCCTATGTCAGCTCTTGGTTTTGTTCTTATCCTCATTAATGCTAATGGGAGACACTTTAATCAGTCCATCTTAGTTTCTTCTAGTAGTTTTGTGAGTGTTTATTTTAGAGTTTGGTTCATTCTTTCTACTCTCCCAGAGCTTTGGGCTCTTCATGGGGTGTAGATTTTCCACATGATTTCCAATGGTTTAGCCACCTGGTGTAGAACTTCAGCTGTGAAGTGTGGCCCCCTATCTGAATCAATAGTATTCACAATTCCATGCCTTGGTATTATTGGCTCAAGTAGAGTCTTACTAACTACTTCTGCCGTAGGTGTTGTAGTTGGAAACACTTCGACCCAATGGGTTAAATGATCTATTACCACTAGTAAATACTTAAACCTTTGGACTGGGGGAAGTTCAGTAAAATCTACCTGAACATTTTGGAAGGGCCTCCGAGCTACCTCCCTTCCACCCAGTGATGTTTTTCTCATCACTTTTCTATTTATCCTTTGACAAATCATACTGTCTCTCATTACCATTTTAGCAATTCTGAATATTCCAATACATACGTTTACATGAAATGGTTGCAAAGTGCTGTGGCGGCAGGGTGGTGGTAAGGGTGCTGCGACCTTCCTGAAGAAACGTCCTAAGGAGGATGGCTCAGGAGCACAGGCACGTCCTTCTCCCAGCCCAGCGAGTGATGTTCAGCTTGGCTTCAGCTCTCAGGCAACACGGAGAGAAGAGACTGGAGCTCTGTATGGCGTTCCACAGAGTAACAGCCTTTATTAAGAGCAGGGCCCTTTGCAAAGGAGCAAGGAACAGAAGCTCCCTGAACAGAGAAAAACAGGGGTTTATATAGGGAAGGCAAGGGGCGGGGTTAAACTGGCAACAAATCAGATACAGGCTCAAGGGTAGAGCATGGGGAAAGGGACCAACGGGTAACAAAGAATCAACATAGAACTGTAAAGGCCTCTGGTGGTGAAATTTGCTCACCCTAACTACAAAGTTTGTGGCTCAGGGGTTAGCCCTCCAGGGGAATGCAGCAAGTCCTTGGTTGGCTGGTTCTTCGGCCCCCACAGCAAAGGACCTGCATTCCCCAATGTGTCAAAGCATGTAAGTCTTCTAAAATTTTCCTGGTTAAAGCTTTATTTAACACTTGTCTCCCATCTGGCATTGTCCACTTCCCTTTTCCGTCTTTGGTTCCTCCATGTTTTTGTAACTCTTTCTGTTCCTGTTCACTAAAGGTTGAGATCTCCTCGTTGTCTTTGTCCCCCAAGTCCACTAACTGTAGGACCCGCTCATCCTTTTCTGAGGCAGCTTCTTTAGCTGCCTGATCTGCTAAGTTGTTTCCCTGTGCTTCCATAGAGGTCCCTCTCTGATGTCCTTTTATGTGCACTATCACAATCTCTAATGAGTCTTTCAAAGCCTCTAATATTTCTTTTATTAATTTCTCATGGACCAAGGTTTTGCCTTTTGAATTTATGAATTCTCTTTCTTCGCAGATTTTACCAAACGTATGCACTACCCCATAGGCATATTTCAAGTTGGTGTAAACAGTTCCTTTCTTATATTTTAGCCACTGCAGTCCTTTTAATAAAGCATAAAATTCACAGCATTGTGCAGACCATTTTGTTGGGAATTTCCCTTTATCTATAATCTCCATGTTCTTGCCAACTATTACTACATACCTCCAGTCTCCCCCAGTCACCCTTGAAGAACCATCAACAAACAACATTTCCCCTTCCAGTAATGGCTGTTCTTGTGAATCCTCTCGCTCTTTGGTCTGCAAATTGATCATCTCTATGCAACAATGTTTCAGATTCTCATCGGGTTCTCCATAAAAGAATTGTGCCACATTCTGAATTTTTGTTGTGGCTAGTTCTAAATTTTCAATATTACTTCATATCAATTCATATTTCAATAACCTGCTATCTATAATCCACTGACTGGCCCTTTTGCTCAGTATGGTTTTCAAATTATGAGGAGTATACACCTTAATTTTGCTTCCAAATGCTAATTTGTAACTCTCTTCCACTAAGGCCATGGTTGCAGCTAGTGATTGTAAGTTGGCCAACCCCTGACTACTGAGTCTAATAACTTTGACACAAACTTTGATACATATGAAAGTGGTTTTCTACCCCCACACCACTTTTAGAACAGTACTCCATATGCAATACCTACCTCCGCTTTTATAAACAACTTGAAAGGTTTATCTAAGTCAGGTAAACTTAAAACTGGGGCTGTTACTAATTTTTCCTTTAACTCTTTCAATTTCTGTCCATCTTTTTCATTCCAGTTTAAAGGTTCTTCTACTAATTTATCATACAGGAATTTAGCTAATTTGGTATGTCCATCTATCCATAACTTACCCAACCAGCCCTAGCAATCTCCGTACATCTCTTTTTGTTTTTGGTGCCAGTAGTGAGAGGATCCCTCGGATTTGTTCTGCTTCTAGTTTCTTGTACACTTTCCCAATCAGATGGTCTAAATAGTTTACTTCTGGTTCTACAAATTGGAGTTTCTTCTTTGACACCTTTAAACCCTTCTCCCCCAAGAAGTTTAATAATTTTACTATTGTCTTCTGAACTTGTCCCCTCTGTTCTCCTGACACTAATAAATCATCAATAGACTATAGGATTTGGGTATCTCCTTCCAGTTGGAACTGTCTTAATAGTTCTTCTAGAGCTTGCCCAAATAAATTTGGGGATTCTGTGAACCCTTGGGGTAACAGGGTCCATTGGAGCTGTTGTTTTCTCCCTGTTTCTTCATCCTGCCACTCAAAGGCAAGCCAACTCCTACTCTCCTTAGCTAGGGGGCAAGCTCAGAAAGCATCTTTTAGGTTTACTACACTGAACCATGCATGTTTTGATGGTATCTCACTCAAAAGCGTGTATGGATTAGATACTACTTGGTATCATGACATGGTCTGTTTATTAATTTCTCTCAGGTCCTGAACCAGTTGGTAAGTACCATCTGATTTCTTTACTGGTAATATTGGGATGTTATGGGAAGACATGCACGGCTCCAGTATTCCATCTTTGATCAACTCTTTTTATCACTGGAGCCAGTCCCTGTTTCCCTTCTGCCAAAATGGGATACTGTTTTACCCGGATAGGTGAAATTCCCAGTTTCATTTTCACCTCTGTGGGGGTATGTTTAGTAGGCCACAACCTCCCTCTTCTGCCCAGACTTTGTAATCAATCTCACTTTCATCTTCCAACTTGAGCATCATCATCTTCGCTACCATCTGTTCTTCTTTAGGGATTACTCCTACCCCCAGCTGCACCTGTAGGTCGCAGCCTCATAAATTACATTCTAATTTGGGCATGTATAACAAATCCGTATATCCCTCTTCCGAATTTCCCTTAACAGCAACTTGCTCTATAACCAGTACTTCAAATAGTTCACTATTGGCATCCCTTACTTTGCACATCCCCTTATTTAATTGGCATCCTTTTGGGAATCTTGAAATACATGATCTCAGCCCCAGTATCAAGTAAAAATTCAAATTCTTCCCCCTGGGGACCTATTTTCAAATTTTTCAAGGGCTCTATCTTATGATGATTCATTTTCACTGGGGGATAGAGCCCCTGACACCCTTAATCATCATTTGCCCCAATATCTGTTTCTCTATACAACTTCCTGTCCCTTTTCCATTTCTTACAATCTTTTTTGAAATGACCCTTTTCTCCACAGTAGAAACACTTCCCCTCCCAAGAGCCCTTGTACAGTTCCCAAGTCTCTTCCCTTTTCTGTTTATCTGTTTCCTTTTGTTCCTCTCTTTCTCTGTCCTGGCTCTCTCTAGCCACTGCAACCATGATCCTCACCTTGACTTCATCTTCTCCTCTTCTCTTCTCAAATACACCTTTTGCACCTCTTGCAGACACTCATTCAAGCCGTTCTCCTGCCAATCCTCCATCTTTTCTGGCTTTCTTCTGATGTCATTCCATGCTCTTGTCACAAATTGCACTCTCACTAGCACTTGCCCCTCTGGAATCTCAGGATCTGCGCTTGAATACAATTGAAAATTTCGCTTCAGTCTTGCTAACCAAGCACTGGGGGTTTAATCTTTTTCTTGTTGGTTGTCAAAAGTCAGCCTCACATTACTACTCCTAGGGACTGCCTCCCAAATACCTTGATTGATGATTAACGATCTATAATCTCTCATGTTTCTGCATCTGACCTCATCATTTGGGCCCCAATCAGGCTGATTGATAGGCATCTTTTTGTCCCCTAGAGGGCCAGCCCTGTTTTCCCTTTCCCATATCCTCATACCAGCTGCTGTATTAGCTAGATTTCTTCAGAGGAAAAAAGAAATGCCTAGTATTGAATTAAGTTCCTCCCAAATATATATATTTGGGCCCAAAAACTGATCAACCTGGCTGGTTATACCTATGGGATCTTCTAATAAGGTTTTCATCTCTTTCTTAAAATACCTGACTTCAGAGACAGTCAAGGGCACATTCACAAATCTAGTCCCCACCCAGGCGCCACCCATGGGGACTTCCCTTAAGGGGGGGTAGTAACTTTTCCACTGTCTCTCCCTTTGGTAAACACTTCCCTGCCTGCGATCAAGTATTGTAAGGGTGACCCCCTGAAACAGCAGCTTCTTCCTTTGGTCTCACCGCAATCGTACAATCACAAGAATGAACTACACCTTCACTTGGGGGACTCTCTTGATTTATAATCTCCTGCTCATTCTCTTTACTAGTCAGTGACACTCCTGAGGAAACTTGGGGTGTTAGGGAGATACTAGGAAGGAGGGGCTGAAGTATAGAAGGAGCAGAAGGAGGTACAGGGAAAACTTGCGGTATTTGAGGAGGATTAAGGGGGAGATGCTGGGGGGCAGTGGGAGTAGTGAGGGGCACAGGGAGAATAATAGGGGAGGGGGCTATTGGGGGTACTGGAGGGGCAGGGAGGGGTATGGTTTGAATAGGAAGAGGTAATGGAGGGGTGGGGAGGGGTATGGGTTGGATAGGAAGAGGTAACAGAGGAGTAGGAGGATGGACTGCTGGGAGAACAGGAGAAGGAGGGGATGGGAGACAGTCCAATGGGTTCCACTTCTTTTCAGATTCCTCTTTTTCCTCTTTAGTCTGTTTGGATACTTTATATACTCTAATCTTTTTATTCCAAATTTCATTTTCTACCCAACAGGTTGTGTATTGTATCTCTTCTTTGTCTGGGACCTCTCTTAAATTGATATGCCTTTTGAAGGCTAGGCATTACCACTTCTCTTTTGACCTGTACCAAGGGAAATAGACAGGTCTCTCTTGAATACTTTCCTGTGGCCAAATTTCAACACAGTATTTTATCACTTTAATTTTGTCCAATTCCTTTGGAAAAGTTTTATCATTATCCCAATATTCTAACATTTCTCCCAATGGACTGTTAGGTGGAATATCTCTTAAGTTTTGGGTTTTTGGTTCTTCCCTTACGGGAATTCTTGCCTGCACATTGACCCATGTTCCTTACGAGAACAATTAAACAAATAATTTAATTTTAATTCTTGCCTGCACATTGACCCGTGTTCCTTATGAGAACAATTAAAAAAAATAATTTAATTTTTGAGGTGGTGACTGGACAATAGTTAAAACTAATTAAATTAAATTAAATTAAGAGAAAAGAAATATCTATATGCGAGTGAAGTACAGAGGTGTGAGAAACTAGACTAGTTATGGAAGGGTATAGGAATCCAAGTAAACTCTATGATGGGAAACAAACAGACCAGGGGAGCTAAAAAGAAAAATGGTAGCCTGTGGGAAAACAGTGCACCATGGGAACTTGACATAAGACAAGATGGCTACCTGACCAGATATGTCCCCAGACCTTTCTGGTCTGCCCTTTGACGCAACCCACACTGCCAGTCAACCACCACCAAGCCATCGCCTCTTCCTGGGAAGAACCCTCCCTTTCCGAGATGTCTCTCCTTGATAACAAAATGGCTTCTCCCAGCTGCCAAGAGGAGCCACACACCACAACCTTTTATTCTCTACTAGTTGTTGCCCTTCAAGTATCACATAGATCTTATCCTCTTAAAGACTAAGAACCCTAAACTTAATGAACAAATCATTTCGAAAATTCGCTGTGTTCAAAATAATAAACTAAATCCTCACACCAAAAAAGTATCAAAATGTTTACTCCAATACCTAATCCCACAAAATCCCACAGTACACACCAAAGCAAACAAAAGCCCCAACACAAACTAAAAACTCCACATTCATTCAAGCAACTCTGGGAAGTGGTCTGAGGACTTTTTGGCCTCTGCCTCACCCCAAAACCTCACTTCACTGGTCTCCCGCCTCCGCACACCCCAGTGAATCTAAATGAGCAATAACTAATAATAAAAAAATGAAGAAATATATTCATAAAACAAATTCCACAAACAGAATGCACCCAAGTAATTTTGGACCCAAAAGTAAAAGACAGATAACTCCAATATATACTTTAAAAAAAGGCAAACTGTAACCCTAACTGGCAGGTCCTAAACCTCCCTCTCACCCCTAATGAGTAAGGGGACTTCTTCCAGCTAGCGGGCTTCACCCTCCCCAGCCTGTCGCTGCACTGTGAGGAACTCTTCCCTCAGCCAGCTCCTTGACTCGCCACACACAGAGTCATTGGTTTGAGTCCTAAGTCCCCCTTGGTCAGGCATCTGCTTCCTCCCCCTGCCCGAAGAGGAACAATCCCCCAGCCAGTGGCCACACACTCAGTGGGTCTCCGGTTAGGAGTCTCTTGCCTTGCCCCCAAGGGTCCTACTTCCCTAGACACCCAGGACTCTCCCTGCACTCATCTTAGGGAACACTCTCCAGGTTGTGTCAGTCAGTGGAACCCCCCTATGCCCCTGCCTTGTCTCGGTCCCACCACATGCGCCAGCTTCCAAATCAAGAGTCCAGTGATGTCCACCCCCTCCCAGCCAGCCGCCCCAATGCCTGTCGCTGCAGCTGAGAGACCCCGGTTCTGGAGGTCTTTCTGACAAGTCAGAAAGTTGTCCCCACCAAACCCTCCCCTCCAGTTCCTTTGCTACTTGACCAAAGACACCCCTAGAAGCCCCCACCCTAGGGAAGTGGGAGCCTATACGGGTAAGGACAGATGAAAAGGAAGCACTCCCCCTTCTCCCACTCTCGGGGTCCCGCAGGGTACCACACTCATTTGTAACTCCACTCACTTCCCTCTTTTCCTGGCTGGGCTCCTTGCAGAAAACCAGAACTACGGTACTCAGAGGCCCGCACTCGCTTCAGGAGTCCAATCTACATAGCTCCTGTCTCACTCATCCATTTTTCACACACGTGCACGCCCCCTTATGCCACACCCAACTCGTGACACTAACCTGTGCGCTGCGAGCCCCGCTCCCACTTGGAGGGTCCTCGCAGTCTGGGTTGTTTTACCGCCAACTGTTCCTTGGGCATAGCCAGCGGCCCTTCCTCAGTCCCAAAGAACCACGAAACCCAGGTGGCCAAAAATCAGCTGGACATGTCTTCTCCAGTCCTGTCCTTTCCCAGGACTGCCTCTGGGTGTGGTTATCCCGGATGAGTCCCCAAAAACTGTTAAAAATAAATGAGGCCAGCTACTTTTAAAAGGTGAGCCTGTTTATTGTAAACCAGGAACAATTGGAAACAAGGCCCCAGGATAAGCGCAGGGCTTGCGCAAAAAGCCAGAGTAACAAAAAAATGCGTGACACGTGGGGTGTTCCCTTGGACTTCGAATTCCGCAGGAGGACCATGTGCCAAGCACTTGGGGGTTTTAAAGTCTTTTGCACCACCAGAATGGTGCATTTTTCAATCCTCGCACTGATTGGTCTCTTCTGTTCGCTGGTTGGTCTACACTGCCGTGTAATCCTGACCAATCATTTCAAAATAAATCCATTCTATTGGTTGACTTGTTCTCCAGTCACAGTTTAGGGTGATGTTGTCATCTCTTGTACCTTATGAGGTAATATTCTAGAAAGTTCCTTCTATTAAATTCATTGGGTCCTTGTTATACCTTCTTCTATTGGTACATACCCATACATCAACGCATTTAACTTAACTCATTACATTAATTATATCATAAACACTTGTCCTAGGTTGAGAAGGAAGTGAGTTTTTTGGGAGGTTGCGGTCAAACCAATCAGTGCTTGGATTTGAATATTGGCACCTGGTTTAGCCACTGAAGGTATGGACTGCCTCTGAGAACACAGCGGGAGCACTGAACATGGAGGGAAGAAGTCACGAGGGCAGATGTTCTCCGGACGGTGCCATGAGTGATGTGGAAACACAAGAGGTTTCAATTGTGTTTCCGGGGGAAGCCTATGGTGCAAGGGGGGACTCCTCTCTCCCTGATGGATTGAGAGTTGATTATTTGAGGGGTGGTGATGGACTGGAAGTTTATTATCTGAGAGATGGTGACAGGGCGGAAATCTAAGATATTATTTTATGCTGTGGAGGAGGAGGAATGTATTTGGAGAGTTTTCATTCTGAGTTCTGTGTCTGTTCCTTTTTAGATATTGTAGTTAATAAAGTTTTTTTTTCCTTTATTCCTAAGTTGGAGCCTGCTTTGCTCTATTTCTGATCACATCTCACAGCAGCCACTAGGGAAAGTATATTTTCATGGGGGCACTGGCATTGTGCCAGTGTCAAACCATGACAACACTTCATAACTTTTTAACATTATATTATTATATTATTAACAATTCATGACTCCACTTATGAAAGCAAACTTATCCATTAGAGGAAGGAGTAGGTTTGAGGGGAGGAGATGGGGAGAAAGGGATTGTGGGGAGAAGAGACACAAGTGGGGGGCCATTCCACGTGGTGACCGCCATCTTGTGTTCCTTCTTTGGGGTTCAGAGAACTGCCATCTTGGGGACAAACTTTGGGTTTTACAGCTGGGAAGGCGGGCAAGGTTGGAGGGACTGGGGAGAGGTCCTTGACATTGTGGCCAGCACTGTCTGGGCAAGGGTGCCGGGGAGGTCGTCGGTAGCCAGGGAGATGGTCTGCAACTTAGAGGCAAACCCACACCTTCCCTGGGTGGGTTGCTTCCCTTGATCCACCTGGTGTAGGAGAAGAGGGAGTAGGAACAGGGGATAAGGAACAAGATGCTTTTGGGAAAATTGGGGACGAATGGTCTGGTTACTTTTCCACTTTCCCTTCTAGGTCTTTTACAATTGCCTACATTTTTACAAAAATATGGGAAAAATAATTTCCTGACCGATTGCCCTCTTTAGTCCCCGCAGTGAGCCTCGCTCCACCTTGTTCCAAAAAGCGATGGTCTTAACCTCTTGGGGAGTAACATCTGGAAAGTGAAAAAACAACCATCTAATAAACCTTTTCAACTTACCCTTAGAAAATTCCATTCCCCCGCCCACCAGGCAACCCACAACTTGGGAATAAACCTCCCGCTGCTGTACCGACAACCTGGCATCCATGATGTCGACACGGCTTTTTCTGCCCTCTTCTGGAGGTTAAAAGGAATGAACTAAAGAAAAAGGGTCTGGGGAATTGCTGAGGGTGGGATTCTGACACTGTGCACTGAGCCTCCTCTCAGGCCAAGGCACTTGGGAGCGCACCAGCACCCAACCTGTGAGCCCCCAGCCAGGTCAGTCCCAGCTGCTGGAAGGGGTCCTCCCTGACATCCTCCCTGACACACTAGAGGTTGTCCTTTCCTCTCCTGGAAGCCAGAGTGACCAAAAAGTGGGAGAGCTCCACAGGGGTGCTGATGCTCCACCAAGCTTCACAACACTGACCTCTCGGGTTTGGGGCACAGCTCTTTCATGGGGTCTCGCCTAGAGGCCCAATGTTGGGTGCCAAGCTGATGCAGGATCTGGTCTCTGGGAAAAAGCCCTGTCAGGCTAGCTCGCTTTCTCCCCCGGAACCATGCCACCAAGTGGCCAGGTCACTGACCAGCACGGGTAGCGGTGCAGCCGGGGGGCAGATCCCGACAGCTGACGGATGGTTAGTTGACACAGTAGCCGCTCAGAGATGTCTGTGGCTAGCCCAATCTCCTGGCCCATGCCAAGAGTGGCCGCCCCCTATGTGCCGCTCGGGCTGGTCTGGGTGGTGGTGCGAGCAAGGCTGCTTAATTCCCAGAAGCAGCAAGGCTGCTCTGTGCGGCTGCTGTTAGTATCCCAAGTAGAGAAATATGGAGTAAAGGAAAGAGAGGGATCACTTGTGCGTGTTCCCAAAAAGTTTTAATTCCTGAGAGGGTCCAGGGACAAGTGAAAGCAAATGCAAGGTTACAACAGCTTAAGTATGGGGCAGGGAACAAGGGGCGGATCACAGAACCCCTGGGGAGGAGCATAAGGCAGGGAATACACTGTGACAACCAATGGGGGACAACGGGGTAGGAAAATGGTTTAAACATATCAATGGGGTCTTGAAGGATACAAGATAGACATAGAAGGTTCTAGAAATAAAGGTGGGGTTACAGTGATGGACAAGGGAGGAGGGCAGGGTTTCACTGAATGACAGGGAAGGATCCAGAATAAGGGGTTGGTCTTTAAGGAGATGGACAGGGAAATGGGAGGGCACAACTCTGGGGTAAACCAACATACATGGGAGACAAACAGAACAAACCACTTTTACTATAACAGGGAAGAACAAAACACTTGAAAGCAACAACAGAAAAAGGCACACCACCACAGTTAGTGGCGACGAGGGTTGAGACAAAGGAGAGGTGTCCTTTGCGTGAGTCTCCAAGAGGGTTTGTTCTCCAAAGGGGGTCAGGGCAAAGAACCACCTTCGCTACTTGTGCAACAATGTATAAAGGGAGGCGGTCTTAGGGGAGGATACAATACATCAACCAATCAAGGGGAGTCAGGGGAGAAGTAGAGTGGGGATACATAATCTCACAGCTAATGAGGGATTTGAGGGGAGGAGAGCACTCTCCCACAACCAATGGGAACTTAGGGATTACATAAGTGACATGGAGGGTTCTGGAAGGAAAGGCTAGGTTTACATTAACTGACAGGGGAGAGGGGCAGGGTTACAATGACAGACATGGAAGGATCGGGAATAAGGGGTAGGTACTTGAACTGACAGACAGGGAAAGGAGAAGAAACAACAATGGACTAAACCGACTGCAAGGGGGTAGGTAGAATCGAACCAAATAAAACAAATTGAATAAAACACAACAACAACCGAACTAAATGTTGCAACTAAAATTCACCACCACATGAAAGGAGCTCCGAGGGTGCTGAAGAGGTATTCTGCATCAGGAATACAAGTGATAGCATAAGGAGTTGGAGCTGACAGCCAGGTTGGAAAAGCTCCCTGGACATGGGGAGCTGCAGCTCTTTTTGTGTCTGCAGGATCTTCTGAGGCACAGAGCAGATGCTATGCCCATCTGGCTCTGCCACAGCATCCTGGGAGTCATGGGGTGGGTACTGGTGGCATCAGGCCTCTTGCTAATGTGCCCCTTGCTCCTGGGAACGCTTCACTGCCATGGGCTGGACTCCCACTTTCACTTCCAGGCCTTTGCTGGTCATGAGCGCTCTCAGGGCTGAGCTGGTGCTGCTGCCCCTGAGGTGGCTGGGGCTGGGACAGCACAAAGGAGTGACACCGGTGTGAGGCTGGGTGTGATGTCACGCTGTGTCATGGACCCAGCACTGTGAGATCACTGGGCCCAGCACTGGATAAGCTGGGCCAGCCCCACAGCCACCAGTGCCGTTGCAACAGCACGTGCCGGAGCCACGAACAACGTCAGAGTCCTGATGGCTGCACTTGCCCTGCTGCTGGCCACCAGGCACCCTGGGGGCAGCAGGCCGGGAATTGGAAGCCACACAAGCGCCCCAGGGTTCAGGCCAGGGGTCCGTGGAGGAGCCCGGGAGGCCCTGTGACTCCCAGGGCCTCCGGGCCTCGTGCGATCCCTTGGACGCATCCAGATGCTCCCACAAGTTCCCGGAATGTCCCCTGCAGCTGCAGCTCCTGCGTCAGCGTGGCCAAGGAGCTGCAGAGGCTGATGTGGCTGCACTGGGCTCTGCGTGGGACACCGGCTCCGCTTTCTTCCCAGATGGGGATGGCACTGTGGGCACAGCTGGAGCCGCCGGGGAAGTGAGACCACCTGCTCTGCTGTGCCTCATGCCCCTGCTCCAGGAACCTCTGTCCCTCCAAGAGGCTGCTCCCAGCCAGAATGGCCATCCCTGGGACAGCCTTCGAGGAGATTCCATCAGACACTGACCATCCCTCTGAGAAGCTCAGGCCATCAAAGATCCAGCATCCCAGGAGCCTCCACTGCCTCTGATGGCCTCCAACCCTGCAGGACCCTCACTGCTGCCAACCACCTCCCTCCCTCTGAGAACCTCCCCATCGCTGAGACGCCGCCACCCTCCGAGCAGCTTCATGGAGTGTCCATTTCTGCTGCGAGCCCCCAGCCCGTCAAGATCCTCCACTTGCCAAGAGCCGTCCCTCGCTCCAAGTTCTAGCCTCCCTCCCAGAGAGTCACTCCTGGAGGCCTGGATCCCTCCCAGCCTCTCAGGAAGCCCTTTCAGCTTGTGGACACTGAGGAAGCCCAGAACAGCTCTTCCTGCTCCCTTGGAGATCAGCAACATGCCACAGACATGGACAGCACCAGCACGTCCCAGAACATTGACATGGCCAAGGAAAGCTGGGACGCGGAAATGAGAGCCAAGAGCAGGTGGCAGAGCCACCGGTGTCCTGCAGCCACCAGTGTCCCGCCCAGGGCTCCCAGGACACTGTGCCTCAGCCAGCCGGGGACAGCCCAAGCTTGGTGGAACAGGTGGTCTCCAGGAGACCGTGGAGGTTGCGTGGTCTCCAGGATGCTTGCCCGAGATGACCCCTGGGCTGGTGACTACAATCATGGGACAGCCCATCTGGGATAGGTGTTAAATAAATTAGCATTGCCCCAAAAAGCTGTCGGACTGTTCCTGTTGTTCTGGATTTGACTGGGAGAGGGCTCCTTTCTTCCCAGGAACTGGCTCGGTGCTGGGTTTGAGTTCAGGCTAGGAACGCTGTGGAATTGTGAACTACTTGATTTAAAGTCCTGTTTCTCCTCTGGGGCTGAGGAAGTATCAGTTTCATCCCTCACAGGTATTTTTTCCAAGTGCAGCCGGTCGCACAGCCGTTTCTGGTGCTCCCGGGACGGTAGGACCGCGGTTCACAGGGTTTAGGAGCTGTGTTCTGCAGCTTTCCGTTCCTGCTCTCAGGACGCTGCGGGATCCCAGCCTCGCTGCGGTCAGGGGCCCCGGGGTGAACCACGCATGCGCGGGAAGGGGCGGTACGGCCCCGGGCCCTTGGCGCATGCGGCAAGCCGCGCGAGCTGCGCATGCGCAGCACGGGGCCTGACGCAAGGCCGCTGCAATCGCCGTGCGCTTTATCCTGTCCGACCTTGAGTGCACGGCCGCCACAGGACCCGGGCTGTCACAGCCGCGCCGGTGTGCACCGCGCCGCTTCTTTGCCCGTGTCCTGCCTCGAGCCGGGCCAGCCTGTACACCGAGCTGTGTATCCTTGTCGGGAAGCCCCCGTGCAGCTGCGGACCCCGTGCGGAGTCCGAGCGGCGCGCCGAAAGCGAGAGGTGGGATCAGGCATTATTGGAGTCAGCCACCGGCGGGGGTCCTGCGGCGCGTCTCGGCCCCCCCCGCGGCCCACGTGGGTGGAGGTTTCCAGAAGAGCCGCGGCCCCGCGCGCCCCGTCCTCCGCCGCCGCCGCCATGCTGAGCGCGAGCCGCCTGCCCCTGCTGCTGCCGCGCGCCGCACCCGCGCCGCCCGCGCGCCCCGCGCAGGTCAGCGCCCTGAGGGGCCGGGGGGACAGTGCGGGCCGTGAGGGCCCGAGCGCTCCGGGACACAGCCGGGGGACAGTGCGGGCCGTGAGGGCCCGAGCGCTCCGGGACACAGAGCCGGGGGACAGTGCGGGCCGTGAGGGCCCGAGCGCTCCGGGACACAGCCGGGGGACGGTGCTGGGCTGGGGGGCGGCGAAGGCGCTGCCTGCGGGCGAGTTCGGGCCCGGGCCGCGGCTCTTCCGTGCTCAAGATTTCATGAAGAGCGGGCTCATGTGGCTGCGGGGCGATGCGGTCCTGGGGGGTGTAGAGGAGCCCGTTTTACGTGTTTGAGTGTGTTCTGTGTTAAGGAGGTTTGTGGTATGTTCGCTCGATTCCTCACCGTGTGACGGTGACAGCGGGGATCGGGCACGTAGAGGCGATTTAGGGACAAGCGGGGACCGCAGATCTCCCCGTGCTGTGCTGGCCCTGCTGGCTCTGCTCTGTCGCAGCCTGAGCCACCCGTGCACAGTGCCTGGGCCTTACGTCTTTAAATATCAGCAAGTAGTCTTGGCTCGATCCCGTTCGCATTGAAATATCTTTTTAGAAGTTTGTTCTTAATCAGAAAGAGGATTAATGTTTCCTGAAGTCTCTGGGATGCTGCTTTACACGTGCAGAGGGACTGCCAAGCTGGGGCGTAGCTGGAGTTGCAGCGGAATCGCAGCTGCATGTTCCTCAAAGAATGCCGTGGGGCTTTTCTTGCTGACCAGTCACAGAGCTCTGAGAAATGGGGTTAATGTTTATCTGCTACTGACTTAGGAGATGTCTTTGCCTGGTAACATGCTCACAGATTATTCTGTATGAGGGAAATACCTCGGTTCTGGTCATAGGTTGTGGCAGATTAATTAGTGCAGTAATTGGGGGGGTGCTGTTTATGTCAGCTTGAGTCTTGCTCAAGTTGTTAGTTCCTTTGCAGTTAAAGTGTTTAAAGAGGGTACACTGTAGTAGGGCAGTTCTGAAAGACTTGCTTGGAAGATCTCTTGATGTTTTAAACTAAACTCTCATTTGAATGTCTCTGTTTTACAGACATTTTGGAATGGCCTCAGCCAAAATGTTCTCAGAGCAGCATCCAGCAGGAAATACGCGTAAGTGCTCCTTGGGATGGTCGTGTTTGGCTGTTGGTGTTTATAGTTACTCTTTTCCTGATATCAAAACTGATTATTGGAGCCAGGGATTGGGTAACAGAGCCAAACCAGCAGAATAAAACTGGAGCCTCCTCCAGTAACTGTTCTAAGGCTGTTTCTTAATGTCTTGTTTCTCTCCAGGGGAGCTTTGAAAATGCTGTTCCCTGTTGCTCCCCCCACCAGCAGTGCCCATAAAACATGGATTGGATTGCTGAGATTTGTTTGATTAAAACCAACCAAAAAGTAATGCAAACACTATTGGGACAAATTGTTTTACGCTGACATGATATGGGTGATGTCTGGATCCATTGCCCTGAAGATAAAGTTCATTTCAAACATGCATTTGAATCACTCATTTTCCTTGTTGCAGGATAACGGGAGAAGGGAGCAGTTGGTTGTGTGACTTACTCAGATATTTGTGGCTGATGCTGATTCAGGCCATGGGCTGGGAAATCTGTTTGTGTTGGGAAAACTGGGTCTGTCTAGTACAGCTGAATGTTCCAAGCTCACTGTTTTGTTATTGCAACTGGAGTTAGAGCCTCTGGCAGCTTGGGCACAGAGAAGGTGACATTCCTGGGAATAAACAGTCCTGCTCTGCTGCAGAATGCCTTCTCCATCCCAGAATGTGCCTTTGTCTGTGAACAAAGCTGTGGTGCAGGGATTCTCTGAGCCTCAGGAGGGGTAATGCACTCTTCCCAGAGAGGAGGAAAGGGTTCAAATTTGTCTTGTGTGAGAACCACTCCCGTTTTTTGGGACTAAATTCACTTGTTGCTCCTGAGGATCAGGAAGGTGGTTTGCTTTGGCTCTGGCCCAGAGCACCCTGCATGGGCCAAGTGATTTATCACTGTGGATTCTTCTCTCCATGCTAAGCAATAGTAACATTAATAAATTGTAATTGTTTATTTTTCACTCATTCAAAATTATTTGAATGTTTTCAAATAAGTTTGAACACCAGGGTTGCCCAGAGCAGATGTGGCTGTCCCTGGATCCCTAGAAGTGTCCAAGGCCAGGTTGGACAGGGCTTGGAGCAGCCTGGGACAGTGGAAGGTGTCCCTTCCCATGTCAGAGAGTGGCAGTGGATGAGCTTTAAGGTCCCTTCCAACCCAAACCAGTCTGGGATTCCGTGATCAAAAGTAACCCAAAACAGTCCTGTCTGTAGGGACAAAGTTAGTTATGGCTTTTTTGTACCAAACTCTTAAGGGTTGTTGAGAAGATATAAATACGTATATGAAGTAAAGATATTCTGGGGAAGAATAATATTTTATATGCTTATTTTAACAAGCAATGGTTTGCCTGTAAGTAGTCTGGCTCAGAACAGAGGCACAAGCTTGAATTTGAGTGTAAGAGTCAGAGAACACCTTAGGTCAGGATACAGCCTGGATTTGCTTCAACATGGAGGGGAAAATCACTTTGTCCTGTCTTTGGGACTGGGCATTTCTTTGCAATTAATTATTTTCCTTTAATGGTAATTTTACTTTCCCCTGATGTGCTGTCCAGGTCAGAAGCAATCAAAGGTGCTGTTATTGGGATTGACCTGGGTACCACCAACTCCTGCGTGGCCGTTATGGAAGGGAAGCAAGCGAAAGTGAGTAAAACAGGAGCGTTACACGTGGGGTGTCTCCAGCGTGTCCGTGAGCTGAGTGTGTGGATGTCACACTTGCCTTTGTGCCCAGGTGCTGGAGAACTCGGAGGGTGCCCGGACCACGCCTTCGGTGGTGGCGTTCACGGCCGAGGGCGAGCGCCTGGTGGGGATGCCGGCCAAGCGCCAGGCGGTCACCAACCCCCACAACACCTTCTACGCCACCAAGCGCCTCATCGGCCGCCGCTTCGACGACTCCGAAGTGAAGAAGGACATGTGAGTGAGGGGACAGTGCCCACTGCCAGCACCAGGGCAGCAAACACCACGGGGGTAGCATGGCCTGGTCTGCTTCCGGACATGGCCCTGCTCTGGGGGAAGCTGTTGTGCCCTCAGCTCTCGAGGTTGCAGTGCTTCTGTGTGAGAGCCAGGCTGTGTTTAACTGCATTCATTGCTGATCACATTAAGGCTTCCAGAGAAGAAAAAAAAGGCTTGCTGGTGCTTGCAGTACAGATTTTTCTAATTCTTGAGGCTGCTTGCAATCAAAGCTGTGTGATCGTACCTCAGGCCTGTGATTAAATGAGGTGTCTGATTAAAGCAGCAGAGAACAATGCAGTGTGTAAGCTCTCTGCAGGGCTGGTGCCTAGGCATGAGTCCCATCTGTGTGTTTGATGACTTAATTCCCTTTCTTTGAGACCTTAAATAGGGTGTAATACATATTTTTCTGACTTGTCTCAAATGCTTGTAGAGTTGGTATATGTACATTATTTGTGTTGTGTAAGTGTTGGCCGCAGCAATCTGTAATTGGTACCTCTGGGACTCTGGATCTGGGGCTCTGCTGGCGAGTTCAGTGTTCTTTGTTTAGAGCTACATGGTGTTCATTGCTGATACTGATATAGGTATAGGGCTTGTGCTGCTGCAGAAACTGAGTGTGAGTTTTGTGGTTTTCAGTAAGAACGTCCCGTTTAAGATTGTCCGTGCCTCCAATGGGGACGCCTGGGTGGAGGCTCACGGGAAGCTCTATTCTCCCAGCCAGATCGGTGCCTTTGTCCTCATGAAGATGAAGGAGACTGCAGGTTTGTACAGCTTGCTCTGTGCTGTCTCTGTGCTTTGTATGTGGAAGTGCTTCAGCCATAACAACGCTTTCTTGGTACTAAACCCTCGTAGAGCAGGGCTGCAGATGGGGGAAGGGAACAGAGTGGGCTCCTAGGAAGCCTCCAGGAAGATCAGTGCCCGCCTCATTCTTGAATCTTTGGCAAAGTGTAACAGTGCTTTACTTAAGGGATACTCATACCAGAATCGGTTGCTGATTGAGTTGACTCTGATTGAATTCACACTCTCTCAGAAGGGGGAGCTCCGTTTCCTTGGAAGCTGCAGTCCTTGTGCCTCCCTGGCTGCTGCTGAGCACAGGCTGGGGCAGCCAGGCTTGGGGTGCCTTTGTTCCTACTCAGCTGCTGGGTATGTGGCACGCAGGGAGAGAGGGAGTGTTCATGGGACTCCATTGTTGGGGCCTAATAGCTAATTAAGCAGTGGTGACTTTAAATCTTCACTAGGGGAAAATACCTATTGGCCTGGAGAAATGTGTCCTCTCTTGCTCAATTCCTTAGGTAGTTTCTGGGGAAATTAAGTGTAGTACAGAGAGGGAACAGTCAGTAGTGCCTTCTGCACCCTCACTTGTTAAACACTGTGTCCAGTGAGTGTGAGGAGGGTAGGACTGAAGCTTCATCAATTATTGTATATTCTGTATTAGGTTCTGGGCACTTGCCAGAGCTCCACTAGTAGTAAAATACAAGTGTGTGGTGTGTGAGCATCTAGAGGTGGTAGATCTGACTGACTCTGATCTGCCTTCAGCAGGGATCTGCTTCCTGGAGGGGTGTTGGCTTTTGGCCTGCATGCTACCTGGCTTCAGCAGTGGATTTGCAGGCAGCAGAGAGCAGTGCAGTGTTTAAGCTCTGTGCAGGGCTGCTGCACAGCCATGAGTCCTGTCTGTGCTTCCACGCTGCATTGTGCACATTTGTAGTTTTTAGCAGGTCTCAATATGCATTTGGTGACTTCCCTTTTTTGAGACCTTAAAATAGGGTGTGATAGATATTTTTCTGACTTGCTGTCTCAAACACTTATGAAGTTGGTATATGTACATTGCTTGTGCTGAGTGTTAGCAACGGCAGAGATTCTATAAATGGGATGAAAATGAGTAACTTTTAAGGGCATCACATGTGGAAAAATGGAGTACAGCTTCAGTCTCGCACAATAAAAAGACAGGCTCTCAGATAATGGATTACAGTGGCATCCACTCACTGATGGAATTGCAGAGGTGCATTGCTATGCTGCCAGAAGTCTACAAACTATTCCGTGTTTTGTGGAAGGACTGGAATTCTGCAGAGCTCCCTGTGCATTTTCCCAGCAAACAGCAAGCCTGTCTTCTGTAGGTTGGGAGAAATAATTTCAAACTAGGTACTAATGGAGAGAGACTATTTACCAAAGTATGTAGTGATGGGACAGGGGCAGTAGACTGAGACTAAGAGAGTGAGTTTCGATTAGACAGTAAGAGGAAGTTTTCCTGTGAGGGTGGGCAGGCCCTGGATCCCTGGCAGTGCCCAAGGCCAGGCTGGACAGGGCTTGGAGCAGTCTGGGATAGTGGAAGGTGTCCCTGCCCCTGGCAGGGTATGGAATGGGATGGGGTTTAAGGTCCCTTCCCACCCGTTCTGTGAGTGATAACTTGGCATTCTTACAAGAATAACTTCTGTTTGGTCTCCTTTTTCTTCCAGAAAATTATCTGGGGCATGCAGCAAAGAATGCCGTGATCACAGTCCCTGCTTACTTCAATGATTCTCAGAGACAGGTACGTCAAGCTGGGAGATGTTGGGGCTCATAAATTGCGTTCAGTTTCTCTCAGCAGTCAGCACTCTCCCCTTTCCTCCTCAGGCTACCAAAGACGCTGGGCAGATCGCTGGCTTGAATGTCCTGAGGGTAATTAATGAGCCCACAGCAGCTGCACTTGCCTATGGGCTGGACAAGTCTGAAGACAAAGTGTAAGTGCATAACACCAGCCCTCTGAAATAAACCTGCTGGGATTTGCCTCCTTTGCTTGCTGGGTTTTTGAGCACTGCTTGGAGTTCTGCCAAGGTGGACTCAGCTTTTAGTGAGAGCTCTGTAATGTCACCTCTGTTCTGTGCCAGCCAACCTTGTTAAAGAGAATTCATAACTTGCAGCTACAGCTTAATTATCCAACCCAAGTGTCAATTTAATTTTCTTACCTGCCAGAGGCAGTGGTGGGTGTGGCTGAGGACAGCTGGGTGACAGGCTGTCACTAGAGGTGTTGATGGGCAGCACAGGAGCTCTGCTGAGCTGTGCCAGCTGTCCATGGCTTGCAGCTCCCCTGCCTGCATTCAGTCCTCTGTTGCTGTCGGGGGTGATTACAGAAGTGCAGGCTTTTGTTAGAGTTCTGTATTTCTGAGGTATGCTGGGAAAGCCTCATTACATTTGAAACATTCTGGAAAAAAAGCCATTTTGTAATAGTTCTGGTGTCCCTGCTCTTGTCATTGCATGTGAGAAGTCTGATTTTGGAGAGGCAGGAGCTGCCCTCTGAAAAAGTGGGCAAGGTCAGGCTTTGTGCAGCACATCTTCCAGGGACCCCCACATGGACTCTGGGTGCTCAGGGGGTATGGACATTTTGAGATTGTTCACTGCTATCTTTAGAGAGGCTTTGAACTTGTGTGGGCACCAGTGTGCGTTCTGCACATCATCTCTTTAGGAGAGGGAGTTTGAGCCGCTCACCTTTGTGGAGAAAGTAATATTGTCCTGCCTCTCTTCCTGCAGCATCGCAGTCTATGATCTGGGTGGTGGCACTTTTGATATCTCTGTGTTGGAAATCCAGAAGGGAGTCTTTGAGGTGAAGTCCACCAATGGTGACACTTTCTTGGGTGGAGAAGATTTTGACCAGGCCTTGCTACAGTATATTGTGAAAGAGTTCAAGAGAGAGGTAAGGTGTCTCTTGAGAGCACAGTTCTGTGTTACACTGCTTTTCAACCTCACTTCTTTAGAAGAATGAGCATTCTCTTAAATTCTTAGGACTTGTCACCTCTGGCACTGCTGGAATTTAAGAGGATTAGACACTACTTAGCCTGGCTTCCACTTCTTCCTCCTCTTTTCTTGAAGTGGAATATTCCTTTCCTGGAGGATGCAGAATAGCAGAACTTCTGCCTTTTTTTCTCTCTGGTATAGCAGGACTGTCCTATACACAGTCTGCTTAGTTTCAAAAGTAAACATCTGTGATGCAGTTGAATGTGACCGGACAGATGCAAACAAGGGTTGCTGGGAGGAAACTGCCATGTAATTCCAACCCCTTTGCTAATTCAGTCCTGTCTTATTCTGTGCTGCAGCAGCCTTTCCAAGTTTCAGTCTGTAATTCATGGTATGATCACTTGCGGGGCAGAGGGGGCTGGCAGATTGGAAATGCTGACTACCCGTGCCAGCAAGGAGAGAGCAGCACAGTGCACATGGCAGTCTGCTCTAGAAATAGCTCTTCAGTAAAGAGCTCTGAGTGGTGAACTGCAGGGATGTTACTCCTGAGCAGGTGCTGAGAGTCTGTTAACCTTGTTTTTGTCACTCAGACGGGAGTTGACCTGACTAAAGACAACATGGCCCTTCAGAGGGTGAGAGAAGCATCAGAGAAAGCCAAGTGCGAGCTTTCATCATCTGTGCAGGTATGTGTCTGGATCCAGAGCATTCATTACGGCATTAGCAGACACAGAATTCTGCACTGGCTTTGTTTACTAAGCTCTCTGACATGCTTTTTCTTCTGTGTAACCCAGTGGCATCTCTAGCACAGTTGGTCACTCAGCAGGGTGGGCTTTCAGACCACAGAGCGCTGCTGGAAGCTGAGTTGTTGGGTGCTGAGTTTTGCCCTTTTTCTGGCACCACAGCTTCTGATCTTGCAGGGAATGTGACCTTCCCAACCTTCTGTACTTCAGAAGTGTTATGGGCATCAGGGAATTTAGCCAGTGCTGCTGGGTTACTGGAACCACTTACAGCTCTGTGCAAGCAGTTCCAAAACCTTGGTGCTACTCATTCCACTGAAATAGCTAATTTGTGTAGTAATTCCTGTACAGAATCTTGACTTACTTGCATATAGACAAGTTGGCTGGACAATGGGCAGCAGCCACCCTCCCTCCTTTTTTCCATCAGCTTTGTATATTAATGCAGTCAAGTGTGTCTTTTATTCATTACTGAATAAGGAACTGGAGAAGCAGCAAGTTGGGAGTGTAATAGTCCTGGCTAAGTGAAATTAAGGTCAATTATATAGTAATTGAAATGGGGAGTCTGCCAAGTTCTAGCTTCTGAATAAGCATCTTTAATTTTATCTGATGGTGGTCTTTTTGCTGGCCAGTGGGGAGCTTATAGCAAGGAGCTGAGGGCAGTCACAATGGCTGCATAGTTCTGCCAGAGACATAGCAAGCTCTGTTTTATGAGCTCAAGAGCTGGCAAATGCAGTTTGTTCATACCAGGAAAGACTGAATTCTTTAACTCTTTAGCAGTGAAGTGAAAACCACTTGCTTTTAGTCCTGTTTTCCCCTAATACTTTTGACTACACTGTGTATAAAGTAAGTGCACACTTCTAGTCAGCAGCAGGGCTTTAATTCTTGTGTAAACTTAATCTCTAGAGCTTAAACCACTAATGTTTTAATTGCTTTGGATTGTAGTGTCTTTTGATGTCAGCATGACTCAGCACTTGAATCAGATGATTTCAGTATGAGATTTGCTTTAAAAATCCAGCGTGTGACAAACAGCCATTAAAGTGGGGATTATGATTCCTTGCTCTAATTAAATTTGTGTTAAATGGCAGCAGAGTGGCTGTTGAACATGAGCTATTGATATTTAGAGAACAGCCAGGAGGGAAGGAAATACCTTTAAGGAATTTACCTGGCGTGGAGTGTCAGTCAGTTGGCAGAATCTTTGGAAGTCTGCAGATGGGCTTTCTTCTGTGTTGTGCTGAAGGAACAGCATTAAGGTTGTCGCTTCCAGTGTTTCTCCCTCTACCTCCTGTCTGTGACAAATTGTTTTGCTCAACAATGAAAGACCGTGAAGTAACACAGTATTAAAATTGGGGTTTAACAATTGTAACCATGAGGTGTGGAATGAAATCATTTTCTTATTTCTGAAATGTCAAACGTAAAAGTGTGCCTGCTGCCACTTAAACTGGGCTGGAGGGTGAAAGCCAAGCAGATACCTCAGTACAGGCCAAACAGAACCTGTTAGCTGATGTAAAGCCCATTCCTAGTTTTTCCTGAGCCTGTTTCCATGCCACAGACCGACATCAACCTGCCCTACCTGACCATGGATGCCTCCGGACCAAAGCACTTGAACATGAAGCTGAGTCGGGCGCAGTTCGAGGGCATTGTGGCTGACCTGATCAAGAGGACAGTGGCCCCCTGCCAGAAAGCCATGCAGGATGCTGAAGTCAGCAAGAGTGACATTGGGGAAGTCATCCTCGTTGGTGGCATGACTAGAATGCCAAAGGTATGAGCTCAGGGCCTGTTCAGGCAGGGCTGGCACAGCTGCCCTGTGCTTGCTTGTGGGGGTTCAGGACAGAGGAGCTGGGAGTGCTCAGGGCAGACTCAGCGCTGAGGGTCCCAAGGGAGCACTGCCCAGGACCTCTCCTTCTGTTTGCTTAGCCCAGCTGGGACCTGGGGCTGGAGCTGAGTTGCACTGTACAGAGTCAAGGGGGACGTGCTGGGAGGTGAAAGTCCAGCTGCAGCCTGACATCCTGGTGTGCACTGGACACGAGCAGCATTGCTGAGAAGTACAGGGTATTTCGTCTTGTTGTGGACTCAGTGTGGTAAAGGTACATTTCAGTGACAGCCACTTGTTAGCAGTCTGTGCCTTCCAAGGGATTTTCAGCACTTCCAGCTATGAAGAACCTGCTTGAGCAGAACCCCTCTGGTACCTGCTGATTGTGAGTAATCAGAGCTACCTGTTGGAGGCTGCTGTTGGCAGGCCCATTTACCTGGCTCTTGCAGACACTTCTTATCTAAAGCCTGGCCCTTAGTTCTGTGGAGATAAGCTCAGCAGGTAGCTTTAAAGCCTGTTGTGCTGACATGCACAGTTGTGCAGATAAGTGCTGTCTGCGGGTGATTTACTGCTCCTGTTCCAGCCATGCTCTGCTGCTGCTCCTCCATCCCAGAGCTAAACAGAGGTGTTCCCTGCTTCCTCCAAGGGTACAGCCTGGCCTTTCCTGCAGAGAGCACCAAAATCTCACTCCAGAGGGATCACTCAGGCTTGGACTATTTGTTGCTTTGTGATTTGCAGGTCCTCTCTAGGACAGTAGGTGTGTTCATGGTCCTGCTTGGGGTTGATTTGGGGTTTGGTGGGAGGGTTTTTCCTCCCTGTATTACTGAGCCTGGTGGGTGGAGGTGATACTGGTGTGAGCAGAAGGTCACCCAGGCAGGGGAGCCAGAGCAGCAAGATAAACAGAAGCTCCTGTTCTGGCCAGAGCTCAGGTGGAGTAACTCTGCTGTATGTTCCCAAAGTCCTTGTTGTTCCAGCTGGATAAAGGAAAAATAGTGTGATTACATATGTATGAAGTGATGAAAACACAAAACCTTTTCCTGAAACATTATATATCCTTCAGGGGTGGAAGACAGATCTTAAATATTGGTTGGTTTGTTTTTTTTTTTTCTTCCCCTCTTAACCCCCAGCCATGTGTAGCTTTGAGCTGACAGAATGCCTTCCTGAGTGCCTGTAGTCAATGCTCTGCCTCTGAAATTGGTGCCAGTGTGTTGTACACAGCCAAGCCTTCTCTTGAGTACCTTGTTCTGCGATCTTCCCCCTGCTAGGGGGGAAAGTGGCTCCTCTGGAGCTCTCCCAAGGCCAGTACTCTGGGAGATGGACCGTGGGTGGTTACAAATATTGTTTTGTACTGTAAAATGCACCTCCAGAGGGAAACACTTGCATTTAATTACATGTTCACACATAAGAGTCACCTCTGTAATGAGCACTCTGGGCAGGTGTCTCCTGGCTGCAGTGCAGAGTTGGGTGTTTGCTTCCAGCAATTTTCCAGGCATGTCCCACTCACCCGGGCTGGTGTGCCCAACACCTGTACTGGGGCAGGAGGCCCAGCCCCACAGCCTTCCCTTGTAGGGTAGAGGAGGGCAATTCTGAGCTGTGCTCTAGGGCAGACCCTAGTGCATTCCTGTCTGGATGCTTCAGCAGGAAGTCTGTTGGGATCTTGAGCACAGATGTGGGGAAGGACTGAGCAGGGCAGAACTGACAGCAGAGCTCAGAGTGCTGAAAAAACACATCTCTGCTGAAAGAGTCCATGAAATAAAGAGCTGGAAAGCACTGTTCTTTATACAATTCCCTTTTTTTTTTCCCTTTACTGCACACAAACAACATGAACTGTGCTGCTGGATTTTTTTACCTTCCCTGTGCTCCTCCACAGCTGTACTGTTCTTGGCAGCTGTGTCCTGCTCAGTGTCAGCTTGCACAGTTCCCAGGGAGCAGTCCTTGACTCCCAGATAAGCCTGGAAGGATTCCCTCGGAATGTGGCTGGGCTGTGTGAAGGCACTGAAGGGACTGCCTTGCAGCTGACACACAGAGCCTGTGGAGAAGGGGCTGTCTGGGCTGGAATGAGGGCATTCAGTGCTGTGTAGGAGGGTGGGCAGTGAGGGAGCAGGCAGAGAGCTGAGGCTCAGTGTTTCTGTCTCAGGCTTCCATGGTATCAGCAGCATAAGGACATAGAGGTAAGCCAAGGCTGCTGTGGCTGTGGTGGTTCCCCCATGGGTGAGCTGTGCTGTGTCTCCACTCAGGTGCAGCAGACTGTGCAGGAGTTGTTTGGCCGTGCTCCAAGCAAAGCAGTCAATCCTGATGAGGCTGTGGCCATTGGAGCAGCTATCCAAGGTGGGGTCTTGGCTGGTGATGTGACAGATGTGCTGCTGCTGGATGTAACTCCCCTCTCCCTGGGCATTGAGACCCTGGGAGGTGTTTTCACAAAGCTCATCAATAGGAATACCACCATCCCCACCAAGAAGAGCCAGGTAAGAGTTGACTCTGAATGGGTGGGACTCTGCTGGTGCTATCAGACAACTCAGAAAAGGCCACCCAGAGCATCCCAGTAGATGGTTTTGTCTGCTCATCTGACAAGAGAAGCAGTGGAGAAATCAGGTTTAACATCAGCCACTGAGTATCTCTGGTTATCATTGTATCCAAGAGGGGAGGGCAGTTGAGTTAATGATGACAAGATATGCCAGGATGTTTGTGGGCTGGTGAGGGTTGTTACAGTGTGTGTGCCATGATGTCAATTATCAACACATCATTCTGAAGAAGGATTGTGTGGAGCCCTTCTGGGACTGAGCACCACGCCCATGGGAGAGCCCTTGCTTGGCTGAGTGCCTGGGAAGGGGTTATCTTTTCTCTGCATTGTAATGTCCTGGTGCCTTGGGTGTGATCCCTTCCTTCCCTTGGCTCTGTCTGGGCCTGCTGCTGTGTGCTCTCTGATAACACCTGAGCTGCCTGGGGTGTGGGCTGGAGCCTGCTGCTTCAGGGGAGATTTTCTGGGGTGTGGTGGCTGCCCTGGAACCTGCTCCTGCCATGGATGGCCAGTTTTTGTGTCCCCAGGTGCATACAGGACAAGAAAACATTGGCTTGGCTCTTGCTAGCCTTGATGCCCTGGAGTTTTGTCAGAGGAAATAGGAGCAGCAAGCATTTCATGATTTTCCCTTCCAAGCAGCTTCTTTTTATTCCTTGTTCAGTCAGCTTGTAACTGCAGATGTTTGTATTCTAATTAGCGATACAGTAACTTCCTGTTCCTTTTCCATAGGTGTTTTCTACAGCTGCTGATGGGCAAACACAAGTGGAGATCAAAGTGTGCCAGGGAGAGAGAGAGATGGCCAGTGACAACAAACTGCTTGGCCAGTTCACATTGGTACGTTGGCTTCTCTATTCCTGACCTTAGATTTGACCTTCTGGGAGATGTTTAGAGCCTTCTCCATTTCAGCTGCCTCCTGAAGGCAGTGTTGAGGGGGAGTCATCTTACAGAAGATATTTGACCCCTTTCTAGTACAAAAGCAGCCTCCAGGAGCACAGCCTGGCCCTGAGACAGCCTTTCTGTGGCTGAGGACCAGCTGGCATTGAAGATGGAACTCAGAGTTTGAGCGCTCCCATGTAGCACTGGGGCTACAGGCCTGGCCACCAGGAAGGGCTCTCTGGGTACAAAAAAGCCTGTGCAGTACCAGTACCAGCAGATAATCTGAATGCTGGCCTCTACTCTGGTGTAGCAAAGATGGGACCTGGAGCAGCTCCAGCGTACCTGCAGTCCCCAGGGAAGCCCATTTCAGCCTAGTGAGACCCTGGGAGCAGAGTCAGTGTGAGCTGAGGTACTCCAGGGTGTGTGTTTGTAGGATTGCAGCGTGTGTGCCGTGATGTTAAACTGTCAACACATCATTCTGAAGAATCGTGTGGAGACTTTATGAACTGAGCCCACGCCCTGCTCTCTGGGGAACAGAAGTGTTCTAGCATTGCTGGGAACAGAGGGGGTCTACCCAGCCAGCTCCCTCAGCAAAATGAGTTTGGTCAGTGGTGGCAAAGTTTGGCACTGTTAATCTGTCCAAGTTTGTGTGAACTTCCTAGGAAGAACCCTGCAGAAAGGAAGGGCTGTGCCCTTCTGTACTTCTGAAGAAAGCTGTGCTGCCTTTCACTGTCTTAGAATGGTTCCCCAGAGGTGGACAGTGAAATCTCTGTCCAGAACTGGGGAAATAGAGCATCCTACCACAGCTATGGAAGATGGGCTTGTGTAGCAATAAAGCAGAGCCTTACCACCTTGGAACCAAACCTGGGGGTTCTCTCTTGTGATTTCTGTGCACTTTTCTAGGGCAGAAACCAGGTACTGGTGCACAGCATGGTACTAACAGGTTCAGCTCTGAGGGTTGGTTAGTGGTTCATGCAGTATCAGGTCCCCAGTGTGATGTGCCCAGCCCTTGTCTCCTGAGCTCTGTCCCTGTGGGAGCTGATGGCCAATCCTTGTCCTTGCTCAGGTCGGGATCCCTCCGGCGCCGCGGGGAGTGCCCCAGATCGAGGTCACCTTCGACATTGACGCCAACGGCATCGTGCACGTGTCAGCCAAGGACAAGGGCACCGGGCGGGAGCAGCAGAGTGAGTGCCCTGGGCCTAACAGGGACAGGGAGTGCTGAGAGACTGAGTGACTCCAGGGGAACGGAGTGTGCTGCAGTGCTGCATGGGTGGTGTCCCATGGGTCCAGGGTGGGGATGCGTGTTGCTCCATGCTTGGGTCACCCCCCAACTCTTCAATCTGTTGCCAGTGCAGCACAAATGCAGCTGAAGTCATGTCATCTGAACCTGTGTCTCCCCTGGAAAGGAGGGTGGGCAAAGGGATAAGTGAGAGCTGAGCTGTGGGTTTCTTGTAGGGCAGTGAAGCTTCTCTAAGCACACAGCCTCTGCCCTCTCCAGCAACCTGCTGCCAGAGGCTGCTGCCACTGGATGCTGTCCTTGCATGTTAGGCAGAGATGAAACACCTGCCTGTGTCAGTGTTTAGGCAGCCCTCACTGGCAGGGTTTCACCATATTCCAAGTGGTTTTGCCCTGTGTGACTGTCCTGCCTTGGTGTTGCCATCTGGAATAATTGCAGCAACATGTGAGCAGAGTGCAGCTGTTCCCTGGGTTTCCTGCATGGATCAGCTGTGTCCCAATGCCCAGGTGTGTTGGGCAAGCAGGGTGGCTCACCGAGGGCACGCTGGTGTTGGTGGACTGTGCTCTGTCACCAAGGTGTTTGGGGCAGTCATGTGTGCCCTGTGTTACCCTGAGGGGACAGAAGCTGGAGTTTGGGAATGCAGCACTGTGTATGAGTTGTCCTTGAGCTGTGTGGGAGTACTGTTTCTTTGGGAACACACAGGGATTGCTGTCTTTGAGCCTGGCTGCAGTGAGGTGCCAGCTTTTAAGGGAGAATCAAATCAGGAGGATCTCTGACTCCAGGGTGTGTTGTGTACAGCTGAGCAGACCAGCCCTGTACCAAGACCCTGTTTGTTATATTCCATTATGAAGGTCTGGATACTGGGATATTTTGAAGCAGCAGGTTTTCCCTGTAACCACCTTGTCCATTTTCTTCTGTTTAGGCTGGAAGTGTCTCCATCTGGCAGGAGGCTCAGGGAGTTCAAGTTGTCAGTGTATTCTGCTCTGTGGTGCAGTGAAATGTTGTACTGGGCCCCATGTACTGGGGTAATTAATGGCACAGCTGACAGTTTCTAAAGCTCTGTGGTGGGTTCAGGAGATTAATTTTAAGCATTTACAGATGCCCCTGATAGGAAATAAAACTCTCTTCGCCCTTGTAACTGGAAGCCTCTGTACTGCCTTTCAGCTGTTTCTTGGAGAGAACCCTTGAGCCGTGAAATGCTTCAGTTAGCAGAAGTATTAACTATGCACAACTGGAGGGTGTGTGCTACTTTTAATCACAATGCTTGGCTTTTTGGCAGCAGGTTGGCACCAAAACCACCCTGCTTGTTACTTGGATTTCTTTGGAGACCTTGCACATGTGGCAGCCTTCTACTGCTGAGGAAAAGACTCCTAGTGACAGGCAACCAGAATTACTTCTAGCTGCCTACCCTTAGGTAGATGTGGTCCTGATTACAAAGCTGAATTGCTCATCCCACATCTCTGTCCAAAGGACACCTCTGTGTGTGTGTCTTTGTTCAGGGTTCTGTACTATTGACAAATATTCCTTTAAATTGTGATTGTAGCATGCACTTTTATGGGCATTGAGGTATCCTGGATATTGGTCCTCTTTCAATGAAATTGGACTAATTCCTGCAGTAAAGCCTGAATCTGGATTATGCTTTTTGACACTAATAGAGGAAAAATACCAAGGAGGGGACATGTAAGAGCCTGCCCATAGAGTCACGCTCCGTTCCTTATTAAGGGCAATGTGAGGAGCTGGGTGGGAAATGTTGTCTTACCCTGCCACCAAGCCTGGGCTGTTTTCCAACAGGAAAAGGAATCTTGGGTGAAACCATTCCTTCTCTTTGAAATTTTTTTGTTGTTGTTTGGGTTTTTGCTGGAGGGTTGGTTTGTTTGTTTGAGGGGTTTTAGTTTTGACTTGTTTTTTTAGTTCTGCAGTTCTAATCTGCTCCTTTGGTTTGAGGGTTTTGCACCCTCTCTTTCCAGGAGGATTAACTGAGGACTGGCCAGAGTGACTTTGCAGACCAGCAGGCAGGGAGTGTGTGGCAGAGCTGGGGAGTTGCAGCTGCAGGAGATGAGGCTTTCACCTTGCCAGCAGCATCAGTGGCTCTTTAAAGAGTCACAATCTTTGCCCTGCTCATGGGGCCTCCCTGGGTGCAGCGTCTCTGAGGGAGGCTGCTGCTGTCAGGCTGGGGAATAATCCTCTCCTCAAAGGTGAGAGCAGATCCTTTATTCATGTTCTTCTCTGCTGCAGTTGTTATCCAGTCCTCTGGCGGCCTCAGCAAGGATGAAATTGAGAACATGGTGAAGAATGCAGAGAAATACGCCGAGGAGGACAGGCGGAGAAAGGTAATGGGGTTGCAGGACCTTCAGGGAGCAGAGGAGCTGCTGCTTTCTGCACTCTGCTCTGAGCTGTGCCCACCCCTGGGGACCCAGGGCTCTGCTCTGTGAGCTCTTACCAAGTGTCTGCTCCTTTCCCTACACTCAGTTGACACTCCAGGGTGTTTGCGGAGGCATTTGGGTCTTGAGGTTGGATACCTTGCTTGCCCTGTGTGACTGCATTTACTGCTCCCTGAGGAATTCCTGGGATGGGGAGGCAGCAGTGAGCAAACCCACTGGCCTGCTGCTCATGGCAAACAGCTTTGCAGCTCTAGCGAGGGTTTCTGTCATCACTGCTCTCCACTGTCCCGCTTTGCTGTGTATTTGACACCTGGAATGCTTTGTCCCTGTGAGCAGTGCTGGCCTCAGTGCAGGTGAGGCCAGAAGGAGGTGATGGAAATCCTCACTGGCTGTGTTGAGTAAAGACTGGCACTTGCCATGGAGGAACCTGAAATACACACAAGATTAATGGTTGGAACTAATTCATTTAATGAGGGTAGTAATAATGAATTATACAACTAAATCTAGAGCATTGATTTTTGAGCAGACACAGCACAGACTGATTCTGGGATGTGGCACCAGCATGTGTTTAGTGATTGCTGAAACTGGCACTTGGAATTGATCCATTTTGTGTCCTTCAGCCTGCAGGAGCCTGTCTCAGCTATCCAGGCAGTGTTGTACATCTTGCACCCAGTAGGGAAGGGGTCAGAAGAGGACTGAAGGGGAGAAGGCATGGAATAAATCCCCAGGAAGCAGCGCTGCCTGGCCTCAGAACCTCTAAAGCCACAGAGCAGTGGCTGATGGGCATTTGTATGTTAGCTGGGGAGCTTTCAAAGACCTTGCTCTGAAAGTCTCGCTGTTTGAATAACCTCATCATTGCTGTGGAGCGTAGGGGGATGTCTGGTGTCTAAAGAGGCTGCACTGAAAATTGTTCTGCCGCCTTACTTTGTATCTTATATGCTGGATAAGTTCCTCCCTCTTGTAATCCTGAAGTGGGACCCACCCCTGGCCAGTGAGCTCACAGAACAAGGTGATCACTTGTATAACTGTAGATTTCAAAAATTGCCTCGTTACACTTTTCTGCTCCTGGTTTTACTGCCATAAAAGCATCAGGAATGCATAAATGGGAGTTTTTTAATAAGGGACCATGAGTAAAACCACCCAGCATTTGAGTTGTCTCTAGTGCCTCTGTTGCTGAAGAAGCTTCAGGATGTTCTCCAAAAGCTCTGCTGCTTTCCATGGGGCAGAGTGTGGTGTGCTGTCCCTGAGGTGTCTTGTCCTTTCCTATATGCCAGCAGTGGTGGTGCGTTGGTCACTTGTAGTTTAGAGGAGTGACTGTGAGTGAAAGCCTGAGGGCTGGCTAGCACAGACTCCTCTCGGGGCCCTGTGAGGCCACAGTGCATCTAGAAATGGTTTGCTTGCATTTCTTCTTGCCCTGGTGCCATTAAGAAGGACCCTGGGTGGGAGCTTGTATGAAGCTTGGCAGTTTGGGGCATGAAATGTCACCACTTTTGTCACCAGTGGTGTGGGCAGCAGCCCTGACGAGCTCTCTCCGCCAGGAACGCGTGGAGGCCGTGAACATGGCCGAGGGCATCATCCACGACACGGAGTCCAAGATGGAAGAGTTCAAGGATCAGCTGCCAGCAGATGAGGTAGGTGGTTACTGATGCGCGAGTTTTACAGCACATGACATTCCTCACAAAATCATTGCTCACATTCCTACTCAACTCCCAGCTGGCTCTGGCCAGTGGCTCCGGCTCTGGCTGTGTGTCTGTGGTGAGTGTAGGTGGCACAGCCCTGCACCTCTGGCTGTAACACTCGTTGGGAGGGGTGAGTGTGGCTGAGGGGAGAATGGACAGGCATCCTTAGGGGGAACAGGGTTTGGGTGCTGGCAAATAACCTATTGCAAAGTGCCAAGTCGGTGTCACTGAGGCTCTGAGCGCCTGGGAAGCTGCTGATGAGAGGTTTCTGACAGAGCTGTGTCCTTGGCATGGCCTTGCATGCGGTGATAAGGACTGTGCTGTGGCTGGCTCCTCAGAGGGGGGTTTGCTCTGAGGCTGGAGACTGTGGACAGTGCCCGCCCTTGTTAGCACAGGGACAGAGGCACAGCTGCTGTGTTCTCCTGGCAGTGCATGCACAGCACCGAGGAACCTGGGGGCAATAAAATCAGTGTCCACTTAACTCCAGTTTTTCTCTCTTAGAAATGAAATGGGTATTTAATATCCAAGAGTGCTTTTCACACCACTCTAAGGTGGTGCATTGTGAATTTCAAAAGTCATGTTTAGAAGAGTGTACCCAATTACCAATGTAACAACTCTGGGAAGCAGAATTAAAGGGCTCCTGGGGGCTCTGAGGTGTCTGAGGGAGCACAGTTACAGTTTGTTGGTAGCAGCCTCTGGTCAGTTAAAGGCTGTTTCTCTGCCAGCAGATGGGGACAGGACAAGGGGCAATGGTTTTAAACTGCCAGAGGGCAGGGCTGGATGGGATATTGGGAAGGAATCCTTCCCTGTGAGGGTGGGAGGCCCTGGCACAAAGTGCCCAGAGCAGCTGTGGCTGCCTTTGGATCTCTGGCAATATCCAAGGCCAGGTTGGACAGGGCTTGGAACAACTTGGGTGAGTGACCATGGCAGGGGGGTGGAATGAGATGGTCTTTAAGATCCCTTGCCACCCAAACCATTCTGTGATTCTGTGATAATGGCTGGCTCTTTGTTTGGAATTATGTGAGAGGGTTTCCTCTCACAGGAGCATGGAGCCTAAATCCCTGTTCCCTGCAGGGACTGTTCCCTGTGACTTGGGGAGGTGGGGGCAGCCTGTGCTGGCTGGTGCTGATGGTGGCCATCACTCCGTGTCCCCATCCTGTGGTGTGCTGCAGAGCTGTGCCTGTGCCTGTGAGCCCTGCTGGCACAGCCATGCCCAGGCGCCCTCTCCAGCAGCCTGCCAGGGAAGGAGGCAGTGCCAGCCTGTGCAGGGACTGACAGATGGCTCTGGGCCAGGCTGAGCCCACTGCTGGTTTGCAGCACAGGGACTGACCAGGGCAGGAGCAGCCCTGCTCACCAACTCCCTAGCAGGGCTTCAATAGCCATGGAAACCAGCTTACTGTCCACTGCCCTGGCATGGCTGTGCCAGGTGAGCTGTGCCAGGCCTTGGCCAGTGGTCAGGCCCTGCAGAGCTCTGTTCTTGGCACCTCTGCCCAGACAGCAAATAGGGCCCCATTAATGCCAACTGGGACACTGTTGGTGAAGTGGACAGGTGCCCCCTGGGAGCTGGGCACAGTCCTAGGCCCTGTACACTTACTTTGAGGCTTCACTTCATGGCTTCTGGCACGAAAAGGGGGCTAGCAGGTGGTGAAATGACAGGATGGAGATTAACAGTGAACCAAGTGCAGCATTTCACCTTTGCATCTTCTTTGCAGTGCAACAAATTAAAGGAAGAAATTGCTAAAATGCGAGAACTTCTGGCTCGTAAAGATAGTGAAACAGGAGAGAACATCAGGCAGGCAGCAACCAGCCTGCAGCAGGCTTCCCTGAAACTCTTTGAAATGGCATACAAGAAGGTAGGTGCATGGCCAGTTCACATTCAGAGCTGTCAGATGGGATGGGGGGAGTCAGGACGCTGAACTCTCAGGTGGGGGGTGGTGCTGAGCCTCTGTGCAGCTCTCTCTGGGTGACACTGGCTGAAGGGGCAGCTGTGGAATGTCGGGGAGAGTTGAAGGCCTGAAATCCTGACCATGCTTCCAGGCTGGGTGTTCTGTTACTGTACTGCATTCCATGGAAAGGGGGAAGCTCCTAGTAAGGAGCATCCAGAAGAGCAAGGAGAGGGCTTTCCCCTCAGTGCATGGAGTGCCTGAAGGAGTCAAGTAACTCCTGAACTTTCTTCAGGGTGGTTGTAAAACACAATTCCTGTTCAGTCTGCCTAAAGCCACAGTAAAGGCCATTGGGATTTTCTTCTCCATCCCCTTCCCAGTGGAAGGCCCTCCCACCCCCTGGCACCTGGCCAGGGAGGTGTCCCAGCATGACAGTGGCACAGTGCCCAGGTGACCTTGGTGTCGAGCTGTCCTTACTGGGAACAGCTGCTTTCCTGATGTCAAACCAAACCTTCAGTGCTGCATTGTCAGCCTGTTATATCCCCTGGGAAAAGGAATAATGGGAAGATTGTTATTTCCCTGCCAGAGCTCAGGCAGAGATGAAGATTTCCCTTCTCAGTGGACATTGCTCGTTGCACTGGATGGAGGGTTCTCCAGGCTGGGGCTGACCTGCGCAGCCAGCCAGGGAAAAATGGCCAGTTTGTTGTTACCAGAAGTAATAAACCTGTTTGTTCACAGATGGCCTCGGAGCGAGAGGGTTCTGGAAGTCCAGGAGATCAGAAGGAGGAGAAGCAATAAGGAGTCTCTGTCTTTCCTTGATGAGAGAACGATGAAGAGGTCGATTTTCTTGATGCTTGGGAGAGAAGGGACCTTCCTGAGCAGCAAGGGGCAGAATTCAGACTTACTGTGTTTTTGCAGTATTCTATATATAAAATTCTTCAATGTATAAATTTAGTGATGTGTCTGCTAGATAAATTGTCACTTGATGAAAGTTAATTCATGCCAGACAAAGTTATGAGTTTGGCCCTGGTGTGTTCCCTGGGCACCTGGGGACTGGCTGATCATTTAATACTTGACACAATGGTGTAGTAAATCCGAGATCCAAACTTGGAAACCATGTCGTGAAATTGGAGGGTGGAGATGGAAGCTGTCCGGGCATGGGGAGGAGAATAAGGCCTGCATGGCCCCTCCTTGTGGGGCTGAGGAGCTGGGAGCAGGTGGAGGGCTGTGAGCAGCAGGGGCAAGGCTGGGGACATTGCTGGAGACCATTTAGCCCTGAGCTAGGCTGGTACCCTTGTTCTGAAGGAAAGGGGCTACTTCAAACTCAGCTGTAACATTATTTCTTACCAAGGAGTCAGCGTGGAAGTTCAATACTTTGCTTGTCTAAGCCTTCTGCTCCATCCTGTGTCTGTTCTCTGCTTATGGTAAAACAATTTCCTTGATAATAAAACTGTTACTGGATCCATTCTGGATTTTTTTTTTAATAAAAGCAGAAAAGTGTCCAACATGGAGTTCCTGGTCTCCTGGCCTTTGATGGAGAACACAAGCATTTTACTGCCTGTGACAGCTGCGGAGGGAGCAGCCATGCAGCTGTAACTTTATGAACTTATGCTTCATTCACAGGCAAAAAGAAGGTTTCTGGTGTCAGGTTGGGGTTGGGCTCTTCTGAGAGTGTCAGTTCTACTCTCACTAGGTGCCCCAAGTCCTGTGATTGCAGTAGCAGTGGGACTTCCCTGTCAGGGACCTTGGACTTGGACTTAGCCTTAAAAACAGGCTGCAGGCTGGAGCAGCGCTTGCCCACTGTGCTTCCAGCAGCCCGGCCTCGCAGGGAGGTGCATGAATGTAGCTGCTCTGTTACTCTGTGTCTCTTGAACTGGAACAGAACCCACGGTGGTGGCTGCTCTGTCCTGCCAGCTCAAGTATTAGTGGGGAGGAAAGGATGGTTTTTGTTCTGGCACTCAAGGCAGTTCAGGTGGCCCAGCATGTGCTCAGGAATCGTCAGTGGGTTCGTTAAAGGGAACTTGTGTCTGACCCGCGTGCTTGCCTCCCACACTGGAGCAGCCCCTGCATGGATGAGCGGACAGCAGTGGATGTTGTCTCTCCGGGCTTCAGCGAGCCCCTGACCCCTCTGATGGAATCCTCTTGGGCATACCCCGGCAGTGTGGGTGGGACGGGCTGGGCGCTGGCTGGGGGCCATGGCGGTGTCCCCGAGGTTGGGCACTGGGCATCGATGAACTTGTCCGTTCGTGACTTGGATGGGCGGGGGTCAGTGCGAGCTCTGGTCACACAAAGCCCCCAGGAGCGGCCGATTCCCCCGGGGGCGGCGTGCCCAGCCCTGAGGAGACGGTGCAGAGAGGCTGTGGAGTGTATTCCCAATCATCCCTGGGGTATTCCGGCGCCGTGCACCCCTGCCGTGTTCCCGCCCGTCCCCTCAGTCCCCGCTCGGTGCCGGCCCCGCCCCGGCCCCGCCGCCCTTCACGGGCCCTTTAAGCGCGCGCGGGTCTTTCTGCGCAGCTCTCGCGAGACGCGCGCGCGCGCTCCCGCCCCGCCAGGAGGCCTGCGGACTACGTGCCCCACAATGCCCCGCGCGCGCGCACGGGGAGGGGCGGTGGCCAATGGCGCGGCGCCCCGCTGCCGTCTCCCCCCGGAAGTGACGTCAAGGGCCCCCATGTGAGGCGATTGCAACACATGGTGCGCGGCGCGGGGGAGCGCGAGCACCGCGTGCGACGTCAGCGCCGCGCGCCGGGGGGAGCGGGCACCGAGCGGCGGGGCCCGACCGGCACCGGCACCGGCGGCGGGGAGGGCGGGCCGGGGTCGGGAGGGCAGGGCCGTGCAGGGCGCAGAGTGGAAGCGTGACCGCGCTTCCCGCACGGGAAAAGGGAAAAGGGCCGCGGCTGCCCCGGGCTCCGCCGGCCCCGGCGCGGCCCCGCAGCTGCTCCCGGCCCCGGGCGGTGCGGTTCCCCCCGGCCCCGGCGGGGGTGGCACAGGTGCGTGTCCCCCGTGCTCGCCCCGCTCCCGGCCCGTCCGGCCGCCCCGTGCCAGCTGGCACCCGCGAAAGGCGGATTCCAGCCGGTGGAGACGCTCCTCTGTGCCCCGTGCAGCCTTGGGCCGCTCCCAAGGGACCGGCTGGGCCGGGAAGGCGGCGGGGTAAGGGCAGGGAGGCAGGGGCTGAGGCAGCACTTATTCAGTGCTTTCCTTACTGACAGTTGTTTGATCTTTCTCACCCCTTCCCCTCCCAGCGAAGGTGCTCAGTTCCCTTTCCCTGAAAGTAAGCTCTTCCAAAGTTTGGACAGTGGGAAATTTAAAGTCTCTAATCCCTCTTTAATTCTTACACTTTTAATTTTTTTGTTCCCCCAGAATATCTGTTCCTGCAGCCTGCCCTATGCCAGAGGTGCTTGTTTGAGAGGGCAGCTTGGTAGTGGCTGGTTCCATCCTTTGGGAACCCTCTTGGGCCTGAGGAATTGCAAGACTTCGAGGTTCTGGGGCTGTAAAATAGCAAAGAAAGTGTGTCTCGGCAGACAGCCTAGTAAAATAAAAATGAAGGGTCACTCCTTAGCCACCCTTGTGGCTCCAGTTTCCACAGGCTCACCTGAGCAGATGTTGCTGTAGCTGGGGCAGCACTGGCACCGTTCTATGGCCCTCCCAAAAGCCTGGGGCCAGCTGGCAGAGGCCGAGCTGCTGTCTTGCCATGTCCTTAGTGCTGGTGCTTGCTCTGTGTGTAGAGTCAGCCCGTGGAGTCGTTCAGCTGAAAACTAACCCAGGTCGAAGGGGACCCCGAGTCACAGGTCTCCCTGAATATATTTTACTCTGTTTCATGATGCAGCTGTGCAGGGATGGTGGGTGGGAGAAGGGAGTGGAGAGCCCGGGCTGCCCTTCCCTGTGGCACAGTGGACTTTGGCTGCCCCAGCTGATCGCTGGGCTGAGCCTGTGCATGGCGTGGCAGCACGGGTTGTGCTCACAGGGGTCCCAGGAAGCTGAAAGGGCTTGGGAAGCTCCAGGCATCTGTTGGAGCTTGTGACATAGCTTTGTACAAGAGCACTTAGGGAGCCTGAGTGGGTTTTGGACATGGAGAGTTGGAGTTTTGTCTCTCCCTGGTTCGAGCTATGCCCAGTTCAGTGTCAGCTCTCGTGTTGTTTGGGATAGATGACCGCTGCAGAGAAGGTCCCAGCAGTTGTTGTAGAGCTCCTGGGAGGCTGAAGGGCAGGTGTCTCTTGTGGTATCAGCTTCCTGGGGCCACAACCCAGGTGTCTTCCCTGTCTTCTCTCTTCCAGTGATCCCTGGAACAGCTCTGCTGTGCAGCAGAGGTGCCGCAGGCACAGTCAGATCTGTGTAGGGAGTTTAGCTCTGCCCCCTGGATCCAGCACATGTCCTGGATGTGGTGATGCTGCTGTCCCTTAATTTAATCTGTGCCAGCTGCCAACCCAGCTCCTGAGGAAGGCAGTGCTGGTGCCAGCAAGTTTTTTCTGAGCAAGGTGATGCTGGTTCAGTGTCTTCCAGGGAGGCCTAGCCAAAATTATCCTGGTTTGGGTGCAGTGAAGAGAAGAAGTGCTGCAGCCTCAGCCTCCAGCAGGCTCAGGCTCCCTGGCACAGGAGGTGTGAGGCAGTGGAACAGGCTTTTCCGGCCTTTGGAAGAGTCACTTCCTCTTCCTGTGGAGTAGGAAGACCTGTTCTGGGGTGGGTTAGGGGGCAAAGCCTTCAGCAGGGTGGAGGTGATGTGGAGGGCCAGGGCCTTGCTGGCGTCCCCACCTTCCCTTACTCATGTGCTCCATTAGTGACCCAGCAGCAGTGTCCCAGTTTCGTGTGCTGGCTGTTCCTGCAGGGGATCAAAGGACGGGAAATGGAGGAAGCTGGAGTTAGACATTCCCTTGGCATGTGGTGGTTGGGGCACCTCTGCTCTGATCCAGCTCGTGTGGTAAAATCTCAGTGGAGTCTGCAGGGTGTTAACAAAAGTCAGGTGAGCAGGAGGGTGAGGAAGTGCCTTTATGGGATTGATGAGGAAAGGGGCAGTGCTTGGTCAGAGCACCCAGGGGAAAGATTAAAACCTCACCTTTCCCAGAAGCTGATCAGCTAGAGGCCAGCAGGGGTAGGTCTGCCTCTCAGACCTGGAGGTAACATCCTAGTGGGAATGCCCTGTGTTATTTTCCCAGCCCTGCTAAGGAAATCTGGCTTTCTCACTGATCTCTATGGAAAGAATCTGTCAGTTCAAAACAATGAAAAAAAAAATTTAACTCCCCGACCCCACCTCAAAGCCCTGACTCTGCTGGCAGGGACTAGAAGCAGCTCTTATCTGTGTCTTGCTTCCTAAACCAGAAGTTATCTCCTTCCAGCTCTCCAAAGTTGAGTTGCAAACTGTGTGATCCTGTACAGGGTGGCTGAGTTGGTGTTTCTGATTTGGTGAGGTGGAGGGGGGAGCTGGGCTCTGCACAAGGAGCAGAGGGGCCAGTTCAGCACTGCAGGCAATTAACCTCTGTGGCCAGAAGAGGATGGGAATAAAAGGCTCCTGATGGGCCAGTTGTAGCCTTGTCAGAAGTTTAACTTTGTTATGCATCTCTGAGAGCTCGGAGTGCTCAGACTTTGATTGGACCTCTCTGCTTCTCCCCTACTGAGGGATTCATTTTGCTTTCAGTACACAGTTCAGTTTTGTAGAGCAGATTTGGGAAAACACTGGGCCCCCCAGAACCTGCAGCTGTGTATTTCTCTGTGGAGCTGCAGCAGCCCAAGTAGAAGCAGCATTAGCCACTGTATTTTCCTTTCTCCTCTCTCTCTCTCGGGGCTTTTCTGCTGTTGCTTCATGCAGTTTTTCAGTGTCAGTGCTAAACTGACAATCCCTCTTTGTTCCTTTGGTCTCTGCAGTTCTGAATAGTTAGCTAGGCTATGGGCAGGGTTTTCTGCTAATCTAAGCTGTAAACTCTTGGCAAAATCGAGTATCAGCAAAACAAGCAGTCTCTTTGCTGGGAGAGGACCTGAGATGTTACATTGGAATCATGTTTGGAAACTTCTCCATATCTTACAAATGCTTTCTTCTGCAAACATCTCTGCTTGCAAATGGTACTGACACCTCCATGGCCAGATAGGCTTCCAGACCCCAGGTGAGAGTGCAGGGTGTGGAGCTCCCTAACAATGGGAAAACTTTCAGGAATGTGCTCTTTGGAGACATCTCCTCTGTCCTGAGCTTGCTCTGTTTGGACCAGCAGCCCTTGTTGGTTATTTTACTGAAACAGGAAGAGAGGAGACGAAGATTGAGGTGTCACTGAAGGCACTGATTGCAGACACAGCTGAGGCTGGTGTGGGGAGGAACATTTTTCCAAATTTTGTGCTCTGGAAGGTGGGTCAAATAGGGCAAATGCAGAAACGAAGTCTGAACAAGTAACTTATTCTGGTTGTAACTGGAAGAAATGTTTCAGAGCTGGAGGAGGGAGAAATGGGAAGAGAATGGGACGTCTTGGTGTCTCCAGAGCCTTGGGAGGAAAGCAAAGTGTTGCAGTTCCTGCCTGGTTATGGATTCTGCCATGTTGAGACTTCCATCTGCTATATGGATGAAACAGAAAGTGAGAGAAATAAAGAAGTGACCATGAAGGAGAGAGGCCTGTCTCCTGCAAAGAGAGACATTGTTCTGCTTGAGTTCCTGGAAAATGGAACATAGGCCTGCTTGAGGGTCAACAAGCTCACCTGTTGCTTAGACAGAAAAGATTTGCCCAGCATCATTTGCAGATGGGTTCTCTTGCAGTCTGTCTGGAGTCTTGCTGGTCCTGATGAAAAAGCCCAGCCTTGGAATTAGGTTCAAGCTGCTGTTGTTTCCCAGCCTTGTGGAACAGGAGCAGGAGGCTGCACTTCTCAACACCTTGTTCTGGGATGTGCTGGGATGGTGCTGCTCTGGAACTGGGCAGCTTGGCAAGGCTGAGATGTGCTTGGATAACCTGATGCTTCTGGGGAATAAGGTAGTCTTAGCCTGTTCCACTGTGAGGATGGTGGGCCTTTCCAGAAGTGGTCTGGGAGCCCACCTGGCTGTGAATTAGCACCACTGTGGGCAGAGCTGCGGCAGCTCTGCTGCTGGGGGGCAGTCAGGGGATGACTGGGGTCAGTGACAGCTATGTCCTGTGCAGCTTTGCCTTGTTCCCAGTTTCTTTTGGACTAAGTCCTGGGAAACCATGCTGCTGGCATTCTCTCATGATGCCTGAGTGAGCTGTATTTCCCTCCTGACTTAGGCAGAGCTCCTGCAGCACTCAGCTGTGAGTGGATTGTTCTGCTGGCGGTGGTGGAGGTGGAATTGTGCTGGGATAACTGTGGGACAGTATGGTAGCTGAGTTGACTCCAGCATGGATTCTCCTGCTCCATACAAGACACAGCACAGCAGATTCAGGTTGTGCTCTTGCTTAGTGTGACACCACCACCATGCCCAAGCAGGTACCAGAGCAGCTCTCTTGACTCAAGGGGGTGTCACACACCAGGAGGAGCATTTGGTGAGATCTGTCAGCACTGACTGGTGTCTGCCTGCACTACCAGAGGTGTGTCAGTCCAGAGGCTCCCTCCCCTGCTCCCAGCCTGGCAGCAGATCTCTTTCCTTGCCTTCTTTATCAGGATCTGTTTGTCGTTGTGGCTGTTCCTCGGACCTGAGCTCTGGGTCAGTTTAACTGTTGATATAGGAGCTGTTTCTGCAGCTTTCACCTTAGGATGGGGGGTATGATGGAGGCCTTGCCCCAGGCCTGGGTGAGCTGGTGCATCTGGGAAGGGCAGAGCCATGCCAAGGTGGTCCTTGGCTTTCCATCTCGTGCTGTGGTACTTAGGTTGCAGTGCTGTTCTGTTGTGCTAGTGCCAGTCATGGGATAGGCTTGAGGATGTCTCCTGTGAGCTGGTGTCTCCAGTGGCCCTCTCTTGTAGAAATGTCCTGCTCCAGCTGGAATTGAGCTGGGCTGTCACACTCTGGGAGGTGTGAGGCATGGATGGGACAAGGGCTGGAGGAGCAGGTGGGTCTGCAGGAATTGAGCTTTACTGACAGTGAGTTTTCTGCTTTGACTTGGTGATCTGACCTCAGTGTGGAGTGTTTGGGGAAGAGGTTGTGGTTTAAGTTCTTACCCAAGGCAGATTGCTTCCTCCAAGCTGTGCTTTCTCATCTTGCCTGTGGCAGGGGGAGTTCCTAAAGGAGGTCATGTTTCTGTGAGAGGTAGAGGCTATAATGCTAATACTGCCTTTTGCTTCTGTTGGTGTGAGGAGAGGGAGGAGGTGTTTGAAGAGAGGCTGGAATAGACACAGTCCAGGACAGAAGGGAGAGCTGAGGGCACTGTGGCAGGAAACCACGTGGGATGAACAGCAGCTGCTTCCACACCATTTCCCTGCTCTGTTGAACCTCTTCAGGCTGCCAGTGTCCACAGTGCTGGGGTAGTAGCTGAATGTGAATTTCATGTAGGCAGGGCGGATCTCTCAGGGCTAAGCAGTGTGTCTTGTGTTTCAGTGGTGCTCAGAGTGGGAGGTCTGAGAAAGCTGTGCCAGGTGGGAAGAGGAGCCAGGGAAGCTGAAGCCAGGGACAATGTCCAAAGGGTTGTTGACATCCTGCTGGTTGCCTCAGTCTAATGGTTGTAAAACATTTCCTGGGCTCTCACCTGCCTGTTGTACCTGTTCCTTTTGAATTGCAGCGACAATTAGGAAGTGCTGTTTGGAGAGAGCTCACTAGCAAGTGGCTGAGGATGACCTGAGCTGGAAAAGTGGCTCTGGATCAGAACTCCAGCGAGTGTCTGACAGCCCGTGGCTGTTCAGCAGCCTGGTACCTCTTTTACAACTGTGTGAATCATTAGTGAGCAGTGTGATTCATGCACAGATCATCATTCACATCGAGCTAATGAATGAGCCCCTGAGGAATGACGTGGTAGGAGATGGGAACAAGCACCTCAAAAGAGGACAGACTTTTTTGGCTTTGTGGCAACTGGATTTCTTTTCGCTCCTGTTAGCCACCTATTCCCATGTAGCTCTGGGGCATTAGCATCTTAATAAGCAAATCTGGATTTGTTTCAGTCCCTCAGTGTACATCTTGTACCCAAATGGCCCATTAGCATAATGCAACAAGTCTTTTAAACTTGGAGCATTAATAATTGGAGAACGAGGAGGGAGAGCAGGGGAGCTGTGGCAAAACTGAGCCTCCCAGTGAGTCACAAATATCTGAAGTGCAGAAATGTCTGTTCCACTTCCCAGTAATTGGGCATCCGGGCTTTCTGCATGAGGTCAGATGCAGCCAGTAAGGCCTATTCAAAACATGCCTATGCAATTATGTTTCGTGGTGTGTTGCCTTTGATCCAAGGATTTTGGAGAGGCATTGATTCACCTTCTCCGAGGGCTGTGCAGGATGCACTTGTGCTGATTCAGTGCTTGGGATGAAATTGGGATCTGCTCCTGGAGCTGCACGTCTGATGTGGGATGGGGGTGCTGGTGGTGGCCTGAACAGCAGTATCAGAACCAGCCCCAATTTGGGGACGGAGCTGCTGACATGTCCCTCTGGGCAGGTGGTGCGTGGTGGCCCAGGGGCCAAGGGCTCGCTGTCACCTGCTACCTCTGCAGCCCTCAGACACAGAGAGCTGCTAAACTGTGCTGTGTGAAGGAGTAGAAGTCTGTGACCTGATTCTTGTCTCACCTCCTTTGTGTCCTGGGAGTGAGGGAGGCTGAGCTCAGGAGGCAGCTCCTGGCAGGCGGCCGGCGGCTGCTCAGGGGGAAGTACTGCCTCACCTGACCCTTGCTCAGGCTCTGGCCAGGCTTGCCTCTGCTCCTTTGCTGAGCAGCCATTTGCTGCCTCCCTGTGGGAAGCTTTCCTTGGCTGCTGGAGCCAGAGGTGCGCTGAGGAAATGAGACTCACTTGTGTTTTCCAGGGTGGGTTCTGGCTGGGTGCTTTTCTCCCTGGCTGGCACTCAGAGCTTGGTTGGAGTGTGAAAGAGGGCTTTCCTCTCTGAGAAGGTTGGTGGGTGAGGGTAGGAGGGCAGGATACCTTTCCAGGACAGTCTGAGTGTCTGCTTCAAGCTGGTTCTGGTTACACGAAGTGCTTTTTCTATCCAGTCTGCCAGCATTAGAGGAGAATGATGTACAAGATGCCTGTCGTGGGCTTTGGAGCAGGACTACAGCAGGAGAGCCTGGCATTGTGTGAGCCATGGTGGAATAGCTGCACGGTCTCATGCTGTGCAGTTAAGTGGTTTTCCTTTGTCCAGGGGAGAGGTGGCATTCAGAGGCTGATGGAGGAATTCAGTGTCTGGGGTGTTTCTTCAATTCAGTGGAGGAGGCGGGCTCAATTTCTCCAAATGCTTATGCTGAAAAGGATTCCTGAAGAATTAATTAGTTGGTCTCCTGACTCTGCAAATACTCTTCTCATACCCACCCTGCCCCCATCTTGTCCTTTTTCTCTGCTTCTGAGGTGTCAGTGGATCCAGAGAGGTGAACTCTGCCTTTTGCATGGGAACTGGTCCCTTCCATACCTTCAAACCCTTCTTTGGATGACATGGAAGCCTTTGAGGAATGACTTGTATTCATGTCGCCTTTTAGGAGATGATCCAGAGCTCTGCTGCATGCTGGGGTGAAATGCAGGATGCCTCTGGGGGATTGTGAGGTTCCTGCTGAAATTGTGCTCTACAAAGTTCTGCTTGGCTTTTGGCTCAGCTCCACATTAAACCTCAGAGGAGCTGTGGTGGGTCCCACTCAGCTCGCATGCTGTGTGCTCTGGCTGGGTGTCTGCAGTGCTCGTGTGCTGCTCCTGCTGTGCTCGAAGCCCATGGGCTGAGCAGGGAGGGGGAGTTCATCTGCTTCTGGTGGAGGCATCACAAAACCCTGGTGCCTCCAAGCAGCAGTTAGGCTGAGATGTGTTTGCTGGGTTTATTGCAGAGCATTCCACTGATATTCTTACAGGCTGTGCAGTCTTTGGCTTCAGGTGATGTGGCCTCTGAGGGATCCTGGACTCTTGAGATTCCCTGCTCTTTCCTAGCAGGTTTTCCAGGAAAAGTTGTGCAGCTCAGATTTGGCATCTCAAGTGGACTTGAGCCACTTTGTGTTTGAGGAAGGCTTTGTCTTATTAAAAGACATTAAGTCTTTAATGAGCACAGCTGTGACCTGTTTGTTTCACAGCCATAATTCATAAGTTGCAAGACTGTGTAGAACTTCCCTCTGGCAAGGTCAGTGCTCTTGCACACAGGGCAGGATGAGTGGGGAGTGTCTGATGGCCTGGGGGTTGTAAGGGAACACAAACCAGCAATTTTGTACTTGCCTGTTCCAAAGGACACTTCTCAGGTACAGCATGAAAAATCCTCAGATATTCTTTCCTCACATCACTGATTTTGTGTGCCCTGAGTGTAGTCCTTCACTGAAGTGCCATGTGCCTGCAGCTTGGGTGTTGGTTCAGAAAAAGCTCTTTGGCACCTCTGGGATGTACCTGATGGAGCTGTGCCTTGAATTGCAGTGATATTTCTGGCATCTGCCTTGCAGCTGGCTGCACATGGAACTGCTTTAGCCATCACATAACTTGGATAGCCTTGGCTGTCCAGGCAGCTTGGGCTCCTTGGGATATGTTGTGCCTGCCCAGTAATGCACAGTCCTGGGTGGAGAGCAGCAGAGGTTACCTCGGGAAGGTACCGTGGCTTGGAGCAGTGTGTGGCAAGAGTTTCATAGAAAGCTTCCTGGCTGTGGAATGTGGTTGGGATCAGATTATCTGGGAGCTGTTGGCTCTGTGCTCCTGCCAGTCTCTGGCAGTCACACACAAGCCTGATGCTGTCCCTGGTTCCTGGGGAGAGCAGGATGCTCGTGAAGCCGTGCCCTGTAAAAATAAGCCCATTTTGAGTCCTAGGGAATGACTGCCCTCCCTTGCCTCTGTATCCCCCATTCCACAGTGTGCTGTTAGTGTGAAATGTTTCATTGTGGAACAGCTAAAGCTCAGCTGCTGTTTGTCAGGTCTTCTCTGATAGCACAGGGCAGGCCAGTCACTGCTATTTATATAGCAGGCTGTGAAATTAATGCTCTCCCGTGCCAGCTCACAGCCCAAATTGCAGGAGACAGGTTGACTGACTGCTCCTCCTCAGAGTGCTGGTGGTTGTCTGCCGGGTGGAGAGGAGCTGTGGTGGGTGCTGCTGGTTTGGGGAGTGGCAGTGCAGGACCCATTTCAGTGGCACAGCGCTGTGTAAGGTGGTAGGAGCATTTTAGAAAACCACTACGTTACTGTTTAGTACCAGCTGAAAGCTGAAGGTCTAAGGATCTGCTCAGCTGTTCCTTCTGATGGCAGGATGGTAGGAACGTGGTGACAAAGCCCTTCAGGGGGAGATGGCCACCCAGAGCAGGAGGCTCCTCTGGCAGCTGTCATGGAAAGCAGCCACGGGGTGCATGTGGCAGCCTATCCCAGATGGGTGCAGTGCCTGCTTTGTGCTCTTGGCTCCTGCTCTGGTGCCTCCCTCGTGCTGGAGCACAGAGCACGTCCACGGAGGGCCCCGCTCCTGGTACCAAGCTTGGTGTGGGCTGGGAACAAGGACCCAGCTGGTGCCAGCATCTCTGGGCCATTCCTGCTCCTGGAAGGGACCCAGCCATTCTCCTGGCCTGCACGCACAGCACAGGGAGGGCTCCTGGGTGATCCCTCCTCTCCTGGCAGGGAAAGGAGCGCTCAGGTGCCGCAGCAGCTGCTTGCAGGAGTGGCACGGCTCCCCTGCAGTTTCTGGGGACTGGGTTAGTGGTGATTCAGCGCTGCCCACACTGCCACTCGCTGTGATCACTTGTCAGCAGTTGCTCTGAGGTCTCTCTGTGTCTGGGAAAGCTGTTTGGTGGCACACTTGTCTGAAATTCCAACTGTAGTAACACTGGAGTTTTAGTAATAAAAGGCTGTCCTAGCCACAAGCCTTGATTTTCTGAGGGACTTGCTGTCTCCAAAGAGCGAAATGTGCTTATTTTTGCTTCCCTCAAACAGCCCTCCAGCACACTGTGGGAGAAAGCTTGAGCTCACCTGCTGTGGTGTGGGAAAGTTGGAGCTTTGATCCTCATCCTCTCTCCTAGAGATACCTAATGCTGCTCATGGCAGGTGATGATAAATCTGAGCTAATTGCCCAGTGCTGGCAGGGCTGGCACCATGAGCAGTATTGGCAGAGCAGGCCTTCTGCCTCTCCAGAGCTGGCACTGAACTGCCCCCTTGGTTCTTTGTAGTGTGTGGGCAGGTGCCCCTCATGCTCCTGATTGTTTCCTCTGCCCCCATCCCCTGAGCAGTGGCACTTGTGGTGCTGGCCTGTGGGCTGGGATGCTGTTTCCCTCCATCCCAAACATCTCGATCATCCTGCCCTGGGATGGCACTGGCAGTTCTTTGGCCAGAACAGGGACAGCAGCTGGCTGGAGCTCTGCAAGCCCCTGGCTTGGCTTGGTCCAAAAAATCAGGATATAGCCTGGGATGGGATCCATGCTTTCTTCAGGAGGGCTGTGGGTGATGCAGGGCAGACCCAGCTCCTGGCACGTTTGACCCCGAGCTGCCCGTGTAAGCAGTGCCTCTCATCTCACTAGATCACTTGGTTGTGCCCCATAGCAGGGATGTGGTGCAGCTGTGCTCCCTTTTGGGAGGCCTTAGGATGGTTATGGGGAAATTCCTTACCTCATTCCCAGGTAAGTGTGCTCTGCAACCCTCACCTCCAGAGGAGACAGGGTGGGATTTGCAGAAATACCTTTTGTCTTGTTGAGGCTGCAGAGACCCAGAGGAGACTTGGAAATTACCTTACTCTGCAGAATAGCCTATTTTTTTCCTGAGTGTTTTTGAACAGCAGCTTTCTTAGAAACTCTTTGCTGCGTTTTGTCTCCTTGGGGTGAGTTTAGCAGATGCACCACAGGGTTTTTTAGACCCTGCCATACAGCATTAGGGTCACAGACAGGTACAAGCTTGCTTTGAGAGAGGAAAGCTGCTCTTGCATGGTCAGATAACAAGGTGTTGGCAGCATGTGAGGGAGTTCTGCAGCCACCCTGAGTGCTGGTGCCCATCTGCTTCAGCTGGTGTCTTGCTGGTCTCAGTCTTTGGTTGTTTGCTTGTTTAGTGATCCCTTGGAATGCTGGGTGCTTGGGGACATGGTGACAAGCTGGCTGGTTCCTCATGCTCTAGGCTTCCAGCAGCCTGGAATGTTGCTCCTGTGGCAAGCTGCATGCCAGCTGTTTTGCTGGATTCTGCAGGAATTGGTTAGAGCCTGAAATAGCTCTGACTGTGTAAATAGAGGTGAAGCATGCCAAACCTGAGAAGTGCACTTGATGTTGGTAGTGGAAGGTGTTTTTGGATACAAATCCAGACTGGAATTTGCTGAAGGATTGGCCCAGGCACAGTACTGTGCTGTGTTGAACTAGTTGGAGATTTAAATGAGGGGGAGTGCATCCTCTGAGGCCCTTTTAATTTGTTTGTTTGCAGTAATAAATCACCGAGGCTTGTGAAGGCCGCTGTGTTACCTCGGGTGGGGTGTTCCAAAGGAGCAGTGCTGTGACCCTGCCTGATGGATGAGGTGCTTTGTGTAGCATCAGTAAGCCCCAGCAGGATCCAGTGGGTGCTCTGTGCTGGCACCAGTGGTTCTGGGGCAGTGGAACACAGCACAAGGCCAGGGGCTGGCATCTGAGGAGGGTAACTTGCATTTGAAAACTGAAGGGAGCTTTTCAAATGACATTTTATTGAGGAATTGCTCTTGGGAGTGCACACCCAGCCTTTCTCTTTGCTGTGCACAAAGCTGGGGAAGGATCTGGAAAGTCAGTCCTGTGAGGAGCAGCTGAGGGATCTGGGGAGGCTCACCCTGGAGAAAAGGAGGCTTGGGGGGCCTTCTTGCTCTCTGCAAATTCCTGTAAGGAGTTTTTAGCCGTGGGGATTGGGCTCTTCTTCCAGACAGCTTGTGACAGGACTCACTCCCTGCTCTTTCCCCTCTGTCCTCAATTCAGGAAAAATTGTATGCAATCTCTTCCTAGCAGGAGAGCCATGGAGTGCCCAAGGAGTGTAAGAGTCCCACTCCCACCTGCCACACTGAGATGCCCTTAGGGGATGCAGGAAGTTAGGTGTGATAGGCAGAGCTTTCTAATCTCTGGGAACTTGTAAGACTTTCTTCTTTGAGAGGAGACGATAACTCAGGAGTGCTACTTCCACAAAAGTGGGAGAGTTGCTTTCGTTCTGATCAGCCTGTTGCTCAAAGGAGCCTGCTGGGAATGATAGCCATTATCTGTCCCCTAAGGCTGGTGCCATGCACTGGGGTGGGTAACTGCTTTAATTGAGTGGGCTGTGGAGTATCCTTGGCTGGGGTGACCTGGAAGCCTGAGAGCCGCCAGCATGGCTCAGAGCTCCTCCTGGGAGTAACGTGGGCCAGTGTGGCTTTGTGACTTCTATTGGTGTGTATGGGAGCTCAGATATTAAAACCAATTAGTTGTCTTTAAGGTCAAGGACTTATGTGACCTACCAGCCTGCATTTCAACTTGGCCTGGATTGAGGATCTTTGGGAGAGGGCTGTACAACTTGTGTAAAGAAGCTAATGAAGAGATGCTTTTTAAAGCACTTCCCTGCTGCCTCTGTAGCCCAAACACTTCAGCAGGACACTGGTATGTGACAGCCTGAAACAGCAGCGAGCAGAGACTGGGGTAGGCTCCTTCCATAAGAAATGTAAAAGGGCAAAACCCTTAGGTTTGATGTCTGAAAAGCACTTTGTTGGCACTCTGACTCAGAATCCTGAGAAGAGGCTTTTTCACAGAGCTTAGCTGGTTTGCCCTTGAGAGAGCTGGAGGATACCATGAGGGATTTGATTTTTATGCCATTACTCTAATGGGAAGCTTGAGGTCTGGGTTAAATCTGAGACAATGCAGAGGCAGCACTTGGGACATCTGGGATACTTCAATGGCAAATGGGAGGTACCTACTGGAAGGCAGATGGGAACTTCCCCAGTTTTCCTTTTGGCTTTGGGTGGATTTGAACCACAAGGCAGCTTTGGGGATTAAGATTTCTGCAGGACCCGCCCCAAAGCCCTAGGAAAAACGAATATCAAACTTATTTTCCTTCAATTTAAGCCTGTTCTGTGATTTGTGGGGTCTTATCTCCTGACTCTATGCCTGGGGTTGGTGCTGGTGAAGCAGCAGTGTGTGCTTAGCAGGGTTCAGTTAAAGCAGCTGCCAGAGCTGATGAGCTGCTCTGGGGAGAAAAGTGATAGAGGGAAAGCAGAAAAGACTCACTGTGACAAAGGGATCCTTCCAGTTCAGTTTTCTGTATTAATCTGAGTAAAACAACATGTAAAGACAGCACTTGGGCTGCTCAGTGCTCCAGCTGTCTGAGAACAAATTAAATGGGCTCTAAGATGTCCTTGAAGTATGTGGCTGCATTGTTTTAAATAATCTGTGCTGGGAGCTGCTTCCATTCCTTCTGCTCACAGCCCTTGGTCTGTGCAGCCCTTGGTCTGTACATGTGTTCTTTCTTCTCATGTAGCAACCCAGAGTAAGCAAGCAGCTTTTGGAGGACTTGCTTGGTAGAGGCTGAGCACTGAAGAAGAAAGAGCCTGTTTTGGTTTTGTTTTCTTTCCTCTCCCATTGTTGTCCAGCAGAAGGGGAATTACACCAGTGACAGTGAAGAAGCGTCCTTGGGGGAGGGAGGAGAGAACTGTGCGACATGGTGTGACGGTGCTTGTTGCTTTGCTGCCTGCTCACATCCCTTTTTTCCCTCCCCAGCAATGGTACCAGCATGATCTCGTTGATCATTCCCCCCAAAGACCAGATCTCACGAGTGGCAAAAATGTTAGCGGACGAGTTTGGCACTGCCTCCAACATAAAGTCCAGAGTGAATCGCCTTTCAGTACTGGGAGCCATTACATCTGTACAGCAAAGACTGAAACTCTATAACAAAGGTAACTTCTAGCTTGTATGGATGCTGGCACACTTCCCTTTCTTGGAAGCAGCCTTAAGTTCCTGCACTATGCAGTTTTCTGCTAATCAAATCTGTTGGCCTGTGCTGCTGTTTTGCACTGACATTCCAGGTATGTTGCCCTTGGATGGCTACTTCAGGGGTGGACTTAGGGACTAGAATAGCAAGGTGGTCCTTGTTTTTAAGGAGTGGGGTCATGATTCTGTTTGTAGTGCTGACTCTGCTAAACTTGGCCAGGCTTAAGAGATGGATATTCTACAATAGTTCATTTGTGTTAAAGTAGCAATTTTCTATCAAGCAAAAACTTCTGTGTGCCTTAAGCATGGCATTGAGCAGCTGCCATGCTTCTCGGGGGAACAGACCCAGGCCATCTCAGATGAGCCCTGGAAGAGTGCATTGTTACTGCTTTTGCACTGGCCTGTGCCCTTCCCCGGGATGGCCACTCTGCAGATCCCTGTGTGGGGACCAGCAAGGCTTCAGGGGCTGCTCAGCCTTTCTCTGGGTGCTGTGAGCTTGCAAACTCATGGGTTTAACAGGCAGGTGCATGTCTGCTGCAGGCACACTAAATGAGTTTTTTGTGTACCATTGTAGGGACTTGGGGGGGAATGAGGTGGGGAAAAGGGAAAATGAAAAGTTTGGGATCTTGAATTTCAACTCTGCTACGAGTCTCAAGGGCTGGCAGTCAGTTTTTGATGGGTACATTGCCACATTCCTTGGTGATCTAAACCTGCATTGTGTTGTTTGTAGTACCTCCAAATGGTCTGGTTGTTTACTGTGGAACAATTGTGACAGAAGAAGGAAAAGAGAAGAAAGTCAACATTGACTTTGAACCTTTCAAACCAATCAATACATCGTTGTATTTGTGTGACAACAAATTCCACACGGAGGTAAGGACTCCCCCACTGCAGGAGCCAAGGTCTGGGCACAGCCCCACTGTGCTTGAGCCAGGAGAGCAGCAGGAACATGCCCTGGGGAGGCCACTGGATGGCTTGGGACTGCCAGAGATGGGGAATGCCTGCTGGAAGGAGCTGAGGGACTGCCCAGCTCCTCCCAACCCTGAGTTTGTGTAACCCACAGACAGGAGCTTCTCTCTGTAACTGGAGGAAGGGTGGTTTTTTTCTTAACCACAGAGGCCCATAGATACTATTCCAAGTCAGGCTTTAAAATACTGCCAAGATAATATCAGTGTTGCCAGTCTTGCTATCAGATGTGTTAACTGAGAGCCTTGATGGAGAACTGGCATGTGCCTCATCTGTCTGGGGGGAAGTGGGATTATTTTTATCCAACGTCTAATTAAGTTAAATGAATGGTTTGAGGCATATTAAAGAAATGTGGATTACAGCAGTCAGTGTATTGCCTCTGAGGCTGTTTTGGCTCTGGCAGGTGCAGAGGTCTCAATGTTTGCAGTGCCCCTCACGCCTCACGTCCTTGATGTTTCCCATGATAAATGTGTGGCCTGAGACTTAATTGCCTGTTGTCAGACCCATCTGACATGGGCTTGGCAGGCCCTCCAGTGATGTAGTTCTGCTTGTCTGTTTGGATCTGTGGAGATGTGATCCATAAGTGGCTTCCAGAGGGCAGGAGTACAGCAGGGAAAGGTGTGCTTGTTGCACAGATGAGGTCCATCCCTTCTATTCTGTCTCCCCATAAAAGATGAAATCCCAACATGCCTTCGACCTCCCAGGAATGAAAACCTGCTCACAGGCACAGGTCTGGAGTTCTGCTGGGTCCTTGTGTCCATAGATGAGTGAAAACAAGAGGCAGATCAGAGAATTCAGTAGAGAGCCAGGATGTCAGGCCCAGGGAGGTGTTTGTCCTGCTGCTGTGGGCAGTGGGAGAGTGCTGGGTTTCCTCCTGCCCTGTCAGGAGATGGATTCATTTGGTCTCTTCTGCAGCTGCTGCCTCAGGGCACTGATTCAATACAGAAGTGCCCAGCTGGCTGTTCCCAGGAGCAGCTGCAAATCCACTGGTGCATGTGTGTGGCACTGCTCACCACAGGTGACAGTGACCTGAGGGGAATTTGTGGGAATTGCTGCTCCTGATGATGGGACCCCTGCCAGCCCCTCCCTCCACAGGCTCTGTGCTCTCCCCTGGGTGTGGGGTTATTTCCCTGGGGATTGCCTGCACTGCAGAGTCAGCTGGGGCTGGAGCAGCCTGCTGGGGGCTGTGAGCTCTGCCTTTGTCCCCCTCTCTGGCTCTAGAGCCTTGAACCCGTGGTTCCCCCAGCTGAGCTGTCAGCCAGGGCAGCTGCTCGGGCACCCACAGCTTTCCTGGAAAGTCAGGGTGGGAAGGAGTAGGAGGAAGGGCTGCTCTTCACCTTTGGGCTACAGCTGCAGAGAGGAAGCTCAGTCCAGGCTGAAGGAGCAGAACAAAGTCAATGGTCCCTTGCTGCTTGACAGGTCAAACAGTGCAATTGCTGCCAGAGCTGATCAGGGAATCGCTGATCATCGGTACTGTATGAAAATAAGAGGAAATGAGGAAATCAGAGCTGTAGTCATGTGCTGCCTGGCAAGAGCATCTGATAAGATTTCTTCTAGATATTTTATTGCCTGTGTGAAACTGAAGTAACTCCCCCAGGGGTCTGTGAGCCCTGATGTGTGTCTGAGGGGCAGGATTTACAATGACTTACTTTGATACCTTGGCTGGAGCATTCATTCCAGTCACACATTTTGCTTGGCTCAGTCCCAGCTAAATAGATTGCAGTGTAATATGCCACTTCCTCCTCTCATTCATCCCATTGCTGAGGAATTAATACAGAATATTTACTTTGGCCAGGAGATTCCATTAAACCTTAGCCTCCATTTCTTCTAAGCTTGAGAGCTGCATCCTGGGTTGTGTGGATTTTGGAAGAGGATGACTGATGGGTTTGATCCTTTCTGTTCAGCCCCATAATCAGGCTGACAGCCCTGCAGGCAGCTCAAGGTCCCGTGCAGTAACCCAGCACCATCACTTTCAGTGTTAAACTGGTGACTTGAAGCAATCTGGAGTTTTGACAAGTTCCCCATCCTACTGATGTGGTTTTGCCAGCCAGAAAGAGGATTCTGGCTATTGCTTTTTTGGGCATGTGTAAGTGAGCAGGATGTGTGTGTGTGTGTGCGTGCTGGATGTTTCTGCCCACTCAGACAGCCCCTGAGGGAACAGCAGCTGAGAGACTGCCTTGAGAAAGGAGTGCAGAGTTTGGGTGCTTGGGCAAAATGAACTCAAAAACCTTGATACTGCTCTGTGTTTTGGTTAGGCAACTTAAATGACCTTATGGGAAATATTCAGCTGCTTTTTTTAAAGGAAAGAAAATTGAAGGATAACTTCATTTTGCAGCAAATGTTCTGGCTGTCTTCTCCACAGCCAGTTATGCACAGGACTATTATTGCTGCTGTTCCTTGTGCTCTGTAAGGCTGAATTTGCCACAGCCACTGTAGATTTATTTCATCATTCTGCCTGTGGGACTTGAAGTCAGCAGGTGCAGCAGACCAGTAGTGGTGGTAGGGAGGTTGTGTCAATGCTTTGGACTACAAAACTGAACTGACAATGAATTGAGCAAGTTCTGCTTTCCTGGCTGGAATACCAGGAGAATTACTGCTCCAGTTGTGCCAGCCAGAGAGGTGAGGCAGCCTCAGAGAGGTGGGATCCATTTTCACTTCACACTCTCCAGAGCCCATCTCCAGGGTTTTGCTGTCACACCTGCCCGTGACCTCAGGTGGGGAACTGGCAGAGCTGGGAAATTGTGATCAGAATTAAACTTCAGTTTCCTCTGTGCTCTTGACAGTGTTGTATAGGATGGGATTATGTGTGGGATGGGATTATGTATGGAAGGAATTCCTTCCTGTGAAGGTGGGCACGCCTTGGCTCAGGGTGCCCAGAGCAGCTGTGGCTGCCCCTGGATCCCTGGCAGTGCCCAAGGCCAGGCTGGGCACTGGGGTTTGGAGCAGCCTGGGACAGTGGAAGGTGTCCCTGCCCGTGGCAGGGGAAGGTCTTTAAGGTCTCTTCCAACCCAAACAATCCTGGGATTCTGTAGTGATCTGGAATAGTTACAGCTCCCGAATGTGCTGGTTTTCCTCCACTTCATTAATGAAAGTATAGCCATGAGGGGCTGTGCTGTCCCTGGCCCTCACGTGTTCTGTTTGTTCCAGGCCCTCACGGCGCTGCTCTCCGACGACAGCAAGTTTGGCTTTATTGTAATAGATGGGAGCGGGGCACTCTTCGGAACTCTCCAAGGAAACACACGGGAAGTGCTGCACAAATTCACTGTGGATCTTCCAAAGAAGCACGGTAACGCACTCGGCTGTCTCTGCTGAGGGCAGCAGCCTGTCCCGGGCTGGCATGGGAGGGTGGAAGTGGGGAACTTGGCCTGTGGGGGTTTAGATCTGCTCAAGTCTGTGCTCCCTTGGAATCTGACAGCAAAGCCTCCAGTCTGAGCCTTCTGTCAGAATTAATGAATCACAGTAATATGCAGTTGATCTCAGAAGCGGCACTTTTTATTTCTTGCTGTATTTGACCATTTCCTTGGTTTTGGGACAGTTGTAACTGAGTATTAGTAGCGCAGGCAGTAATCCCACTCAGTGGGGTCGTTAAGGTTTGATGTGCTGGTGCTGTGTGTGCCCCACAGCGAGGAGCAGCGAGCTGCTCTCTGCAGGAAGCACGGGGCCTCATGAAGCAAGGAAAATTCAAGTTCCACTCTGTGCTGCTGTGTTGTAGCCAGCCACTGATGAATTCAGCAAGTTGTCTGCTGGTTACTCTTGGCCTTGTCCTTTGTAGAGTGGGATGGGACAAAATGAAACAAAAACACTGCCCCCAGTGAGGCTGTGCAGCAGAGACTGCTGGGCTGTGCTGCGTCAGCAGTGTTTAAGGCAGTGTATAGAGGAGATGGCTTCTCTTGAAGGTGCAGGGAGAGAGAATGTGCTCAGATGTTCAGTTTCTACAGAGTTGTGAGTCTTTACAGAAAGAAAAGAAACATTTTCCTCTGTGGAGAAAAAATCTCCTGGTAGGAATGAACCCCCTCTATTCTCTTGAGTGTTCCATGGCAGCCCTTGCCTCGGCTCGTGGCAAACTGAATTCAGGAGGCTGCAGCTGCCCTTGGCTGTGGTTATTCCAGGCCAGCTGTGTCCTGAGGATGCTGCTGGCATGCAGTGGTTCCCCCATGGCTGCCCTGTCCTTCCCTGCAGGCAGAGGAGGTCAGTCTGCCCTGCGCTTTGCCCGCCTGCGCATGGAGAAGAGGCACAACTACGTGCGCAAGGTGGCTGAGACGGCCGTGCAGCTCTTCATCTCCGGGGACAAGGTCAACGTGGCCGGGCTCGTCCTCGCTGGCTCGGCCGACTTCAAAACTGAGCTGAGTCAATCTGACATGTTTGATCAGGTGAGTGGCCTGTTCTGAGCAAACCCCCGTGTTTGAGTGTCAGTGGGGACAGGGTGATTGTAGCAGTAGATCTGATACAAGATGCTACTCCGGAGGAATGTAATTCTGGCATCTGAAGAGATTTGATCAAACTAAAAATGTGATGTATCCAAAGAAGTCTCCCATTCCTAATACCTCCTGCAAGGAGCTGAGAGCTCCTGTTCTTGAAACAGGGCTAATAAGAAATCTGTCCTCCCTGGTTTGGAACTGGCATTCACATTCTTTGTGTTCACAAATCTAAAGCAGAAGCTTTATTGGAGTTGAACTCCAGTAAACCTAATGGCTGGTCCATGTAGCCTGAAAACTGTGGTTCAGTACTGTGCCTTCAGAGCTGCCTCTGCCTCAGGTGAAGTGCAGTAATAAGAGCAGTGACTCCCATGGCAGGGTGAGGAGTCTGACAGCCTTGCTCTGGGGTGGATTTATGATTTCCTGTCTCCTCCTTCTCTCGTTCAGCGGTTGCAATCCAAAGTGCTCAAACTAGTTGATATTTCATATGGAGGAGAAAATGGCTTCAATCAAGCAATTGAGTTGTCAACTGAGGTCCTCTCCAATGTGAAATTCATCCAAGAGAAAAAGCTAATAGGTACGTGATGCACTGCAGCCTCCTGCTGAGCCAGGTGTGTGGCACAGGTGCTGCTCTTGCTCTCACCCTTCTGGCAGTGCCCTTGTTCTGCCCCAGCCTTGCTGTGCTGGCTGAGAGTGGGACTTGCAGTAGTTCTTTTTGCCAGCTGGACACCTCAAGTGCTGGTATGGCTTGTGGGGGATGGGGGTTGGTTGGTTGGTTTCTTTTTCCACACCAGACTTGTTGGACCTTCTCTGTCCTTCCATGAGAGATCCCCTTAGTTCCAGGCCTTCTGGTGGCAGCTGCTTCTCACAGTTTCTTGCATTCAGATGAAGCTTGTGTGAGGTGTGTGTGCTGTGCTGCATGCTTATGGCAGGCTCTGTGTGCCCTGCAGGACGATACTTCGATGAGATCAGCCAGGACACGGGGAAGTACTGCTTTGGTGTGGAAGATACACTAAAAGCTTTGGAAATGGGAGCAGTAGAGATCCTGATAGTCTATGAAAACCTGGATATCATGAGATACGTCCTGCACTGCCAAGGCACGGAGGGTACGTGGTGCTCTGGGACACTGGAAGCTCTCAGGGTTTGACACCTGAGTTGCCTCACTGGGATGGGTTTGCTGGAGGAGCTCCCTGAGGACATCTGAACACAGGGATGTTGTGTAGGTCTGTGTTACTTTGCAGGTTTCCCAGCCTCTGGGGGAAAAGCTGGAATGAGCAGGGTTCCAGTGCACAAAGGGAATTCCAGTGCACTTGGTCTCAGGGCCAGCCCGGAACCTCCTTCCAGCTTTGTGAGTGTGATACCACAGGGGAGACTGAGATGACCTTGTGTCCAGAAACACAATTCCTGGGCCTGCAGCAGGACCTGTCCCCGTCTGTGTTGGCTCTGCAGCTGCTCTGTGCTGCTGTGCCCTGTGGTATTGCTCACAGAGCTTTAGAGAGGAAGGCAGGCAGTGGTGGGGCCCAGACCCTCTGTGTTCTAGTTGCTGGCTGTGCTCGATCTCCTGCTGTCTTTAAACTGCATCTTGTAGCCTTACCCAAACTAATATTATCATTTTTTCCTCCCTTCTCAGAGGAGAAGATCCTGTATTTGACACCAGAGCAAGAGAAGGATAAATCCCACTTCACAGACAAGGAGGTATTTCAGCTTTGGGGCTTCTGGGCTTGTTCTCAGTGTGTTGATGCAGAGCTCTGGACATCTGGGCTAAGTTTGTCCCAAGCACCTGAGCACAGTGACCTTCTGGCACTCAGTGACACCTCAGGGCAGGAAGCTGTGGCTCTTCCTGTGTAACCCCTTGGATCCTACACCTGCTTTTCTCCAGTCTTCCCTGCTGCCGATGCCAAGGTTGTGTAAATGGACAGTGTGGGATTTTTGACCACCACCAAACCATCCCCTACAAGGGTTTGGTAGCCACCATGCAGGCAAGGCCCCAGAACCATTGATGCCTGCTTACGAGGCACTGATTTGGTTGTGCACAACCACTGTGAGGTCAGGATGGTGACCTGGATCAGGTGTCAAGGCAGTGTCTGCTTTGGGATGCATTTGACACGGGGAACTGCCTGAATTTCCTGTCTGTGCAGGTCAAACAGCCCTCGTGGACCAGGGGTCTGTGTTACTTTGCTGAATAAACTGGGGAGAAAAGTGTCCCTTGCCAAAGGGTGGGGATCTGTCCCACCTGGGTTGTGCTTGGGAGCCATTTCCAGCTGTTTTCCCTTCTGGAGGGAGGACTGCCAATCCCTGCTGTGCATGGAGGGTTTGCAGTGTTATCTGCAGTGAGGTGTTTCTGTTTCACAATAATCACTGCACTTCCTGTTTAGAAAATGTTGCCTTTTGCCTCTGTGCTTGCATGGATCAGTGTTCCTGCCTGGGAACAGGGCCTGCTGGATGGGGGGGCTGCAATCTGTGCAGGGGACAGAGCAAGTCTGAATGAGCAGTGAAGCTGAAATGTGGCATGGAGTAACACTGGAGCAGAAGAATCAAGGCAATTTTTCTCCTGCTTCTGCACTAAATGTCGTATTAGAGGGCCAAAACACTGTCAATGATTAATTTTGTAGCACCAGGAGCTGTGCCTGTCCTTGCCTGGTGCAGTTGTGCCAGGAATGCCTTCCCCCAGGAATGTCCCTGTGGAGCATGAGGGCTGCTGTCCCTGCTACAACAGACAAAGCCATGGAACCAACTTTGGCAGGGATTTTCTCAGTACTGAACACACAATGACTGTAACAGGGTTTTATTATTTATTTTTCCCTTCCAATGTCTCCACAGACTGGGCAGGAACATGAACTCATAGAAAGTATGCCCCTCCTGGAGTGGTTTGCAAACAACTACAAGAAATTTGGAGCAACCTTGGAAATTGTTACAGACAAATCACAAGAAGGATCCCAATTTGTGAAAGGATTTGGAGGAATTGGAGGTAAACTGCAAGAGGAAAATGTGTTTGTCTTGTTTAGCCGTTGGTTTGATAATCTGATGCTAACACGAATGGGATTAATCTTATTCCTGTCAGTCATGAAACCAGTTTGAGAAACAGTTGTGTTCACCAGGGTGGATTCATTCCCTGTCCAGCAGGATGGTGGTCCATGTTGGGCCCTGTCACTTCCAGCTGTGTTCCTCAATGCCTGTGTCCTGTGCAGGGCTCAGGGATGGGCTGTCCCCCTGTGCAGCTGCTGGAGCTCAGGAGGGCCCCAGCTGCCTGGCTCTGTCTGCACAGGGGTTTGTTTGGTGGCAACCCGTGCCCTGCCTGGGGGCTCTGACAACCCCCAGCCCTGTTCCTGAAACACTTGGAGCTGTTGCTCATCTCTCAGAGCCTCCCTGTACTTCGCTCCCTCATCTTCTGCTTCTTTTCAAAGGAGAAGTATTTTTAGTCCATCCTCTGTAGCAGTGAGGCCTCTGAAAGCCAGTCCTGCTCTGGAGCTCACTGAGCATCAGCCACGCTTGGCAGAGGCGCGGGTGGTTCCTGTGCCAGTCTGACAAACCCTGGGCAGGTGGAGCCACAGCAGTGCCATGCTCCATGTCCTGCCTGGGCAGGGGTTCCAGGACAAAGCTGTGCCACTGGCTGTGCTCAGCTTTGGTGGATGTGAACCAGGGAGAAGTGCATTGTAAAGGGGAATTTCTAGGGCCCAGAGAACACCAGTCAAGAGGAAAGAATCTTGGATTGTTTGGCTCCATAAGGAGCAAGGTTTCTAAGTTTTCAGGGTTTGTGATTCCAGTCTCTCATTTCCTGCCAGATCCAGCCTCTTTGCGTAGTGGCATCCTCTTTGCTCCCATGCCCTGTAGGCTTGAAAGGAAATGTCCTTGAAAATCTCCTTCACCTCAGTAAATTATGCCAGGGATACAGGATTTCCAAACCCCTGCGTTGGTGTTTGGGGTGGGAAGAGGAAAACAGACACTAAATCCTGCTTTTATTGCATTGTAAAAATAGCTGCAGTGCCAGCTGCCTTCTGGATTTTACTGCCAGGCCTGGATCTGAGCAGTGACACTGGGAGCAGTGATGTGCCACTGGTGTTTTGTGGAGATGCAGCCCTAGAACAGGCTCAGCTTTTCCAGGAGGAAGCTGGCCAGGCTGGGCATCTTCCTTTGGGCACTAAATTCCCCGTGGCATTTCTCAGTGCAGCTGCCTGTCCGCTGCCAGACCTCAGGCGGACATGACTGGGAAGCTCTGGGAGCAGGGCTGGGGAAGCTGTGTCTGTGGGAATGCTGGGGAAGCTAAAGGCTGTTTCTTTGGCAGGTATCTTGCGGTACCGGGTGGACTTCCAGGGCATGGAATACCAAGGAGGAGACGATGAATTTTTTGACCTTGATGACTACTAGGTAGTCGAGCTGGGTCCGGCAACACGTGCCTCGCCCCTCCAGCATCCAACCCAAGGAGCAAACTCATGGTGGAATACACAACTGATCCCTGCCTTAGAATTGGAACATTTCCAGAACTTGATCCACGAGCATTTGGATTTAAGAAAGCAAAACCCTACACTTTGATTTGTCATAGTGTCAGTACAGCAGCAAACTACTAAGTTCCTATATGCCACTTTGGACTAATTTAAAAAGAATCCCAGTTTTTACTTTTACTCAATGGTGAAATTGGTTGCTCTTGTATTTTATGGAAATGATTTTTTTAACCTTCATGATACATTAACTGCTGTAAACCTCTTCCTTCCAAAATTAATAGAAGTAAGATCCTACTGGTTTGTTTCTTTATACTTTGATTGGAGAAATCAATTGCTGCATTTGGCAGCGCCGTGACCCATTTACATGGCATTCTCAGCTTAGCCTGCAGAAGAAATGGAACGAGGTTGGAGCCATAATTCTCTTCAAAAGCTTGAGGAGGCACTGACCTGGGTGCTGGTTCATTACATGTGGCTTGCAAATTCTGATGGTTTGGGGAGGCTCACCAGCCGAACGTGCTTTAATCTATTTGCAGAAACACTGCTCTTACAAACTAGGAAATGCACTTCATGGATTGCAATGAAAATGCTGCTGGAGTCTTGGGCTTAATTTGGATTTGAACAGTGCAGCCTTCAGGAATTTTTTTTTTTCAGTTTTGACAAAAATAAACATGAGATTTCAGTGAAGTAAGGTACACTTGGCTTTTTGTTCCTCAGTAAGTTTTTCTTTTTGCTTTAGGACTGCGTAAGGTTTCCTTGATTATGTGAATTTGAGCCCACAGGTCTTAAATGGAAGTGGGTGTTTGACAGGAATACTGAGTCAGTGGAGTGAAGGCTGAATTAGTGCTGGGAGTGTGGAATATTTGATTCTGATCCGTGGAGCACTGGCATAGCCCTGGGAACACCCAGCTCCCAGCAGTGTCTGTCCTGTGGGGATGTGCCCTTCAGGAGGTGAAGGATCACCTCTGGATGGTCCCAGGCTTTGTGTCCTGCCTGTTCCACAGAGCATCCATAGATCAGGGAGTTCATCCTTGGGGTATGTCCAGCCTGCTGGTGACACTCTGGGGGTCAGGGGCCATGCAGGCCAAGGGAGCAGTGGCTCAAGGGCAGGTCCTGTCCCAGGGGAGCAGTGACACAAGGGCAGGTCCTGTCCCAGGGGAGCAGTGACACAAGGGCAGGTCCTGTCCCAGGGGAGCAGTGGCCCAGCAGAGCTCAGGTCCTGCTCCCTCCCTGGGGGTTCTCGCAGCGTGGCTCCCGGTGCTTCCCTCAGGAGCAGCTCCTGTTCCAGCTGCAAACCTTTGCCTCTTGTCCTGGTTCACTTGAACAGAGGGAGCTTCTCTTCAAATTTCTGCCACACTGTTGTTTGAGGTCCAAAATTCCTGTCCTTGTGAGCAATACCATTTGTCCCCCTGGTCCCTACCCTGACCGGCGGCTTCACTGTCGTCCTCACATCCAAGCTGGAATCTCTCCCAGGAGATGGGGCTGGGTCTGCTCAGGGCTGAGCACAGCCCTGGCCCTCACAGCAGTATGTTCTGGATTTTGCCATTGTAAATGGGTCTAATGTGACATGACAAGACCACAAAAATTGGTTGTAAATTTACATTTTTGAATATACTGCTTGTTGTTTCACATGATACATTAGGGTATGCAGCTCCTTTTTGTAGTTTTTATTTTTACTATTTAAGTTTGGAAATGATGCCAAATTTTTGTATTTCTTTAATCAATGTGTTCTCTTCAGTGATATATATTGCATTATATATTGATGTGTATATCAATATATACTGATATGTATTACACTTACACATGCAAACACACTCAGTGGGGGTGGGAGATCCTAGCCTTCGCATACTATATAGCCTCTGCAGAGAGATCCCAAGCAGTGATATCTTGGTGTTGTGATGTACAGAAATGGAGAAGAGTATTAAACCATATTTAAGAATATAGTACAGACTCCTGGTTTATTTTCTCTAGTCCAGGAAACTCCTGCTTTTTGCTCTCAGCTCGGTGCCAGCTTCAGGGCTGGAGGTTGGAGGCAACTCTTTCACAGCTCAGTTTGTGTTTCTGGATGTTTCTCCCTGCTGAGGCCCCTGAGGGCTGTGTCCAGCTCTGGCCCCTCACTGCAGCAAGGACACGGAGGGGCTGGAGCGTGTCCTGGGCAGGGAACGGAGCTGGGAAGGGGCTGGAGCCCCAGGAGAGGCTGGGAGAGCTGGGAAGGGGCTCAGCCTGGAGAAAAGGAGGCTCAGGGGGCCCTTGTGGCTCTGCACAGCTCCTGACAGGAGGGGACAGCCGGGGGGGTCGGGCTGTGCTCCAGGGAACAGGGACAGGAGGAGAGGGAACGGCCTCAGGCTGGGCCAGGGCAGGCTCAGGGTGGGCACCAGCAGGAATTTCCCCATGGAAAGGGTGCCCATGGAAAGGAGCTGCCCAGGGGGGTTTGGAGTGCCCATCCCTGGAGGTGGCACTGAGTGCTCTGGGCTGGGGACAAGGATCAGGCACAGTTTGGACTCGATGGGCTGGGAGGGATTTTCAGTGATTCCATGGTTCTGTGTTTCTCCAGCACACTCAGTTGCTCTTTGAAAACTGTGACCTCAGAAGGAGGGAGAAAAATCCAAGAGTCTGAAGCCAGGTGGGCTGTGAGTTTTACCTGGGGTGCTCTGAACACCTGAGGCAGAGGAAGGACAGCCTGCAGCAGCAGCACCCTGCCCTTAACATCCCAATGGGTGGGTTTCTTTTTACGAAGCCTTTTCTACTCTGCCTCTTGGGCCAACCCGGACAGAAGGGTCCTGGCTCCATGGGCCTGCCCTGACCTCTCTGGCTTCTCCTGTGGCCAACCCATGTGTGTCCCTGGCTGACCAGGGAGCACCTGCCTCCTCCACAGCTGGGCCAGCAATTTGTGAGCGACATCATTAGTATCAGGGCTTTTAAAGGATGCTTGAAATCTCCTCTTGGCAGGTGTTGCTTAGCTGAGATTCTCTGACAGAGTCTGAGCACCTTCTGTGGGAGCAGCAGGATTTGGGTGTGAGGCTCTTGGCCGGTTGCTGTCACACTTGGCCTTGTGCAGAGTTATTCCTGGGGGCTGGGGCTTCCAAGCTTGCGCTCTGCCTCACACAGTCTCTGATCTGCAGCTGTGCCAGATGGGACAGCCTGGCTTGTTGTCCATTCTCTGGATTCCCAAATTTTGGACATGGGAGGTTTCTGCGGGAGCAGACACAAAAGTGATGCACAAATCTCATGCTGTGTGTGACCCAGGTACATAAAAGTGATACTGTTCAGCTTTTGGTGTAGGTAAAGGCATCAATCTGAGCTCAGCACTAAATTAAAAATATAAAAATAATCCCTTCAGTTGATGCAGTCAGGGGAAGCTGCTGCCTGCAGAGAACTGCTCCTGCAGTCTCCCCACTTGGTGCAGCCAGGCACGAGCAGGTATTGCTTAATAAAATTCCAAATATTTCTCAGTTGACCCTTTACTGGCAGCACCAAGCCTGGTTTCTGCTTTCCAGTTGTGCAATCCAAGAGGGAGCAGGAGCAGTGCGGTCTGGCTGCTGTGGAGGGATGCCCAGAGCTCTGCTCCACTGTCACAGCAGTGCTTGGAAGCTGCTCTTGGATCTTGGCTAGTTCCTGACTCTTCCCCTGCACGTTTCAGTGAGAGCACAGCTGTGTCTGGGTGTGCTGGGTCCCCTCAGTGCCTGGCACCTGGAATTCTCCCAGCAGCTCCTCACCCATGGAAGGATGATGTGGTGAAACTTTTCTTCCTTTCAGCTGCCAGGATCAGGTCACTGGGTCGCTTTCACCTTCAGAAAGCAGCTCTGCTGCTGCCTGGCTTTTGTTCCAGGTGCACTTGGGTTGCTCTGTGTCCAAAAGTGCCTTTTTTCACACCGAATATTGCAGAACAGGTTCAGGTGGGTTCTCCCTGCCCTGTCCAGGTGGGCATCGCCTGGCAGGGCTCCCATCCAGGAAGCCTCAACTGCCTCCAGCACACAGGATTGCTGCTGGAATTGGGAAGGGAGTTTGATGGGGCCATGTTTGGGCACTTCCAGCAGGTTTGAGGTTGGAAGCCGGGCAGGATCAGTGCCTTTCTGCTGGAGACTGACTATTTTCCCAGAAGGGATCCAATCTCGGTTATCTGGAACTGAGAGAAAAAGAGTCACTTCCAGGATGTCACATGGAGTTTCTTCTGTGCACGTTGGAGAGGTTCAGAGGGCTCATCGCTGTGTGCTCCTGGGTTTGGATGTGGGGCTGGAGACTCCTTGTCACGGATCATCAGCTCCTTCTGGCTGCCTGAAGGGTTTTTTTTCCTTGTGCCTTCAGCTTTTCTGAAAGCTCCAGCTGCATGTGTCTCCCCTCCTCGGGAATACCTGAAATTTGGGGTGTCTGTGTGGTGAGGCCACCCCGCTCCCTCTGCATTCCCTGCTCGCTTTCCAGCTGGCACTGTGTGCTCAGATACTCTCATAATGCTCTTCTGAAACGCTCCTTTTTGTCTGGATGTAATTAAAGCCAGAATTTGCCCTTTCTGAGTCGTTATTTCGGGAGCTGGAGCTTGGCCTGTGCTGTTGTCACTCGTGGGCTGCAAATGCCATTGTCCCAAGCAGTCGGACCCGGCCGGTGGCGCTGGAGGTAGCTCTGGAATTTCACTCTGCTATTTTTAGTCAGTGGTGAAAAATGCTCTTCCAACACTTTTGAATCTCTGTCAGTGCTTAAATAAACCAAAGGGCAGGTCCTGGCTGCTGTAAAGAGTGGGATGAGGAGGAGACCTGAAGCTGCTGCAGGCTGAGCTGGGAATGGGTGTGAGATGGGGGAGCCCCAGCCCTGCCTGGCCTGGAAAGGGGCTGTGAGGGGTCAGACATTACTGCCCTGCACTGCCCTGCCACAGCTCTGACACTGCCCTGCCACAGCTCTGACACTGCCCTGTCACTGCTCTGCCACTGCTCTGCCACTGCTCTGACACAGCTCTGACACTGCCCTGATACTGCCCTGCACTGCCCTGCCAGTGCCCTGCCACTGCTCTGCCACTGCTCTGCCACTGCCCTGCCACAGCTCTGCCACTGCCCTGCCACTGCTCTGCCACTGCTCTGCCACTGCCCTGCCACTGCTCTGCCACTGCCCTGCCACTGCTCTGCCACTGCCCTGCCACTGCTCTGCCACTGCCCTGCCACTGCTCTGCCACTGCCCTGCCACTGCTCTGCCACTGCCCTGCCACAGCCCTGCACTGCCACTGCCACAGCCACCTGTCTGTCCCCTCTGCAGGTGTCCCATGGTCACTGATATGGTGAGTGGCTCTGGGCTCTTTGGTCATCTCACTGTGCCCCTTTAGGGGTCAGTTCTCCCCCCTTCCCTCTGTGTCCCCAGGTGTCCCCACTGGCTCTGCCATAGCTGCAGCCCTGTGGCTGTGCCCTGTGTGCTCTGCTCTCCCCAGAGTCACCACAGGGCCCACCCTGGACATGGCAGCTCTTGGACAGCTGGGATGGAGGCAGGAGCTGCTGAAGGACCTCTGTAAGTCCAGGTGAATGTGGGACTCTCCCCTTCCACCCCAGCCACCTCCAGAGCTGTGAGAACAAAGCTGTTGCTCACCCAGTTTCTCCTTTTCAATGCCAGGGCAGAAATTTCCTGAGAAGCTGCTTCATCTGTTTGGCCACCAGGTTCCCACATTGGCACAAACCCCTCCTCCCCAGCTAAGGGATCCTCACAGCTCAGTTTCCCTGCCTGGCTGCTCCCTGCCATGTCCCTGGAGAGGCCCAGGTGGCTGCTTTGCTTTCCTGCTTAGGCTCCAGGACTTGCTTGGAGTGGGAAACCTTCAAATCAGCTTGGCTGAGGCTCCTGGGATCTCCAGTTCCCCCTGAGTTGCTCTGCTGCCAGCCTGTGGAGGTAAGAGGGGCAGTGGCTCCTGGAAGGAGCCTGGTGACACTGGGCCTGTCTGGGCTGTGCAGCTGCCAGGGAAGCTCGGCCAGCTCCAGGACAGCCCAGTGTGGGAGGATGTCAGGAGAAATAGTTCAGCTCATTATCCAGAAAAGATGTAGCGAGACAAAATCCAATGGTGTCACTCCCAAAATCCTGCCCCAGGTGTGCTGTGGTGGTGCCAGGGCACACGAGAGCCTGTGACAGACAGAGCCTGTGTGGGACTGGAGGTGGGGACGAGCAGGGAGCAAATCCTTCCCTGGGACAATGAATGGACAGAAAACATGGGCAGAACCAATGGCTGAGTTCCAGTGGAATCAGCCCAGGGGGATGGGAGTTCCCAGGGTTTTTCTAAGCACAGGATTACTTTTGCTTCCATACAGCGAGGCTGAGGTGACCCTCAATGAATCCCTGCTCTGTTGCACAACACGGAGCTATCTCCAGGTCGGTGGCACCGGGACTTTCCCCCCATCCTCATCCTCTCAGGAAAACTGGCAGAGCAAGTTCTCTGGGATGGGAACTGCCCCACCTTCCTACTGTGCCTCCACCTGAGCAGGGGCCTCATTAGCACTAATTAGCAGCTGTGTCCCTTGGTGGCTGCTGTGCAGATGTGTGACATAGATCTGTCACACACTGGCACAGCCTTGTCTGAGCAGGGCACACCCAGAGACTGCTCCTCAAATTCCTGCTGCCAGGTAGGCATGGGAGTATCGTGCTTGAATTATGGAAACTTTTAGGGAGGAAAAGAGCTCCAAGACTGAGTCCAAGCCGTGCCTGATCCCATCCTTGTCCCCAGCCCAGAGCACTCAGTGCCACCTCCAGGCCTTCCTGGGACACCTCCAGGGATGGACGTTCTCCAGGCTGAGCCCCTTCCCAGCTCCCTCAGCCCCTCCTCCTCGGACTGACTCTTTCCCAGTGAGTTTCTATCTCAGAACAAATTTATCAAAACATGTTTTTTCATCTCATTACGCCTTGGACGTGTTGCTCAGTCCTCATGAGGTTTTAAGTTGTGACTTGGTCAGAAGCAATTGTAATTTACAGATACAGGGGTTGATATCCCCACTCCTGCTTTCCTTGGTGTTCCACACTAAAGGCAAAACATTTGATGTTTTGTAATGCTTTCCTTAATTAATTTCTATGTTTTTCTCCTTCTCACATCATAGGAATTGCTTTTACCACACCATTAAGAGCAGATTACAGGAACTCCAATTTCATCTGACATCTCTTGCCAGAGTGAGACCCATCCTGATGTGCAGCATCCATTGCTGTGCTGCAGGAGCCCTTGGAACTGCTGTGATGACAACACTGACTTTTTGTACAAACTAATGGAAGATTCCCCCCCCCCCCTTTTTTTTCTCTTTTAAATTCTCTGCTCATTTCCTTTGCCCTGGGAATCCTTCCCATACTCAAACACCAGGCTGTGCTTTGGAAAGCACTGGGAGCCTTGTGCTGTCAGCAAATCCCTGCCCTGGGTATATTTAGACTGAGACATGCTGATTTTTTACTTTGGTGTCCCAAACAAATCTCTGCTGCCTTGGTTGATGTCCAGAGGCAACGGCTGATCACAGGGACAGCAGAATGGAGCTGGATTTTGTCCCACCTTTCTCAGTGACACCTGGGTAGGGCGTTACACAACGGGTGTAACTCCCCCTGCAAGCCCTTCCTTAGGGGTTCTGATGGGAAGGGAAGGATCCAGCTCAGCTGCCAGCAGGACCCAGGTGTGGCAGGAAAAGGAAGGATTTTCCATGGCAATGGGGTGTCAGGGTGAGGGGCAGTGCTGCTGTGGGCACCCCTGGGTGGGTTTGGGTGGCCTTCTTAGAGGTGCTTTGGGGCAGTGGCATCTCTGGGTTTGGCTTTGTCCCCACAAATGGAAATGGGGCAGCTTTTGGGGCACATCAATTTGCTACCCCAGGCTGTGAGCAGCAGCAGAGGCATTTGCAGCTCTTGCTTTACCTTTTAAATGCTCTAAAAAGGGTTGACTTCATGGTAAGTATTGTTCTAAGTGATTTTGAGTGACGAAGGACATTTCTGCTGACGCCAATGTCCTGTGGAGCAGGTGAGCTGTCAGTAAGAAAGGACTTTGCACCATTTCCATTTGTTCATCCTCCATGTCTTCACCATTTGGCAGAGATTTGAACAGGTAGCAGAAAAAAGTGCTTAGCAGGAAGCTGCAGGTCCATTTTCACAGCAAGCCCAGTGCTGTGCTGTCACAGCACGCTGCTGCTTAGGACAGTTTTGCTTCCAATTTCCAATGCCTATGGCTGCAGCTGGTCCCTGCTGTGTGGTTCAGAGTGTCCTTGGTCCCCAAAGCACCTGAGCTCTGGATGTTCCTGGATGCTCCGTGGCTCCTGTGGCAGAAGCAGTTTGCCACCAGGATCCAGACCCAACAGGCTGAATAAGCTGCTCATTGCCAAGGGTTGAGGTCAGCTACATGGAAACGCGCACTGGTGCACCAAGACCAGGCCTAAGGCACAGATCAGGACTTATTAAATAAACAGTACAACATGCAGAGCCATCTCCTGAGTCCGTGTATCACAGAATACCAGACTGGTTCGGGCTGGAAGGGGCCTTAAAGCCCATCCCAGTGCAACCCCTGCCATGGCAGGGACACTTTCAACCATCCCAGGCTGCTCCAAGCCCCGGTGTCCACCTGGCCTTGGGCACTGCCAGGGATCCAGAGGCAGCCACAGCTGCTCTGGGCACCTGTGCCAGGGCACGGAGGGAGCCGACAGGGGCGAGTCTCGAAGGTGCTTTCCAAGCTTTCGATCCCCCAGCGTCCAGCAGCAAACCCCGTGTGGGCCGTTCCCACACGGCTCTGCCCGCTCGGCGGTCCCGGTGCCGCCGCCGCCCCCCGCCCGCTCCGTGTGGGCCCCTCAGGCCGCCCCCCCACTTCTCCCGGCCCGCGCCGCTCCCGGCACCCCCCGCGCGCGGCCTGTGCCCAATGGGCAGCGCGGGGCTCCCAGGGGGCGGGGTCGGGCACATCGGGGCTCCGCCCCTTCCGCGAGCGCCGTGACGTCGCGGCGGGCGCAGAGCGCGTGCGCTTTGCGCGTGCGCGCGGCGGGGGCGGGTCCGTCGCCGCCGCTGCGGGGGCTGTGCTGGGCCCGTGCTCGGCCCCGGCCCGGCCGCGCTGTCCCCGCGGCGGGATCCGTTCGCTCCCGCCTCCGCCGCGGCCCCGCGGCCCGCCCGGGGCGCCACGAGCGCCTCCGTTTCATTGAAAATAAATAAATAACTACAATTAACCCCCGCAGGAGGCAGGGCCGGGCACGAACCGAAAGCGAAATGCCCCGGGCGGGGGAGCTCCGGCTGCAGCCCCTCCCCGGCCCGGCCGGACCCTCCGCGCCCCCGGGGGCGGATCAGACTCCGCCGGGGCAGCGCCGGTTCTGCAGCTCCGGTCCAGCACACGCGGAATTACCTAACGAGACCGAACTGCTGTATTGGTTGTACTCCTGATTAACGCTTACGCCGCTAAATTCGCGTTAGTGGAGAGGTAGCCAGGTGGGAGCAGTAGAAAGAGGTGTTGATTTTTTTTGAAATATAAACAAATTAGATTTCTGTAGGCAAATATCAGAGGCCCCTCGTTTTACTGTCTTTAGGCATGAATAAAATTAAGTTAGGAGCTGAGAGAGAATAGTAATCGGTAAATATATTCTAATTTATTTGTTATAAGCGTAATTGCTTTTTCTCCTAAGCACAATTTGTTCTCACATACAAAATTTCATACAATTCTCCAGAACTGGGGGGCAAAATGCAGTCATTTCCCTTTAAGGCACTCTGAAGGTGAGCTGGGTTCAGTGGAGACATAAATGGGTTTTTTAACTAGGGGAGTTGTTGCTAAACTACCTGACTCAGAAAATATGAACTGTCTTTAATTTATCTGGTGCTTCTGCTGACAGTTTTCTGCTATCTGGTCTCAAAAAGCAGAAATAAAATGAAAATGAAAAAGGGGAACCTACAAAGCCTGTGTATATATTTCATTATTTTTCCCGATCACTGAGAGCAGGGGCTTAAAAGCCATTCCTAGGGAGCCTCCTCCTCTGGTGCTGTGATCTCGCACGTGCCCTGGGGGACATCAGAGCCATCAGTGCCCTCAGCAGGGACAGCAAGGCTGGGGCAGCTCTCTGGGGATCCTGCTCAGGAGCAGCCTCCCAGAGAGATGCCTCCTGAATTCCCGAGGTGGGAAGTGTGCTCCGGTGGTTTTTTCTTCCGTGGAACAGTCACCAGCACTGCTCGGTTTTGGGTTCTGTGAGGTGCTCAAACAGCATTTGGAGCTGGAAGGTTTGGCTCCCTCAACTTTCAAAACCCCCCACTTTTTTGTGTCTTCACAAGTGCTCTCCCATTTTAGTCTCTCTTTGCGGCCAGTCTGTATCAGGAGGAAGCAAATGGGACTTTTGCTGGTGAGTGTTGTATCCTCCGCTTGCTGGAGATGGGAAATGTGCTAATCCATGCAAATATCCATGGGGTTAGTAGGAGTTTTAGTATGTAGTAGGAGGTTTTAGAAATACACTTTTCTCTCTTTCACAAGAAATGCATAAATATAAAAATTGAGTAAGATGAGCAATTAATTCTGTGGTTTCTAAGATAAAATGGTGCTCTCTGCAATATAATTGGTAGTTGAATTAAATGTTAACCTTAGTAGAGGCTTGCACAGGATCACTTGTGTTTGAGTGGAGATGTTTCCCTAAAAATACTGAAAATCACTCCTAAATGCAGACGTGGAGGTTTTGTCTTCTGGTGTGGTGCAGAAGGGGAGATTCTCCAGGAGATTTGTTTGAATCCACAGGGCAGAAGCTGTTTGGGCTGAGTTCCCTGTTGGGGATTTCTGTGTGATCTGGAAATACAGAAGTCAGTGCTGTGGGAAACATCCCAAACCCAGGATCATCCCTGCCTGGCAGACTTAGGGGGATGCTGCTCTTCTTAAGAGTGTTCCACGTTGCTAAAAGCAGATGTTTTATACATCTGTTTGATCAGGGACATGGGGCTTGGTGCATTGCTTCCCTCCAGTGCCAGGGATGAATCTGTAGTAAACACAGGAGCAGATGTGTGATCCGAAAGTTCTGAGGAGCAAATAATTCTGAGGGGCTGATAAACAAGGGGTAATGTGTCAACGTATTAATTGCCTGTAAGTTTCAGAACACGCTGCTCTAGCCCTCAACTGTGCCTTCCCTGGATTGATCATTTGCATTTATTTAAAGGAAAATCAGTCTTGGAAACAATACTGTTCTATTTTTAAGGCTGGAATCTCAGAGAAATATTTCAAGGTTTCAGAGTGACAACTTTGATTTGCTGTGTGAAGTTTTAGTGGGTGTTCCCGAGCTGCTGTGTCCCTCAGGACACCTGAAGGCTTCCTGTGCCGCTTCTGTGGCTCCTGTCCTTAGTAATCTCCAGGGGGATGAGCACTGAGTGATGCCATTCCACGTGCAGTGGTGCCCACCTGTACAGGTGGGACACCCGAGGTTAACTGGGACTGACTGGGATGCCCAGGCTGAGGCTCACGGTGTCTGGCAGGGCTGGGGCTGGTTCAGTCGTGGGCTCAGGGCTGGCTGTGAGCAGGCGACTGAGGAGGTAACCAGAACAGATGGAGGGCCTCTCACTGAAAGGGCTCTTTCTGCCCCTGGCTTTGGTTTTCTCAGTGAAATGAGATAACTGTGATCTTTTCCTCTTTTAAAGAATCAACAACAATGCTGTGTGAAATGAGTTTTGTTACCTGCAGATCCGAGTTGTGTATAAAATCCGTGTTCGGTTCCATCAACCCTGTGATTTGCATTTACCTTCAATATCTGCTAAAAGCCTTGTGTTCTCCATTTTCCCAGGAAGCTTCCCATAATTGTTATTTAGTGTTACCAGCAGCTTTCACAGTGTGGGGGGGTTAGCTGCTTAGGTTGTACTGAGGTGGTTGTAACTGAATACGTCAGTGTGGTGAGTAGTTTGGAGGGCTTTTTATACGTTTACGGGGTGAGCTGTGTGCACTCTGAGATGTGGACAGCATGAAAAAAATAAACCTGCTGCTCCCAGGCTCCTGTACCCACCAGCCACCTACAGGAAATGGCTCCTAAGCAGGAATCCAGCTGTGTGGAAATTCTCCCACTCACTGAGCTTATGCCCCCTCATGTTTCACTGTGGCCTTGCTGCCCAAGCTGCTCTCCAAACACAGGTCCCTGTGCTGGCAGGTTAAATTCAGCATTTACTACTCTGTAGTAGGAGCATGAAAAGGTTTGGGAAAGGCCATGCCTGGGAATAAAATGGGCAAGCACTTGTTCACACTGCTATCATTTGTATATTGAACTTATATATATGGAAATAATCTTCCTACCACACGGCCTTCAGTGTCTAGAATGCTTCTCTCTGGCTCTCCTAAAAGCGTCCAGTGTTTAAGTACCTCGGTAAATAATAAACGAAGAATTATAATTTAATATCTTGCCAAAAATCTTTCTGTTTCTTCTGGCAGGACTTTGATGTGAGGTGAAGGTGTTCAATTCAGAAGTACCAGTCTGAGAAGGAAGTGTTTCACACAGGCGTGCTGAGCAGCAGCAGCTCCGGCTGTAAATCACTCCAGGGGTACCTGAAGTTCCTTGGGTTACTGCAGCTGGAGATGGTTGTGCCCTCAAACTATTTAAAGCTTAAAGTGCAAAATAAATCCCAACATTCTGCTTGGAAACTAAAATACAGCACTGTATATATGTCTCAGTAGGTCTGTAGTGCTCTGGCTTTTTTCTTCCCTGTCTCAGTCATTGCAAGCCAAGCAGGCAGTTGGATTTGTGGGATTTTTTTTTCATGTACTCTTGGAGGAATCCTTCAAAGAGTTGACTTTTGTAGTGACACGGATACAGGCAATGATCATCTTTGCAGCTGAAACAAAGGAGGTACTGTTCTAGCTGAAATGTGACTGGTTCTTAATTGAAGCCTGGAGTAGATGGAGTGTCAGTAAGGCATTTGTAAACGTGTGTGTAACCTTGATGTGCTTTCTTCAGCAGGATAACGATCTGTTTGTTTTGCTGGTATATTTTTTAAATCTTCAGTAGCTAAACGAGCAAAGTTGAGAGCTGCACGTTGGACAATAAAGCTTGCAGGGTTTTGTACATGGGGAAAAAAAGCAATGGCTGGAGCAAACAGCTAAAGAGGTGGTGGTGGGATGGATTTGAGGAAGGCACAGCCTTGGGATGAGCCTTGGGGCAGGGGATGTGAGGTCTGTGCTGCTGCCAGGCTCTCAGAATGACAGTCCCATTTCAGAGTGCCTCGCAGAGGAAGGATGCAAATCTGAAGAAAAGAGCTTGTTGTGACTTTGGCAGCGGTGCAGAAAATGGGAAGGAAGAGCTTAAGAACATGAGTTAGAGCAAGGCAACTGCACTCAGAGCCAGTGGAGTGGTGAAAGAAGGGAAGTGGACAAAGGAGTGTGGAAAGCATTGTCTTTTGGGAAGGGTTAGCTGAAGCAATGGCCTGATTGGGGAAATGAGATGGCAGAGAGAAGGAGGCTGTACAGATGCAGAAGTGTGTAAAGTTATCTGAGGATTCTGATGATGGTGGCAGTAGCCATCGGATTATTCACGTGAAGGAAAGCTGCAGATGTGCCAATTGTGGGGCAACTTCTGAAACTAAATTGCTTTTGGTTCTCAGTGAAAGGAAGTTACCAATTTTTGGGGAGACTAAGCCCTGGTGTTTAACCAGAGGCTTTTTTAATCTCCTTGCAGACTCAGAGATTTCTCACCTCACAGTGAAGTTACATTTTCTAACACGACAAAGTTCTCCAAGCTCTGCCTGATGCTGAGCTAGTGAGGTGCAGTAGAGGAAGTTCCCTGCAGCCTGGAACACGTGCAGGGCTCCTCTGGGTGAGCATGACCGGGCAGCTTTCAGCTCCACGGGCTGCCCCAGAGCTCTGCCTGGGGGCCGGGAGCTCCTGGAGTAAATCCCTGTGCAGGTGTCCGTGTGGAACGAGATCCTGTCTCTGCAGGCAGCTGCTGGGGGTGCAGCTGCCCTCTCTGAAGTGCTCCGGGGTTGCTGCTTTGAAAAGCCCATCTGCCTTTGCTGCGTGTCAGACAGTGCGGGCTGTGTCCCTCAGGATACAGAGCTTTGAGCACTGCTAAGATTTGGGTCACTGAGGAGTGTTGTGAGCAGCGTCGCAGCAAAACAACCTGCCTTGTTACAAGCTGTACTCTCAGAGAGACCTGGGAGTGTTCTTTGAAAGATGGATGTACCTTTTCATTTCATGTTTTCTAAAACACCTCTGCTGCTTGTTAAATCAGCTTGCCGTGTGTCTCTGGGTGTGCTGGGTTTATTGTCTTGCAGTTTAGAGGTCGCTGGTGCTTTGGCATTTCCAGTTGCCCGGCCCTGGGCAGCTCAGAGTGCTTGTGCAGCAGCGTGCTCAGGGAGATTGCTGATGGCTTTCAGATGAAATGGATGTTGCAGCAAATGTGCCAATGCGAGAGGAATGATGTGTGGGAGACAACAAGAGACCGTGCTTATGAGGGCTGCTCTGTGACAAGGAATTTTTTTTGTTGCAGGGCAGAAAATGAATTGAAGGGAAATGAGAATATTGACTGAGTTGTTTAAGTTAATGCTGATGGATAACAATTCTTTCCTTCTAGCTTTTTCCTTGGGCGATGTCTTCTTTATATGGATGCCACTGTTTATGTTGTTACATAATCTGATTTTGTGGTTTGATTTTTATGGCATCATTATTCACAGAAAATCCACTTTTTCTGGAAATTCCCTTCCTTCCCCAGTTTATTGATGTATTTATGAGCTCAGTGGTGTGACATCTGATAGCCTACTCCGTTTTACTGTAACGCTTCCACACATTTCCCAATATGAGCAACGCAATGCCATTGGTGTTTTAACAACGAAAAGCATTGACTCTTTCTGAAAACTTAATTTGCTTCTCATGCAGGCTAAATTAACAATGGGAACATTTGAAGGCATGTTTTTCTTTGGTGCTTTGTTAATCCACATTCCCGCAGGACTTGCATCCTTGTATTTCCACCCCAGGAAATTAACAGTTTTGTGTGGGATCAAAGAGTAGTTCAGCTTCCTGGGCCCATTTGTAGGATGAATACAGATGGAAATTTGTGAGATGTAGGTAGGGACCTACTTGCTGGGAGCAGGGAGTGATGTGTTTTCTGGGTAAAATGACAAAAAAAGCTTTTTGGGTCAACTTCAAGCTGTTGGCAACACTACAGAGTTTTGGTTTATTCATTGACTTAGAGGAGAAGAGGAGAATCACGATATACATGTATATATATATATATATATGTATATATTCAGCGTTACAAGTTTGCTCTGAGTTTCATTCTGTTGAGGAGTTCTTGAATGTGGAGTTTTGGTACAAAAGTTATGGTAATGTGCACTGTTTGCCTTTTTGAGGGGTGTGAGCTTGTGTATTTCAGCATGGTTTGCATGATGGGGCTGTTCTCAAGTCTTCCAACCTTTGCAGTGAAGCCAATTTTTGATTTTCAGACAAAAATGCCTAAATCTCTTTGAAAATCTGTACTCAGAATTTGCAAAACTTAGTTAGTTCCAGCTTGGACTTGATAGAGAATCTTGTTGGCAATTCTCTTAGGGCAGGGGAGGACTAGCCAGGGAAACTTGTTATTCAGGCTGTCTCCAGCATGCCAGGACTTCTGGAGACAAAAATCAGACCTGTGCTGTTACACTTGCAAATAATGTTAAGGTTTGGCTTCCTGGAGAAGTGCCTCTCCTTCCAGCACCCTGCTGGCTCTGCAGTGACTTGGCAAATCGGTACATTTATATAATTTGATAGCTGGCTTCTTGCTGAGCTATATTGTACTCTCAAAATTCTGAGTCATATGCCTTGACATCCTAGCACTTTCCTTGGCAGCCTTAAAAATCATGCATTGGACATGGTACTGGGCCTACAGCGCTGCTTTGTCCTTGAAACGCTGCCTTGGGATTGACTGCCTTTGCCAGGGCCTGGAAAGCAGGAAATCACCCCACCATGAAGATGCTCCTTTCTTTAAGGAGCTGTGGACAGTCAGGACAGTCCTGTCCTCATGGAGATGGTTTCTTGACACAGCTGGAGACAGTGGCAGTTTTTCCACCCTTCTGTGAGTTGCTGGAGCTTGAGATGTGGGGCACAGCAGTGGAGAGGCTGAGGTTCAGGACTCTGGAGGGACTGCAGAGCAGAGAGGGTGAGAGGTGGTGGTGATGTTGCAGCATTTTGTAGTCACTACTCTGGTAGGGGAAGCTCCATAGGCCATGGCCTGAAGTTTTTGAAGCTCTTGGTGGAAGTTGCATGGTTTTGTCTCTGTAGGCTGAGCTTTCTGTTGCACGTGGAGTGTGAGTTTTCTGCAGACCCCATCTTCTCTGAGGTGTCCTTTTCTAGCTGGTTTAAAGTAGTCACACTCTCGCTGTGCTGCTGGCAGAACTGGCTGGAGGCCTTTTCTCTCCCTGCTTAGCAAGAGGTGACTGTTTCTTGTCTCAGGAGTAGTGTACAGTGTCTTACTCTCTTCTGGTTCTAGATTGTTTTCCAGAGACACAACAGTACTGCAGATGTACTGAATACAGTGCTGTTCTTCCCATCAGGAGTGTCTTGACAACTCCATCTTTGTGCTGCAGACGTGTAAGGCAAATGAGGTCATTTGGAGCGTGGAAACAGGGAAATAATCATTGCAGCAAAGTGCTTTAGAGGATGTTTATGGCAGACCAGAACTGCATTGAGCTGTTGTGCAAACCTCTGTTCCTGGAGCAGGCCTGCGAGGTGTGAGCTGGTGGTTGAAGCTTCTGGACTTGGCTTTGTTATTTGCTTTGTAGCTTCTTCTCATCTTCCTTAATCTTAGCAAAGTGAGCTGTACTCCAAAACGCTTGTTTGGGTGACCCAGAGTAAGGCAAGGAGCAATTTCTTGTCTGTAAATGCGTTTCTCTGTCTTAGATCCACCAATCCGACGACCCCACTAACGTAGTCGGTCCCGGGCTGGGCAGGTGCCTGGGCTGCCTTGTCTCTAACAGCATTAGCAGTAATTGGGATTTCGTTCAAGACAGAAGTAGATACACCAAGCTGAAGATGATTGGCTGCTCTCTTTTAACAGACAAGTCTGAGAAGGAAAACCCATTCGAATCCCCTTTCATTCTGGATTGGTGGATCTGAAGCCCAGAAACAAAGTTTCAGGTAAGAAGTCACCCTGTACTATATCTTGCTGCTTCTGCTTAGATGAGTTTGTCTGCACATTCAGTCCCTCGCTTTAACTGCTTCATGTTCCCCAAGTGTTAGGGCACAGGGAATCAGCTGCTCAGCTGAGTCAGACAGAGCATGGCCAGGAGATACAGGAGCAGTACTGGAGGGAATATCCAGTCTGCTGGGGAGCACAGGCCTGGGAACATGAGGTAAACTTCTGTGTGTGCAGGAACGGACACAGAGCCATTGGCTGCCACATCCTGCTTCTGGAAGGATGCTAGGGTCACTGGAAGGATCACTGACAAGGAAGCAGCCTTGTCAGTGACTGTCTTGGGCTCCTTGTGATGTTCAGGGAGGTCCCAGCTCTGAGTTCAGTCCCTGTCCTCTGATGGGTCCATCAGAACTGGAGAGAACTTCTCTGGTTATTCCTAGGACAATTTCCTGTAGCTTTTCCTGCTGAAATATTTGAAATTTTGTTCTGGGCAGCACTTGGAGTCAGTGTCCTAAACCCTTCCTGAGCTGTCAGTGTGAAGGTTTGGCCTCAGCTGTTTTGGGACAGGTGTAGGGCTGGGGGTGGCAGGAGGAGCCTCACAGTGACAGTGGGTTTATTTCAGAGTAGAGAGAGCCATTGTACTTGGAGTCACATTCCTCTGAGATTTGAGATGCCTGCAAAAGGCTACAACAGGTTATCTTGGAGATGGGTTTGAAGGTGCTTGTGTGCCTCAGGAAGGCAAGCTGGGTCCCTGGCTGACAGGAAAGTAAAATAATGTGCGTTCAATATCATATCTGGTGTGAATGGGAGAGCTGTGCCTCCCAGTGCCCAGCTTTACTGTAAGTTGGGGCTTTGATGGACTTGGCAACTTATTTCTAAAGTCACTGTGAAACAATGTACCTGGATACGTGTGGACAGTAACAGCAGTAATGCTCAGCCTTTGTGTGTTCTCCTTTGTAGGCAGTTACTGCAGTGAATGGTGAGGCCTCTGTATTTAACCTCCTGTAGCAGAAACTCTGTAGGTGCTGTTGATCTCATGCATGGTTTTAATTCTGCGTTTGTTTTGCTGGTGTGGTATTTTGTGCCAAAGTTATATTTGAATTTAATTGCTAAGTACATTTATAATGAATTACTTGTGCAAAGGGTGCTCTTGTTTCCTGGTTTGATTTTTTGAGTAGTTGAATTTTATTTGGTTAGGGTGGAGAAGTCTGTTTTAGTGTGACTCTTTTAAATAAACCAGAGGCAGAATCTAAGGGAAATACTTATTAACCTTAGACTGACACATTTCTTGCATTCTCATCTAGTATCAAATTGAATTTGTTCCACATAGACATCAGACTCACTTTGGAGTTAAAAGTGTAAAATAGTGTCTTTCTGTGGAGTATTTGCTGTTCAATATTTGCCTTTTTCTAAAATGAGAGAACAGGGAGGCAGAAGCAAACTTGGCATCTTTAGTGATGAAAACTGAAAAGAGGAAATAATTTAAAATACACTGAGCAGAGAAAAAAAGAGGAAGCATAAATGAGTGCTCCTGCTGATTAAGATCCTCAAAGTTATTTAATATTGCTTAACTTCTGGAGACATCAACCAGCCCTACAAAGGCAGCAGTAGAGCTGAGCAGGTTGGAGGCTTTGCTCTTGCCTGTGTTTTGAATGTTACATTTGGGAAAGTGCCATATGAGGCAGCTCTCAGAGCTGTGGCAGTATTCCTGTGCAGCCTGGGGTGTGCAGCCCTGCTTGGGAATCCTGGGTTTGTTCCTGGCAGCCCAGCCTCCACGGGCATTGGAACTTGTTGAGTGCTTCTACCCTGCCTTGCCTGTCGTAGGATATTTTGTTAGCTCTGTTAGGCCTCAGCTTTGAAAACCTAAGGGTCTGAGACGGTTTTTAACACCTTAGACAAGTTTCAGCCACGTTTTTCTCTCTGTTTGACATCCTGGAAGTTTCTCCTGTGTGATTGGCAGTGCTGGGTCTCTGTTGCCCACTCAGGATTTGCCCTGAGCTGCGGCTGGAGGTGTCTGTAAGTCCCTGTTCTGCTGCAGGAGAGCAGAAGAAAGTGTTTTGCTTTAGAAATGGCCTTTTAAGTGTAACACGGGGGATATTAGTGCAGAAAGGTGTATCACACAACTGTGGGAGTTGGGGTGTATGTACATGAAGGAAGCAAGGGCTAATCTAAATGCTGTGTATTTTGGAAAATTGAGATTATTTCAGTTAATGTTCAGAGTGACTTATGCAAACATTTTAGGATTTTCTCCCAGTCCTTTGTATCTTCTTGAAAACGAGCTGCTGCATCTCATGAGTCTTATCCTGATTAATAAATTATAATGGAGTAAGATCATTATTCTATTAAAAGAAAGCATTTAATCTTCTCTCCACTGAACCCATATTCCTTTTGTAGCATTGACTGTGTGTAGCAAACACACTTTGATCTTCAGGAGCAGAGTGGGACAGCGTTATCCATCAGCCTCCTCTGAATTCAGTGTCCTATCTAGAGCATCACTGTGGTAATAAGGAGAATTTCTCTGATCAATTATTTTCCCTTGTCGTGCTTTAAATTTCCTGATTCCTCACTTAGTGTTTTTCCCCAAATGCAAGAGCTTACATGCAGATCTCGAATGGCTGTTGGAAGGTTATTCCATTGAGCAGTTTTTATTGTGAATGGCAATGATTTGGCTAAATTGATTTTCCTAATGGCACTGTGACTCAGCTGTTGGTTACCTATTTTATTAGAATGATCTGATAGCAGTAAAAGAATAATCAAAAAATTTTCACAAGTTAAAATTAGTTTTCCACTTTGTTGGTATTTATTTTTGAGAAATTTGTTTTTGCATTTGTAGCTCTTAGAAGGAGAGAAATAAATGCAAGAGTAAATTACATCTAAAACAACGTTGTTGGCCTGGGAGTCCAGTTCTGCTGAAATTGAAGCAGATTGCTGGAATGCACATGTAAAACTCCCTGGAGTGTGGAAATGTGTTGTGTGGATGGTGCTCCAACAGCCTTCCGAATCCCCCAGGCCCAGTGGGGTTGTGTTTGGCCGTGGGAAGGGCGGTGATGTGATGGCACCGATTCCAGCAGACTTGTGTGGAGCACGTGGGCACAGGGCATCTCCCCGGGCACAGCCTGGCTGTGGGGTGGCAGCAGGAGGAGTCCAGAGTGCTCCTGCTGGTCAGGCAGCTGTGCTGGGACCGTCCCCTGCCAGCCGCGCTGTCCCTGGGGAAGCTCGCTCGTGTCACCGCTCCCTGCATGTCCCACCCAGTGTTCACACAGACCCTTGGATGTTCTGCTTTCCCACCTGTGCACACTCATTCCCAGCCCAGGGCTTCACCACTGCTCTGCTTGGCACTGTTTGAAGCCTGAACAGGAAAAGCACCAGGTAAGATCTGGAGGAAATCCCAGCCTGCAAACCGGGAAGGAGTTGGAGTTGGCTGCTGTTCCTGCCGAGTGTAAAATAATAATGAAGGCCTTGAAACAGTGTTACTGCTCATATTTTTTATGTCTTAGTGTGGTTAATGCTGATTTTTGAGGAGATCTGAGCTTGCCATTAAGTTGGAGGTGGGAGCATAAGGCTTTCCCAGGCTGTCAGACTGCCCTCAAATCCAGGTTGGCTTTTCAGAGCACCTATTGGGCTGCATTAAACTGAGCCCACAGCCATGGAGAGGGGTTTAATTAGCACCACTTACCCATAAAATTATCAATATTAATTGTTGGTGGAAATAAATACTAATTGTGTTGGTCCAGGCCAAAGTAAACTAACCAGGAAGTGACCAGTGTTGAGTAGCATGTGAGTTTCTTATAGCTAAAAATCTGAAAAAAATTGACAGTGAAGGCTGAGGTTATTTGGTTGTACCTTTTTTGCATATTTTGTGTTAAGACCAGAATTTCCCAAGCTGTGAACTCACCAATAAATTTGAAGTCCCTAAATTACCTTGTATAAATAAAATGAATGCAGTGAAAAATTCTAAGGTCATAATTTTAATATTTTATAAAACTTGCAGGATAAGTCTGGGTTACGTAAATGCTGTCATTCTTGGTTATGACACTGCAATATTGCCATGCCTGGGTTGCAAAGGTGTTCTAATTCCATCAGAAATACAGGCTATAGGCATTTCTTGAGCAGTTTAATGGGCTTTAGAGGATAAACGCATGAGGTTTTTTAAGGGATACAGAAGTGTGAGGATTTCTGTGTGACAGTATCAGATGCACTGAAGGAAACAATTTCTGGGCATGTTACACTGCTTTAACCTGGGAGAAGTCCATAGTGTAACCTGGGAGAAGTCCAGAGTGAAGGAAAACTTTGGATAGTTCAGGGCCCAAGGAGGTGTTTTTTATGCCTCCATCCTAAAAGCTCCCAGCTACAAAGTTGGTTTATTGGATGCACACTGCTGTGTGCTTTGCTATTAATTTAAGAAGTTCTTAACATTCGAGATTTAAAGACAATGAAGCATCTTTCCTTTTTACTGAGGATTTACAGGTTTCCCTGGGAATGCAGCATTTTGTATAGGCTGCTTAAATTTGAGATTTAAGATTGAAATGTAAACCTTGAAATGTAATTCCTGGGGCTAGACCACCAAAGCAGTTCTTTGTGTATGGAATTAGCATCAGCAATCTAATAATAAAATTAGAGTATGAATCTTTGTGAGCACAAAGCATTGAAGTGATCAGAATGAGAGTTTCTGTGTCTGTTCCCTCCTTGCCCTGGGGCTCAAAGCCCCTCTCAGCTCTGCAGACAGAACCTCCAGGTGATCCACTGCCCTCTGAATGTGAGGCAGTTAAAGCTGTGTGTTGCTAATTACCTTATTCCTTAAAATCTGAGTTTCAGTTGGCTTTACCTTAACCTGTGCAGTTCTGATCTCTGTGCTCTGATTTAATTCAATTTAATTCATTGGCCACTGGCGCTTTCCCCTTCCCAGACTTTATTAAATAGCGCTGCACCTCCTGGGCTCCTGGCGAAAGAAGGGCCAGTGCAAAGTGAAGCCTTTGCAACATTGTTAAGCTTTTATTCATGACAGGGTCAAGCAATAACATGTCAGGGAAGCACACAAATATTTGCACGTTCCTGTTTTGGTGTGAAGTGGGACACAATATTTAATTTGTAGCATTGTGCAAGAGCAGTGCTGCAGCTGGGTGTCCAGGGAGTTTTTGTAAAGCCTTTCATGCAGGGTTTCATAATGCTGTGAAAAGGTTTTTGTGTGGCTTAACCTTGGCATGGAAATGACCTCAGTGTCTAATGCATTTTGAATTAAATTTTTAAAAATGTTCTCAAGTTACCCATTTTTCTCTTAAGCACTTAAAATTCAGTTTATTTAACTAGAGTAGTTCTTAAACTCCCCCACATAATAACCTCTAAACCAGCGATTTTTAGCTTATAATTTGTGGACATCTTCAGGTGTAGATTCATTGCAAACATTATACTCAGCTTTGTACACCTGATCTGAAAATCTCAGGAGAGGAGTTTACTGTGTTTTTTATCAATGACTTTTATTAAGTCATGTGAGCAAAGTGACCTTTTTTTTATCAGGCCCGTATGTTTAAAAATATTTTTGAGCTTTAATCAACACCTGCAGAAATACCCTGAATTTTGCTGGTTCAGTGTTGCAGAACCACCATGAAGATATTGTCCTAAACAGGAACAAAGAATGAAACAGATTGGAAAGGGAGTTTCTTGAATTATACACTCATTTTTGAAAAGCAGACCTATAAAAGTGTGTATCTTCAATCAGTGGGTTTTAACAGTACATCCCATCTTTTTTGATAATAAAAAACCCTCTTTTTTTTTAATGTCTTCTTGACATTAAGGTAGTTTCCCTGTTGTCTTACAAGTGTCCTGGGAACTAAATTTCCAATGTTAGTGAGGACATGTCAAAGTTAAGTAATGCAAAGTAATGACAGACATAGTGGAGTAATTACTTTATAGCTAAATCCCATTTCTCTAAGCATTAAATAAACTTGTAAAAACGTTTAGTAATTGAAAACTATGGGTTTGTTTTGCTATTAATGAAATAATAATACAATATAACATAGGTATGACTGTTTTTACCCCTGTCCATAAGATATGCTCCCACTCTTGCCATTCCATGTGCATAGCACAGGACATCCCTGTGGAATCAGCACCTTCCTGCTGGGTAAGAGAGGGAATTTCAATGTGTTTTGGTGCTGCTAGGGCCATTCTTGTGCTGGTTTTGCTGTAATTTCTCTCCTTGGCATGGAGATGAAAATATCAGTCTTCCATTTGTCTTATAAATAAGATATGAAAAAAAGAAAAGTTTTTTACCCTTTAGGTGCTCTGGGTTCTCTCCCCCTCCTTGATCCTGGCATAAACTGCTTTCCATGAGGCTTTACCTCCAGTTATTCCACTTTCAGCTTTGACCTGTGTGGGGCTTTTCTTTCAAAGTTTTGATGTCCATTGTAACTAAATGGGAAGCCTGTGTGGAAAATAGTGAAAGCTCAATCTGTGCCAAATATTGCAGCTGGGTTTGTGCACTGCTTGATGCTGAGGAATTGAATCCTTTTCCCTAACTTTATCTGGTGTATGTACTGCTCTGTCCTTAAAAGGAACTGGGAAATAATATTGGGGAGCTACAGAAGTTTTGGGGAGTCTGTCTGCATCACATTTCTTCAGCTTCAGAAAAGAAACAAAAGGGCTCTCCAGACTTTTCCTAACTTCTCATGTCAGCAATGGGGAATTTGGTAGTTAAGCTTGGGTAGCAGGAAGAGTAGTAAATGTAGCCAGAGGATGATTCAACTTTAGGATATCTTCAACTGTAATTCCAACATTTTTCCCCAGATCATTAGGATTCCTTGATTAAGCGGAACTTGGTAATTTGAACTTATCTAAGTGTGGTTCCTCTCTAAAATGTGCTCCCATTGTCAGGTTGTCTGTCCCAGTGCAGAATAAAGAACCACAGTTTGTTTGAGAAAACTGAGACACTGGGGAGTGCCAAACCTTAATTCCCAAAGCTCCTCCAGGTGGATTCTGAAGACTTGCACCCCAATGGCACCTCCTGGCCTCCTGTCCCCAGGGGGACTGTGCAGGGCACAGCTGGGCAGGGATTTTGGCCAGGCTGGGTTGCTGGGTGAGGCCTCTGCCCCGGAAGCTCTGCTGTGGGCAGCAGTGTGGGTGAACTAAAACTCTCCTGCTGCTGGGAGTCAGTTAAAGCATTCAGTTGGGCACTAAAGCCACGGGGTTACAGAGCGGGAAAAGGAGCTCAGGCCAGAGGGATGGCTTGTCCTTGATTGCTGCACAGGATCTTCAGTGGTTATTTTACCTCTGGCTGCTAACTGTGATTAATGTAGAAATAACATAGATAAGTACCCACGTTAACATACTAATGAGTTGCCTGCCTTGAGTGATTTGTTGTGGCATCTAACTGCTTCTTCTCTTCCTTCCTTTTTGTCACCCTGCAGTGTTCTGTGCCAAGGTCTTTGTGGCTAGGCTGCTCCAACCTGGTAGAGAGCATGTGCGCACTGAGATGCCTGCAGAGCATGCCCAGTGTCAGATGTCTCCAGGTGCCTTTCTTCTTTCTTGTTGTAAATGTTATGCTGTTGAACTTGTGTTAAACTCTCAGGACTCTGTTTAATCAAATTGTTTAGTCTGCTAAATGTTTTTTGTGCATCCTTTTTCTGAAATCTTCTACTTAACTGCATTGTAGGAGTGACTCTTTAAGGGCTTTCTGTGCAGTAGGGCCGGGGGGGAGCTGTTGTGTTTTATTGCCTGTTTACTGACGTTGTGATATCAGTAGCATAGTTCTGCATGTTGCCTGCTACGTTTTGCTTTCTCGTTTAACTTAAAAATACCATAATGAGCTTTGCCGTTTCTCTTAAATTGCAATGAACTGACCAGCCTGTGATATTTGTGTGATTTAATTTAGAAAGGATAAGCATTTTATTTGCTCCTAAGCGTGGTCCTGGGTGTAGCCTTACCTTAGTCTTTGCACGTGTTTGAACGCAGAATAGTGAGCATGGAGTCCTGGGGTCTTTGGGCTGCCCTGTTAACTCAGTTTTTTACCTTGTAAGAAGTGAAGAACAAGGGATGGGGGTGGGGGTATTGGTCTGCATAGGAAACCACTAAATCCTAAGTTCTCTGTTGTTTTTCTTCTTGTAAGCTGTTGGAGCTAAGCCTGCATAACTTATAGATGGGGAATTGCTGCTTCATTGGTTTGGGAAGGATTGAAAATGATAAAAAGGGAGCTTTTGGGACCAGTTAACAATTTTTCCCAGGGTATTTACCTTGGAAGGAAAATGCTGAACATGTGTAGCAACTGTGTGGCACTTCCCAACGTGTTTCTGAATGTAACATTTTTTAGCAGAAAACAAGGATTATTTAACATTAGTCTGTTTGCATAAGAGTATTATTCAGTGGTTGAGGTCTTTCATGTGTATAAAATGAGTAGTTAAAAGAAATTGCTTTTTGTGAATGAAAATGAACAATTGATTTTTGTGTCACTCCGTTTGAGGTCAGCCACTGGAGAACATCAGTGTCTTACCTTAGAGAGTAACCAGTTATTTCAGAACCTCTCTTCTCACCTGCAAAATGTGGCCACTTGTAGTTCAGCAAATCTGAATTTCAGAACCAGAAATTCCTTCAAAATTTTTGTTAAAATACAAATCTGTTTTTCCATTTGTATGCTTTACATTTCCAAATTTGAAATAGTATTCAAAGAAAGGACAAAAACTCATGTCCAAGACGAACTACTAGATGGATAATTCAGTTTTATAGAAGTGGACAGTCTCGTGGCCAAATCATTGCTTATAGAAGAGTGCCTACAGTCATGCCTGGGCAGAGTCCCAGAGGTTTGGTGTCTGTCTTGGCAATAATTACAAGTTACTTCTAATTTTGACAGGGTGGGATTGTTGGGGTGTCTGCAGGGCTGGAGGTTGGACTTTGATGATCCTTGTGGGTCCCTTCCAGCTCAGGATATTCCATCGTTCAGTGAAATATTGTGCCAAAGTAAAGACTTTTTTCTTTTTATTAAGGTTTGATTGTTTCTGTAGAGCTGCAACCAGAAGAAGCTTTGAGACTTTTGGAAGTGTCTGTGAAGGATTATTTAGAAAAATAAAAGTTCTCCTTTTGAGTATGTGACTCAGTGATGTCTGAAGAGGAACTTGGAAGCAAAAGTGGCACCAGCTGCTTTCCCAATTTATTATTTTTGGCACTGTGACTTGCCCTTCATTGTTTCCTGAACTCTAAGCCCACATAGAAATCAGGTGGGGCACAGGTAGCAGGAGCTCTTGGTTCTGTCGCACACATTAGTTAGAGTGAAATGATTAATGGCAAGTGCTGGAAGGGAAGTACAGATGCTCTTGGTGATTCACAGAAGTTACCTGGGATAATGTCTGTTGTGTGTGGTGTGTGTAGAGTAACCAGTGAACAGGCCAGAAAGGGGGAAGAGCAGTCTTCGCTCTGGAGCCTTGGAGAATCTCTTCAGGAAGCTCTTACCCAGTCTGGGTTCAAACCTTTAGGCTTCAGCAGTCACCTGCCATCCTCCTGAAGGAAGAAAGCAGGGATTAGGTTTGCTCTGCCTTTCTGTGAGGTTGTTAACCATCATCAAACCTAACAAGGCTGTTTAAAATCAAGCTGTAGCATTTCAGCAAATCCCCTCTGCCCGTGGATGGGGGAGGTGTTCCAGTTCTCAGTCCGGGTGTGTATTCTGTGCTTTTCCTCATGCAGTAAAATACCCTCATAGTATTTTAAACCTTAGTGTTTTAAACCCTGCGGTTTACTGGAGAAATGTTTGCCTTCTGCATTCTGTGAGCTGTTAGTGAACGCAGAAGAGAAATAGGTAATTTATTTTAAAAAAATTATTCCTGTTTGTGGTACTTGCGGTTTCTTCTCATCTACACTGGCTTTTGGTTTAATTGATATTATTAGGAAATAAAGTCACTGGCGCTTAACACTTGTTTCTGTTGCGTGGAGAAGTACATATTAAATGCCAGTTCATAATACTTGAAACTGCTGCAAGGCCTTATTTTTAACTGCTTAGTTACCTTTAATGATGTTTTTGTACATGAACACACTGGTATCCAGTAGCTCCTGTTTTCATTTGCTTTGATATGGATTTCTCTGCAAGATTAAAACCAAAATTCTTGTTTAGGTCTTTAGAGAAACTGGTTCTGTTAGCAGGTGTGTGATGCAACCCTGTGGATACAGCACCTTCCATGGCTTCATCCTTGGAGCACGGCAGGCTTTTGAGCGTGTTTTGTGGTGCTGATTTGGGAAGTGGCTCCAGCAGGGCTGCCAGGCAGAGACAGGCAGGGTTCTGGGCTCTGTGAGTAAACATCTCCAGTGTGATGTGAGCACTGCTCATTAAGCAACAGAAGATAAGAGCCCAGGCATCACTTTGAATTATTGCATAATGTAGGAGGTGATGAAATAAGTCTTGGGAAATGAATTATTAGAGAGATATAAATGAAATTAACCCAGTAACCAAATACTGCCCCACCAAGTTTCTTCCCTGTCTTCAGTTACGCTTTTCTTCTACTTCTGTTTTTAAAAAAATAATTTTATCTCTCTTTTAAAACTCCACTTAGGTTTTGTTGGGCTTACTTCACCCTCCCAAGGTCTTTGGAGTTCTTAGAAAAGGTTCTTTCTTACACCTTTCCATCTGTGCTTGAAGTTTTCAGCTTAATTGCATGCAGTGCCCTGCTCCTCTTTCCTCTGTGTTCAGACATGGGCTGTGTGGCCTGGAAGCTTTAGCAGAGTTCATTCACTGCAGGAACAAGAAATGTCTCACTTCCCGAGCTGCCAGTGGGAGATCTCAGCTTGTTCCTCTGCAGGCCAGATCTTGAAGTTCATGCAGTGGCTTTTTCAGACTTGAGTCTTCCCTGACTCCTCCAAACCCATTCTCCCAAGTACTCTGGAGGCTTGGGGCAGCACCTCTGGCTTTCCTGTCCTTCACCCTTACCTTCTGCCCAGTGGGGTGGCCAGCTCCAGAGTGCTCCTGGATCTGCATTTTCCTTTTCATGGAGTGTCCATCCCGGGAGATGGCACTCAGTGCTCTGAGCTGGGTAGCTAACGTAAATTTCTCTTCTTTCAGTTTAAATACAGAGGTTTCCAGAAGGAAGTTTATATTTTTATTTATTGATGTTACAATTTAGCATTAACTTGCTTAAGCTTCTCTTTGTTTTTCTTTACTAATTTTGACCTTCTGTTGATGTTTCTATTTTGCTACCAGAGGGAAGCACAACAACAGAAAGGGTAGTTGGAAAAACTTGTAGTTGAAAGCTAAGAATTGAACATGAAAATGACTTCATCCTCTTTTTCCAGTACAAATTCAGGCACAGACATGATGCAGTTTTCTTAAAACCACAGAGTGCTGGAGATGGGCTCTGCTCAAACCTTCTCCTCCAGAGCATGAAATCACGAATGGGAGAGGATAAACAGCCTGTTGCTCTAGAGCCTGCATCCCTTTGGAAATGTTATTCTCTGCAGCTGTTGAAATGAGTTGTCATAACCAGACAACTGCTTTGCTGCTTCTGTTGGGTCTGAAGTAATTTACAAATACCTCTTTGACATGTTTTCTGGTATTTTGCCTCAAAACAGTGGAACTGTTACCATTTCTTTTTGGAAACAGTCCAACAGCTCCATTAAAAAGAAATACATATTTGATTCCTTTTCTTTAAAGGAACAGAATGTTCTCTCCAATATCTGAAATACTTGTTCCCTGTGTTTAAATAGGCTTTTCAGAGACAGAGCTTTCAAACCAAGGCCAGCAGTGTAGAAGCAATTAAAACTACCCATGGTGGGTCTGGGGGCAGTGTGGGCAGGGGGATGGCCTGGATTCCCTAGTCCCTAAATCTGAGGTAAAAATGGCCAGTTTTCCCTCTGGTAATCAGCAGCGGTGCTTTCCAGTGTGGTTCCTTCTGGCTGGAATCTCCTCTCAGTGAAAAGTGACACCAGTTTGGGGTTTGTTTTCAGCAGTTTCTTGTAATAACTTTTCTTTTTTAGCTCTCAGTGTGGGTGTTACAGATTTTGAGGCCTGATCCAACAGCTCGGTTTGGTGGCAGTTGCACATACTGCAGGCATTTGCAAAGGGTAGCATTGCATTTTATTCCCCCTGGTGCTTCAGTGCTTGGCCATCCTCGTCATCTCCACCATATCCCAGCCTGTTTCCTTTGGAGAGCCTAAACTGGCATGAGCACTCTGGATGCAGCCTGGGAATCCCTTACAGTCACAGCAGCTTCTTGTGGTGCTTCCAGGTGGCGTGGCCAGCCATGGCTTGGTGCTGGATTCAGACACCTGCCCAGGAGGATGGGGAGATGTGAAGTGCAGGGATGACTTTTTCCAAGCGTGATTTATTCTCCAAACAGAAGGGTTCTCATAAGCACTTCTCTGGTGTCCTTCATGTACCTGAGTGCTTTGGGCTTTATGACTTAAGTTTTTAACTGAGCCTGTTCATTCTTGGGGGCAAGAAGGGACCTTCTCTGTCTTAGGTCAGTTCCTAGTGTTTGTTTGGAAATGGAAGTGAGTTGTTATTTACTGGAGTGAATCCCAGGACTGAGCTCTGAGCCAGAGCTCTGCTGTTTCCTTTCCTCAGCTGAGGAGCAGAAATGCGTCCCTGATGTATGAGAACCAGCAAAATGGAGTAAATATCTGTGAGTTTTGGTTCCTGATTTGCCTGGGACATGACGTGTATCTGTCATTTGGAGCTGGCTCCTGCTGAGGATTCCAGCTGTATTCTCTGTGAACAGCAAAAGGCAGTGGGTGTGAGGATTGCAGCTGTATTCCCTGTGATCAGCAAAAGGGGGGGTGAGGATTCCAGCTGTATTCCCTCTGGTCAGCAAAAGGGGGGAGCAGCCTGTGAAACCTCGTGGCAGGCTGGGGTTACCTGTGGTGTTCTCCTCTGGCTGGCACCATTTGGGTGCTGCCAAGCACTGACCTTTCTGCTTCTGGGAAAAGAGTTTTGCTGCTACAAACAACCTGATACACACGAGTACTTTTTTTGGACTTTGTTGTTTTCAGTGGTTTTTGGAGAGCACTAAAGGTCATACACTTCATCCCCAAGCTGCCAAGTGTGCTTGAACAGAAGAGTGACCCCTTTCAGGAGCCTGCTCCTCTTGGTGGGGAGTTCTCTCATCGTGGTCTTCTCTTCAGAAGTTGCCAGTGTTCAGAAGTTAGTAATTAACTTAATCACTGGTCTTTATGAGCCAGATGAGGTGGAAGTGGTAAAATGAGTCCCTCTGAGATACATCACTAAGCTGCTGCTGCAGAAGGGACTTCTGAACACAGCAAGTCATGGGAGCTTAGAGATCCAGTCCTTACTCCTGTGGGTGACTTGCTGGCCTGCCTTTTTGTGTTTCTCTCCTGTTCCACTCAGAGATCCCAGTCTGTCCACTCCACACTGGGCAGGGTCTGTCCCTGTGGAGGCAGGTTCTCCACGGTGAATTCATGGATCACCACAAGGTACTGGACCTTGCCTCGGCAAATCCAGTGCCCGTTGCTCAGAGCTGCAACAGTGAGTGCAATGTCAGACATTAATTGTGTCCCTCAGAAAGCACAACACAGTCCCACTAAGCCTGAGAGATTTCGCAAGTGGTGGGCAGGAGCTGTTATTGCTGATGGCTCTTCTGAAGTGTCTGCAGAAAGGATGCTGTTAGCCACAGCCTCGTGTTGATGCTTTCTCAGTCTCCTGTGGAAGAGAGGATTTTTTCTCTCTCTGATCCTGTTATGGTGGAAAGAAATGTGTTAAGGAACGTGCCTTGCTCCCTGCCTGCCTTCTGGCAGTGCCATGCTCGTGCTGGGAGGGATGGAGGAGGGAAATCTGCCCAAGGAGAGGAGAGGGGATGCAAGGCAATCTGTTCTGGGTGTGTGTGACAGTCCTCTTCCTTGCAGGTCTTGTCTCTTTCCCACAGAGGAATTTTCTAGGAAGCAGAAATGTATAATCAAGTATTTCTCACCAAGGTTGAAACTACATTTGTGCAGTGTCTTTGCACTGCAGACTCCTCATCAGACCCCCCTGGCAGGAGGGTGGGTCCCTTGCTCAGAGAATTCAGCGCTGTGTGAGTACCACTGCTGATGGTTTTGCCGACATTGATGATGCCGCTGAGTCACCATCAAAAGGACACTTATCCTTTCCAAGTGACAGACTCCTGGGTGCTTCGTAGGCTGCCCATCCCCAGCTTTCCTTGAGCCTCTTTGATTTGCATCTGATGAGTTGTTTTGTGGGCCTTCAAGACTGACATTTAAGTGTCTTTACATAGATGGTTGGTTTCTTGTGATCCTTTGAAATCGTGGGAGAGTCAAGGGTAGCACAGCTGGCTGCAGACACAGCAGGGGATTGAGCAAATTGTACCAATCCCCATCTGGCAGGGCTGGAGGAAGTGCTACAGCAGAGAAAGAAGGAACTATAAAGTGAACTTTTTACTCCTCTGTGTAATATTTCTGTGGCAAAATGGTCCTGTTTGCAAAGCCTCACTGCAGAAAGGCTTGGCTTTGTGGTGCAAGATAGTCTTCTACTCTTCCCAAGTGGATTTGGGATGCCTGAAAAGTTTGAGGTGACTTTGTTGCCCTCAGAGAACAATGCTGTAACTGATTTTTGTTGTCCTGAAGTATCTGTGAAATTTTCAGCCTTGCTGACTCCAGAGTTACCCTTCCCAAAACCCCTTCAGACTGTGGGTCTGCTTCAGGGAGCAGAGCTGGGACTCTCTGGGACTGTCCCTGGGTTCAGAAGTGAGGGCTAGCAGCTTTCCTTCTTCAGTGCTGTCCTGCCCAGGCCCTGGGGGAGGAATTCTGCTGGCACTGCCCATGGGCACAGGGCTGGGGTTGGGATGCACAAGGTGTCAGCTGGTCCTGGCTTTGGTTTCCACTGTGCCACAGCTCTGCTCTCTCTCACACAGGAAGCTGTGCTGTGACACCAGGCACTGATGATGTGGATTGAAAATAATCTTCCCAACCCAGGAACCTGAGATGTGGGGCAGCTTTTCCTGCTGTTCTCAGATCCTGTTCTGTAGAGTCTTACATTGATGTGCTTTTGTATTCATCAACTGGATCTTGAAGTTGTAGAGAGAGAAGTGGTGCTGACCTTCCAGGTCAGGAACATTTACCATCCATTATATAAATCATGTGAAATCTAAATTATGCAATTGCACATGCCTTTGAAAAGCCAGATAAAATCAGCACTCGAGTGCGGAGTGCCTGCCTGTCCCCAGGCAAGGCTGGGTTGATATTTAAAAAAAACTATTTGAGTATATTTTTACAACTTGTATTACTGAGGGCCTTTTCCTTCAGCTGCAGTTAGGCTGCAGCCCTCATGGAGATAAGATTTTCTCCACATTCTGGGTTGCTTGGATATCAGCAGTTCCAAACCCACACTGAACTTGTGCATAAACAAAAGCTTGTGTTTCAGACAATTAGTGAGTGATTAGAATTTCCTGAGGAGTTGTGAAGATTGATCCACTTTGTGAGCTGCCAGGTCTGGAATACACTGCTCTACATCTCTGGAGGAAACAACTGAGCTTCCAACAGGACAGGAGTCTTCCTTGGAGTAGCTCACTGGTTCTAGGCTGCAGTTTTATTGAATTTTCATTGTGGTGGCTGCTTTTTCTGTATTTCTTTTGTATGCAAATACCTTCTATTTTGCAAAAGATGAATAATTGAGGTTTACTGCAGGTTTAGTATTTCAGGCTGTCCAGTGGCTTTGAGTAACCTTTGTGTAGCTTTCACTGTAAAAGTTTGGAAGCCTGATCAAAACCTGCTTAAAGTTTTGCAGTCTGAGGCCCTTGAGTGTCCCCTCCCTCTCACAGCTCATCAAACCCCTCGTGCTGAGGGTTGTGCTTTGGGCTGGCAATTTGAGGTAACTCCCTTTAGTTTGATATGGAAACAGCAGGAGAGATCTGAACCTAAATTCCCTCTGGGAAATCAGGAATAACCTTTCAAGTATTTTAACTTTGCACCAGGCAGCCAAATTGCAAATGTGTAGTTAATCTTAACAGAGGCTAATTTATTTTTGATGAATTTGAACTGATCTAATTACTAGTTTAGCCTGAAATTTGCTTCCCAGATGTTACTTAATCCTACCTTTAATCTGGAATGCTATTAACATCTATTAATTCTGTGGGGCAGAGTGCTGTCTTCTGCCTTGTTTACCCATGAATGTGGCATAGAGAAAAAGGTCCAACTTCTGGAGCTTTTGGAATTTGATTTTGCCTTGTCCTGGTGTGGAGGTGTCCATACAGCCCCTGGGTTTTGGAAAGGATGCTCCATGGCAATGGCACAGCTGGTAGGAGGGGATGGGCATGTTCTGGGCTGTGGAACAGCAGTGCTGATGGAGCAGTTGGGTGTTGCAGGGATGCATCAGCTGCCTCTGGAGTGTCTTGGCTGCTCCTGGAGCCCTGGAATTCAGCTGCTGTTCTGTGCTCAACCCTCAGTCAGATGTACTAATCTGAGCAGTCAGCACTCAAATGCAACTTTAAATAGTTTGTTTTCCTTTTACAAGTCCTATAAATGATGAGATGAGTGGATCTGAAGAGGTCTCTTTGCATCTGCTCTAAAAGGAAGAAAAGCTGTGATAATCTTAAGCCAGTGTTTTCCCTTTAAGTTTTCTTTTTTGGATGCTTTTTTAATACGGGAAATAAAAGCTAAAGCAGCTCTTTACTAGACATTGAGACAGTTTCTAAGGTAGTAAATACATTTTAATGTTTTCATTATATAAAAAAAAATCCCCAAAATCCCTTGACATACCTAATCCTCCTAACTGCCTAATAAAATCCAGTTATTTGGAGTAGCTTTTGATACAGTTACAGGTGCAGATGTTCTGAACAAGTGTGTAACATGGTGTAGTCAAAGCTTTAAAAACTTAAGCTCTGCTTTTCCTTCAGAACTTTCAGTGACTTTGCTGTGTAAGGGACATGGTTTGAAGTTTGCCCTGAGTTTTCAAAGTACAAAGGAAAAACTGTTCTACTTTGGGATGGATTAAGATTGAAAGTGCAGATTCTACCTAAATAAGTTTATGTGGAAAATAAATGAACCATTAGTGCAAAATTACTGCTAATAATTGTAGCTGAGAACTTGTGGTAACTTCTCTTAATTTAAAAATATCAGTTGAAAAAGCAAACCAATACTTTGCTCCTGACATCTGTGTACCTTCCTACAGCCTGTTTGTCAGGTCCATGTTTCTGGTTTAAACATTTTACTGTTAAAAAAAGTTATTCACAGGCAGAAAGGATTTGTCTTTTGAGGTATTTGGCCTGTAGGGTAGTGAAAGTTAATTGTGAGATGTTTTAGGCAAGTGACTGCAAGTGTTATCAGTGATAAGCTTGATAACTGCTTTGATACACAATTTGAGTATTGGGATTTGCTGCTCTGGCAGGAGTGGATTGGGATTCCTGCACTTGTCAGTGTCTGCCAAGGAAAGCTGAGTGACTGGACAGCGAAAGGCATGAACTGAGACACCTGAAAACAAACACCACTCGAGGCTGAAAGTGGAATTAAAGCTCCCGTTTGGCTGGGCAGGGGTGGGAAAATTAATCCAGTTTTCATCTGGGTGAGGCTTTGCAGGGAGCCTTGCTGGCTCCTCTTATTGCTGGCTGCTCTTGCACAAGCTGGGAGATGATGATGATGGTGATTATTATTATTATTGATTGAAAATTTCCCCCTGGCAGCACAAGCTGAGCATGTGGGCACCTTAGCCCCCAGCCCTGGCCTGGCTGAACTGCCAATTGCTTTTGCCATTTCTCCTGCATCAGTCGTGCTCTCTGTCTGAGGGGCAGGTGGACAGAGAGTGGTTTTCCTGTGTTTGGGCTCTGGTTTTCCATCCAGCATGAGGGTTTGCACCATGTGTGAGTTTTGCAGGCTGTGCTTTGGTGCTGGAGTGGTGCAGGATGAGTCATCAAATTGCTACAATTACACAATTCCCTGCTCATTGTCCTTGTAAATACAACCTGTTTTTATAGGATGGGTACAGGCAGGTTTGGGTTACTGACTCTTTACTCCAGACACTCAGAACATTAAATGAGAGTTTAGGGTGTCTTTGAAACAGTTCTGTAAGGAAGGTGTTAATATGATCCTGCAGTACCTGTTGAGGTAAGGCTGCCCTTAAGGTTAATAAGAACTAACCAGTTACTGCATATTTAAAACCAAACCAAACCCCCACTGAATGTCTCTTGGGATTGCAGTAATTATTACATTGTTTTTCTGGTGACATCAGCTTGCTGCATGGAAATGGAGGCATGCTGGAAAATAGCTGTGAACTTGGACAGAAGTGCAATTGTTTTGTTTCTTATGACAACCTACGTTGAACTAACAGTCAGTCAGTGAATATTTTTGATGTAAATCTTTCTGAGAACGTGTAATACATTATTTCAGAAGTTGTAAAAGCCCCAGAGTGATTTTGCTGTTACAGTTCTCCATCATCATCTTCACAGACTAGGGTAAGGATTGAACTCCTGCCCTGCCAGGCAGGCTCAGGCTGCAGTTTGGACACACAGCTGCCTGTAAAAGGATGTGCCATCACCAAAGGCTCACTGGTGCAGTGAGACCTTGGAGTCCTTGCTTAGTGTTTTATGGAATTGGATCAGAAAAGTAATCCTGAGCTGCTGAGCATTTTCATGTGTAATTTCAGTTTCAGAACAAGTTATGTGCTGTGACTCTGGTCACTGCCCACGCTGACCTGACTTGTGAGGGCCACCAGGGTGATCAGAGGGATGGAGCGCTTCTCCCATGAGGAAAGGCTGAGCAAATTTGGATTGTTCAGCCTGGAGAAGGGAAGGCTTCAAGGAGATTTAATTCTGGCCTTCCAGGAGCTGAAGGGAGAGTGACTAGAAACATGGAGAGAGATTATTTACGTGATTTATTAGTTTCGTGTGAAGTCAGACGTACTGAATACTCAGAGATACACAGTTTTATGCACATATATATATATATATACATACTTTATTTTTTTTAAAATATCTATACACAAGATCCGCAAGTTAGTTTGTAATGAGTTTAAGGTGAGGACTGATACTCTTGAAAGAAAGTTAATGTAGTGGTAGTAATTGCCAATCATCAAAGCATTGGTGATTAAGCAGAGTGATCTGCTTCGTGACTGCTTGTAGTCTTTGGAACCTGCAAAAATAACTGTTCTGGAGCATTTAGGTGAGGAATGGCTTGAGATTTTCCTTCTCTGAGCAGAGGCAAGAGCAGGCAGTTCTAGTTTTGGGAAACATTCTCTGACCAAAACTTTGCAAAGCAAACCCTTGAGAGGTGTCAAACTTAGGGTATGGAAGAGCATTAGGTATGTTCTGAAAGCTTACCATCTGTAACTTGTGGTCGAACTTTAGTTTGTAGCAGCTTGAAACACAAACTGAGGAACTGTGGTGCTGAATTCAGCATGTCTTCCTTTCAACTTTTTGGTGGTTAGTCAGAGGCCAAATAAAAACTGATGCCCTATTTTCAGTTATGAGGGGTTTTTTTCTAATTTTGCCTTCAGCTGTTGGCTCTTGGTAGACTCTTTAAGTATTTTAAGTATATTTTTGTCTGAACTTCCAGCAATAGCTGCACTAAAATAAAACCTGGCAACTGGGAGATTAGCAAGCTAGGTAAGAATTGAAGCATGTTCAGCCTAATTTGTGCAGGTCCCCAGTGCTTGCATAAATAGTTTACTTTAAGCTGAAACAAGCAATTACTAATACAGACATCAAATACAGACATGGCCATGGTCAGCAGAGTAAACCTTCATGTTTGGTGGACAACCAACTGTCCCTGGGGGCCAAGGAGGCCAGTGGAACTTGGGGACATCTGGATTTTTGCATTTCTTCACAGACAGATCTTGAGGAGGGTGAGAAGGAAGGGATTTGGTCCTTCGAGTGAGAGAGGTTCATTCCCATCTTGTGCAGCCTAGGTTAGGGGTTCTTCAAATTAATTTCATATTTGTGCTCCAGGATATTTTTACTTAGAGCTTCTCCATAGTTAGAAGAGGAAAATCCCCTCTTATCCCTGATCAAGTATCAAGATGTTGTTAATAAACATTGTTTACCAGGTTCCTGGGTTAGCAAATGCTGCCCATTTCTCCCCAAGGAGAGGCTCACTTCCATTTGGAAATGCTCTGAAGCGTTTGGCAGTTTCTGGCTCTATTAAAAGCAGGAAGCCATGAGGGGCATGTGCTCATCACTTTTAGCTGGTGCAGATGGCAGCCCAGCTTCCTCCCTTGCTGGCTCCAGCTGTCCCAGAGGGTGGCAGATTCCTCACTTGCCCTGGGAAATGTGTGCTGGGACCTCCAGCAGTCCCTGTGTGGCAGAGCTGGGTTCAGGAGGGGATTGAAGCTCCAGTGCTGTCTACTCCACCTGCAGAGTTTGACTCTGAGGTATCCGCAAGTATGTATTAGTTATTTTGTGTTGGTTCTTCAGCTTCTTCAAAGTCAGATGTGGTTTGCTAAAGGACATCAGAACCTGTTTAGCTGAATTGTTTTAATTGGCTTTGCTTATTTTGTAACTTTAACTGAAATTTCCTGGTGTTTTTTTCCAGAGAGTGGGAATCTTGTGAAAAGTTAGACTGTTGAAGACTTAGCTGGGTCTTTAACTGAGATTGGAATTACTAGTGTAGATTCAAGGGCACTGAGACACAGAAGTTCTTACTTCCTTTCCCTTTCATTAAAGCTCAAATATAAGACTCTCTTCTTTTTTTCAAGGCAACCCAGCTGTTTGTCTTGTTTTGTCCATCCATCCTCTGTATTCTGTGAATCCTTGCTTTGTCAGGGAAAGCTTTGTTATCATCAGAGAAACTTAGCAGTGTTGTGAGCCTTGCTCAGTGCTGAAACTCATGTGTCCTGCCCCAGTTCCCAGGATTTCCTGCTATCACTTCCATAATTGCTCTCCCGATACCGGAGCTCACAGTGGCTGCAGAACAAAGCTGCACCGGGCTGTTCCCCTGCCCAGGCAATTAAGTGACTCAAGGCGCTCCCAACTCCCTGAGCCCCGTGCAACCCAGGCTAAGAGCAGCCTGTCCAGGTTTGATGGATTTCTGCTGGAGAAGGTGCAGCTTTTCCTGCACCTGCTGAGGCAGGGGAGCCTTGTAGTGCCTCACCTGCAGGAAAACATGGAGTGCTTTTGCCCCTCACAACCTCACATCCTTAAAACTGCTGTCCTTGAGACATCAGTTGCTGCCTGGTATCCAAGAATCTTAATTGAAACTGTGATTTATGGAGTTTTAGAATACCTACAATATCTTTGCCTTTGGGGATCTTTCATAGTTCTATTTCGGAAGCTTTTCATAATCTCCAAAGGGAATTATCTCAATGTAATTAGGCTTGTCAGAACCTCTTTCTCTCAAAGTAACTTGTGAAGCTGTTTTTGCCACCGTTTTCTGCACCCCATAGAAATCCCATAAACTTGAGGTATTGTGGAGCAGAAAGACTAAGGAAAGCCTCAAGTGTCTGTGGGACTGAGCAAGGAATGTGGGATACAAATCTCCAGGAAATGAGCTTTTAAACTTGCCCAGCTTGTGGAGCAATGTGTGAATTTTACTGCCATTTCTGGTTACAGTCAATGGAAATAGAGGCTGGGGCTTTGCTCAGTGTAACTCGATTCAGTTGGGTTTTAACAACTGTGAGGCAGCAACAAAACATCCCAGCTTGGACCCGTTGTTATCTCTTGGCTGTGGCTGCCGTTCCCAGCAGGGATGGAGAGCACTACTCCAGGCTGACTAATTAAGGAATGACAGCTGGTTGGAAATAATCATTCCGCTTTTGCAAGAGCCATGAGCAACTTCACAAGAATTCCTGGAAAAAATGAACCTATAAACAAGATGAATATGTAGAAGCTCTGCTTGCACTGTGAGAAGCTGCAAGGTTCTTGTGGGGGTCGGAATCACACCTTGAGAATGTCTGCAAGGGCAGCTTGGCCTTGCTGGGATCGCTGGGATGAGATGTCAGTGCTTCCATCGGGCCTTGCAGTTGTTCAGCAGCAGAGCTGCAGGGAATTGGGGTGAATTCTGTGGTGATGCCACTTCAAAGCCACCTGGGAAACTGGCTGTATGTGGAGGTGGGTGGGGTGAGCAAGAGGTGCTGCTGAGGGAAGGGAAGAGCTGGACTTGGAGATGCCTATCAGTGTTCTTGCACAAGGGCTGGAGCCCAGGAGTCAGGACTGGTGACACCAGCTGTCAGGAATTCTGAAATCCTTCTTCTGCCATCTCCATTCTGCTGGGAATGGACAGGACAGATCAGAGCTGTCTAATTGCTTCTTCCAGCCAACAGGGCAGGATCCACCCATCACCTCCTCATCTCCAACTAGCAGGTTTAAGCGCTGGAGAGAGAGATTGGAGTCTGAATTGGGATGTGTGTGATGGAGGGAATGACCCCAAAATGAAGTGTTTTAAGAGAGAAGCAGAGCAAGTTTATTAGGAAGAGAAGATATAATAGGGAAAACAAAATATGTATTTGGGAGCAGAAAGGGAAAGGATGAAGGATTTAAAAGCTCTAAAATACAGTAAGAAAGTGTAGAATGAGTCAGGGTGGGAAAAGAGAGAACACAAGAAGCTGTAGTAGATGCCATTAAATAAATGCATCTGTCAACTTCCTGGTGAAATATCTGAATACCGTGTTCATTTCCAGCCTAAAAAACAAGCTGTGTTATCTGCCCCCAGAGTCATGGCTCAGATGGTGGCAGGACATGGGAGTGTCTCTGGGCAGCAGTGCCTTTGGAGTCTCCATCTCTGGAGGTGTCCACGGAGATGGCACTCAGTGCTCTGGGCTGGGGATAAGATGGGCATGGGGCACAGCTTGGACTCGATGGTCCTTGTGATCTTTTCCAACCTTAATGATTCCGTGATCCTGTGAGATTCCAAGGCTGTAGCCTCTTCCCAAAGCCTGCTGCCCTCTTCTTCCCCTGGGCAGCAATGGAGGCACAGTGGAATTGAGTAGGGGCACAGCACAGAGGGAAATTCACTCTACAGTCTGCTGGTGTGGAAGTCTGATGGTTTTGGTGACATTTGTGTCCCTGCACTCTGTGTCACAGTGCTGCTGTGCTGTAATTTTATTGGGTGTTCCTAGAATGACACCATGTTTAGGAGGCAGTTCTTAGTCTCCATCCCTGGGAAAGCTGGCAAAGATCTCTGAGGTATTTTCTGATAAAGGGAGAAATGCAATGGCAGAGTCCCAGCATAGCCTGCTGAAGGAAAGTTAGGGGGGATAGGTGGATAAAACATGGGATTTCTGCTGAATTTGCCGACCCAAGCCACCTGTTTGATATTCTCAGTGTTCCTTGCTTGCAGCTCCCAGAATCCACAGGTTTATTTAGCCTTCAGCTGCCAGAGGACATGAGATGTTCCTTACTCATTTAAGGACACACTAATTGGATGCACAGTTAACAACTTATAATCACTCTAATGAGTGTTTTTTACGTATTCATATTGAAATAAAATGAAATCAAAGACACCCTGCATAGTTCCCTGGTGGCACGTTTGCTTTCCAGAATGGTAACTGGTGTGGGCTGGCTGGGTCCCAGTCAGTGAGGGGCTGCTGTGTGTTCCCTGCTGGGGAAGAGCAACCCTTGCACTGGTTTGTGCCCCTGTGAGAGGGGTCTGGTTAGGACTTGTAAATAACTGGGATGGCCCTGCAGAGACTACAGCTTCAAAAACCATGGAAAGTGTGGCTGTCCAGAAACACTAAAATCCATGTTTTTGTAGAGTCACTCCAAACATCTCCTGCCTTTATTCCTTTCTGGATTCCCCTCCAGCTGTCTCCTGGGTTTGTACATGTCATTGTCGTGTGTGTCATGACGGGGTGGTTGAGTCCTTCCATTGCCTGTGGCCACAGTTTTTGTCCTGTCGTCCAAAGCCCATGTGCCACGTGTTTTCCACACCTTCAGAGAGGGCTCAGGTTAAGCTTGAGCCAAGGCAGCTGGGCAGGGGAGGGAGGGTTGCTATAAGCAGGACACTGTTCATTTTCCAAGTTCTTTTCAGTTTGTGCAACACATCCTTATGGAAGAAAGAGGAGGAGATTAATTCTTTTGAGATGGAATTGTGTTTTGAGTGGGGGTAGATGTAGTTTCTAAGGAGTTATCCATAATCCAAGATGGCAGGAGTAAAGGAATTGGGTGATTTACTCCATTGTATGTTTTACCTGAGCTCCTTGTTCTTCTTGAGACAGAAGGGAAGAAGGCTGAAATAGATACAGACAGTGTTTGAGGACACTCAGTTTGTCCTGCTAACCACTCTGCCAGTCCCCTGGGCACGAGGATGGGGAGGGCAGGGCTGGGGGAAGCTGGAACTGCCTGGGAATGAGGGACTTGGGAGCAGGGAGGAGGAGATGGTGGGTGTGCCATGGACAGCAAAAGGGAGCAGCTCATCAACAGCAGGGGCAGAAAGGAGGGAACTACTTGGGGAGAGAAAGGTGAGCTCAGAGAAGCATCTGCAGCTGAAGGTTTATAGAAATGCTTCCATCTTTTGTTGATGAAGGAAAGAGAGGGAAGCAACAGTAAGGAGCAATTCTGATGTGGAGAGAGCACTGCAATAAAGGCAGAGGTGACTGCCAAGGGTTGTAGACACAGCTTGGGCAGAGAATTGCAGAGAATGATCCCTTTTCCTAGAGCTGGGGAAAAAAAGCATATTCTCTTGCATGTAAGTAGTGTATAGTGATTTTTTTTTTTTTTTTTTTTGCCTAGCTGTATGCAATTTAACTTTGGCAGAAAGTGCTAGTTGAATACATTGACAGGTTTAATTGCTTTGGCTTGAGTAGGATGAAAGTGAATTTATTTCCCAGTGAGAAAAGCGTTGAAAGGCTGCATGAAAACCTGTCAGAGGAAATTGAAGCGGGGTTGGGGAGTTATCTTTACAGTAAATGGAATTGATAAACATGTCAGTTAAAAGGGGAATTTATTTATGATACTCAGGTTTTGTGGCCAAAAGTCTTTGAGAATTCCGTTCACTGGGAAAATGAATTTTATCTGTTCAATTGATTTGCTTTTTCATTATGCTTGTAGAGCAAGAAATTGTCACAGAGTAAAAAGCTGAAGTAACATTTGTTCCTTTTTTCCAGAACACATCAGTAATGGAGGATCAGAATGAAGATGAGTCTCCAAAGAAAAATACCTTGTGGCAGGTAGGACTAACATGGATGTAGAATGAGAGGTTCCAGGACTTTGTATGTTCCTGCTTTTGAGAAATGTCTGAATCCTGGGTCTCCATAATTATCCTTGGATGTTATTGGCTGTATCCTCCTGAAATTAGCTCAGCCTTCGAGTAAATGATGATGCCAGTGGATAATCCTCAAGAAATTACCAGTTTTGCTCAGATTTTATAGTTTGTGCTGACCTTGGAAGCACAATGCTCTGTCAAAGCATCCTTGGGAATAAATTTATATTTCTGAGCATGTGATTGTTTAAAAAGAGAAGTTCAACATGACAAGGACTCATGACCCATTTGCTTTGAAGAAGTTTGGGAATATTTTGGAGCTGCCAATTGCTCCCCAGCAGCCCCTTGGCTCCTGAGGGGCTCAGAGGAGCTGGCATCACTCTGAGGCTGTGCTCAGTAATTAGCAGTGGCTCCTGCTGGGGTTTTCTGGGCCATCCTGATGTGGAGCTGAAGCTCCTAGGATTTTAATGAGGCATTCATGTGCGTGTCCCAAACATTGACAGGAGATATTCTGCAAAAACAAAGCCCTCGATTCTCAGTTTTTATTTGTGGACAACCAGTGCAACACTGACCTGAGGGTCTTGAATTCTTATTTTAACCACCAAAATCTGAGCAAAACATTTGTGGAGACAAACTGCAATGTGCCCAGAAACCACTGCTTTGAGCTGGGAAAGGTAGTTCTAAAAACAATTATGTCCCTTGGAGTTTAAGTGTTAAGAGGTGTAAGGGAAGAATTCAAGACTTTCAGTGTAAGTAGTAATTTAGGAGCAAAGCTATGAAAGACTTTGAAAAGTCTTTGAAATTCATCTGTTGTAACTCATTTCTTGAAGAATGTGTTTTAAAATTTAGTTTTGATGATTTCTTTGCATCTTCTTACATGTTCTTCCTTGAGAGAGATTTTATTAAGCTGTTCCTATAGCTTAAATATAAATATAGTGTATATTTAAATATACACTAACATATAAATAATGTTCCTTTTCCAACCCCAGATAAGTAATGGAACTTCATCTGTGATTGTCTCAAGAAAAAGACCATCGGAAGGAAACTACGAAAAGGAAAAAGACTTGTGTATAAAATATTTTGACCAGTGGTCTGAATCAGATCAAGTGGAATTTGTGGAACACCTCATTTCCCGAATGTGTCACTATCAGCATGGACATATTAACTCCTACCTGAAGCCCATGTTACAGCGGGACTTTATCACTGCACTGCCAGGTAAATCCAGGGCCTGGAGCACGGGGCTGCTCTGGGCTGTGCAGCCCCTTGGAACCTCCTCCGCATTCCCATTGTTCCTTAGAGAGCCAGTGCTGCTTCCTGCTGCAGAGAAGGGCAGCAGGGTGGCTGAATGCCTTCTGTGATTAATTGAGTTGGCCACTGGATGCCAGTGTTGTTCCATGTTAAAATAGTCAGACTGGTGTATCCCAAAGAATTAGTGCCGGAATTGGAACTGAGTTGTCACAAAAGTTGTGTATCTGCAAGCTTTGGTTTGAACTCCATTTTCATACAGAAAATGATACTGCAGAGGTATTTTAGTTTAGAAACTCTCACATTTTAATGTTCTTCTGAGCTTCTCCTTAGATGAGTGCATCTGGTTTGTCTACTCTTGTTGCTGACCTGAGAGCAAAAACACTTGTGGATTTTTATTGTATTGTCCAGCCCGGACTCCTCCTTTCAGTTACTCACAACCTCTTCTGACACCCACAAGTGTCAGCCTGTGTTGATATGTTCAGATATGAAATCTGTTTTTACACTTGCTCTATGATTTTTTTCAAAAAATGCAGAGCAGCAATAGTGGATGTATAGAATCTCTAGATTGTAATCTGCTGGTAACGTATTTATTTTTTGATAAGTTTTTGGAAGAAATTGTATCTCTGGAATCTAGCTGCTAGGGGCAGTGATTCATATGATTCTTGGAAAGGGAAAAGTGTGGACATTGTTTGCAGAGTGGGAAATCAGCCTGGGTAAGTGGTCAGTGTGTTCTGTGTGCCCCTGGCAGCCCACTGGCACAGCTTCACCCTGAAGTGTGCGAGCAGCCTGTGATGTTATCCCAGGAATGCGAGGACAGTTCTGAACACTGAGAGTGGAAGAGGCCATGCAAAGCCTAAAAGCTAAATCCTAAAAATCCAAATCAGCTGCTCCTCCTAGGACTGACTCTCCAGACCCTTCATGTGCGAGTCTGATCTTCAATTAAAATTTTATTTTGTTTACTTTTATACCTCAGGGCTGATACAAAGTTATACAGATCTTTCATGTTACATATTTATGCCCTAGAAAATTTTGGGAGCTTTGTAAGGTGACACTTGTTTACACCACATTTGTATATACCAAAATACATCTTTACAACTTCTGTTGCTTGTCCCCTGTGTAAATACTGGGAATTGTTCCCGTATTCAGCCTTCCTTGAAGGTCCTGTGGTGTGAGAAGAACATCTGTCTAAATTTACCCAGGATCTTAATCCCAGCTGATTGAAATCAATCCTATGTTGAGCTGCAGTCACATTAAAGGAGTACTGGAGTACCACTCTCAGGCACATGGAGGGATTTTTGGGGTCATTTTGTGCAGGGCCAGGAATTGGAGTTGATGATCCTTGTGGATCCCTTCCAACTCAGGATATTCAATGATGCCTTTTTAGAAGATAGCTTTCCTTGTCTTGAAGAAGTCAGATTCTTTTGTTGTAAATAGGAGTAGTTTTTGCTCACTGTCCTGACCAATTTTACACTTGTGAGAATGTAGGAAAAATGGAAGAATAGTTGATAGAATCTGGCTTCCTTGTTTTCAGTGACAGAGTGGTAACTGTTGCATGTTTCCTGACCTAAGTGACTGTCTTGTATCTAATGTTGATCCCATTTAGAGAGTTGACGTCCCACATTTGGGTTTCATTTTCATACAAAGTGATATTTATACACAGACCTTTGCAATCCCTGTGAATTTTAATTGTTTGAATTTATTATTGAAATTCAACCAAACCTTCAGCTGCTCCCTCTAATCGACAACAGCTCTTTTTCACCATTTTCTGTTAAACTGTAAAGACTCCGTAGAGGCATAAGGATGGGTGTCATATTTTCCTTTGAAAAGTCTACCAATAGATGTCAAATTCATTTTACTTCAGAAAATGGAAAGGCTTTAGTACCTATTTCAGAAATTTTCTAAAACAAATCCCTGTCTTTTAATGTAAAAGAGGGATATGCAGCTATTTCAGGCCTTAATCTGTCTTAAACTTAGTTCTGCATGTTGTCTGACATAAATCTATTCTTGAGATTTTACTGCTAGCAGAAGTTCACAGGTTTAAATTGCTACATCCAAAAGAGATGTCAACTGAAATATTTACCCTAATTAACATAATAGGATCAGGTCCAAAGCACAGACATGAAGGACAGGGCCACTAGACATACATTATAGTTACCTAAATTATGTAGAATAAATCAATAAATGAGTAAGACTCATATGTATTCGTTTCTGCTGCTGTTCATTTTTATGAAGGCTGTGTGAAATTCAGTGTGCAGTGGAGGACTGCATGAATATACTTTCTTCATGCTCTAAAAAAAACCAGTTCCTTTGATTTGTCAGGACTATTTGAAGCCTAAAGTGGGCTGTCATGAGATAAAATGGAAAATTAAAAAAGGTCGTCATCTCCTGGTTTGAAAGTTTTTTTTCATGCTTGGCCAAGGGGTATATGTTACTAATGAAAATTAAGTTATTCAACATCTCAGGTTCAGGGGAGTTTTGTGGAAAGCAAAATTGCAGGTCCTTTGAAATAAGGAACAGACTTAGCAGTGACTTTTCCACAGGGAAGAATTTCTCTCCAATGTTCCATCTAACCCTGCCCTCTGGCAGGGAAGCCATTCCCCCTTGTCCTGGCCCTCCAGTTCCTGATGCAGAGGAACTTTCTTGCAGCCCTTTCTGACACTGGCAGGGGCTCTGAGGTCTCCACACAACCTTCCCTTCTCCAGGCTAAACATTCCCAGCACTCCCAGCCTGGTTCCATAGGGGAGCTGCTCTAGTCCCTACGGCAGCTCCAAGGCCTTCTCTGGACTTGCTCCAACAGTTCCATGTCCTTGTGTTGGGGACACCAAAGCTGTGATCCCTGCTCCAGGTGGGATTTCAGGAGAGCAGAGTGCAGGGGAGAATCCCCTCCCTGGGCCTGTCCATGCTGCTTTTGCTGCACTGTTGTGCTGATTCTCCCTGCAGGGCAGAAGGATGTTCCAACAGGCAGGAAAGACAAAACCTTGGTCATATTTTGGTGTCCCTGTGTGCACCCACCAGTAACTGGCGCCCCTGCCAATGGCAGTGTTCTCACATTGTTGCCGTGCCCCGAAGCTCTGGATTCTCAGTGTCTTGCAAAGCTGCTTTGGTTGTTTCTGTGCACTCACTGACAGCTCTTCATTTCTTTGTAGAGCAAGGCTTAGATCACATAGCAGAAAACATCCTTTCCTATCTCGATGCCAGATCCCTGTGTGCAGCAGAGCTGGTGTGTAAGGAGTGGCAGAGGGTGATCTCGGAGGGGATGCTGTGGAAGAAGCTCATTGAGAGGATGGTACGCACAGACCCGCTCTGGAAAGGGCTCTCGGAGAGGAGGGGTTGGTAAGTGCTGAGCTCCGCTGCTGCACAGCCTCCTGCACACATCCTCCCAGGGAGCTCTGCCCAAAAGGAGCTTTACAGTGAAGGGGAATTGCTGAGCAACTGATCTCTGCTGGGGCTGGAGGCCAAAGCTGTCAGCTCCCCTTTCTGCTCTGCCTTTGTCCCTGTTCTTTTGTGCTCTCATGTCTGTCACCATTTTTTCTTGCTTAGTCTGTGCAAATTTGGAATTTCTATATTGCGAGGAGAACTGTCAGTTCCATCAGCTCACAAAAAACAGTGCCAGCACATTTGCAGGGTTTTTTCTCAAGTGAAGTATTTCCAATTGTACTTTTTTTTTTTTTTTTTTTTTTTTTTTTGGTTTGGTTTGGTTTTGGGGTTTTTTGTTAGTTGGGGTTTGGTGTTTTTTTGTTTGTTTGGTTCATTGGGTTTTTTTGCTTAAAGTATGAAATAGCAGCTTGGGCTGCAAAAGCCTCTCAAAGAGAAACCCTTGCTGTTTGTGGCAGTGGAGATTTCCTGTCCTTCCCAAGTTTCTGGAGAGCTGTTCTGCTTCAGAAACCTGTTTGCCTGTGCTCTCTAGTGGTGTGCCTGAGCAAAGGCATGTGCAGAGCAACAGGATGGCACAAGGATGAAACTTTGTAGAGCAGGAAATCAGAACTGGAAAACACTTGTTATCTTTTTAACTTTGGACATTCCAAATACTTGTCAAATTGCAAAGTCACAAGAGTTGTAATAGTGATACTAAAAATTCTCCCAGGTATTTCTGAAAATATGTGCTGAGGGTTTGTTTTGGGCAGGCTTTGCATTCCTGTGAAGTTTGAATTCTTTGTGGTATATTGAAAACTGTGTTTCTCCTTCTTTCTAGGGATCAGTACCTGTTTAAAAACAGACCAACAGATGGGCCCCCCAATTCGTTTTACAGGTCCTTATACCCAAAGATAATCCAGGATATAGAGGTAGGTGTTCTGATCTATCCTGTCTGCAGGACAGATACTGGTGCTGATTTTGGGGTTTCAGAGGTGGTGAATGTTGGAGCAATGCATCTGTGTCACTGTTGCTCTTGAGATGATGTAAAAAACACCCTCAGCGGCTCCCTGGCACAGCACAGGTGCGTTGGTTTAGGTGTTAACAGCATCCTTTTTGCAATTTAAAGAGTTTTGGAACCCTCCTGAGACTATGAATTTTAATAAAATATCTGGTTTAGGACACACTACTCCAAGATAATTCCCTGTATTGCTGAATGTTCAGTATATTGGTGATACACTCACTTAGAAGGTGATCTGAGGTTGATGCCTTAAACAGCAATTATTTTAAATGTAACTAATCACTTCTAAAGCACTTGCTGACTGTTGCAAATACAGCTTTGGTCCTCATAGGGGATTTTTCCTCTCTCAAGTGGTTTGATGGGAGCAATCATCAGTCCTCTGGTGATGAACCCACAGGGCCATCAGTGGTACAGAAGTTTCAGATATAAAATTTTGCTTATCTTGTTTTGAGATTTACAGAGCTGGGCTTGCCTTGGCAGTTTTGAAATATTTGTGATAAATCTGGATCATCCCAGTGTTCTGCCAGCAGGAGAAAATGCGTCTTGCTCTGTTTGCTGTACTCACCACAAAGCTCTGAAGTTACACCCAGACTATCATGGATTTATTTCAGGATGGGAAAATATTGGTCTGAAATTCATTAGTGGGGAAATGTGTTTTGATGTTGAAGACAGATGTGAACTAATGGAATCACTGTGTGGAATGGCAAATGGCAATTTATGCTTCTTGGCACTCAGAAAACAAAATTATCCTCAACTCTGAACGCAGCTGTAAAATGGTTCTGCTGGAAGCCATAATGTATTTTCCAAATACCTTTTTATAAACCTTGCTACATCATTTATAGACATTTAAAGAACTGAGCATGAAATACACCTTAGGCAAAATGTGACCAAACTTGATATTTACCTGTGAGCTGAATGATCCACTTAGTTACGGGAGGGAAGATGCATTTTCCCTGTAGGGAATGACAGTGATGCTGCAATGATAAGAAGCCTGTGGGATTAAGAGCTTTTAGTGTGATATTTTCTTGATTTCTGCACAATTCTGGCCTAGTTCTGTAAAGAAAATGGGCAAAAAGCAGCATGAAAACGTTTGCACAGAACACTAAAACAGTTTGGCATTACTGTAACTTGCACTTTTAATGCTGTTCTTCTGAAATTCATTTGTATAAGTGGAACATTTGTGTAGGCACTGTTGTTATTAGAGATGGAAGGACTCCTTAAAGGTGTTCTGAGGGCTTTTGAATTATCCCAATCTGCTCTTTAATGCTTTGGTTCTTTAGTTGCTGTAGATTTGCTTTCCAGTGCACAGAAACAAAGCTCCTGAATTGAATACTTCTTTCTAGGATGAAGCAAGTAGGAAAAACCCAAACTCCTTGTGCTTTTCTCATCCCCAATATCAATAATAAATGTAAAAAATTGTCAGTCTTTGAATAGCTGAGAGTGGGAAAAGAGTAGGATTTAAAAATGTATTGTAGCAATGAGTGTTTCTGCCACAGCAGATTTCCCCCTGCTTGCCTATTCCCTCAAGCCCTCTGAAATATTCCTGTTTGCCAGTTCTCTGACCTGGAGTGGGGTTGGTGTTTGTGCTGGTAGTCAAGGGCCCAATAATTCTTCCACTTCCAAAAATAAATCACCCTTTAAAGTACTTTTCAGAAATTGCTTCCCTAAAGGGCTGTCAAAATAAGCTTTTTAACACTGTTTAAAATGCAGAGAGTGAGTACCAATAACAACCAAACCTAGCTTTAAGATTAACTTTTTCCTCCTCTGCCTGTTTTATTGCTCTTCCACAGTTTTGTGCTTTCTCCATTCTTCCATGTTTCACAGCAATGTGTAGAAGCTCTTAAATAAGACTTTCATCTTAGATGTGATGAAGAATTTTTTGTCTCTGAATACCAAAATGTTTTTTCTTCAAATATTTGCCTGGATCTTTAATTAAAGATCTTCCTGTTTCTGTCAGAGGATCAGAGTTTAGGGAGCCATATTAGCATTTATAGAATTCTATACATGTTGTTAAAAACAAATCCAGAGGATGGGATTTTTTTAATACAGTTAAATATATTTGATGTAGCACAAAAAATCTTGTCATTTGGTATTTTACCACAAAGATTGACCAAATCCCGCTAGATTGTTTCCAAGGGTGAGAGTTAGGAATTTATTGCAGCTGGTGCTAAATTGGGTTGTAGGCAGAGATAAGCTCAAAGCAGAATGTGCTCTCTGATGTCAGAATTTGAAAAATAATCCCAAACCTGAATTAACAATTGGAAGGAAAAATGAGGAATGATAAACAGCAAATTTTAATTCTTTCCCTTGGGCTCTACTTGCATTGTGTGTCAAAAGTTCATGCAACCACAGAGTGGTGGGAGCTGAAGGTAACATAGGCAGGGGTTTGGCAGAGGGAGCTTCCCTTGCCTCTCCAGAAATGTGGTGGTACCAGTGTCTGTTTACTTCACGCCAAACACATTTTAGGAACATAATGTCACTTCTGAAGTCATTTGATTTGAAAATAAGAGGACATTTAGAGATCAGAAACCAAATTCTTGGAAAGAGATGGTTACTCCCCACCTCCACTGTGAAGCCAAATATTTAATTAGGTTTCATTTCACAAGAGGTGGTCCAGTCCCTGCAAACCTCTCCAAGTCACACGTTGAACTGACAGGGTTCTTTAGGAGCTTTTTTTAAAGAGAAAACCTTTTTTGACTTGGGGGTTTATCCTAGGAAACTGGACTTGGTGTGAGACCTTGTTTGTGGAGGGCCCCGGCTGGAATGGGGTGGCCATTCCCATGGGGAGCTGTCCTTGGGCACAGAGCCAGGCTGGGAGGGTTAATCCTGCCGACTCCAGAACCCCAAGTCCCTGGAATTTTTCCATGTTATTTGTGAAGCGTGGCCAACTATTGTGTTGTCCCCTCAGGATCAGCACAAGTATCTATTTCTGGTGCTGAGTTGAGAAGACTTTATTTCATAAGTGTTCTCCTTATCTTGAGGCACATGGTGAGTGCCCTCAGTTTGTTTCCATGGAGACTTGGGTCCACCTAATTAAGATGAGAATAAAAATGTGGTTTTTTCTAAGACTTTAGAAAGATGTGATGCCAGGCCATCAGATAAACACTCCGTGTTCTTCTGATTTCTGGAAAAGTTTCGGTTTTAGGACTGGAAGTGAAATTTTAAAGCCTTGGGACAGTTTGAAAAGGGAAAGAAGTTGGTTCTTGTGCTAAGTCCCTGCCAGCACTGGGACTTGGTTGTTTATGAAGATTGCAGGGTATAATTTCTGAGGGAAATGAGTTTGTTTAGTACTGCTCTTAATTATGATGCTGGAGAAATTTTATGTGCATGTGTGGGGAGAATCTGGTCAGCATTATATGCCTAGAAATTTTTTCAGTCAGCCTTTGAAATCTCTATTCCACAGGTGCTTTCCAAAAAGCATTTCTTAAAGATGAAGCTGGCCAAGGAGAGGGGAGGCTCTGGAGCAGGAGGGACCAAGTTCTTGTGGTGCATGGCACAGATTGCAGCTCTCCTCTGAGCAGGGCAGAACTCTCCCCTCAGCTGCCCTGGCCACGGGCTGGGGCCCTGGCTTGGCTCCTTTGGTTCCCTTTGCCCCACGGCACTCCTGCTTTTTAACTCACAGGGGCTGGAGAGCAGCCCTGGAAGGGGACCTGGGGGTCTTTGCTTATCAGAGCCTCTGAATTTGATCATGAATGGAATATTAAGCCCTCTCTGCCCTGGTGACACAAGTTCATTTACTTGTGCCTTCCCTCTGCCATGGTCAGGAGGGATTTTCCTTTTTCCCTTTGAGGAAAGTATGAGAAGAACAAAGGGTTGGATTTTCATGGCCTAATGCGTCAGGAGAAATCCCTACATACGTAACAAATGTGGATGTTCCTTTTTGCTGTCCCATTTGTCCTGCAGGAAAATTGTGTATTCAGAGGGAACAGAAACTCCTTGGTTTATGGGATTAAGATAAACCCACTTACTCTGCAATAACATTCACAAGGATAAAAATGCAGTTGTTAGCCAAGGAGCTGAACACAGTGGTAAAAAAACCCTGCTCCTAGTAGATTATCCTTAACACTTCCAATGTATAGTTAATGTTCCAGCTGTTAATGCAGATTAATTGCATTTTTTTCACTGTGCATATTCGCACCAATGAATATATTCTGGCATGGTCAAGGCTTGGCTACACCTCTGTATCTTGGACTATTTTCTGTTTGTACTTTTCTCACTAAATGCCTTTCTTTCTTTCAATCCATTTGTGCACCACTTCAGCTGCCAAATGGCTCTCCTGCTGTGGCAAATGCTAGGTCTTCCCTTGTACGTCCAGATTTTGTTGGTTGTGCAGCATTTGTGAGCTCTTCGCTGCTGTTGCTCTGGTGAGCTTTTAGGAGAGTGTGAGAAACTGTGGGTGTGAACTCGGAGACTGTTCTCCCTTTTATTGGGGAAACCTGAGTTCAGAGGCAGAGAAGATTTTTGAGGGCATCTGTAGAAAATGCAGCAGTGGGTTTTGGTTGTCTTGGTGCAGGTTTGGAACCATAAATACACAAACTGTGGGATTCTTCAGCCCTGACTCCCTGACGCTCGTAAGAGGCCACAGACACAGTGATCTCCTCACCCCTCATACCTGCTGTCCTCCCAGCTTGGTGTATCCAGTTAGGATCTCTCCTGGCAGGAGGATGCAGATGAAGACTTTCACTCCCTGCACCATGGAGCAATGACCAGAAATTCCCTGTAGCAGAAGCTTTCATGTGGTTGCCAATTCTTCATTAACCGTGTTCCTCTCGGAGGGTCCTCCAGTTGCCCACCCACTCAGTCTGTTCAGTCATCCCAAATGTTATTTCTCTGGATGTGCACATCTGGTTTCACTCCACTGCCCAGGGAAGTGCTGCTGTACTTTCTGTGTGTCATGGCTGTTTTCCCAGCATCCCAAGAATTAAGGCAGCGTGAGGGGATTTTACAAGTTCTCCAAAAACAGGCACTGTTTTCCCACAGTAGCCACACCACATAATGGCTATATGGAATGACATCTCCTCACAGAACTGAACTGTGCACTTGCATGTACCTTACTGCCCTCACAGAGGTACACAAGACTTTAGTTTCCTTTATCTGAAGCCAGCATTTTCTTATGGGGAGCAGCTGGAGTAGCTTCCTATAGTGAGCCTGTGAGAATTGAGGCAGCTCGTGTCCCCAGTGCCTGGTGAGCAAACTTCCACTGCATGCTGCTCTGTTTGGGGAGCTGTGACCAGCAGCATTTCTGATCTGAGGGGTTCCCAGTGTATTCTGGAGCTGTTGGGAGTGGCTGGCACAGGGAGATGAAGTGTGGAAGTGCTCACAGAGCCTTCACAGCTCCTCTGGCACATGCTTGGTGCAAGCTTAGTGCAGACCTTTCCAAGAACAGGGCTTTGGGGAAGCTCTCCCTTAAGACTATTCAGAACTGAGTATCTGAACAGAAATAGTTTTTAAAACTATTTAAATTGGCTGACTGGGATCTCTGATGCCTTATCCCCTGTGCCTCTGGTGTTACTATTACATATTTAAATCTGCTGCCTTCAGATATATAATTATATTGGCTCCTGCTGTTGATGCCTGCAGTCCTCTCCTGTTTCTGAGGGTCAAAGGCGTTGATGAGCTGCAGTCGTGCCCTCCTAGCCCAGATGAGATAAAGCTTGGGAATTGCCTGTCCTTCCCTCCTCCAACCCTGCACTGCATGCTGAGCAAGGAGATGAGCTGGGCTGATCTCTCCAGAGCAGTGCCAGCTTTTGGCCCAGTTCCCAGTGTGCCAGTCAGCAGGGCACAGGCTGGCCAGGAAAGCTGATCCCAAATTGACACCCTCACTTTCGTTGGTTTCCCCACCAAATTGGAAGGGAATGAGGGGGGTGAGTGATCTGTCAGCTGCTCCTCTAGAAGCGTCTCTTCATATTTGTGATTTAGACAAATTCCTGGGGCACATCAGGTTTTTATTAGGACTGGGTATAATTCTCTCCAAATTGCATAATGGGAGACAATTTAAGGAGCAAACAAGTGGAAGACAAAGTGGAAAGTCAGTTTTCCCTTGAAGCAGACATGTTTTCCTAGAATTGGGATGTCACACTCCACTTCTGTCTTTACTGAGGGTTCAGTCAGTTTTAATCTAGGAGGAGCTGCAGATGTGCCTGCTACTGCTTTGGAAGTTAGGATTACATAATAAATATGCTTTTCCAAACAAACTGCCAGTCTGTCATCTTCTCCCCAGGTTTCCATGCAGTATTTGGGGAGGATTGCAGGGAAATAGCTAAACAGATGGCCTATTCTGATGAAAGCATCCCAGCCTGCCCAGGTGCTGCAGGTGTTGGCCTGGAGTTCTGGGCACACGTTCTCTTATGGTTGTATTAGGATCTTCCTATCCAAACCCCCACATTTCTTTGAATCCAGCATTGATTTTCCAACAAGGACTAAAGCTGATTAAGACCTGAAAATCATGCTGGTTCTGCTGTGAAATAGTTTGCAGTTTTTTAAGGTGTATCAGGTCTCTCTCCTTAAAAATACCTTTCAGAATGAAAATGTTGAGAATTACTTTTCCACAGATTTCAAGTGGGGCGAGGAAAGCAAGTGTAGGTTATTTGAAACCTTATAGTTCCTGTTGAGTTTTATTTTTATCAGGATTTTAGTACTTTCAGGGGGGTTTCATATCTCAACACCTCTTTCCAAGGTGTGTAAGTACAATTAATGGGTGATATGGCTGGGTAGGGGAAGGGAAGACCCAGGAAATCCCTTCACCCACATGTTGGAATCAGCAGTTCTGTCATGTTGGTCACCCAGGTGAGGCTAGACAAGGCACCGTGAGAGCTCCTGGTCTCATCTTTGCAGATTTTGTTGGTTGGTCACATAAATGTAGGGGGAAATGGTTCTGGAATGTATCTCTCTAATGGCTCCTTGCAAAATTTTCATTAAGGCTGGTTGACCATGGTTTCCTCCGTAAACACAGCTTTTGACATGACAAATAACAGAAGTGCTAATGGTAATTCATTGTGGTTTGTGTGTCTTTATTGGGAGCAGGAGAAGAGATTTGTTTTATGTCCTTCAGATTCAAAGATGGTGTGTGTTAAAGTTGGAAGCTGGGGGGTGTGGGACAGTCCTGGTGCAGCCTGAGGCCCAACTCCTGTTTTTGCCCTCTGGTCAGACTATAGAATCCAACTGGAGGTGTGGGAGGCACAACTTGCAGAGGATCCAGTGCCGCTCTGAGAACAGCAAAGGGGTCTACTGTTTACAGTATGATGATGAGAAGATCATCAGTGGCCTACGAGATAACTCCATTAAGGTGAGCACTTCCCTTTGTCCTTGCCCTGGCTGTGAGTGGGGTTCTGCCCTGGAAGCAGCCTGTGCTTCTTGGTGTCTCTTCGTGGGACACTGGTTAGTGAGGGTGGGATGTCTGAGCCTGGCAAAGTCCTCACCTGCACTCTGCTCTGGAAGCCTGGGGCACTGCCAGGGATCACGTCCATTAACTACAAAGATTGCCCTGGCATCAGTGTTCCCTCAGGAGAGGGGAGGTCTCTGTGTACCACTGGCCTTGGCTGTGGCTGTTTCATTGTCAGGACTTCACTTCCATGCTCATCCTCCCTGGCGCTTCTTTGGCCGGACAGGATTTGATCTACTCATGGTGCTTGGTTATTTTTCACTGTTCTCTCAAAAACTTACATCAATACTTCCTAAAGCTAAAGGGAAGGACAGGGCCCCCTGATGGGGGTCTGGGGTCTGGTTTTCCTCCTTCCTTCGCAGCTGTGACAATGTTCAAGTCTCAGACCATGTTCTTGATCTTGATAAGCCATTTACCCGTCTTGTTTCTAACAGATTTGGGACAAAACAAGCTTGGAATGTTTGAAAGTATTGACGGGACATACTGGCTCAGTTCTTTGTCTGCAATATGATGAAAGAGTTATTGTAACTGGATCTTCAGATTCTACAGTGAGGTGAGTGTTAAGTTCCTGTACAAAAATAACTTGAGTTTCAGGGCTGGGAATATTTTCAATAATCTCTAAATATCAGAAAACATCCCTAAGATTAATGTGATATTTTGTATTCCAGAAGCAAGATACTCATACTTGGCAAAGGATCATATTAAATAATCTTTCTTCAAAATCTATTTTGTTCTTTTAGCATTAGGAATTTTGAAGGAGTATGACCTGTGGGATTCAAGGCATATCCTGAAGTTTTGGAGTGGCTGATGGCCAGCCATGCAACAATTTCTTCAGTTACAGTTTCTTTTAGTGCCCTCTGACACGTTGCAGTTGTGACTCTTACTGAGAGGGTGTTCAGTACACGTGGAGCGTTGCCTGACTTGCAGTTCTGCTGGCAGTGAGGACACTTCCAGCAGCCGTCTTCCTGCCTTGCCTGAGCCCTGCCAGGGGTTAGCCAGCCAGAGCTCTCCCGTAGAGACTGGGGCAGGCTTGTGCCTGTTCTCACCCTGCAGAGCCATCACTTCCCTTGGGATAACACTCCTCTCTCCCACAGAGTCTGGGATGTAAATACAGGGGAAGTTCTGAACACGCTGATCCACCACAATGAGGCCGTGCTCCATCTGAGGTTCAGCAATGGGCTGATGGTGACATGCTCCAAGGACAGGTCCATCGCCGTGTGGGACATGGCCTCCCCCACGGACATCACCCTGCGCCGTGTCCTGGTGGGACACCGCGCTGCTGTCAATGTGGTGGACTTCGATGACAAGTACATCGTGTCAGCCTCGGGGGACAGGACCATCAAGGTCAGTGGCAGAGCTCTGCTCCAGGCCCTTTCTGGTGTCTCTCAGTGAGCAGTGTCCTCTTGCTGGCTCTTGGTGACTTTGGGCACACAACTGCACTGGAATATTTTTCATGGAAAAGCAAAGCCCATTTGCTGTATGAACTCTTAGTCTCCAGATCAGTTGCTCTGTTGAATGTGGCACATCCTGTGACTTTTTCCAGTGGTATTTTTAATTTCACTTGGCAGTTCTGTCCAGACATGAAATTCCTCAGCAGTGCCTTTCCTCACCGTGCCTTCCGAGCAGCTCAGTCAGGCTGTGCCATGTTTGAAGGATTCAGAGGCTGCATTTGAAGGCTGTTACATACCAGAAGATTTGAGTTACCCAGAGTGCACTAATGTAACTAAGGCATTTCCACCCTGTCCTCTGTGAACCAGAGCTGCCTTAGCCTGGGCCAAGAAGTTCTTAGTGTTCCATGTCCAAATCTCTGCCAGGGATCCTGCTGCACTCTGTGTTGGAAAATGAGCCACATTATACTCTGTGTTACAATTTCAATTACAGTTCATTAAAAATGGGCAAAGTTGATTGAATCCTTTAAGGTTAAGACCAAGCTTAAAGGCCATTTGGACCTTCTCTTACTAAGAGCTTCCTAATAATTTCTTTGGTAAAAAAGTGTGAGGGTTTTGTGTTTGCCACCTCCAGTTTTAAAAATGATTTTTAACTTAGGAAGTGTAATCAAGGTTTAGAAACCATTTGGAGCAGTCTTTGCCACCTGAAAATATTTTAGATACAGCCCCCAGCTCTTCTCAGTGCCATAGCAGTGCCTGTGCCTCTGTCCCTGCTGGGTCCCCACTGGTGCCCGGGCCCTGCTCTTTGCCTCTGAAGATGCTCTGTGGGTTTTCACTCCTCTGTCAACCTCAGGCCACTCTGTCTGTGAATTCCTAGTGGCTTCTCGTGCGGTGCAGAAGCCCTGTTTGCTGCAGCTCTCAGGGAGTTTGTCCCCTGTCCCCAGGTGTGGAGCACCAGCACGTGCGAGTTCGTGCGGACCCTGAACGGGCACAAGCGCGGCATCGCCTGCCTGCAGTACCGGGACCGCCTCGTGGTCAGTGGCTCCTCGGACAACACCATCAGGTGGGTGCCACCAGCTGCTGTCTGTGAGTGACAGGGGCCTTCTGTCCTGAAAACAGGATTTCCCTCAGTTCTGATGCTGAAAAACTTCCTTGGCGTGGCTTTCCATTGGAGCAGATGGTTTCTGAATGGGGCTTACCTCAGTGTGGGAGTAAACATTTCACAACCCCATGAAAGAGTGGGACACTGAGGTTTCAGAGTGAACAAAACCTCTTCTCTACAGCTATATCCCCTTGTCGTCTGCTGGGAGAGATGGGGAAGACATTGCTCCCTGGTTTTCTTGCTTTCTGAACTTCTAATCAATGGCTTACAGAGAACAGAAAAAACTCTGTTAGAATTTCCCAGAATAACACACATCTGAGCTTTACTTGCATGTGATTCTGAATGATTACAATAATTTTAATATCTGTACTGTAGCTGCTCTGAATGGCACTTTTTAAAGCAAATTACATACCTCCCACAGCAAACCAGCCAGTAGATGCTTAACCCTGGGTGTAGGAATCAGCCTTTCTCCTGTGTTCTCCCCAGGCTCTGGGACATTGAATGTGGTGCCTGTTTAAGAGTGTTAGAAGGCCATGAAGAGCTGGTTCGGTGCATCAGGTTCGACAACAAGAGGATTGTTAGTGGAGCCTACGATGGGTAGGTCTGAAAGCAGTTCCCAAAATTTAGCCTTTCTCTTGTGGGTCTCTCAGGAGTCTGCAGACCATTTCTGTGGGGCTGATGGCAGGACTCCAGAGCACTTCTGGCTTGCTCAGTGTCTGCAGTGCAGTGTGGATTCATGGCAGTTACATCCATATCCAAATTCTCCATTTTTTTCTCTGCCTGGAGAGTTACTGAAAACAATTCAGGAACTGGGTTTGGCTGTAGCCTTTTATTTGCTCAGTGTCTGCCTGGGGTTGGTGGGCCCAGCTCCATTCCCACATTGCAGAGGGGTCTGTGTGTGCATTGTCAGCTTGTCTGTCACAGCCATCACAGAGCCATCACTGGAATGGCTGCTGCAAAGGCACCCAAAGCTACCTGGCTTTTACGAGCTTGAGCATTCGTATTTCTCACAGTGTGCTTGATCCTGAGGAAGTAGCTGTAGCGAAAACCTGGCAAGCTTTCTGGGGCTTTGGATGTTATTTTCTATGTTTTCATAATGACTTTCTTCTCTTACTTTTAGGAAAATTAAAGTTTGGGACTTGCAAGCTGCTCTTGACCCTCGTGCCCCAGCAAGTACGTTATGCTTGCGTACGTTAGTGGTAAGTAAAAATTAATTAATTTGGAGTAGTCAGGGGTGTTTTAGTGCATTATTGTGGGAATGTCAGGATGGTTTATGAAGTCTAGAGTGCTTAAGAATGAAGAAAAATTTATTATCATATCCTGAATGATTTGCATCTGGCCTTAAATGAAAGATCAAATTTTTCTGGTTTGAGATTCTCCGATACTCTTAAAAGAAGAAGAAATCATCATGATACTTTATCAAATCACTCTGGTTATTGGTGTGTGTCCCTAATATCACTGTAGGGCTGCTTTTAAATTTCCTCTTATTAACAAAGGGGCAAGAATCTTGTGAGCCTTTCCCAAATTTTTTTCCTAACCCTTAACTTTGGAAGGAAGAGCTGGGAAGGGGGGAGGAAGTTGAGTCCAACAGATTGCCACAGGAACTCTCAGCTCTTCAGAGGACAGTCACATTTAAGGCTTAAGTTGCTTAAGGTATATTTTTCTTTGTAATGAGGGCTTTGGCTTATGACAGCAGACTTAATTAAAAATAGATGAGGGAATTAATTCCTTGTTCTTTCCACCCAAATGTGTGTGGAACTTTACTTCGGGAGTCAGTTTGACAAGCCCATAGCAACTCAGAGTCCTTGACTGTAGGTGATGCATGTGCTTGGCATTTCCAGCTCCTGGAGAAGTGCTTATGTGGCTGGAAATGCTTCTCCTTTTTCTTTCTCTTAGTAGTCGTGGTATAGAGATGAGATTTAACAATTCTTTTATTTAGTTTTGGTGAAAAAGTTCTTTGTGTCTATGTTCTGTGGGTGTCCTGTAGCTCAGGTTGGAGTTTGTGATCACTTTGCCAGCTTGGGTTGTTCTCCAATAAAGGCAGAGTCCTCACTTTAAATGTAATGAGTGTGGATAAGCTGGACTAAAGGGAGAACCTCTTCTGGGTTTCTGTGCCACTTTGAGATTTGTTGGAAGAGGTGCTGGAGCATGTGCTCCCCTTTTTATGGCAGAGTTTGAATTCCTGGCTGCTGCTGTGTGAGTGTGAGGATCCTTTCAGCAAGGTGGAGCTGTGATGTGCTGTTTGGGGCTGCACAAAAACAGCATCAGCAGAGAATTCTGCAGGAGAAGGAGCCCGGGCAGAGCATCAGTGCCAGCCAGGGGCCAAAATTGCTGCTCCTTGGTGGACAGACAGCTTCCATCTGGAATAATCTCAGCCTGTGGCTGGGCTGGGCCCACTGAGGGAGGCTCAGGGTACAGCACTGAATTTGGGAGCAGTGTGTTTTCTGTAAAGAATTTACATACAAAAGCAGTTTTTCTTTGATCTGTGTATAATTATTAAGGTTTTTTAGTCAGCATAGCAGAGTTTGAACATACCTTGTGTGTCCAGATCCCTGTGATACCAGTGCACTGCCATGTTTCCCTCTTGCCTTGCTGACTGCTTGCTTCTTGCCCACAGGAACATTCAGGACGTGTCTTTAGGCTCCAGTTTGATGAATTTCAGATCATTAGTAGTTCCCATGACGATACAATTCTGATTTGGGATTTCTTAAATGTGCCACCGAGTGCCCAGAACGAGACCCGCTCTCCATCTAGAACATACACCTACATCTCCAGATAACAGTCTGCACTTTACTGCCCTCAGAAGGTAAGGCTGGGTCTGGGAAATGTCTGAAACACTCCCTCTGCCTGCAGCTCGGCTTAATGAGGTTTTCCTTAAGAAAATAAAACCTTTTTATGCCACTTCTTTCCCTATCTAGTCTTGGTGTGGTCATGCTCCAGCATGTCTTGTTGGCTTCCCCCTTCTGTAAGCCCTCATGGTTATAATTGGGTGTTCAGGCATGTTAAAAAGAGCTGTCATGTATTCACAGCGTTGCTGGGAATTGAGGAGCTTTGGTGTATGGCACAGACATTCCAGCTGTCCCATGAGTGGGAGCTGGCTGTGGGGAGCTGTGCAAGGAGCAGTGCAGGGCCTCTACAGGGATCTGAGCCTGGGGCAGGAACAGCAGCTCTCTGAGGAGCACAAGTGGCAGGGAGAGCTCTCAGAGCCCACCTGCACAGCTCAGAGCTGTCTGAAACAGAGCCCAGAACTCGCTGGAGTTTGGTTCCCTTTCCCAGTCACTCAGTCAGTGCTCAAAGCCCTTTGTTGGGGGTGTGGATTCTTCTCTCTGCCAACAATTGCACTTCAAACTACACCTACCTGTGAGTGCTGGGGCTTGGAAACACAGGCACTGCCTTCCAGAGCACAGCAGGCTCTGCCAGTGCTTCCCAGGAATGGAGACACCACAGCAAGAGGAGCTGGGAGTGACATTGCCCCAACAGGAAGGATTTACTTTATTTCTAGTAGACAGTGAGTACTTTGCTTAAACGTGGTGTGCAAAGCCTTCCTGCAAGAAAGGATTTTCATTGTCTCTCTGGATACATTTGTCCCTGCTGTGGCAATGTATTCCTCAGGTTTTTTTCGTTCTTTCAGGACCTCTGTGTCTGGCTGGGAAATCCCTTCCCTTGCACACTTTGAGGTGCTTCTGCTAAAAGATGAGTTTTCTTTCACCGCAGGAAAGGTTAGCTGCCTTCCCTGCTACTGAGCTCCTTTTAAAAGCGCCAGGGCAGCCTCCTCTCTGGATCTGACACTGGGATCTGTTGGCACATTGCTTTGCAGGGTCTGAGCCAGCAGCTGGCCATTGCCAGGCCTCTCAGCTGTACTCAGGCCCTGCAATATGGAAGAGCTCTAATGCTGTGAACATGGGCCATGTGCAGAATCTCAGCTAAACCTCCCCTTCCCAGCAGGTTTCAAGAACCCTGCTGCAGGGTTAGCTTAGTGAAACTCATGGAATGGCTCATCCTGCCTGAGGCAGGACAGGGACACCTGGAAAGGCTGCATTTTATAAACAGTCTCCATCTGCCTTCCAGTCCTGCATCAGTGCTTGCTTCTGTTAACTAAAATGATAATTTGAGATGGACAAAATCTGTTTTTAAATTACAGATTTGGCATGGGTCTTTAAAAGCAACATATAGGATGTCTTAACCACAAAAGAAACACAGAATCATAGACTATCCTGAGCTGGAAGGGACCCACAGGACCATCAATCCAGCTCCTGGCTCTGCACAGACCCCAACAATCCCCCCTGTGCATCCCTGGCAGCGCTGTCCAAAGGCTCCTGGAGCTCTGGCAGCCTCGGGCCGTGCCCATTCCCTGGGGAGCCTGGGCAGTGCCAGCACCCTCTGGGGGGAGAACCTTCTCCCAAAATCCAGCCTGGCCCTGCCCTGGCCCAGCTCCAGCTGCTCCCTCAGGTCAAGAAATGAGGAGTTGTATAAAATTCCTGTCATTCCTTGAGCAGCACCGTGCTGGTGTCACTTGGCCACGTGGCTCCATCTTTGGGGTTTGCCAGGGCAGTGGGAGATGCTTTTGGCAGGGGGTTCTGCTGCTCACATCCTGCACACTTGGCAGTTGAGCACAGCTCAGTCTCCTGGCCCAGGAGGCACAGCTGGGACTACACAGGCCCCAGGTCCTGATGTTGGTAATGACAGTCCTTTTACAGCTATTTCCTCTACTGCAGAGATGCTGTGATGTCACTTTTTGACAGGTTTGTTCTGACTTCAGAATCCAAAACCCCTAAATCTACATAAAGTTATGGTCAAACAGCTAATATTTCATCATGACATTTAATGAAACAGTTTTATAAGCTTTCAAACATCAGTCTTGCAAGTTTGAAGCAGCCCTGCACACGTTTTTACAGGCTTTGCAATGTGAGGCTCTTCAAAGTGGATCAATTTTGACAGTCCTGGCAGTTGGCTGTGAGAGTTTTATTGCTTTCTGTTGAATTCCTGTTGTTTATTGTAACATGATAAAAATTGTTACCATATGATAGTCTAATATTCTGGTATTAAGCATTAGGTATTGGGCTGAGGGAAGGGAAGTCAAGAGCAAGTTCCTAATGATGTTTTAACCTTTCATGTGAATGTCATATCAGAAGAGGGAAGTTCTCCTTAGTCCATTAAAGATGGTTTTGGGAAGTGGCAGGTAAAATCAAAGTTCAGATTTAATTACACTCAGACCTTACACTGCCTCCAAGCTGATAACAGAGCCATCAGGCTGAAAATGGGATTATCAAAGTATCTGAGGGTTTTGTCTGTTTTCCTAAAAGCTGCTCATGTATTAAAGCAGATGAACTTGCCTCCTGTGCAGAGCTCTTCCTCTGCAGTGTGAGGAAGAAAGAACAATCCCCTGGCCATTTTGGGGTGGGTTCAGGGGGCTGAGCTGGAGGGTCCCTGGCTGTGCCTACCAGAGCTGGGCCTGTGGCTTTGTGAGACAAAACTGCCTGTGGGTCACTGCCAAGGACCAGAGCCATGCAGAGCCTGGCTCTTGCTGCAGTGGCACTCAGAGCCCGGCCCAGAGCCCTGGGGCAGCTCCCTGCAGGAGGGGCTGCACTGGGGAGTTCCTGGCCAGTGGCCCTGGCTGTCCTGCACGAGTGTCACCTCCTGCACGTGCTCTGCCCTTCCCCTCTTAGCCTGGATGCAAAGGATGCTGTGGGCCTGAGCCCCTGGGGATGCTGCTTGCTCTGTGCCTCCTCTCAGTTCTCTTGTCTTTTGTCTTTTTCAGGGTTCCACAGTCTTGAACTACTGGATTTTTGGCTACTACATGCCTGAAGATGATTGACAGCTAAAGTCAGAATTGGTTCTAGATGCTGTGTAGATGCAAAGCAGCACAATTCTATATCTAAACTTCTTAATCTTTCCTGCTCTCAGTGGTCGTCTTTGAATTTGCTACAAATTCACTGACTTGGAGTAGATGAGTTTCAGAAGCCTATCCTTCCCTGCTGTGAGAAATCCAAAGCTTCACATGTAAATTGTCCGTAGAAACTGAACTCTGATGGCTTGTTTTTCAGATATAAATCAGAAGTCAAGAAAGGACTTGGCCTAATTTATATTGCTTTGCACTTTTGTCTGACTTTAAAGGAAAAAAAAAAACATTCTCCAGTGAAATTTGGGTGCCAAACACATGCCCAGAATGTACAGAGCTTTGCTTTCCAGTCACCACTGTCCTTTAGGCGTTCCCCATGGCAAGTTCAGAGCCCGTTCTGTTCCATAGGTGTACGTTGGACTCTTAGAAATATTTCTGAGCTGCTCAGTAATATTTTTGGATTACAGTTTACTTGTTTCTGCACCAATAATTTCTTTTAAATTAAAGATTCCCTGTAATTCAGGCTAGGTTATCTGAACTAGTTGTATAGCACTGTCTTTTCCTTTGCCCTGTGCTCTGTACTCGCTGTCCTGTGCTTCCTGATGTTTGCTGTAGTCCCCCTCCTTCCCTGTGTGCTTCCCTCATCTCGGATACTGTGTAAGCATGTAGATACCTTGTACATACAGCAGAGCCTCTGGTGCCAGCCTCAGGGTGTCCTGACACTACACACTAACACTCAGCGTGGTGGCACTTGGCAGCAGGATGTCCCAACCCCTGGCACTGGTGGTGACATTATTACCTAGACACTGTCTCTGCAAAAGGAGGTTTTCAGTATTCATTAGTTGGGTTTTTGTTTTGGTTTTTGTTTTGGTTATTTTTTGGTTTTTTTTTTTTTTTTTTTTTTTTTTTTTTTTTGGTTTTTTTTTTTTTAATGGGAGCTACATATTTTAAAATGTAATTTCTAAACTTTTTAAAAATTAAAAACTGTTTAATTTATGTTCTGTATCTTATATTTTTGTGCCGCGGGATTTGCAGCTGTGTGTCTGATACCAGTGGGGCCTCACAGCCCCTGCTGATGTCCTCGGTAGCATTAGTTTGGCTGCTCAGTGGAGAAGATACCATGGGCCAAAGTTCCATTATTTATGTTTCATTTGTGACACTTCCTGATGGTGAGAGGAGCTCGTTCCAGTCACTGCTCTGCTTCCTGTGCCAGTTCCGTGCTGGTGTCCCAGGAGGATCGGCTGCCGCGTCCTGGCTCCTCCATGCTTTTTGTGAGGGAGCCTCCATAGCTGCTTCTTCAGTTCTCACAGTGTCCCCTGTCATCTGTGTGGTCTCACAAACCCCCTGCGTTGTCCTTGGCCAGGAGGAGATGTGGAGCAATGCGAGTGGAGTTTCTGTCGCGGCGGCCCCGTGCCTCTGTGCCCGCGTGCGTGGGGGTCCCAGCTGTGCGGGGAGGGCTGGGCTGGCACGGGCTGTGCTGCCATTCCCTGTCTGTGTCTGTGCCGTGTGTGCTGGCAGCAGCTGTTGGCTCTGTGGGGTTGTTGCCTTTCCCTGTGCAGTCCCGGGCCGGGCGGTGCCGAGGGACAGTGGGGGAGCTCGAGGTGTCACCAGCCCAGCCCAGCAGGTCACCGCAGGGGCTCCCTCCCCACCCTCCCCCTGTTACTCCAGCTATTTATTCATCCAGATGAGCGAATGTGATGAAGTCCAGAAGAGCAAACTCGCTCCTGAGCGTCCATAAGGTCACTTTTTGGTAAGCTTGACAGTAGTTCGTGCAAGTGTCTTACTTTACCCTTCTCATCTAATAGCTTTAATATTAAACTGTTAAAAAAAGATCTGTTGCAGCCCTGAAGAAAAAGGTTCTTTGTTTCTGAAGAGCGGAGTCCTTTTTTTAAAAATGCATGTGTAAGATATAAATTCCTGTTTTTCCTTGGGAGATAATGGTATTTGGACATGCAGTCTAAACTTCTTTGTGCTTTGTGTAACATAGCAGTGGACTTTTGTGATTGGCACCCAAGGAACTCGACTCCTGGGATTCATGGTAGTGATCCTGGCTGCACTCTGGACTTTGTTTTGCTAACCATAATTGAGCAACTGTACATTACTGCGATATTAATGTTTCAAAGCACTGGGATAGTCTAATTCTAACTTGTAATTATGTTTGCCAATTATCTGTTTGGAAAGTTGGTGTATGAACAGCTTCTTGAAACTGTTAAATTGTACAGATATCGTTCATGATCTAAAGCTTTGTACTGTGGAATGTGCTTAATAAAAAAAAGTTTGAACTTAATTTGTCACATGAATGGATGAGTGATGTCACCTCAGCAGAGTTTGGGTGTGAGTTAAGGATGGACTGGAGTAGCCTGGCTGGGGGAGTCCCTGCCCAATAAATGTGTGGAAGGCACAGGGCAATGGAGCCAAACCCATGTGCCACAGCCCAGCTCCTGCTCTGGCACAGGGGGTGGCAGCTGCTGTTTCACCCTTCCCTGTCTTTGGGAGGAACAGTGAGACCTGGAGCTGAGCTCATTCACCCTTCACAGAGGTCTGAACCCCGCTGCTTCTGCAGGAACATCACAAGGAATTTTTCTTTACCAAAAATGCAGATAGAATTTTTAAAATACTACCCATCTCCTGGCTTGTTGAAGCGACCTCCATGCCTTGAGCTGTGCAGAATCTTCCAGGGCTCTGACTCAGGAAAAGCTTTGCCTTGGGCTTTCGTTTGCTGCTGTGCAGTGGCTTGTTCAGTGCTGGGTTTGGTTTGTTCAGTGCTGGGTTTGGGTTTGGTGGGTGTCTGGGAGACACTGACCTGAAAAGGTTTTGGAGGTGCCAGAAACTCCACTAAAAATACAAGCAGTTCTGGCTTAGCATTGGCAAATCCAGGCCTCAGGAGTTACTCCAGTGCAGATGACTTCTTGTTCTCCTTGCCCCACTCTTGATTCTGGATAGGAGTGTTGGAAGCAGTGTTGCTGCTGTCAGGCTGAGGCTGCCCCTGGAGCTGAGTGAGTCCAATCCCCTCTGTTTGGTGCCAGGAGTGCTCTGTGGAAGCACAGCCTGGCCGAGCTCGTAACAGGGTTTTGAAGGCCTTGCTGGATATCCTTATCCAAATAAGCCACAAAAGCTCTGGGATGGATCTGCCGTGTAAACCTTGAGGTTAGGCTTTAACATTCCAGCTCACCTGGGTGGCCTTTGGGTTTGGTTGATTTGTGGGTTTTCCCTTGCAGCCTTTCACAGTTGGCTGTGAATTCCCACCAGAGAACTTCCCAGAGAAGTCATGGAGGCCCCACTCCCCTGGGTGCTCCCACCCATCCTGGGGGGATTTGAGGTCTCTTTGGACTCTCCCCACACACTGTCCTGAGCATGGAGTGCCCGTGGGGCTGGGCCCTGCCCTGGGAGGGTGGGCAATGAGAGCAGGCTGGGCTCCAGGGACCCCACAGGCACTGGGGTCTCTCTCAGGCCTGGCATCTCCTGCCAAGCCCAAACTTCCTGTGGATGGGGTTAGAGCAGCACAATTCCAGAGGGGAAAACTCCATTCAACCTGGCCTTGAACACTTCAGGGATCCAGGGGCAGCCACAGCTGCCCACCCTCCCAGGGAACAATTCCTAATTCCCAATATCCATCCATCCCTGCCCTCTGGCAGTGGGAGCCATTCCCTGTGTCCTGTCCCTCCATCCTTTGTCAATTGTCTCTCTCCATGTTTCCTGGGGCTCCTTCAGGCCCTGCAAGGTCACAGTGAGCTCACCCCAAAGCTTCTCCTCTCCAGGTGAACATTCCCAGCTGTGCCAGCCTTTCCTGCCAGCAGAGCTGCTCCATCCCTCTGCCCATCCTGGAGCCTCCTCTGGCCTGGCTCCAGCAGCTGCAGCTCCTCCCTGTGCTGGGCCAGGGCTGGGGCAGCTCTGCAGGTGGGCTCTCACCTGCTGCCCACACTGGGGAGATGAAGGGAGAAAACGGACCTTTGGAAAAGACCCTTTTCTGCTCCTCATCCCAGCAGAGCTTTTGCTAAAAATCCCAGGCCAGGCCCAGTCTCCAGGATCACTCCCCGGCCTGGGCTGTGCTGCCTGACAGCAGTGCCCATCCCTGCAGAGGGAAAAGCTCCCCTGGGATGCTGCTCTGGTACCCAGACTCTCCATGGTGTCTGTGTGCGCTGTCCCGGTGTCACAGCCCCGGCTCTGTGACAGTGACAGGATTTGGGGCTGCCCTGCCCCGCAGCCCCCAGCTGCTGCTGCTTGGCAGGGCAGGGGGATGGAGCCAGCGTTGGCTTCTCCAAGCTCCAGCTTTTCCCTGGATGCATTAAACACATTTGTGCAATGCTCTGTGCTGCTGGAACAGAACTTAAGTCACTCGTTAATCACTCACAAACCAGGACCAAACGGTTCTGGGCAGTGGGTGCTCCATGGCAGAGCTCCTGCCCTCTGCAGAACTGTTCTGCAGCAGAATAGAACTCAGGGCAGGGGATAAGAGAAATCAGCAGAGATTATCCAAGCCTGTAGGTAACAGCCTCTCGGAACACCTCTGGGCACTGCAGCAGGATGAGGGACTGCAGTGAGTTGAGGCCTCTCTGGTTCAGGCTGTCTGAGCTCACTCAGTCTCCCTGAGTGTTTCTACCATCACCAAACACATGGCACATGCCCACTAAAATCTGTGAGCGCTGACTGAAGTGGTTCATTTTTGTCCTTAGTAGATTTTTGTTTTGTTTTAGTAACGAGATTATTTTCTAAAAATGTTGTAAACAGTAATTTAACAGATCAAAATCGCAATTGAACCAAAGAGAATCCCGCAGAATTTTCCTTGGGCTTTGTACATCTCTGGACAGGAGCTGGTTGTATCCAGCCGGGTACAAGGGATGGGCACCTTTTGTCTTCCCTTAGGAACGGCCCCGCTGCCTTCCCTGAGCACCAGCAGCGCTGTGGGAGCGCTAATTGGGAACCGTAATTGGTTACGGCTGCCTCTGGGAAGGTTTGCAGGGACCACCCTCTCTCCCGTCTCGTCTTTCCCAGCGTCTGCTCGGGGCTGAGCCCAGAGCACCCCCCGGCCGGATGATGTTCCGTGGCAGAGGAATTCAGGGATGGTCTGTGGGATTTCTGTATCACCACGGGGAGGCTCCGCGCCCGAGGGTGACCCCGCTGCTCTCGCAGGTCTCTGTCGCCCCTGATGAGCTCTGCAGGTCCTGCAGTCCCTCCCTGCAGCTCCTTGGGGGTGGATTGAGCGGGGAAAGGCACTGGGAGCTCTCTGCAGACATCTCGGTGACTCCCAGTGCCGGGTCTGCTTTGGACTCTGGCAGGGACATCCCGCAGGGACATCCCGCTGGGACATCCCTCCGGCTCCTCCCCAGAGCCCCGGGCAGCCCTGGACCCGGCTAGCTCCCAGCCTTGTTCCCAGTCCCAGCGGCTGCTACGGGACCGGAGCTGCGCAAGGGAAGGTCCGAACCAGCAGCATCGGGTTTGGGCACGAACCCGCCCCCCCAGACCGGGGCTGTCCGGAGCGGGGAAGAGGAAAGAGGCGCCGGGGGCGGGTTGCCCCAAACCTTTCCTTTCCCTGGGGTGGGAGAGGAAATCGCTCCGGGTTCCACACGTGGAGCCTCGGTTTTAGAGGGGGAGGCACAGGCGGGGAAGCGCCTGCTCTGCCCGACCCTCCGCGCTGCCGGTCCCGTCCCGCCGCTCCTCCGCAGGGCACCCCGTCCCCGTGTGCCCGCTCCCCCCGATCCCGCCTCCAGGGCACGGGGCTGGCAAGGGCAGGAGGGAACGGGAGCAGCAGCCCGTGGGCACCGCAAGAACGGGCGGCGGGGAAGGAAGACCTGCTCTGTCCTCACTGCACCAATTCCTTGGCGAGGCCAGCGTGGCTCTGGCTCAGCACCTCCCGGGTGACGGAGGAGGGGACAGTGACGGGGACGGCTCGGGCAGGTCGCGCCCCTTCCCGAGAGAGCCGGTCCGGACCGCCGAGCGCGGCCCCTGCCCGGCCCGGCTGCTCCCCGAGGTTCCGCAGCCCCTCAGGAGCTCCTGGCCGCCAGGTCCCGGCCGGGTGGCTCCATGGGGCGAGGGGACTCCCTTCCCTCGGGGGTGGCGCTGCTCCTGCTCCTCCTGGCTGTCCCTCAGAGCGGAGCTCAGCCCAAGGCCGAGCCCTGGAGCCAGCTGAGCGCGGGCACCGCCGGGCGCTGCTCCAGAGCCCCGAGGGCACGGGCGATGCTCTGCCCCTAAATCGCAGCTCGGGACACATAATCCTGACTTCACACTTTTTCCCAGACAATATCTTTCCATATAATCTTAATGATTCCTGCTGCAATAACAAATAGGCAGCCCTGAGAATAACTTCACACTTAATTGCTTGTGCCAAGAATCTCACCACTTGGCCCTTCTCTGGGTGTTTTCCCTCCAATCCATCTGCACAAACAGAAGTGGGCCAGTTCTGTGCCTCAGGAATGAGGAGATAAAAAGGCAATAATTTATTTTTCCACCAAAGCTAGAAGTATTTTATAGAATTTGCTAAAGTTTTTGTTTCAGGAAATTTCATCATGTCTCCAGGAAAAAAAAAAAGCACCTAATTGGCCTCAGATTTTCTAACTCCCTTTTCATTTTTGTAATATGAGGAGGTCTAGGTCATCTCAAGGTCACTGCAGTTAGTGTTGCTTTAGTGCACCTCTGTGGATACCTCGTTTCTGCAGCAGTTTTTCCTTGAAAAACAGCCCCAGCCTGCTGCTGTAACAGCCACTTTCCTTGGCAACCAGTTGCATTCCTTTAGCATATGGAAATATTTTTTAAAACACATAACATATAAGGCTGCTTGTAGGTGAAATTCTCCAACAGAAATGGAGCAAATGCTTCTAAGCCCGTTCAATGGTGCTGTAAAAAAAAGAAAGCTTGTAACAGAGAGCTGCCATTTCCCATTATCTACACTGGCATCTTGATGTCAAAATAAAATGCTGGTGGTTATCAAATTAATAAAAATGTTTTGCTTGGGAAAAATTTAATTTTACCACCCTCCCAAGGCTTCCTGGTGTGTTGCCATGTTGGTTTACATGGCTTCAGGTGGTGAGGTCATTCCAGCCTGGGCTTAGTTTGATTTTTTGGTCTATCTCGGTAAAGCTGTGGATTCCAAATCTTTTGTTTTAGGAAAAATTGTTACGTGGTATCTTGAAAATGTAACAAATGCTGAGTCTGCATCTGCTGGAGAAATAAGAGTTCAAAAGAAAGAAGTGTTTGTACCTGAATGACCAGATTTTTCTGAACAGGTAAGGCCAAAAAAGAGAGGAGGCACCATCACAGAATCCCAGAATGATTTGGGTTGGAAGAGACATTAAAGCTCATCCAGCTGAGCTGGATCCATGCCCTGAGTTACTGCTCAAGGTTTTCCTTCTGAAGGACCAGCCCAGGCTAGAATTACTGGGGGTTTCAACTGCAGATTTAAAGCAAATCTGATGCTTTCTACAATACCCACATATTGCCTCCATCTGGGTTGGTGCCTTTGTGCTGCTGCTGTCAAAACCTGGCAAAATTTTGCAAATTCACAAAGGAAAAGCCCAAATGCAAATGAAAACTGGAGGGCAAGCCTGGGCAGGTGTGTGCAGGGAAAAGCTCCTGGTCCCTGATCCTTTACACAACAGAGTATTTTAAATTTGCTGAGGAAGGGCAAACTGCCTGGATTTGAGGGGAAGATAAACAGAGATGATGGAGCAGTGAGATCCTTGGGGATCTGCCACAGCCCTGGTGCATCTTCCCAAGCCTTGGGAGGGCTCAGGGAAACAAGGAGCAGCTCCTGGAGCTGGGCACAGCCAAAGGGCTTACACAGCTGGGCCAGCTGCAGCCTCTGCCAAGTTCCTGGTGGCAGCTCCTGGCCTGCCAGGCTGGGAAAGGACCCCAGAACTCGGTGATGTCACATCCAGAAATTAATTACAAGCAGGACTTGGAAAAAGTTGTTGTGGAAGTGGTTGTGTTCCCATAGGAGAATTTTTTTTTTTTTTTTCTGGCACACACGTGCTTCAGCAGAGGGCTGGGCTGGACCCTGGGGCTGAGGGATGTCTGTGTTTGTTGGTTAAACAAAGGGAGAGCATGTGCTGCAGCTGGAGTCTCCTGATGGAGGTTCCTGGTTCCCTGCTCTGACCTTGCAGCCCCTCTGGCACAGGGTGGGGTGTGCCTGTGCTTGTTCATCCTGAGAAAACGACTGTCTTTTCCCTAGCAGTACCCTTATTGCTTTGGGAGGAATTGTGCCCAGTGCCAGGCACACCTCCCACTGTCCCAGGCTGCTTCCAGCCCTTTCCAGCCTGGCCTTGGGCACTGCCAGGGATCCAGGGGCAGCCACAGCTGCTCTGGGCACCCTGTGCCAGGGCCTGCCCACCCTCATGGGGGAATTTCTTCCTCAATAGTCTCAACCTGCTCTCTTTCAGTTTGAACCCATTCCCCCTTGTCCTGTCACCACAGCTGCTGATGAATTGTCCCTCTCCAGGTTCCCTGCAGCCCCTTCAGACCCTGGCAGGAGCTTTGAGGTCTCCACACAATCTTCCTGTTCCCAATCCTCACACCCGGCTGGATTTTTGGTGAGCGTAGCATGGTTTGTTTGCACCTCCTGCTTCATCCTGAACACATTTTGCCATATTAGGCAAATAATAGAACTGGAAAAGACAGCAGTAACAAATCCCAAGTTTTTCTGTGGATGATTTCCTGCAAACACTCATTTCTAGGAGTCTGCTGGCCAGAACTGGCTGAACACCCCTGCCCACTGAGCTTCTTTCTCAGAGTGCAGGTGAATTATTTGCCATGACTTGCCCTTGGCTATTTTCTGAGGGTGATTAATGATGTACCTTGGGTGCTCTTCTCTTGTTTTGCTTTTTCTCTCCATGACCAGAGAACTGAAACAAGAGCAGTGAAATGAGGAAACTCAAGTTGCCACTTGGACTTCCAGCAGGAATTCCAGAGCCAGCACACATTCATGTGAGAGCTGGCTAGACTCACTCCTTGCACTGCCTCTGTGACCTCCTGGCAGATCCTCAGCCCACTGCTGAGTGTTTAACTTGTCCCCTGTGACACAGCCCAAACATGCTGGGCCATGCTCCTTCCCAGCTCCTGCAGGCACAACAGGCATCCAGATGATCTTCCTTTTTAAGGAAAATCAACACTTTCAGGAACCTCATGGACTGGACATGCATCCTTTTTCTCAGCCAGGGCTGTGGTGTGGTGTGAGGAGAGCCTGGAATTCCTGTAGGCCACAGGACCAGGGATTGAGGGCAATGGCAACACAAACCCAAGGCAAGCTTTAATTCAGCTTATTGTGAGACAGTTCATGGTCACCTGTGCCACAGCAGGGTTTTCTTTCTCCTGCCTGAGGGGAGCCCAGCACAAATCCAGCCCCATTCCCAGTAACCCAAGCCCCAGAGGCAGCAGGGTTGCCAGGATGTGTCTGGGCTGGGGCTGGGGATTCTCAGCTGAGCCCCTCAGCCACACGGGGCTGGCGCTGCTCTGGGAGGGGCTGGGCACCACTGGGATGGTTTGAGCTGGAAGGGAAGGCAATGCCCCCAAACCCAGGTCAGCTTTCAGAGGCAGTGGCCAGTGCAGCAGTTTAAAGCCCAGCTCTGAGCAGGTTGCAGGGCTGCAGAGAGGCCGTGGTGGATATGGAAATGCTTTCTTTTTCCAGACCTGGCAATGAGTTCCATGCCATTCCTTTGTGATTTCAGGGCTGGTGGAGATGTGGAGCTGCAGTAGCTCCTGTTCCAGCTCCAGGCAGGGAGGAGGTGAGCTGTGTCTGCTCTTCACACACAGCAGAGGAGCAGGTGGGTTCTGGACTCACACATCCACAAAAATGACATTTTGGTGCCACAAAGGGCTGTCACAGCTCCTGTGAAAAGCCTGGGCTGAACCTGGAATGCCAGAGTCAGGTTGCATGTGGAAATGGGGGTGTAGAAGCCAGACCCAAAGGAAGGGATGTGGGGGATCTTGCAGCCCAGGCTGCATCCCTGTCCCAGGTGGAGACTTGGATCTACAAACAGAGCCACTGCAACATCTCACCTGTGTGAGCTGATCCTGCACCTGTTTGGTTAAAAACCATCAGCAATGCCCTTCCTGAGCCTTCTCTGTGCTGCTTCCCTTCCTGCAAAACAAACAGGAACTGGGCTGTGGGGGGAATGTTCTCGTGGCAGTTCTACACAGAACAAAAATGCACATACGACCTTGGCATCTGCTTCTTTTCCCCAATAAATTGCAAAATCAACACACACAAATATGTTTATGTGAACAGGCCAGAAAAACAGCTGGTTCATCAAAGCAAAGGGGCACGCTTGTCTCTGCTGGGCCAGTGTTCAGCAGGCTCCCATGTATTTATAAAGTGAGAAAGTGGAGCATATTTGAACATGCAGGTGTATAAATATTCCTGCCAGACCTGCTGGAGTGTTTGAAGTCTCCCTCAAACCGCTGCTCTGACTCACCCCTTCCCAGGGATTGTGCCCTGGGGGGAGCTGCTCTGCCAGCCAGGAGCTGGCCCCTCTGGCAGCCCTGGACAGCCCTGCCCAGAGGGATTGTGCCCAGGACAGCCCCAGCTCTGCCCTCCTTCAGCCCCGGCCAGGGCAGGGCTGGCTGAGAGGGTCAGGGTGGCTCCATGGAGGTGCTGCCAGCAGATGCGGGGCTGAGCATTTTTTCCTTGGCCTGGCACCTGTGGAAGGAGGCTGCAGCTTCCCTGCCAGCATGGAAAATCCAGCTCAGTTCTGAAGCCTATGGACTTATTGTTAAAACCCCCCAGTAATCCTGAGCAGGGAGAGCAGAGCAGCAGTGCTGGCACAGGGACACAAAGTGCAGATGCAGCACAAATATTCTGTCAGGTGCTTCCCAGCCCTGCCTTCCTCTGGGTGCTGTCACTGCTGCACATGGAAAAGTAAATCCTTTCATAATAAAACACATGCACTCCCCCAGCCCAGGCACACACCTGCACAGCCAGAACCCAGCACAGCCTTCCCCACAAAGCTCCTGGAAGGTTTCTGTCACTGTGGAGCAATCTGGGTCTTCATCTAAGCTGCAGCCAGCCCAGCACAGGCTGATGTGCTTCTACAAAATGAGTTTCCACAGATTAAATCTCCTTTTCTCTGTGTAGGTGTGTAGCTGGAGTGTCTAAAGCTAAATAAAACAATTATTAACATATTTTTCTCAGATAGAACCTTTTTTCTTTCTTTCTTTCTTTTTTTTTTTAATGGGTCTTCTATGCAGAAAGGTTAGAGTAGAATCACAGAATGGTTTGCGTTGAAAGGGACTTTAAAGATCATCCAGTCCCACCCCCTGCCAAGGGCAGGTGCTCCCAAGGTGCTCCAGGTTCTGTCCAGCCTGGCCTTGGACACTGCCAGGGATCCAGGGGCATTTGGGTGATGTGGGCTGTAAATAGCCTTAGACTGAATTTTGATGTAGAAAGTTGAGAATAATTGTTTCTGTGGTTCCTGCTGAAGGAGCTCCCTAATATGAACAGTATTTCCTCCAGGATAAAGAAAGTCAGGAATTTTACCTTATACTGTGAGCTGAAGAAATCATGGGTGTTACCTGATTGGATTTTCCAATCTTAGAGTTTATTTTCATTATATTATCAGAATTTTCTAATTCTGGTAAGCTCTATGGAAGAGCTTGTCCAGCTTGCACTGACTCTCAACAATGGAATAACAACCCCTGTCCTGGATCCATTCCCACATCTGCCCATCCCACCTTCCCCTTGCTTATCAGGACACTGATGAAAGCCACTAGATGTCACTGCTATATTGCACTAATGAAGTTAAAATAATATTTTTCTGGCAATAAATGTTCTGACTCATAAGGAAGTTGGTTTATAAAAGCTGTGGATAGTTTGGATTCCTTCCAGTTAAAAACAAAACAAAACTTTTTCTTTTCTTTTTTATTTCACTAAAAATATTGGATCCAAGTTCAAAATACTCATTTCACAAATAACATTGATTTGTATTTTAAAAGGAGGGATACTTTGAAGTTAATACCAAGTAAAGAAACGTGGTCTGTGGCTCTGCGAACTGAGATGATGGGAAAAATTTGTATCTGAAGGTCTGCAGTGCTAAAGATGAGGCTTGACTAAAGGCAGGGCTGGAGATGGTCAGGAATACTCCTGTTCCTGTGCTTGGCAGAGAGGGAGGCAAAGGGCCAGTGAAATAACAGTAATAGCAGCAATAATATTCTATTAATGTGCCTTTCATGGCCCAGGCTTCCCACTGCAGGGCAGGACAATCATCCCTTCACTCAGCAGCAGCAGGAGCCGCCCTTGGCAGCTGTCAAACATCCCTTTGGGAAGGGCTGCTCCAGCCCCAAACACCAGCAGGGCCTTTGGGGAGCAGGTGAAGTATTTTAATGGGCCAGGCTTTGCCCACAGTGCTGAGGCTCCTCAAATTCCTTCATTGGTTTCTCTCTTCCGCAAGGGAAGGGTGTTTTGGGTTTGGGTTTTGTGTTTTAAGGCTTTGGTCATTGCAAAAAAACTGGCAGGTGAGCTCAAATTTAACTGCTTCTGGGAAGAAATGTAATGTATCTCAAGTGGCTACCTGAGGATTCCCTCCCCAAATGAATCCTTGGATTTTTCTCCTGATGTCACGAGGACAAGGACTGGCTGCTGCAGGTAATGGGAAAATCGTGAACTCCTGATAGTGGAAGATGCAGAGAATGTCCTAAAAATGAGCTAAAAAATGCTCACCCTCATCTGTCATGGGAAGCTCTTTTTTGGAGATGAAGAATGCAAAAATGGGATGGGATGGGATGGGATGGGATGGGATGGGATGGGATGGGATGGGATGGGATGGGAGGGGTATTTTTGCCCTGTGGAATTTCTTTACCTTCTCTCTACCAGTAAGTGAGCTGAACATGTTCATGCCCTTTGGGAACCAGCATTTTGGTGTGGGTGTAAGAACACAAATTAGAAGGTCATTTTTGGGCCTGTTCCCACCCCTTCATGATTTTTTTTTATCCCAGTAGAAGGAGCTGAAGTTATTGGCAATTTACTGAGAACTATTTCCTACTGTGAGGAGGAGCCTGAGTGCAGCTGCAGCTGAGCAGAGCCCCATCCCTGTGCCTGGAGCAGGAAATGTGGCTGCTTTGGGATTCCTGCCCACAAGGGTGGAGAAGAGCCATGCTGCGGGTACTTGTGTGAAGGAAAACAATTTGGGTTCTTGGCAGGAGTGGGTTTAGTCTATGTCCTCTGTGGAATGTGGGGGTGAAATGAGTGTACCCCATGCTCTGCATTTTGACCACACAGCAGCAGCTCCTTGGCTGCCTTGGACCAGCACCAAAGGTGGGTAAGGGGCTTTCTGAAGTGGCTGGGCTAGGCTCAAAGCCTGAGACACAGCCCACTGTGCACGGGAAGTGCCTCCTATGTGCCTGCTCTGCCCCGGGGATGCCTTTGTTTTCATGTTAATTAGGACAACTGGAGGGGGTGAACTTCTGTTTTGGGAAGCACTTGGGGACTAATGGTGCTGTATCACTGCAGGCTCTAATTAATCACCTGACATCCAGCAAAAACTCATCCAGAGGCATCCCCAGACACCCAGGGTAACTGGAACTGGAGGGAAATCTCTCCTGATGGGCAGTGCTACAGAGTTTGTGCGTTCCACATCCAGGTAAACTCCCAGCTGGAGCGGGACTGAGACAGAGAAACACAGAAAGGCAAGAATAACTCACTTCCCTGGCTCAAGTTACTGACAAAGGCATGAAAGCCTCAGCCTGGAGGATAAATTATGAGCTATCAACCCAACCAGAGCCATAATAAGAAAGGAGGAATCAGATGAGTAAGGCAATAGGGGAAAAGCAAACACTGTGAGTAATGGCAAGACAAGGTTGGTTCCCTAGAAGTTGTCTAACCACATTAGATAGCACAGCTCAGTGGCTGGGGCTGGGCCCAGTGTCTAGAGAATAAATCAAATGGGTTTTTTGTTATTGATAAAACATTCTCTCTACAGCAGATGGATTTAATATTTCCTGGATCCATACTGTTGAAGCCCAGCAGTGGGGATGCTTTTCCAGGTCTGCACTATTGATAGCTTTGTTTCCAAGGGGTGCAGACTCCCAGAGTTCTCTCAGGACTTGTTGCTATAAACTGTGAAGGGAGGATTTTTGTCTCTCTCTCCTTTGAGTCCTTCCTCAGTTTATTGACTTCCTTTGCTCCTGATCCACTTCACTTCCCCGGGCCCAGTTAATTCCTCCCACTTCCTTCTCTCCCCTGCTCCTTCTTTCCTGGCACTTCCATGCTCTCCCTGCTCAGGGTGTGGGGACCATGGATTGGGAAGAAATCCTTGACTGTGGGAGTGTGAGGCACAGGCACAGGGCGCCCAGAGAACCTGAGGATGCCCACTGGGTTCTGTGCATGAACACATCCAGCTGCCATGAGACCCTGTAAATCCATAGGAATTGAGGTATCAGCACTGCCAGCTTCCTCAGTGGGGCTGTGTGATCTGACCCGGGCTCTGGAATGAGGGAGGTGCAAAGGCCCTGGGCTAAACCCCCACCAAAAGGCTTTTGCCCATGGGAGTTAGCATTCTGCCCTCTCTCATCTTTCAGCTCTGAACCCAGCCTTCCATTCTCTGAACAAGCTGTGGGTGCTCTCCCTGCTCTCTGCCAGGCGTAGGCTGGCTCTGTAGGCCAGGCTCTCTGCCTGGAGGGGACCAGAGTGGTTGATTTGGTCTGGGATTATCTTCAGATAGAAACTGTTAATTCCAGACAAGTGTGGGACCTGGGACAGCCCACCAGTGTGAGAGCTGCCCCCTGCCCTGGCCAAGGGCAGCATTCCCATCACAACAAGCTCTAATTACACAAGCAGTTAATAGAAATGGCAGGAGGACTGAGTGCCTGGGAGGGAAGGTGAGCTTTGGATGTGGAGAAAATACAAAATGGTCCTTAAGTCACATGGCTGTAACTCTTTCAAAGCCCACCATTACACACAAAATATATTGACCACAAATAAGTCAAGAAAAGAGCAAACGCTGGGGCCAAGTGCCCTGGCAGTTCTGTAGGACCAATTCTGCCCCAATCCTGAGCCTAAGCTTAGATTATATTTTTCAGCAGAAAACTTATATATACAATTAAGAATCAAGTTTATCCTCCCATGCTTTTTGCTGTCCTTCAACAGTAGAAAAGGGAATCACTGCAAAAAGTTTTGAGTAACAGAAAAAAAAAACTTAGCTGTTAGTGATTAGTGGTTTATTTATTTTCTCAACTAATTCGTTAAGAGAAACTGAATTTAATGTCTTACTCAGCCTGTAAAGCCTTCCTCCTCATCTCCTCCAGCCCACTTCCTCTGAGTTCAGCACTTCCTGCAGGTAGATGTGATGCTCCCTGTTGTTCCATAATGACTAAGTTCTCTTGAATTGTGCTATGGTTTAATAACAACAGGAATTAGGTTTGCTGCTACCAAAACCATTTCATTATGACACATCCAAAGACACAAAACCCTCTTGTGCAATAATAAGGGGAAAAAAGGAAATCTTTCCATCCACTTGTACAGAAGAAGCCTAGAGAGATCAGTGCTATAATAAGAAGAAAACAAACATGATTCAGTTTAGAAAAATGCAGCTAATATGTCTACTGGAAACTGCAAGTACTTAATCAAACAGGGATTTGTTAGACATGACCTGGGAGTTATGGGAGACAGCAAATGAGATATTAAACAGACAATTAGGCTTTTTGCTGAAATGGCACTGTCAGCATGGGATTTGGGATATTGTGTTCAGCTGTGTGCATCCCAAATGGATGGGAGGTACAAAGGCATTGTGGGGATTGAGTAGCCATGAAATAAGCACATGAAGGACACAAAGGAATTGGAAAAGAAATGGGGAAATAATTCATAAGAAAGCAAATACTGAGGGTTTAACTAAGGGATGCCACAAGGAAGGGCGAAGGAGTTCAAGTCTGGGAAAGCCCTAAAGGGAAGAGGAGCCACACAGGGAAACACATGAGGGAGACTCTGAAGGGTGTGAGGAAAGACAGTAACAGGCTGACAAGCAAGAAAGGACTGAGACCTCTTAACGCTCATAACAGCTACTCCATCCTTTCCTTTTATTTAGAATAAATACACAGCAGGACCAGGAAACACTGGACTAGCAGCTGGAGTAACTTCGGGCAAGAAGAGGAAAAAAGGCTAAGACAGCAGAAACGAGGTGTCCTGACTTGACTATATGATGCTTGTATCCCCAGTCATCTGTTCTGTTGATGCTGACTTGTTCCAGAGTGAAGGGGGAGGGAAGAAGCCGCAGTTTGTTTCAGACACAGTGCTCACTCCTCCGCGTTCCTGCTCCTGGACTGCGTTGTCTGCGGATGGACAGACAGCGGGACAGAGTCTCCTTGGCTTTTAGTTAGTTTTAGCTAGCTGAGGCGGAGAAGTTCCCCGGACTGTGTTTTTTCCCTTTTCTTTGGGCTGTTCAAACCGGCTCTGGCCTGAACCCCAGCAGGGCGGCGGCAGCTCCGCCTGTGGCCGGGCCGGGCCGGGGCCGCGGCGTCTCCAGCGCCGAGGCCTGCTCAGAGGCTGAGGGACTGCTCTGGGTTGGTCATCTCTGCTGGAGCAGCAAGAGCTTCTAGTGTTTAATATTGTTTGGGTTCTATTGTTTAATATACAGTTTTTTCCACTTTTCTCCAAGGAGGTGTTTTTTCCCAAGCCGGTTTGGGGAGGGGCCAATTGAATCTGCTTTTCTAGAGGAACCCTTTGGGGGTTCTCTCCCAGATTTGCCCTGAACCAGGGCATGAGGTCAGTCTGTAAGCTCAGGGCTGATCCACTCTCGTCTCACTGGTGCACTTTGGGGTTTTCATGTCCCAGCTCCAGCAGGTCCGAAGGCTGGGTCAGGTTTAGTGGGGCTTATTCAGTTCTCTTGTGGAAATGCGGTGAACTTTCTAACTGGGCCAGTGGCTGACACTGGAAAGATTTCTATTTTCTCCAAAGTTTGGAAGACAGGGTACGACTTCCCCTCCTCGCCAGTTCTTCCAGTTTTGAGCTGCTCCCAGCTCTTAAGGGCTGCTGCTGCTCCCGAGGGAAGGATGTCTGAGGTGCAGGGGCACATGTGAGCACAGTGTTCCTTCTGCTTTGGTACTGCAGCCCCTCTGGCCAGAGATCAGAGATAAAGAGACAATCTAAAGCTCTTACTGATAGCAAAAAGTTAAAGGAATCTTTTCAAACCTTACAGTGAAAGGCTCACTTTGATTCCTGTGTTTCTCCAGCCTATTTGCACAGCTTTCCCTATTACACGAGGTATCAGATGAAAAATAAAATTGCTGATACCTGGGAGGTTTTGGGGCTGGTTGTGACCTCTGTTTGACCTGAGTAGGAGCCACAGATAGAAAATTTAAAGTTTGCAAGAGCATGGGAGCAGAGCCATGACCTGCAAGTTCCTCTTGGTGGCTCCTGGACCTGACAGCGGAACAGAGGGAAGAGAATCAACACATCCCCACACCTCCCTGGGAAGGGAGAGCTCCCTGGGAGTCAGCACCGCCCTGCCGGGTGCCAGCCTGAATTCCTGACATAGCAGCCTTCGAGCCACAGGCAGCTGCCAATGCAGCTCTGGCCCAGCCAGGCCAAACAAAAAGTTCCTCTTGAATATTAAAATTAGAAATAAGATCTTGCTCAGTTGGACATCACAATGAGAGCTGTGGCTCACACTGGTGTGGGGTGGCTCTGACAGGTTTAGGACTCTTTCCCCTCCTTTCCAGGATTGCAGGTACCTGCCTTGTTCTGACCTGTCACACTCGGCTAGTTCAGGACTGCCCAGCACAGGGTCTGGCACTGGGGAGGAGCAATGCTGGCTCTGCTTGGGCATGAAAAAAGCAAGAGGGACTCTCATTTTTACTGAAAAGCTTTTTTAACAGTGCTTTGATGATGTGCTGAACCTCTAAATGTACATGTTACTTCTATCTCTTTGGGGAAAGGGATATAAAGAAAGGGGATGAGGAGCTTGGGGGAAGCCAAGCAGCAGAGCCTGGTGTCCTGTAGAATTGTCCAGCACAACAAACAAGTAAATTACTTAGAGAAGATAAGTCCTGAAGTTTAAATGCTGCTTGTAGCACAGAAAGGGTCTTTGTTCCATAAGTACCATCAGCAAAATGGAAAAATTCTCTGCCTGGGTGGAAATCCCCTGTGTCCTCACACGCAGGATTTTGGGAAGAGGCAGAGGGTGGCTGGCACCCACTGAGAGAAGCCCTTGGTCTGTGCTTTACCCCAGCTTGGTTACAGAGTTCTCTACAGCATTGGTCACCGTCTACCTACAACAACAGGGTAGGGTAGACAGTGGAGTCTGCAGCTGGAAATAAAAACCAGCCCTGAAGCTGAGATGTGAGTGACTTTGGCTGTTAATGGACTTGTCCCTGGGGCAGATGAACTGTGACGTGCACCAACAGAAACATTTGTTCTTTCACAGTTCAAGTATTTTAGCTTCGATTAATGAAAATGCAGCAGATTTTTGCATCCCAGCAGAGCCTGATTTCCCTGTCACTGTGGAACAGTGAGCAGTTAAAGCTTCATCATCATTTGAGCCTGGCTTGGCCAGGGAGCTCTGCAGCTGCAGCTCTGAGAGCAGCGTTAGGCCTGGCTCTGAGATACAACTGCAGTGGGACTTTGTGGGGTGGGAGGGGTGGTTGTTAACTTGAATTGCAGACTTCTGGGCTCTTTTCTCTTTGATTCTTGGTAGTGAAATGTTCTTTCCTCGCTAAACCTTTGCAGTGCTCCAGTCCAGCCCCACGGGTGTGCAGGGAGCTGCTCTGCCCTGCGTGGTGCCAGCTCCCTCCTGCCACGGCTGGGATGCTCCTGGGCATGCAGAACCAGCAGGATTTGCCACTGGGTGAGACTTCCACATCAAAGAGCTTTATAAGCAGAACCTCCGATGTGTTTGAGGTTTGCCCATCACTGCAGGATACTTCCCAAGAGCATATTTGCTCATTAAAAAGCAGCCAGACTTGTTCCTGCCGGCGTTCTGGTTTGTTTGGATCCCAGGCTGCCTCCAGGATCAATGGGAGTATGCTCTTGGAAAGGGCTGTGCAGAGATGGGGAAACCTCAAACATTTTGGAGGTTCAGTTTGGAAACCTCTCTGGTTTGGAAGTCCACCAAAAGCATGTCATGAGATGGTTGGAAGACTGGGTGGGGTTTACATCTGAGGATAGAGTGCAAAAGTGAGAATTGTTTAGCTTGGAAGAAGAAAGGGTTGGAGAATATGTGAGTGAGGTGTTTAGGAAAGGTACTGCGAAAACTAATCCACCCCTCAAGTTAACTTTTGTCTCTAACATGAGAGCAAGGGGTCATTTAGCAAAAATGAAGTGGAAATTACTATATCATGGACCATTTAACTGGACTACTTAGAAGTCCTGATCCCCAAAGGCAAAGACAGGAACTGGTACAAACAGCTTGATTTAACAGAAGTATCATTGAGTCTGAGATGGTTGTGTTCCCCTAAGCAGTTTTCCCTGTGATTTGCCTGAGAAGGTTTTAAATGAATGCCCTGAGCAGATGGTGCAGAGGCTGTGGGGTGTCCCTGCCTGGGGACACTGCAGAGCTGTGAGCACAGCCTGCTGTGCCCTGAGCTCTGGGATGGCCCTGCTGGAGCAAGGAGGTGGCACCAGGTGAGCCCCTGGGGCCCCTCAGCCTGACCCAGCCTGGGATCCTGGGAATGAGAGAGGAGAATCAGCCCTCATTGAGGACTTTTACAGCATTTCACTCCACAGGCTTCCATCCAAACTTCAGGCTGTTCCTCAGGATCTGACCTAGCCCAGATTTTTATGTGGCTTTGACAGAAACAGCTGGGACAGTCTTTGGGCTGTTCAGACATTCAACAATGACTTTGTGTGTCTGATGGGATTTTTGAAAGTACTTACATGACAAAATCCAGTCAGGAATCCATCATCGATGGATGGAAATGTCGACCAGGTGGGTGTTTTTATCTCAAGAGCTTATACACCAAAAATGCCAATTCTTCTCTAATTAGCCTCCTGATAACACAACAGGCAACCAGCATGTGCTCCTCTGAAGGGGACATTGTGCTGGTAGGTTCATTTTGAAGATTATCAGGCAGCAAGGACAATGTTAAAGTCTGCCAGGGCTGCAATAGCATATGGGTAATGGATACAGCAGTGGAACCCCTCCTTGGGACAAGTATGATATAGGATTTCCCAGGCTCATGGAAATCCCTGTGATGAATGAACTCACCACTGGATGTCATTGTTTCTCTATAGGAAAGCATCGGGGACACTTTTATTTGGCAGTAAAATTGTTTTTATTGTCTGTTTTTTTTTTCTCCCCCAAATAGCAAGCCCCACATATGGGACATTCAGGTGTTTGGCACCTCTTCCACTCGGCTGCAGCCAGCCCAGGACCCAGATTACGCCTCTCGTTTTGCTAGGGCGGGGCGGGTTTGCAGCCCTGTGATGGATACGGTCTCTTCTCAGCCCCGCAGCCTCCGGGCCAGATCGTCAGCTGGTGTAAATTGTGCTGCTCGGAGGATTCCAGCGGCAGTGCCAAGGCAAACAGCCCGGGGATCCAGCCCGTCCTGCTGCTCTGAGTCCCCTCCAGCCCAGCCATTCTTCCTGCTCCCTCCTACACCTTCCTCGTGCCCCGGCTCCCGCCTTTCCTTAATGTTCTCTACAACAGACTGAATCCTTTTTTTCTTCTTTCTAGCTCAGTTCACCGTTTGAAAATATCACCCAAATTATGATGTCAGTCGATTTTCCATATTCTTTCGGCTCTTGTTTGTGTTATCTTCAAGATGCCCGTTCCAGGTGCAAATCAGCCTTAGGAGAAGTGGTCAGCTGGAAAGGTAAACAAGTCATATAAACATAACCCAGAATCTTGTCCAATTTAACATCCACCTTGGCTTTTTGGTTGTTCCGGATTTGTTTCTGATCCTGTCTCACTGTCAATTTTCCACAACAACTCCTTCATTTTTTTTTTATATCTCAAAAATATATAATAGAATTGTGGAATATCCTGAGCTGGAAGGGACCCACAGGACCACCAATCCAGCTCCTGGCCCTGCACAGACCCCCAACAATCCCCCCTGTGCCTCCCTGGCAGCGCTGTCCAAAGGCTCCTGGAGCTCTGGCAGCCTCGGGCCGTGCCCATTCCCTGGGGAGCCTGGGCAGTGCCAGCACCCTCTGGGGGGAGAACCTTTCCCTGGTGTCCATCCCAAAGCTCCCCCTGCAGCCGCTCCCTCCTTCCCTGAGCTGTGCCCTCGGCTCCTCTGCTGCAGCTGAACCAGCCCAGTGCCCTCAGCCCTCCTCGGGTGGCTCCTCCAGAGCCTTCTCAGCCCTGGCCCCTGCTCTGGACACTCTGGAACACCTTTTGGGTCTCTGATGTTGTGGCACCCGAACTGCCCCAGCACTGGAGGTGAGGCTGCCCCTGAGCAGAGTGGGACAATCCCTCCCTTTTCTCTCTGGCTCCAGGGCACTGCTGACCCACATTTATGCAGGTATAACTAACACAGAACATTAAAACTGTTTGGTATTTAAGTATTTATATTTAGTATTTATATATATATTTATAATATTTATAATGTAATATATATATTTATAATAGGTACATTTAGTATTTAAGGAACACGGGATTTTACCTTGTTAGTTCCTGACCTGAGTACACATAAAACATTAATTTTAATGCAGGCACAGCTAACAAGGTGATAAGGCTGCCATGCCTCCTGTCGCTGCTGTCCCCATGCTCTGTGCCATTCTCCAGGACAGGGGGACATTTGGGACATCTCCTTCCTGCAGGGTGAGGAACCAAACACCACAGGCAGAGCATTCCCGAGCAGGATCAAATCTTCCCTGTGCCATTCCCTGCCATCCTCTGCCAAGGTTCAGTGCCAGCAGGAGGCTTACAGAGCTCTCATCTCTCCTTACCCAGAATGAAAAGTGAATTAAGCCAGTTAATTATTCACAGAGCAACAGACAAGGAAAACACCTTTGAGTACCACTCTGCTAAACCAGACCAATTGTTTTTACTTCCTTTGTATCTCTCATGTGTCCAGCAGCTCAGGTGGAACGTGGGAGGGATTTTGAAGACTGCTTTTCTAGTTTCAGGTGTGGTGGTCTGCAGAGAGCCTGTTTGGTCAGAGGAGCTGTCCATTGTTTGTTAATAAATCATATTTTTAACAAATCCTGCCACTTCACACTGTACATTGTCTTCCTCAGAAAGGTGCACTCCAGGCTCAGACCTGTCTGCACTGCAGTCAGTGATGGATCTGAGTGCATCCTTCTTTCTACACCAAACCAGGAGCTGTTCTGTGAGCAAAAGCATGGAAGGGAAAGGAATTGAAGCATCTTGTTTCATTCAGGGCTCTGGAAGAGATGAAGAGCCTCATAAAGAGGGCACAGAAAATAATCAAACAGTTCTGTCAGACAGTCTGCATTCAATCCATGAGAGATTTTTGATGTAAGTGAAGGTAATTTGTAATTAAACAGATTATGGAGCTGTTTGTGGGCTACAGGAATTTAGGAGATCTGTGAGGTAATGAAACCGTGCAACTTCAGAGTTGTAAGGACAAATGAATTATAATGAAATTCTTAATTTCCCTGCCAAAGAAAAACAGAAGAAAAATATTTGGCATCTCACACAGAGTCTTTTGGGATGGGATAAACTGGATTTTTTTTTGAGTTTTAAGATCAAAGTGTGTTATAATTTCAAATGAGGCTGCAATGACACCACATTCTTACCAATTAAATTTCTGATCTGTGTGGCTTTGGGATCTTTGGGTTAAAACAACATGAAAAAATATTAATAACTCGTGCTCCTGTTACCTGACTTTGTCATGAGAGCTGCAGCACAGAGGGGTGTACTCTGCTCAGCCTTCACCATGGGAATTCATTTTATATCCTTTTCATAATTTTATCTTCTATCTGGATGAATGGTGTCTCTGGCAATGGGATGAATAATGAACAAGGGGCTGCTTGGGGTGTCTGATGGAGCAGAAAGTCCTGAATCCCTGATGGGTAAGTCTTTACCTCAGAGTGGCTCTCAGAGGTCACCTTGTGTAACAGAGGAAACCCATGAGCAGGAGATGCTCTTGTCAAAGCCATCCGTGTCAGGCATCAGAAGCTTAGGATGTCTCATTTTGGCTGCTGTGGGTCTATTCTGCTCCTCCACAGTGCCAGGGAGGAGTTCACTACTAAATACTTTGGTGACACCCAGCTCCTTTCAGGTGCCTTGAAAAATGCCCCTTCATGTCTTGCTGGGGCTTAATTAAAGGCAATTTGTTAATTAAAGACAAATTGTCTCATTCCACGTGCTGAATTCCCACATAGCACAGCTCCCCTTGCCTCAGAGCCAGCTTCAGGAACCACAGGCCCTGCTGGATGCTCTGAGGGAATGTCTGATGTGGGAACTCGTTGCCAAAGGGAACAACAGCTCAGAGCCTCAGCTTGTTTGGTAACAAATTAAACTCCTGCCTGTTTCCCCAAATTGCAGCTGCGACCTGGACATTTTGCAGCTGCTACACCATTAACTAGGAGTTCATGGTATTGCCAATGAAAGATATGAAAGAAATAATTTAAGTGGTAGATTTGACTTGTCTTCTTGTTCTAGGGACTCTAAAGTGGATTTCAGCCCTGTTCACTCACAGCCATGTCAGACTCAATTACCCAAATAAAGCCTGTTCCCAACTGCCTGAAACTGTTTCAGTGTCAGGAGGTCTCTGTAACGCTTCTCAGAGCTCTGACCTAGCAAAATGTGCCCTCTGGAGCTGCTCTTTTGATTTTTTCCCAACACCTAAAATCCAATTGCTTGAAGCAAGTGCTTGGTAAAAGACCCAGTGACCAGCACAGCATGGGGGGAGACACCAGAACAGACCAACCACTGCAAGGTATTGACTTAGGCAAAGCTGAGAGTAGCCCCAGACATGCTGAACAGTAAAAATGACCATGCCACTCTTGAGGTTTAAATCCAGATTTTGATAATGACTAGAAAGGGCAGTGATAAATTTCTCTTAGATGTAAAAGGACCAGACACACAATGTTCTCTGTGGCTTCTCTGGAAGTGTGTAGGAGCTCTTGTGTTATGTGGAGGGAGCCAACTGCACCTCTCAGGCTGTGGTCCCTCACCAGCACAGACCCCCAAGCCCATGGGTTTTATTCAAATCACAAAGTGTTGCTCAGACTAATTCAGAATTTCTGGTGCTGGATCCTGAAATCTTGATAACAGCCTTCATCAAGGAGGCTCTGACAGCATGCTGCAGGCTCCCAGTCAGGCTCCTTGCCTGTGCTTTCCCAAAGGAATCACACACATTTTGTGCTCTTCGAAGCCCAGCCTCTAATCTAGAAAATGTGCTTTTTCATTTAGAAATTGTGCTTTTTCACTGAGCCAAAGAGTGACTGCTTTGCTGGCAGCCGCTGATACCAGAGCACCAGGCGGGCACCTGGCCAGTGAGCACCATGCTCTGAGCCCCTCACAGCTTCAGGGCAGGGTGCCCAGGGGCTCCCCTGGCAGCCTGGACCTGCTCTGCCATGAAGTGCTTTGTCATGGATGGGGTCTGCTTTTCTTTCTGATGTGATTCCATGCTTGACACTCCCCTAATTTGTCAAGCTGGACCTCCTAGGTTATCTCTGTGACAAATAACCTGCAGGTGCTTTGAAGGGCCACCTGCTGTGTCAGGGAATGTCTGAAGGCTTGCAGGTTGTATCCCTTTGTTAAATCTGCCCTTCCTTACGTGCCTGGATGTGCTGCTGTGTGTGCTGGGAAGCAGCAGACCCAGACAGCATGTAGAAGAAATGATGCACAAAGCCTGTGAGTTTATAAACCCCTTTTTGGGCCAAAGACTTCTCTGAGGGGGATTACTGTGAGATTTAACTTCTGCAGCTGTTTCTCTGTTCATGAAAATTCAAAGCTCCGTCTCATGTTACATCAGGCTGAAGCAGCTGCATTCATGTTTCAGGTACTGCCCACTGCAAATTGCTCCTGGTTCACAGCAGCAAAAACATTGCACAACTGGGATGAATTTGTCTTCTAGTGAAGATCCTGGTCCTTATCACTCTGATTAACCAGTCCAAAACTCCTCTGACTATGGGATCTTCTGTGATACTCATTCCTTCCACTATTCCAGTTCTCACAGTTTCATCGAATCTCTTGGAGCTCGATTTGAATTATGATGAAACATATCATCATCACACCCTGCTCTTGCCTGGGGGAAAACCCTGCCTGGGTTGGTTCCCTTTCCTGCTTCCTTCTTCCAGGTGGGTGCTGGGGAGAGCAGGCAGTGCTCTGACCTTCCCTGGGGAACCAAAAGGAAAGGTTAGATGGAGAGGGGGCAAGAGGGAAAGAGCCCAGCCTTGCAGCTGATAACATACCTTTGCCTCTCTATGGGCATCAGGCCATTCTGCTGAGTGTTGTCAAGGAAAACCAATGGTCTCTTAGAGGGACAGTGGCTTCAGCAAAATAGAAGCTCAATGATAAAATATTGGCAAATGATAGAAGATAATTAAGCAACTGTGAGTTTTGGGGACAGTAGCAGTCTTGTATCATCAGACAGCACCGCATGCCAAACCACAACCCTTCCTCTGTTCCAGTGAGGCTTTCTGTGAGTCTGGAGAGCTGCCTCAAACGAGAGAGGAAATAAAGAGAAGAGTCTGAATGTCAAAATGTAGGGCACCAGCTATTTTGAAAATGCCTGTTTTTCTCCCAAGCAGAGCAGTGCCAGGAGGGAGCAGCCCAGGGACATCCTCAGGAGGTGTGTGGGGACCTGCCCAGCCCTACCCCAGGCCCAGCCTGCCCTGAGGGGACCTTCCCTTCACTCAGTGCTGGCAGGGGACAGAGCCTGCTCTGGGCTGCTGCAGCCAGGGTCTGATTGCATCTGTTGGAGCTGTGTAACCCCAGCACTTCCTGTTCTCTGTGTCCACTGGGGCTTGTAAAGCTATTATCTTGTACTTATTGATAGCAAATTAGTATTTTATGCAGATTTAGCATCATTACCCAATTTGTGTGTAAGAGCATCTAATTGAGGTTCTGTTTTATAGAAATGCACACACCTTCCTTTCCTCCTCCATTCTCCTCTCAGACAGTGCTTCCCTGTCTTGGTTTTTTATTTCCTTGTCCTGGTGCCAGGGTGGCATCACAGCCATTCTCTGTGCCTACCCTGGTGGATGCTCACCAAAGTCTTCATTGCTTCATTGTTTGAATTGTCTTCAAGAAGGAAGCCCAGAACATTTTCTGGGCTTCTACTTATGGACTAAGCAGATCCAAGGCTTGCCTCAGTTTTCTCTTTGCTGTAATGTTTTACATGCAATGCTGTGCCCTGTCTGCACCTCAGGTGTTTCAGCCACTCTGAGCTTCCACCTCAAAACCTGCTGGTTTTAGAAATCTGTCCTACCCGCTCTTTTAAAAAATATTTTCTGATGTAATGTTTCTTTTCTCCATCTTGCCAACAATTTCTGCCTTGTTGCCTTTATCCCTGCCACGAATTTGACACCTTTGTAATTTAATCTCACAGTCCATGTCTTGGTTTGCTCACGTCTGGAACATGCCAATGACATTACACTGCTCCCTCAGCACATGTGCTTCTAATTCCCTGTATTGTCACATACCAGCTCCAGGATCACACTGAGGTTTCAGTCCTGCCCTGTCTGCTGCAAGGAGGGGAGGGCAGTGAGGGTAATTCTTTCACCCTCCCTCTGGTACCAGGGCAGGGCAATTCCTGCTGGACTCAGGGGCTTCTGTGATAAAGAGTCCTTTGCTGATGAGCTCCTGTGAGGAAACCAGTCTTCAGGAGTGTGTAATAGTCATTGAACCATAGAGTCATAGCAGCATAAAATTATAGAATATCCTTCTCCCAGGGCTGCTCCAGCTGCTCATCCCAGCCTGGATGACCCTGGGATGTCCCAACCCAGGGGCAGTTCCAGCACTTGGTGTTGTTAAACCTCATGAGGTTCCCTTGGGCCATCCCTGGATCTTGTCCAGGTCCCTCTGGATGTCACCCCATCCTTCAGGGGTGTATGAACAGGGTCACAGGTGCTGCCTTGTGTGGGTGCAAAATGCATCCCTCAGCTACAGGTTGTATTGTTTAAACACTGACTCCTGCAGGGTTTGGGGGGATTCGTTCTGCTGCTTGCACCTTTTGGCTGCCAGAACCCCTCTGGCTGCTGCTGGGAGCTGCTTTTTCAAAAGGAGAGGGAGAGGGCAAACAATGAGTCTGCCTCTCCTCCCCTGTCCTTAATGCATGTCCTTTATGCATTGTATAATGTGCAGCAGTTATCCAATCCAGGTCCTTAAGCATTTGTTTCCAAGAGCTGGAATTTCTGCTTTGTCAGAATGGTCTGTGAGTGGGATGTAATAAAGGCTGCACTGTGACTTCATCCCTCTGTCACAAAAATAATCTCTCCTTTCTGTCAGGCCTTGTGCTTTCCTGCCTTTTGCAGGACAGCCAGTTTGAAATAAATGTGATGGAGATGTAGCAATGAATGACACAGGTTGTTGGGTGGAGCAAGCAGACTTTGTGGTTGCTTAAACCTTGTTTCCCTAAGAAAACAAACTTAAAATCAAATGCCTCCTGGCATGGGAGGGCATATGAAAAATATTTGCATAAGAAATATACAGTTCCCTAATTGTGGCATTTTCCATGTCTCTCAAAACCATTTAAAAGCTCCTTCCTAACCACCAGCTCTGTGGCTGTGGCACACTGGCTGGGATTTTTGGCCAGCACTGCTGCTCTGCCTGAGGAGGAGGTCATGTTTCATTCCCACAGCAGAATTGCCCATCCTTGACAGCCTCCAGAATGATCCTGACTCTGGAAACCTCTCTTGGCTGCTGAGATTTACAGAATCCCAGAATCACAGAACAGGTCAGGTGGGGTCACCTGGTGCCACCTCCCTGCTCCAGCAGGGCCATCCCAGAGCTCAGGGCACAGCAGGCTGTGCTCACAGCTCTGCAGTGTCCCCAGGCAGGGACACCCCACAGCCTCTGCACCATCTGCTCAGGCTGGCACTGCCCAGGGCAGCAGCTCTGCCTCCTGGGCAGGGGCAGCTCCTGGGCTCAGCCCTGCCCGTGGCTCTGGGGCCATGTTGCATTTATAGCATAATACAAATAAGCAGAATTCTGTTGTGCTTCAGTGAGCAAATGTAATTGCTGGCAGATGTGAGGTTCAGGTTAGCACTCCCAAATTGCCTCACATTTTCAGAGTTCCCCCCAAACCAGGCTGCAGCCCCAGACTGATTCAACAATGGGAGAGCAAGGGCTGCACCACTGCAAAACAAATGGACAGTGGAGCCAAAACTGCTGAGAATCAGGGAATATCCTGAGCTGGAAGGGACCCACCAGCATCATCAGTCCAGCTCTTGGTCCTGCACAGACCCCCAACAATCCCCCCTGTGCATCCCTGGCAGCGCTGTCCAAAGGCTCCTGGAGCTCTGGCAGCCTCGGGCCGTGCCCATTCCCAGGGCAGCCTGGGCAGTGCCAGCACCCTCTGGGGGAAGAACCTTTCCCTGGTGTCCATCCCAAAGCTCCCCCTGCAGCCGCTCCCTCCTTCCCTGAGCTGTGCCCTCGGCTCCTCTGCTGCAGCTGAACCAGCCCAGTGCCCTCAGCCCTCCTCGGGTGGCTCCTCCAGAGCCTTCCCAGCCCCGGCCCCTCCTTCGGGCACTCTGGAACAGCTTTGGGTCTCTGATGTTGTGGCACCCGAACTGCCCCAGCACTGGAGGTGAGGCTGCGCCAGCCCAGAGCAGACTGGGACAATCCTTCCCTTTTCCCTGGTGTCCCCAGGACAAGGACGTCCCTTCTGGCTCCAGGGCACTGCTGACTCACATTTGTTACCCTGGCACCAGCCAGGACCTGCAGGTCCCCTCTGCTCATTCCATTGTCACTGTTCTGCTGGAGCCCACATGCAGTATCCCCGATGCTGGCAGGCAGCCGTGGTGCTCCTGAGGGAAAAATGCAGCTTTGGCACGTTCTTCTATGACTTGGTCATCCCGAAATTTGTGTGGCTTACTCTTGATGCCATGCTTGTGTATTTTTGGTTGTTCAGGATCACAGTAAAGTTTTCTGCAGAGCCTTTCCTGTTCAGGGATGTTGAATCTTATATTGAACTGTGGTTGTAAGAAAATCCTGTTGTTGTCACTGAAGCCCTACACAGAAGGAGGTCTGATTTAAGACATTGTTACCCCACCATGTACAAGAAAATTCTGAAGAAATCTATATGTATTTGTACAGCAGATATCAAGGATAATACTGTAAAAATTCCTCATTCTAATTGAATATTTTAAGACCCCTCTGGACATTTTGACAAAATTGGGTGCTACAGCTCTTGTTTGTCTAAAGCTGGGTCAAGTCTCATTCCTTCAGAAACCTTCCCTGGAATACAGGTAGGGAGAAATGACCATTATTTTAATTTTCAGAGCAGTGCTTTGAGAAGAAAAAAAAATGTGCTGGGGTTCTGCAGTAAAAATAGGATTAGCACAGATTTTTAGGAGGGAGGGTAATGGATACATCCATCAACCAAGGAACGATCCATATGTGTCTATCTTATGTATAAAAACACAAGCTGGAAGGGTAGTAAGAACGTGTCTAATATCTTGGTGTTAGATTGAAATGAAATGAAATTAAATACCCTGAGTTAGAGACATCTTGGCTGCAGCTCCTGCCAGGGCATCAGATTGGCTCTGCCAGCCCAGGTTTCCTGGGAGGAATTGCACTTCTGTAGTATCAGCCCATGGTGGTACAAATAACCCAAAGAAATGTAGATGTTTTCTGTCATTTTTCATACAACTGGAGGGTTTCCTCTCCTCTGAAGCACAGCACATGCTCCTTCTCCTGCTGGAACTGAGCCCCCACTGTCAGCTACAACTCTGGGGCAATTTTCATGCCTGCAGTGAGCTGCAGGAGATGCTCCTGATCACAGTGGCTCACTCTGGTTTGGGCAGACACCAGATGGACTTTGCTGCTGTAAACAAAGCTCTTCCACACGGATGAAAGTAAGGAGAATGCTGCAAAGCACAAAGCTCAACGTCAGCAGCAGTTTTGAACAAATCCCCGAGGTGTTTATGTGCTGAGGGCACCCTCAGTGTTCCACGATGGCCAGCTGTGAGCAGCTTTATGCCATCACCCCCAGCAGTGGTGATGGATGGAGGAAATTGTGTGCAAATACCACCAGGACGTTGTGTCACCGCGAGCTCCTCGCTGCTCCTCGTGCTGGCACGGCCCCCGTGGAACAAACTGCCCTGAGTTATAAGTCACAAATATGAAGTCTTTAGGAAAGTTGGAGAAGTGCTTTACAAGAACCTTTATTTTTCCTGCCATGGACGCCTTTCCTCACAGGATTCCTTTATGTCACTGTGCTCTGCTGAGGGGAATAAAGGAGTCACTGTGTGTTCAGCTGGGTAGAATATTGCATATAAATTTGAAGGGGTTGCTTCCAGAAAGGCAAACTGAAGAAGCACCAAATAAAGTAGAAATGCTTAATTAAAATTAATAGGGCTTAAATTTTGCTGAAAAGAAAGCATTTAATCAGCTGAGAACACAGAGAACTGGGATTTATTTCTGCAGAAGAAGTACCTTGAAATCCCCCTGGGATTTGCTGCCATTGTACAGGTGGCAGAAGACAATGTACAGAACGAGACAGTGCCTGCTGGGAGGAGCTTCTTGGCTCTCTGAAAAGAGCAGGAGAACAGGGTGGTGGCATTTACACCTGAAACATGAGGAGAAGAGGCCTGGAAGAGGGAAAGGAATAAACCAAAGTTTGTAATCAGTAAAGAACTGGGAGCAGATCTCCTGCATCTCAGGATGCTTCAATGAACTTAGGCCAAAAGCTCATACAGCCACTTGGTAAAGGCATTTGGATTGCGGGGAGAACAAAACATCACTTGTCAGTCATTTATAGAAGATTTATTTTTGTGCTCTTAGGAAGTTAATAAACCAGGCTTCTTCCCTGTCCAGCCTGGCCTTGGGCACTGCCAGGGATGCAGGGGCAGCCACGGCTGCTCTGGGCACCCTGTGCCAGGGCCTGCCCACCCTCACAGGGAACAATTCCTCCCAAATATCCCACTTACCCAAATCTCTCTTGGTTTGAAGCCATTGCCCCTTGTCCTGTCAGTCCAGGCCCTTTAAAAAAATCTCTTTCCATGTGATGCCAAAACCTGAGACATCAGGATGTCCAGCTGTCTGTCTGTCTGTCTCTTGAAATCAGTTCCTTTACTTTTGAAATTCTGAGTATTAATTATTAAGCAGATCAGCTAAGAAGTCTTTATTAATAATTTTTATTTATTTTATATTTATTTAATTCTAATAAATAATTTAATATTTATTTGCTTTTATCTGGAAACCAGTGCCTTGGGGAAAAAACAAAACAAAACAAAAAACCCCCCCAAACCCCCCCCCCCAAAAAAAAAAAAACAAAAACCCACACCCCAACCAACCAACCAACCAACCAACCAACCAAAAAAACCCCAAACCAAAACAAAGCAAAACAAAACAACCCATCACCTTGGACCAGCTCTAGAGCTGATTGAAATACGCAAACTAAAAAATGCCCACAGAAATCTGAACCTTGTGTGGGTACTGGGATCTTTTGAAAACATAAGGCTTTTCCTACTTCATATCAGACAAGTGAGACGTCTTTTTCTAAGCAATGCCTCCTGTTTCTGAGGGCTGATGCAAAGAACTGCCTGGAGTTTTGTCACAGACCCCAGACTTACAAACAATCTGAAATTTAAAGGTATATAAGAAGGTTCAAATGCTTATGTACAATATTCCTAGAAAAACAGACAGAGCAAAGCCAGTATGAAATTTTAGTATTAAATACATTATAAATGTTGCTGCTAGTGCTGCCTGTAATTAAGCTTGCCTCACATTTCCCATTATAAGCCCCAGTTTTCAGTGGCATAAATCTGTGCCAGATTTTAACTGTTTGGGCTGAAACTTTCCATGCTGAATGTCTGCCTCAGATGAATTGTTTGGAAAGCTTCAACAAAAAATGGTTTCACCATTTCTGGGAATGAAATTAAGAGAAAAATATTTTCTTTTGCCCATGCAAACTTAATTCTGGCATTTCCTAAGTTTTGAGTGCCGGGGCTGTAACCTTGATGTTTTTATATATGTATGTTTATATTTCCTTCAGAAAGGGAAAGTTTATAAAATAATGCCTACCTGGGTATATTTGGATAACCAGGCAACTTTGAACTCAACATGAAAACTGTAAATAATTTAATCAGCTTGGAAACAATCTAATTACATTGATTTATTGTTTATCCCCAGGCAAATTGCTTGAGGCCTGACTTCAATGGGCCCATCTTTCCTTAGGGGCTGGACTATGGATTAGTTTTAAGATTGGCCTCTTAACTTTGAGTTCAGTTCTTAGATATGAAGTGTGCAGAATACTCTCTTCCTCCCTGGCTGTCAGGCTGATTTAAGGTGTACAGCCTATTTTTGAGTTGATTTGTTGGAATGCACCCTCCTAACACCCAATTCTAGCTCAGCAGTAGGCTCAGTTTCTGGCTATTTGAAGGGACATTGTCCCTAGCATTGCCCTGTGTGTCTGCAGATACAGAGACCAACCAGAAACCTGATTTTAGCTGGATCTCTCATGATTTCCACCAGCCAACACTGGACTTGCTATTCCCCAAGAGGAACAAGACCACCCCCAGCAGCCAGGACTACAAAAGAGGAGTTTTGCAGCAGTTTAGGAAGGACCAAAGGTTGAGGAGGCTGAGCCTTAGAAAGGCAAAGCCTGGCTAAGGGCTGGCTTAGCAGCATCCCCCTCCCAGTGGCCTGTGCTTGGGCTGCGGAGAGCCAGGGGTCACTGGGGGTCGGGAAGGGCTTGTGCTGGTGTGTGTGGCTCCGTCCTGCTGAGCAGAGACATCCCGGTGCTGCTGGGAAGGTGCTCAGGGACTCTCAGAGCGACCCGGGCCTCTGGGCCACTCACAGCCAGCTGATCTAGCTGAGGACATTGATTTTAGTGCTGCCCTCAAAGTCACCTTTATTTTTCTTGCATCTTTGACTTCACTCACTGGAGAGATTTTTTTTTTTTATGGAAAAAAGAAACTTTCATGTTGAAGTGTTCAAGAAGTAATTAAGATGGATTGTGTTTTTTGAAGGCGAACCAGACAGGTGTGAAAATTATATCACTAGTTGGGTTAATGTTGTTATTGCCAGGGATTTTTAGTCAAACTGCCCAGGAAATTATTTTGAAAAAAAATGATGCCAGTTTGATACATTTTTCTGTTCTACTGGCAAGAGCTGTGACAACGATGAAATAATTTTCTGTCTCTGTGCTGCAGGCCCAAGGCAAGACTTTCTTCCTTTCACAGCTTCTTGTGTAATTGTCTTTAAGTAAAATTAACTGTATATCGCTGTAGTTGGAACAAAAGAACATCTCTATGAACAATCTTATCTTCCCCCGAGGCTGATAGTGACCACCCTCAGCCGCAACTGCTGCAGCCCTCGCTCTGCTAATGGGGACATTGTGCATTGAAAAAAGAGGAAAAAAGGCTTTGCCCCAGCCTATGGAGCAGGAATTACCAGGACAATGAGCGGCGTTGCCACTGCCAGGGCTCTGGAGCTGCCCGGGCCGCAGTCCGTCCTGCCGGGCAGGGCTCTGTGCAGCAGCCGAGCTGCTCTGGGCTCTGAGCTCGGGGATGCTCCAGGGGAGCTGCTGGCACCAATTTCTCTAGGAATGTCTCGCCCTGGTCCCAAAGTGCGGTGCATTCCTTCTCCCTCAGCTCGCTGGATGTGGCATTTCCCCGAGCTTGCTCTGCTCAGGGGCTGTTCCTGGGCTTTGTTCTGCCCCAGAGCTCCGGGATCGCTCGGGCCAGGAGACCCGGAAAGGTCCTGTTTTGGGTACCTGTTGGGCAGCGTGTTGGTCACAGCGGAGGGATCTCTCCTGCAGCTCCTGTTCTCCATCCTGTGGAATACTGAACCAATTCCATGCCTTCACTCACTGCACCTCGACTGCTTTTGCAAGTGAGAAGTTTTGTTTTGGATATAGTGAAAGACCTCTTGAAGAGTAGCACGAAATGCTTCACAATACTCATCTGTTGCGGGAGAAAAAGTGAAGGAAAATTATCTTGTAAGAGAAAGAAATGTAGGAAATAATTTTCAGCTCAACTTGAGGTTCGTGTCCTTCGCTCACAGCAGACCTCTAACACGAAATGATGGGAAAGGTCATTGGTCCCCTGCTCACCTGGAGATGCTCCTCATTGAATCTGCTGCTCCCATCGTTCCATCCACACCCCAGCAGCAGCTCGCTTGTGTCACGGAGTTCCCAACCCCCAAATTTCACCCTGCCCTTTTCAAACCAAGCAGGAGTTCCCTGCTCCAGCCACCCCCTGCCCTGAACTGCCACTGATGCTGCTCCATCCATTACAGCCTGGGTGAGGCAGGACCGGCCTCCAGAGCGAATGGGTGTTTCCCATCTGGTTGAGGGTTTGGTTCTCCTCCTGATGGAAATCCCTGCACTGCAGTCCAGCCAGTGCAGATCAGCCTTTGCATGTACACCAAGATGAAGAAATACCCTAAAAGGCAGCATCAAACCGTTATTGTAGGAGGTTAAAGCTCCAAGGGTTCCAGAATTCAAAGGGCATTTGGACAATGCTTAGGGTGGGATTGTTGGGGTGGCTGTGCAGAGCCAGGAGCTGGGCTTGATAATTCTGTGGGTCCCTTCCAATTCAGGATATTCCATGATTCTCTAATCAGTGGGCACCTTCCACACCTGTCCTTGTGGTGTGTCCACTGCTCTTGAGAATTTAGGGCATGGACTCCATATGCTGCTCTTCCCCACTGTCAGTCCCCTGCCTGTCTGTGGTGAGGGAGCTGCACTCCTTGACATGATTTGCTCTTGAGAAATGCCTGTTGGCCATCAGTCATCTCTGCCTCTGGCTTCAAATGTTTGTGTAATGATTTGTTCCAGCATTTTTCCAAGAACTGAAGCAAAGTGAAAAGGCAATTGCAGCAGTCTCTGGAATTTTCAGATGCCAAGTACCCTGTGACACGGCGCATCTGGGGTGGGTCAGCTCCAACAGTGGATCCATTTATGTGCCCTCAGCTCTTCTCTCCAGTGCTAAACTGGACCTCTTGGTCTTTCTCCTTTCTCAGTCTTGTCACTTGAGTGTGTGGTGAGATATTTAATTAACTAAAATGTGTCCCAGGCAACAAAACACTGGGACTGATAGGAGTAGTTCAGTTTTTAACATAAAGTGTACAAACCTTACCGTAAATTCAGCTGGTGCAGCTTTTGGCCTCTTTTCACTGCTTATTATTGTTGGTTTGTGTTTAAAAACAAAATTACAAATTGCAAACAGAATGGACTTGTTAATTAAGGATTGTTTTGTGGAACCAAACATCAAATAGCCTCCCTGTGCAGGCTGTAGCTGTTCCTGAAACCCGTCCGTGTCATATTTCTCTGCAGAGGTTGAAATATGTCAGGCAGGTGTTTCAAAAGTCCTTCTGCTGCAGGGAAATACACTCTGATGTAATCTGCCTAATTTGACTCTTTGAATTACTTTCAGGCACACTTGCTGTTTGTAATGGAAATAGCTCCCCAACCACTTCAGAGAGCACTTTGTAATGTGAGCTGGTAAAACTCTGCAGGTGCAGTGGTTTTTTATTTTATTTAACATCTTAGGTTTGTTTACTTTAATGTGTTACTGAAAAAGTGGCATAAAAGTGGTTTAACAAGTCATTTTTCATTTGAAAAATGTTTTCTTCTTGACAAAGTTAACATCCAGTGTTCTGCAATAGAACTACTGACTCCAGGAAATCACATTTTGCCCAGGAGAGTTTGTTTCCTGAGGCTGAAATTCCCCCAAGACTTCTGTTTGGGATTGCACATACCTGAGGCCTTTTGGCATAAGCATCAATTAAAAAATGGGAAATGGTGTTTTCCTTGCTAATTCTTTGCTACTGAATGGAGGCTACTGAAAGCCCTGGGTTTAATTTAATTTATTTTTTGCTTTGGTTTACTCCTTTCCCCACATCCACCCTTCATCCCCTCATGTGAGTTTATGAATTAACTGGGTTGTCTCAGGAAAAAGGCACTGAGATGTCAGAGTTCATCATCTGAGCTATGGAGTTTACAGAATCCCAGGAGCACTGAGGTTGGAAAATCCCTCCCATACCACTGAGTCCGAGCCGTGCCTGATCCCATCCTTGTCCCCAGCCCAGAGCACTCAGTGCCACTTCTAGGCCTTCCTGGGACACCTCCAGGGATGGGCACTCCAAACCCCCCCTGGGCAACCCCTGCCAATCCCTGAGCACCCTTTCCATGGGGAAATTCCTGCTGTGCCCACCCTGAGCCTGCCCTGGCCCAGCCTGAGGCCGTTCCCTCTCCTCCTGTCCCTGTTCCCTGGAGCACAGCCCGACCCCCCGGCTGTCCCCTCCTGTCAGGAGCTGTGCAGAGCCACAGGGTCCCCCCTGAGCCTCCTTTTCTCTAGGCTGAGCCCCTTCCCAGCTCCCTCAGCCTCTCCTGGGGCTCCAGCCCCTTCCCAGCTCCGTTCCCTGCCCAGGACACGCTCCAGCCCCTCCAGGGCTCTCTGGCCATGAGGGCCAGAACAGGACACAGCCCTCGAGGTGTGGCCTCTGGTACTGAGTACAGAGGGACAATTGTTAACAACGGAGTTCATCAGTTGTACCTGACCAAAGGTTGTACATTTTGAGCAAATTATAATTTAGAGAAGTAGAAAAATGCCTGTGATGTTAACTTCATGTTCAACACATGTTCCCATTATAGTATCAATACACAGACCCATTAAACTGGAAATAATTGAATGAAAGCTGATAATGAGCAGCCAGTGCAGCCACTGGTGTCCAGGAATTGCTTCATCCTGCCAGGCAAAATGTATTCCCAGCATGGTCAGTTTATTAACTTTATTTTCAGTCACACCTAAGGCTATTTTTCAGTGGAGATAAAAATATAAAGAAAATTAAGTGGTGTTTTAAAGAGATGCTATTTTGCCCTGATATTTTGTTGTGGGACTTACCATGGTACCAATTTCAGGACATTATTTTTTAAATGGTCCCTTGCTGTATTTCATAGCTGGGATCGCTTTGAACACTCCAAGTTCACACCTCCATATCCTAATACAGCCTTTCCAAGGCTGCCTTTGCACCTGCCCAGGTTCAGAGCATCGTTCTTTCAGTCTCAGAAGTCAGCTTTAAACATTGAAAAGTTGGTTATTTCAGAACTTCAATGTTTTTCAGTCAAGGCTACCATTTTGCCCTTGCCAAGTTTGGAGTTTTAAATCAAAGCCATTTTTGAATTATCCAAGCACCAAAAAAGAAAAATATCTGAAAAATAAAGTTGACAGCTGTGAGGGTTTTTTTCCACATTCATCTACCTCAAACAGCTGAATGGATTTTATAAAACTTTCCAAAAATATCCCCCTCTATGCTAAGGGCAGAGTTAGTTAAACAGCAGAAAAACTTAGTAAATCTACTACAACTCACTTTCTGTTTTGACAACTCTTGTCTCTTCCTCGCTTGCCCACTGAGGTAATTTACGCCGGCGTGTTTGGTTAGTGCTCGTGTTTCGGGGGCGGCTGCTCTCCCTCTGAGGATCTGTGTTTAGAAAAAGGTTCCCTGCAATTCATTATTTTCCAGAGCAAGGAGCAGGGTGTTAGTCAGAGGTCAAAGCAGTGACTGGAGCAGTCACAACTTGTGAACATTTTCTAGCTAAAGTTAAGCCTTGAGGAGTGAGCCACAGACTGAAAAAATACTCACCAAAATAGAAATTGCACCATGGCAGCTGGAGAAAAGCATTTCTAAAAAGGGTTCCCTTCATTTTGTGAACAATAAGTACAATTATTTTCAAACATGATGCAGAGGGAATGAAGAATAGTTTCTATTTTCCAAAGAATAGGTTTGCCAGCTCTGAGTGTGCCCAAATGAGGGACAATTCTGTCCCTTCAGTTAATTTAATGGGGAGTTTACAAAATGAGGCCCAATCAAAGTTCCCACTTTCTTTGTATTCAGTGACAATTTGGGGTGTGTGAGAAGTGTTTTCATCCCTGGGAGCTGGGTGTGCAGAGCTCAGGGTTGCCTTAGGAGGTGGAATTAGGGGGAATGAGGAGTTCCCAGCAGGCAGTGCCCCCATCACCCCTGGGAGGAGCCACATTGCGCCCCACAGTGAACACAGAGGTGGGAAGTTCCATGGAATCAGCTGGTCCTTGTTCCTGCAAGGGTGCATTTTATTGCACCAGGCACATCTGGGGAGCACCTCGTGCTCTGCAGCATCCACAGGGAAGGATCTGCATTCCAAGCCAGGGCTTGTTTTGACTTGTAAATCTGTTTTTATGAGGTGTGTGTGTGTTCCTGCCCCAGGAGAGGGAATGCTCTTTCCAAACGGGCGTTTGGATACCACATGTCTGGAAAATGCTGGCCATGGCTCAGGAAAAGTGAAGTTCTTCCTCTTCCTAGTGACAGGTAGACCTTCTTAGTGACAGGTTTATCTCCAGAACACACTTCTGAGGCATGATGAGCAATAGATTGAAAACTTCAGTAGCTATCTGTGAGCTGGGCTGAAATTAAGCTGTTCTTTAGGTCTGGAAACTGAGGTTCAGGGCTGTCTGAAGTATTGTCCTTCCTTGTGTTCCATCAAACCCACCCTAAAGTCAGCAAAGACATTCCAGTGTGGTCAGGTGATGTGGATTTGGGATATATGGGCTTGGTGACTGCACGGCAGCCTTAGTGTGTCCTTTATTAACTGAGTGTAAGAGTTTCATTTGTAAACCAGAACTCCAGCTGGTCTTCAGCTTGATTAGGGACTGTGGGACCTCAAAGAAAAGTCAAAGTATATCTTGGGTTAAACACACTTAGACGAGGATTTGAAATTTGAATTTTAGTTCCATCAATAACTTTTCTGTCTCTTTTAACAAGACCTGATCGCTTGCAAGGTTTCAGCATTGAGAAAGTCATCAAAGCAGATTAATAACACCACAGACGTTTTATTTTTGTATGTGGGCAAGATAACATCATTAATATCTGTCTGCCTTTGTCTGGGTCAGTGTGGATTTTGCACAGAGGACTACATTAAAAAGAGATTACCCTGCCATGACCCACCGAGTTTCTCTTTCCACCCAAAAAAACATGGGACAGAGCCAGTGTGCTTCAGTTCAGATATAAATGGATGTGCTTCACCAGTGCCCTGGAATGCTCTGTAGTTTTCAAAAGTAAGTCAGAATTCAATGGAAACTGTCTGCTTTCCTGCAAATCAGGGCTGTGGTTGCCCTGGGCTCATCTCCCCCTGCTGAGTCAAGGTTCTTCTGCGTGGGCTCCCAGCCCTGTCTGAGCCAGGCTTAGCTCCTGCACCATTCTTAGAAAGGAACAGTCTGCTCCAAAGCAGGGGCAGAGATGGCAGCATTCCCATGTCTTTCTAGGGGCATTGGATCCAGTTCTTCCTGAGAATGCTCAGGGTGGCACTTTTGAAGGCTTCTATGCCAAGCTGAAAACCACAGCCACACAAACTTTGCTGTATTTGCCCTGAAGCCCAGGGAGGGATTCAGCCATGGCAGGTGAGCAGCTGAATTCCAGGCAAGGGGACACAGAAGGATTTGCTTTGGGCTGAGCTTCATTCCTAAATATTCCCATGCAAAGGTCTGCCCTTTGTCCTCTGCAGCAGGGGGGCTTTGGGGAAATCCAAGTTTCCGCAGCTGACAGATGCTCTGGGGCCTCCCCTTTTCCCTGTAAGCAGAACCAGTTTGCTCTGGCACTTTGAGCTGTTTGTAGTATCAAGAGGTGTGGGATGGGTGGTGGGGACCAGAGCTTCTCCCACTGCGGGGGCCACCAAACTCTTCCACAGAAGGCAGGAAGGTGCATCTTAGATCTTTCCTGGCCATGGCAGCTCCTGGTGTTGAGTGGTGGCTTCTTATCTCCTTTTCTCTTTGCAAAACTCTCTTTGTAAAATTCTGTTTGTAAAATTTATCTTTGTAAAACAACATCCTCTGTTCCAACAGCCTGGACAGATATGGCAGAGGGTCTGCTCTGAAGTGTTTGAGAGCCATAATAAATCAGGGACGATTAGAATTTAATACACCAAAATCCAGCAGCAAAAAGTGAATTAAAATCAGCTTTGGAAATCATTCCCCAAACTTGTATTTTGTGTTTGATTAAGCTTTTTTTACACAGGACATTGTGCTGCATTTCTGCCTTGACTTTATAGAGAACAATCACCCAGCCTGCACCTTTCTGGGAAGCTGGATTAGACCTCAGACATGCAGCAACGAGTTCCAGTTTGGAGAGACTCCACTTCATAGTTCTCAAGAGCCAGTGTATAGAAAACCCCCAGAGACTCAGTGAATTTCCCATTTAGGGAGAACACCCCAGGTCTCTGCTGCAGGGCTCTGGTTCCGTGGACGTTCCCTGATTTGTCTTGGCAAGGGAATGGGGGGAATTTGAGAAGGTAGCAAATTGCAAGATTATGTGCAAAGCCTATGATTTCAGTGCACCAGAAAGGTTCTCCTCGTTTCCTTTCCTGCTCTGCTCCAGTGCCTGGTCCATGCTCTGCTGGCTGTGTGCAGGGATTAGTGTCACACACAATCCATCACAAACCCAACATGTGTTCTCTGGGATGTACCACATTTCCTTGCTTATAATCACACTTTCATTGTGCTCTCCAGTCAGAGGAAAAGCTCTTCCTCATCAATATTTGGTTGAGCAGACTTGTACCAGATGTAGATTAGTATGGGCTTTTTTCCATCTGGGATCAATCAATAAGATACCAGTTTAGTTTTAAAGACAATGGACGGATTGTATGAAGTATTTTGTACCTGTGGAGGTTGTGAATACCTCTGGTGCTGTTAATTCATCTCATCTCACTGGTTTTCCCTCTGCAAACTGCTTTTCTGTCAGTTTGAATATTTTTAAGTGGATGTGGAAGAACTATCATTTTCCTTTTCAAGGAAAAGGCACAAACCCTAAAACTGTGCACGGAAATCAGAATTTTCATCTGAGAGTACAGCCCTGGAGATCTGCAAAAAAACAAGGTGAAAGCCTTTGCTCTGTATTCAGCACTTCCTTGGAGTCTACAGCTCTTGCTCCATGTATTTGCCAGTGTATTCTGAAAAGGTCCCTTGGCTGTCCCCTCCTGTCAGGAGCTGTGCAGAGCCACAAGGTCTCCCTTAAGCCTCCTTTTCTGCAGGCTGAGCCCCTTCCCAGCTCCTTCAGCCTCTCCTGGGGCAAAAGTGACTTCAGTGCCTTTGGCAGAGCCACCCTGTGCTGCGAGCAAGAGGCACCCGGAAGATTCTTGCAAGGCAGAGCTGGAGACAAGTCACATCCCACAAAAAACCCCAACCAAAACAGGATGCTTTCCCTGTTTTTCATAGCATTTGGACTCATACTTTTACTACTCAGAGTAGGAGAGGGCTTGTCCCAGGGCAGTGGAAGCTGTTTCCTCCATAGGCAGGGGCTGGGTGTGTTTGCAGCCTGAGGATTTGGGAACGGGTGATTCCTGTCTTCCTCCATGGGAAGCACTGTCTCCATACATGGCAGGAACCCTCTCACTGATATTTCCACACAGTGAGCTGGGAAAGGGATCCCTGGAGTGTGGATCAGCGTGGCTGGACAGGCAGGACAGGCAGTTCTGCTGCCTGACGTGCTCCAAGACATACCCAGACATCCAAATTGCCTCTTCCTGAGAAGGCCAAGTGCTCTTCCAGTGACTGTTCTGGGAAGCCATGCCCTGGGTGTATAATTCAGTTTGGAATTTCAGGATCAGACATAACACCGTTATCCACTTCAGAGGAAAAGCCTTTGAAAAAGGAGGGGGAAGCTGAGTCGATATTTGGAAAAAGGAAAAATGTTTAAAATATTTTTTTGGGGAAAAAAAACCCAACCCAAACACTCAGTGAATTCCACTGGGCTTCTGGCCAGTGTTGGAGGTTTCTCTTCCAGAATGTCTGAGTGTCAGTGAATCCCCACATGGTCCTGGGAGTTCTGCAGCCACACTTGGGGTTCTGTGCATGGCACCACCTGCAGATGGAATGGCTGGAGAACTCTGCAGTTTCTAAAGCTCACCTCATTACGGCACAGAGCACAATTAGAGCTGGACAGACAGTTCCTGGTTCCCAGGAGAGGGAATAAAGCAGCAGCAAATCCACACACGGCACCACTGGAGCTGTCTTGGAAAATTGATGTATGGACTGGGTTTTGGAAGAGGTCATGGCCCAAGATAAGAGAGAAGGGAGAAAAAAATGTAAAATGAGTAGTAGTGAGCTCTGTGGATTTGTTTGTTTGTTTTTTAAATAATCAAAACACAATTGAAGTCAATTTTGCCATTTCCAGCATCTCATTATCTCCCTGTGGACAAACATCGGAATCTGCCTACGGATCTCCTTTTTTAACGTGGAATATCAAATTCTTTGGGTAAAATTGCCTAAATACAACCAAAACTCTTTTAGAGGTTGAGTTCTTTTCCAAGGAAAGCTTGAGCAAATCCCTTTGATAAAGGGAATTTGGCCAGGAGCAAGGAGGAAATATGCTTTCCGGGTGACAGCATGAGCAGAAGGGTTGGGATTCCAGCCCTCTGCTCTTCTAAGTTATAGGGTTTTTTTCTGAAATTAAAAGGAACTTAGTGTTTCTGTCGTACCAGTCCCTTTCCTCTGAATTTGAGTGGATGTAAATGAATACAGGAATGGTCTTATTCATCATCTGCTTAAGCAGATTTGAGATGTTTGGCTATTTAATCCAATATATGGCACTTTTCTGGGTTATTGGAGCAAGACACAGGGCTTTTTGTCTTGCTGGTCTCACAGGCCTGGCAGATGGCTGGTGGGCATTGTTGATAAATGAACACTGAGGAGAACACGAAAGCCTCAAGAAAAACACACTCTCATTTCAGCCCCTCTTCTTCCCCAGTCTAACTAAAAATCCTAACCAAAGCCTTTGAGACAGCCTTTGAATCCAGGTGGTAAAAGGTCCTTGTGCTTTAATGCATAACCAGAAATGTTGCCGAAGCTCAGAGAACCCCGGCCCCATTTCAGAATCCAGCCATGGTATGTCTGCTGGATGCAGTTCTGGTGGTTAATTGTAGGTTATTTGAGGTATAATGGGTCCTAATATTAAAGGTTCATCAGCTGTGGAGCTCTCTGAGGTGCTTTAATACATTCAGCACTATGAGCTCAGGGAGTTTTGAAGTAAACAGTCTTAGGACAGAATATTGAAGTAAAACTTCATAATTATTTTTGAACTTGAGCTATGAGCTCTGCCATCTTGTATGTGCCTGTTCCGGGTGAGTCCTTCCTCACTCTCACCTCCTGCCTGGCTTCCCCACCCTGAAGGAGCTACAAGGAACAGGGAGAGAGACGATTTAGGAGGGAGTGTGAAACAAGGTAAGGGGGAATGGCTTCAAACTGAAAGAGGGCAGGGTCATATGGGATATTGGGAAGGAATTGTTCCCTGGCAGGGTGGGCAGGCCCTGGCACAGGGTGCCCAGCGCAGCTGTGGCTGCCCCTGGATCCCTGGCAGTGTCCAAGGCCAGGCTGGACACTGGGGCTTGGAGCAGCCTGGGACAGTGGGAGGTGTCCCTGCCATGACACAGGACAAGATGAGCTCTAAGGTCCCTCCCAGCCCAAACCATTCTGTGATTCTGTGATTCAGATGAAGGGGGATGATAAATTTTAATCACACTGTGGAGCTTAAATCTGCCAAAGCATTTCTGGTAAGCAAATGCCTCTGGCAGATGTTTCAAGCCATTTTCAGTAGAACACAACATCTGTTTGTTGTTTTGTGGAACAGTGTCCAGAGAGCAGGGTTTTGCCTGGAGGAAAAGGTGTGTTTGCACACCTTGTGTGCTCTTCAGCAAGGAATTGTTCACAGTTGCTCTTGGATGCTCGGGAGGGAGCAGCCAGGGAGAGGCAAGCCCAGCCCCTGGTGGGATCCTGAGCCAGCGGGTTCCTATAGCTCTGTCTAGACTGAAGGGGTTTGGAAATCTTCAGATTAGCTTTGGATAAGCCTCTGAACTTCTGGATGTTTCTCCCAGCCAGATCAGACCTCTAAAGAGCTTGAGGTTTGTCCGTTGCTAATTTTCATGTGCATTACATTAGGAACTCTGGAGTGAAAATATTTCTTATTTTAAAAATAGAAAAATTAAACCAATAAATTAGAAGGAAAAGCATGCTGAAAAAAATGTAGAAAACAGATGAAAAGCAAAAGCGGAAAGAGAACTTCATAAAAATACTGTAAATGCCAGGCCTTTCAAATACGATTTCCAGCATATTCCACTTTAAAAAGCACGATACTGCAGCACGCTCTCGCATGCAGGGCCAAAAATATGAAAGAATAAAGCCTTGTTTGATCTCGAGAGTTGAATGGATGTCATCTGACCCATCCCCGATCTGCTCCTAGGGCCGGCCGTGTCAGCTGATTTTCCACTCCGGTGTCCGCATCCTCCCTGCTCCTCCCCACCCTGTTTTTGGGCAGTAGTGCTGACACGCTTCCTGCCCTGGGCTGCTGCGGCATCCTGGCACCCGAGCGCCTGTGGCTTGGGCACAGCACTTCAAAAGCAGCTTCTGGCACAGGCACGAAGTATTTTGAAGTGAGTTTGGAGGCTTCCCAAAGCGACCTGCTCCGAGCAAGCCCAAAGTTTACATTATCTGCTGTACAGGACCCAGATCCTTTCAGGAGCCTGCCAGAGCTGTATGGAATGACGTGTGGCTGCTGAGAAACCCTGACAAATGCAGTGGCTGCTGACGAAAATAAAAAGCATCAACATGATGCAGAGGGAACAGCTCAGTGCTCTGTCTGCTCCTAATTGCCCAGAATCTGGAGTACACTCGCTGTGTGTTTTTCAAGTGGCAAAATGAACTCGTCTGGTGGTTGCTCAAAGCCAGTGGAGTCTGCTGGGAGGTACAGAAGACAAAAGGGAGGGAAACTTTAAAAACAACATCTGCTTAATATGAAGAAGTTGCAGCCACTACTAATGTATCTTCTGGAATTAATGTGCCATACAATTTCTCTCTGTTTAGTGAAAGTTTGTTTAATTAGAAGGATACTGGGAGCTTAAAAAAAAGAGAGTAAAAAGCAGAAACACATTGTGTTTCAAGGCAGAAGCAGCACTTGCCAGAGTCCTTGAACATATAATCATGAAATGGAGTAGTAACTACTTTATTTTCCTCCTAGTGACTCTCCAGATGCCTCATTTGCAGTTAGAAGCTGATTGGTTTTCTGCTCAGTGGCTCTTTTTTCACAGTAAATCAATTGAGAGGTGGCTGCTCATGACTCTGCAGTTCAGTGGAGTCAGAAATACCCTGCACTGGAAACCATCAGGGCAAGAGCTCAGGAACAAACTGAGCTGCCTTCCTCCTCCTCAGAGCCTGTTTGGCTGAAATGCCCTCCTGAGGCTGTGTTCCTGGGCTCACCATTGAAATAAATGGGCAGGAGATCTTTCTCTTTTTTAATGCCTTTATTAAAGAGAATCAGCTCAGGTGGGGAGAAATTGACGGGTCGTGCCCACGCCGCCGCTGCTCCCAGGAGTGGCACGGAGGAGGAGGAAGAGGGTGAGGAGGAGGAGGAGGAGGGTGATGCAGCTCTGTCCAGTGGTCTGCAGGCAGAGCTGGGGACTGCGTCCTCACGGGAGATTCGCACATTACACCTTTTCGGTGCAACACTTCGGGTCCCCTCCTTAGTGAACATCCTTTAGGTCAGGGTGAGAAGCAAAAAGGATCCAAGCAGGCACTGGACTACGCGCCCGTCCTTAGACATCACCTAGGGTCCCCTAATTCTGTGTTGGCTCGTTGTAAAAACAACGAGGGGTTTTCTTGGAAAACTGGAAGATTTGGTGCAATGCATTTCTCATCTGCATACGAGGTCTGAGGCCACTCCCATTCTCCTGGTGGTGCCGTGTCCAGGTGTTGCTCCCGGGCAAGCATCAGGAGGACAATGGCTAATCACCGACCATTAACAGGAAATTAAAGAAGAACTCTTAACAATGAAGCTAACTTAACAGCAACCGGTCCAACCGGTTTTAACTCTGCAACCTTAAACAAAAATAGATAACTTTTTATTCATAACTACCATCATTCCTGCTGGTGGGAATGGTGACATGGGGACAAGCCACCCTCCACTCACCTCAACCTGTGAGCAGCAGCAGGAGAACTGCAGACCCTGCAGGGCTGCTGCCTCAAGAGGTTGGGTTGGTTTCTTTAAAATCCCTCAATGCGCTCGTTAGTTTGCCTGCTGTAAATTAGCCTGGATAAACAATTTGGGAAAAGTTGCTATCTAAGTAAAATTGAATGAAAAGCAAAGTACTTTCTTCAGTCTTCTATTTTCACTCCATGAGTGGTGAATAGGAGAGCCAAAGTATCAGGCTAATAGGGTTTGCTAATGAAGTGCAGTGAGCAGCAGATCAGCAAAGCTCCAGCCCTTGAAAGCAACAGAGAGCTTTACGAAGGTGAGGGACCATGTGCCACCAGGTGCACCCATGAGTTTATCTGGTTTTGAGCCTGTGTTATTTGTAAAGAGGGAGCAGCCAAGGGGAAAACAGCTTGTGGTTCTTCACCTGCCAAGGAAAAGCACAAAAGGAGAAAACTCAGCAGCCAGTTGTGAGTCCCTGCTCTAACAGGAGAGATGAGAGTGGAAAGCTCAGTGGATACCCAGGGCTGTCCTTTATGCCTTGATGTGCAGGTCTTGACTGTATTTATTGCCAGTGTGGGGCTGAATGGATATAACCAGGTTACCAGGCTTATCTCTCTTTCCAGGTCAGAATTTCCCCCCGCTCACCGTGTATGACCCCTCTGTGTCTGTCAGGTAAACTCAGCAGACATTCGTGTGTAGTGAGGTCTTAGCTTGGGATATTCAGCTTTACCATGGTTTAAATAATAACAACTGCTTGATCACATTGCTGGTCAAGTGATCACTTGGAAAAAAAAAAAAAAGTGTTTGTGGGAAAACTCACACTTCCTTCCCTTTGTACAAATACCACCAAAATGATTTAAAAAATTACCTGTGCCTACAGAGGCTGCACTGATTTTTTTATTTTTTTTCCTTTTGCCAGGGAACTTCAGCACTTGGGAATGACTCCAAGTGTGTGTGCACAGTGGGATGTGCTGGCTGTTCCTGGGCTGAGTGACAGCTCTCACACACTTGTGTTTCCTTACACAGAGAAGCAAACCCTCCCAGAGCACAGTCACCAAAATAACCCTTCCTGACTTCTGATACTCTCAGGACTTATTTGTGAACTTGCTTTCTCAATATTCATGAAAAATTGTCATTGTCCCAGCAGTAACAGGAGCAAACCACAGCGGGGAGTTTGTTTTGAGCCTCGGGCAGTTTCCTGCTCCACATTTACCCTCTGCTGACCTTCTTGTCCACGCCCATCATTTGCGTCTCTGCCAGGAATCCTCTCCCAGTCTCTGCTGCGTTGAATGCACCTTCCCAGCCTTGTGGCACTTTTAAATAGCCCAGCTTTGCCTTCCCTCCTTTAAATAGCACTTTCCATTTGTTTCTTATAAAAATCTGTCATATCCTGCTGCTCCATTCACTGACTGAAGTGCCTTTAACACACACCAGACCTTCTGACACTTTGTTTTTCTTTCTATCTTTCTGCTTTAACATGGGGTGACCAAAACTGGCAGAAACAGGCAGAAATATGAGCAGAGATGTGGCCAGAGGAGATTTGTAATTTTTATTCTCTGTATATAGACAACCCCCCCGAAATCCCTCCTCTTTTTTGAGGATAACTGAGGTGTGAATTTTTTGCCCTATTTAATTGTTTCATTAAACCATGGGCAATCCCTTCTGTAGGATCTTGGACCAGGAATAAAGAAGATGCTGAGTAGTGCCAGGTTCTCCTGTTCCAGCTGGGATTTCCAGCCCCAGCTGGATCCTGTCCTGGTGCGCCCTGGGCAGGAGCAGCACGGGCTGTGGCTGAGCCCTGCAGGGCTGCTCGTGTCAGGGGTGACACAAACGACACAGCCTGTGTTGCTTTGCCTTTAGTCACCAGTTTTGTACAGGGAAAAACATTTGATACTATTTAGTTGGTGTTTTTTCTGACTTTTCAATGAGGCTTTAGGGCAGATTAAATACCAACTTTGAAATTACTTAAGAATCAAGGTCTTATTTTTCAGTTGACAGAGATGGGAAAAGTATAATTTTACTCAAAAAATCAGTTTTGATTCTAGGGCACGAGGATACTCTAGAAAATTTTGCTGTTATTCTTTTCAGCGCACTCTGTTCCTGCTCCTAATATGTGAAAACCATATTTTATTCTCTGCTGTATACATTAGAAATGTTTAATTGTTTCAGATAAGTGCAAATTTAAATTCTTTTACTGATTTGTGTAATAGTATTAGGTCTATCAGTTCTTTAGAGTTGCTCTCATTTGGTTATTCAAAATGCCTAACTGACTGAACATGTTTTTGTTTATTAAGAAGAACATGATTCTCAATGTAAAATCCCCTTTTCTGTGGATACACAGCAGTGTTCTTGTTTTTAATTCCCTTCAATATTTCTGCCAATAGAATACTGTGAAGAAACTGGAGGCAAATTTACTAATTTTTGTTTGATAGAGTCAGGTGAGGCTTTGTGAAAATGTTCTCTTCTAAACTTGTCCCTCACTTCAAGAAAGACCTCGAGGGGCTGGAGCATGTCCAGGGGAGGGAGCGGAGCTGGGGAAGGGTCTGGCCTGTTTGCTTCATGCAGCAGGGAGGGGATTGGGACAGTAAATCCCTGAACTTTTCCAGAGAGGAGAGCTGGCTGTCCTGAGGGTGACAGCAGGAGGTGAAGGAGCTGTGGGGTTCTGCCCTCTGCACCCAGCTTTGGTTACAGATCATCTTTTGCTCCCTGAGTGCTTGAGAAGAACAGCTCTGCTCCTGCATCTTTTGTTGTCCTGCATTGCTTTCCAGTAAAAAAAAAAACCCACAAACAACCCCAAATCAACAACCCATCCCCATGCATCTGCCATGGCATGGACAGTGTTCTTACAGAAGTTCAGCTTGACTTTTCAAGTGCCTTGTTAAACTTTTCCCCCGACTCTTAGAGATCTAAAATGAATGTTCAAAGGACACGGCAGTGGCTGGGAAAAGTGAGCTTATTTAGATAGTGGGAATGTCTTTCCTGTGCTAACAGCAGTGAAAAGCCACAGATAAGGCTGAAAGTCTCAATGTTAATTAGATAGGAATTTCCTTAATTTGTCAGTCTGTTTTAAAAGTTGTAAATCCAAGAAGCAACAGATGGCTGAGGAAAAATGAGAACAGATTAGGACTTACATCCTCTCTGTAATGCCAAGTATTATGGAAAATATTTCTGAACACAGAACTTAAGCACTTTGATTGTTTGAGCTGTGGGGCTCTTTATCTGCTGTCTGTGCTGAGAGGCACTGGAGCACACACACCAGCCCTAAATGGATGTGTAATCCCATAACCATTCCCTGCTCTGCAAAGCTCTTAAGCGTGTCCTTCAGTCCCACAGAGATCAGGGGCTTTGAACACATGTTCAAAGTTAAAGCACATGTTGAAGTACTGGTTAAATTGCTGTGCAACCCTCACAGTGTGCATTTATTTCTGCTTAACCTCTGAGCTTTGTGTCCTAAGCCAGCCAGAGAGAAGGAACAAAATGTTTGTAAAGGTGATATCAAATATTCAGTCTCTACTCTGAGATAAACAGGACTATCCCCTAAAATAAGCTCTGCTCATTTGCTTGTGCTGCTTTAGTGATTCCTCAATTTATATAATTTTTCTCATCACTCCATGAATTACGCCTTTGCAGAAACTGAAAGGCCAATTCAGAAAGATAAAAACCAACTGTTGGGGTCAGTGAGGAAATCTGTGAAGTTTTGAGAACAGTTTCTGGGGCTTGCCAAATTTCCCACATTTGAAAAATATGGAGAAGGAATTTGAAGAAGTTCTTATCACTTCTGCAGTCAAAGTCCTTAATGCTGGCAGGTTTTTTTAACAAGTTCTCATACGCTACCGAAGGCACTGAGACAGGGAAACACATGGTGTGCTTTTCCCTTGGTGGGAAGAATGCCTTTTCTGGCACTCAAAAAGAAACGTGAATATGATGAGAACATATTACAGATTGCCAGCATCAGTGAGGAGCTGATAATGATCTTCATTGCCTGAAATAATAAAAATTAAACATATAAAAAAGAGAAAAAGCCCTGCATTTTATCATATGAACAAAAGTCCTCTGAGATATTTGTGTGCCATGGTGAGAAGCTTTTGAATCAAAATTTTGAAAAAGCAAAAACTACTATGGGGAACACAGGCAGATTTGAGTGGAGAAATATTTTGGGAATTTTTGTACACCCTCCTTGCAGTAAAGTGCTTCACTCAACAAGTGGCCCCAGCAGGTTGATCCTGCAGAACCCCAGGAACTGCAGTGGGCTTCTGGTGTGTCACAGGATCTTGGGATGGCCTCGGTGGGAAGGGACCTTAAAGCTCCTCTGGTCTCCTCCGCAGGCTCTCTCCATGGGTGCAATGTACACCTGTAAATGCCTGCATCTTGAGGTTGCAGTGGGACTTTCACTGAGGGGAGGAGAGAGGGAAAATCAGAACCTTTAAGTCTAAAACCCCAAATCAAACAGGATGGTCTTTTTGAGATCCCAAACCCAGTTTGGTTGTAATGCTCTCAGAAACCTTAATGATGGAAATATTATAAATGTATGGCTGTCTATAAATGCTTGACTGGATGGTTCCAGCAAGGTTTGTTGTGAGAGGCTGCTCTTTACAGGGACTGAGCCTCCAGCCAGGGAACACAGGGAGAACATCCAGGTTCCTGTGGGATCAAGCAGGGGCTCATATTTTGTCTTTTCTGCGTGCTCCACCACACCCCAGCCTGAGGTGGGACTGGAAAGGAAACTTCTGGAATACACGAGGAAGACCATTCTTGTGGGATTGCCATCCCAGCCAAAACTGGGAAGCTTTGGAAAATTTGCCAAGGAGGAAAAAAATCAGACTGCTCGTGAGAGTTTGCCAGCCTGGTTTCCAGGCCAAGGGGATTTGGAGCAGCATCTGGATGTTTCAGAGGTTATCCAAACCAGGCCAGGAGACTCTCACTCCCTGTTCACGTAGGAGTTCAGCCCTTTGAGCTGGGCTGTCGGTGAGGATGTTCCTGGATTGGAATGCTCAGCAGCAGCTCCAGTCTTCCAAGAGCAGTGACTTATTTCCCATGACCAGAGGAGCTGCTGTACTGATGTCCAGCCAGCCACAAACTGTAAATTAAAAAGGCTTCTTCCTGAAAACAGAGGAAAACAATGCACCAAAAAGCCATTCTTGGCATTTTTCTAGAAATGTCTCTATCTCTTGTTCTTTCCAAAGGCCATTTAAAGCCAAACAGCTCCTGTCCTTTCTTCTTCAGCTCTTAGTGGGATGTAAATGATCAACCAGCCTAGGTGGAGGTGTGGCAGCAGAAGATCCTGTGTGGTTACAAGACATTGTACGAAGCTATGAGCTCAAATCCAGTAGGAATTTTTAAAGTCTTGCTGTAATGTCAAAGCAGAGGGAATAAACCTATTTAATAAATGTAAATATACCTATTTATTCCTCCTTTTACCATCTGGATGGGATCATTCTTTGGTAGTCCCAGCGCAGGCTAATTACATCCAGTTTTTTGCATGTTTTGGGTCTGCTGCCAGTCATTATAAAGACACTGAGTGGTTGGTTCATTGCCTTCATCTCCTGCTGCACACTTGAGTAAAACAGTTGTAGTGCTGCCAGCTGGAGTTAGAGAAAATCTATTGAAATTTAATAGGATTATAAAATAGTCAACTTTTATCCATGTTTACTAATATCTAGGTGGTTTTTTTCCCACTCTTTAACAACAGTCCAGGAGGACTGTGTTGTTATTGGAAAGAAAATATGGAGTGTATGGACAAGGAACCCAGCAGAGAAATCCTGCCTGCTAACAGGATCTCATGGGCTGGTAGTGAGGGGACACTGGGTAAATTAATAATTCCAGTGTGTCACAGGGGTGTCTTGGGCTACTTTCATGACTAAATTAAGGAGCAAAATGCACTTGTGAGAGGAGGCTCTATTCTCCACACAGACCTGATTTGTCCCTTTTAAACTCACCAAATATGTTGCTAAAGCTGAGCCACGGGGAGTTTATCTGAAAACTCTGCTGCAATTAGGAGAGTAACAGGGAAGCTGAGTTTGGTGGTCTCCCAGGAGAGTTTATGCATCCTGCATTGGAGAGGTGACGCCCCTAGAACTTAAGACAAGGCCAATATTTAAGGCTCCTAAGCATGTACTTGGTTTCCTCTTTATTAATGGGTGCATTTTGAAAGTCACTGAGATATTCTTGTTGGATTTTAGGAAGTGGCTTTGGAGTTCCAAGAAGCTCAGTGGAGGTTTGGTTGACTTCAGCATGAGAAATGCAGCAGCCTGAAGACTTGACCTGGAAGTTTTCTCTGTGTTTGTAACTCAGAGATGGAAAGAAAGTGTTTATGGTTTCATCTCCATTCGATGTTCTGTTGTGATCCGTGCATGCTCCATGGGTCTTGGGTTTAGAGTGGAGCACCTATGGGCTCTTCAGAAGGCTCTGCTGTCCAGATAAAAATGTGCATTTCAGGAGCAGAGCACATCTGTGCTGCAGCACAGAGAGTTCAAAGCCAGGGAGAAGTTTTTGGGAGCAGCTGCAGATTGTCTCTGGTAATTAGGAGCAGAATGGAGTCCAGCACTTGACACAACAGGTTCACACAGAGCGATTGGGTAAAAAAACTTAATGTCTGCTTTTAATAACAACAGCAAGTAGCAGAGGTGGCAAAGTATTTTTAATGACATCATTTGCCCAGCTGTTTTACACATCTGTAACGTGCAATGTTGCTCCCATTCTCTAACACTTCATCCTTGCTCTTCCACACCTTTGGGACGAGGGGTAGGGTTACCTGTCTGGATGGAGCAGCCTGGGAAGCATTTGTGTTTGTGGGTAGCTATCAGCAGTGCTCATGTGAAAGCCTTGGCTGCAGAGCACTGCATTAGGTGTGGGTTTTTTAACGTGCTAATTACTTCACTGTGAATTTGGCACTGAGGCACAGGGCCCCGTGCTCTGGGCCAAGCTTACAGCTAGGAATGAAACATTTGCAGCAGCTGCAAAAATGTTTTTACTTATTTAGGGCACGCTAATGTTTCATAGCCATGAATAATGACACGCCAATAAATCATTCATTAATTTGTAATGCTGGAGCTTCCCCTCAAATGTGATGTCTGAGGCAGTGATGGCAGGGGAGGAGGAGTTTGGTGGCTGCTCTGTGTTTATACAAAGGGACAAGAATTGACTGCAGATAAAGAATCTCTTCCAGCTCTGCCTAAACCCAATGAGATTCCATTTTGAGCTCCTTTCTCTCCATTGTAAGGATGGAGAGACAATTTACAAGAGGTTGCAGTGACAGGACAAGGGGGATGGGTCAAATTGAAAGAGAGTGGGTTTAGATCACAGATTAGAAAAAAAAAAAATCTCCCCTGTGAGGGTGGGCAGGGCCTGGCAAAGGGTGTCCAGAGCAGCTGTAGCTGTCCCTGGATCCCTGGAAGTTTCCCAGGCCAGGCTGGATGGGGCTTGGAGCATCCTGGGACAGTGGAAGGTGTTCCTGTCCATGGTAGGGGGTGGAATGGGATGAGCTTTAGTATCCCTTTCAACCCAAACCATTCTCTGATTAATTCTATGATTCTATGAATAATTAAGTTTCTAAGTGCATATTTCTCTTTTATAAACCTTAGTGGAAAACTCTGGGAAATTTTCTTTCAAAATAATTTTGGGAATTGTCATCTCTGAGGATCAATGTCTCTCGTGCTCCTCAGCCCAGGAAGGTGAAAAATGCAGCGCTGTGAAGCTCAGGTGTGTTCCTGACGGTGCAGAGCAGGTGTTAATGCCTTGGAGCGTTCCTGCGGCAGTGCCTGGATCCATCCCGGGATGCAGAGGGCTCAGGAATTCTCCTGCCTGGAATGCAGCAGTGTAGTTTGCAGAGCGAGGCCGGCTGCCAGGCCATTTAGCAGGCGGCTGTTTTTGTTGAAAAGGCAGCTTGAAAAGTTAAAACCTCCTGATTTTTGAAAATCAGCTGTAGAACATTACAGTCACGCAGAACTGAAGGCAGAAAACTCGTTAAAATTAGCATGCGCTGTAATTAAAAACATGCTGGGGAAAAAAGACCCTGAGAAGAAGCAGACTCTTGGAAAGCTCCTGACACTGCTAGATGTTGAAATGGAAACGAAGCTCGCTAATTGATTTCAATAATTGCTGGGTAACTTCACCCTGCAGGAGGTGCCAAAGCCCGTGGTCAGCTCTCCCAGCCTGGGAACAAAGGGAGGAATTGGGCACAGTAGCAGAGACTCGTGCTGGGACCAGAGCCACTCCTCCTTCCCAAAATGTTACTGAGCTTTGCTTTTCTGTGTGACATCTTTGAATCTTGTGCCAGGCAGTGCTGCCATGGCACAGCAATTTGCTTGGCTGCTGGCATTCCCTCTCCAGGAGTCCTACGCCCCCTTGGAGTGCAGGCTTGGCCTGTGCCAGGTGCAGGGTCACACCTGGGCCACATTTAAACTCCAGGTTACACCCAGGGAAGGGATGTTCAGGGGAGGAATATCAAACCTGCGTTCAGCCCTGCCGTGGCTTCATGTGCTCACCACAGGTGATGGTGATGGGCTTGAGGGAAGAAAGTGGGAGAAAACTGGGCATTCTGGGCCTGTGCCAGCTGATGCTGGGATGGGATGGGTCTGGGATGGCTATCCCAGCCTGTTTTCCATCTCTGCATTGCTTTCTGCAACACTGGAATGACGATTTGTCAACAAAATGTCATAAATTCCCTCAGGCTGCTCTCACCCCATTCCTGAGGTGTGGGGTGAGGAGCAGCCCCAGGGTCCCCAGCAAAGGCAGGGCTGGCAGGGACTCTGGGGTCTGCAGGCAGGGAAGTGGCAATGCTGCTCGTGGCTGATGCAGATGGCAATGCAGATGCAGGATGGAGAGCCAGGGAGCACATCTGGGAGCACATCCTGCTCCCTCTGCAGCTTCCTGAGGCTCAGGTGCCTCCAAGAACAGGGAGTGCAGTCAAATCAGCTGTCAGCAGGTGCGTATGGACTGTCACTGCTAAAACAATGGGGCTGCCAGCATTTATACCTGCAGGAGGAATTTCTCTGCTGGGTAATAGAGTATTTTTCCATGTGCTCTAGAAAATACACTTTACTTTTACAAAAATTGCCCTCAGAAGCACCAGCAGTAAACTTTCCTCAAAATAAACACCATTATGGCTTGAGCACTCTCTCAGACCCTCCTGCATTCTGCCTTCAGATGAACAGACAGCACAAGTGAATCCCCTCCTTACTGGGGCCTGATTTTGGGTTGGACAGCTTGGACTCGATGCTGACTCTGTGTCTCAGTGACTCTGGGATTCTCTGACTTCCCCCCACAGCACAGGAGGGAGCAAAGGGCATCCCAGGGGTGCTGGGGCACAGGCAGGACTGGTACTCAGCAAGACCTTGTAGAAAATAGAGTAATGGAAATGAAAAATAAGAATTAACTGCTGGGTGGTGTATTCCTGTCTGGGTGATTCCTGGGGCAATGATTTTTTTTAATGGGAAATTATTTACCTAGAGCTGGTAGATTGCAGGAATCCAGAATGGTGACTTGATGAGTTTGCCACATTTACGTGGTTTGCACTACATTTAGACAAAACTTCTCAGTATGTTATAAATATAAATAAATTCCCTTTATTTAGTGTGTTGGGACTGTTATATTGCAAACAATGGGTAAAGACATTGAAGAGACTGTTTGGATTTTCTGTGTTGGGAAGACATTTTGTGACCCACTCAAGGTAGAGAGGGGTTGCTGTTTCCAGTGTGATCCGTGGTAGGAGGTCTGATGTAAGAACAGGTGAATTAATCTTCAAAAGCTTCCAATCAGATAAAATGCGGAACAGATTAAGTGCAGTAGACTGGCACTGTTTATTAGAAAATGGCCTATGAAGGAAAATTGGCTGAACTTTAAAGAGGTGCTGGAGTTGGCTCGGGGGGAGTGAATATAACTTTACATAAAACTAAACATAAAACTTTAAGCCCAGTGTGGATGAGTGATAAGTTGTTAAAGTTAATTGTGAGTGAAAATAGAGCTCCAAAGCGTGCAGGGGCAGGGGAGTCTGGGGCTGGGGGGTTTGTAGGGACAAAGCTGCTACACAAATGGAGCATCTGAGAAGCAAATGGAGAGGGACCAGTTCAGGCCATTCAACTCAAGAATATTCTGGTGGAGAAAGATGTGGAGTGAGGCACAGGGATTGCCCTGGGGATACTTCATGTTCTGGGAAAAAGACCCCAGCAGCTCCCAGGGATTCAGTTCCATTTAATGCTGTGCCACCATAGGGTGCAACCCTTCCAAGGAATGGTGAACAGAATAAATCCAGTGATTCAGTGCATGTACAAATTGCTAGTAATTGACAGTAATTATTGTACTGTAGTGTTTCTAGAACTGGCACAAGGGGCACTGTGTGATTACACACTGTGTGCTTTGGGCACTGTGGGTGGGTTTGGGTTGCTGGGAGGGAGGAGATGGAGCAGAGCCTCCCTCGAGGGCAGTGCTGGGGTCAGGGGGAGCTGCAGGCACATCCAAGCAGAGTGAGTTTATAGCATCCAGAAGTGGCAGGATAATTTTATGGAACACTTGAAGGACAGAGGTAATAAAATGAACCATCTTCACCTCCCAGCTTACAGCTTCTTTCTCCTCAATTAGACAGGGAATTACCAACTTTGCAGAGCAGCTAATAACTCTGAGCAGTTGCCATGGGATACTGGACAGCCTCTAAATGCTGCAGCTACACAGAGCTGCAAAACACAGACCTGGCTGACATTAAAAGGTGCTTTGGCCAAGTTTCTGCAGCATTACAAAAATGAGGAAAATCAAACAGACTTAAGACTCATCTTAAGTGAGTTTCCAGGAGGAGGAAGATGCTAAAACAACTGGAAGAAAATATGTATTTAATAGCAGTTTTTTCAAGAAATGTAGATAGAAAGTAGCTGGAACATAATCATATTAATTAATTGCATTTATCCTGCCACTACATGATACTTTGTCAGCCTTTGCTACTTCTGCTGTGTATTTTATAATTACTCCAGAACCATAAATCTTCTGATGTGACTCAGTTACAAAAAACTGTACAAATAAACAGTGGAGATGCTCCGCAGTGCAGAGTTTCAGAGACAGAAATTTTGTACTCTGAAAACAGAGGAGTTCCTAAAAAATCCCATTCATTTGTGAGACAGAAAGGATAAAACAGAGGTACCAGTATTTATTCAGTATTTATAACATGTGTTATCCTTCAGCTGGAGCTCATGTTCTGCAAACCAACTGCTCAGAGAAGTGCCTGGTTGCTACCCTCAGATGGAAAAGCTGTGTCAGAATTTGCTGCTCTTTCCAACAGAATGCTTTACTGCACAAACAACTCTTATTGTAATTTATTCTTTGAGGAGCCTGTGTATGCATATATATATATAATATTTTAATAAAAATCAAATTAATTAACAAAATAAGTGTATTTATGACATGTATTCCTCCTAGTTTTCTCCTCTCTGGCATTTCCTGAGACACCTGCACAGAGCACTGGTGATGCTCTAATGTGGCAAAGTGCAGGGGCCTGGTTTGAGGATTACAGAAGGGAATTTTTTAGACTTGCCCTATTTAACACTTGCTTCTTTTCTCAGCTCCAAATGCTCTCCAATTTCTGCATGTAATGTAATGTAATTCCCTTTACAAGTAATTTTTCTCCCATTTTTCTTTTTTCTAGTGTATTTTTTTTTCCCTAATGCCAGGCACCCTGATTAACCTTCAAAATGGACACATTAAACATGGGTTTGGTTGTATTCTGGTGGCTGATGAGACTTTGACTGGCAAGGGCTTTCATTGGTGTCTGAACTAGACTGGAACTACACTGGGTGCTTCCTGATGGTCTTAATCCATCAATATTTTCCTTCCAGTTCTTTGAATCAACCACTCCCCTGCTGTTCATTCTTTCTGGCTGCTGGAGATGAGGGGACTACACCAGACCCTGATTTATAAATCAGTCCCAGTGATTTTCAATAATTCAGATTCTTTCTGCTTTTAAGCTGAATAAGAAGGATAACCCATTATTGTGTGTTATTATTCTGTTATATTATTCTGTTTGTCTTGCTCCTCCTTTGTGTAAAGCCAAGGGATGAGGAGTGAGGTGCCTGCAGGTTGGGGTGGCACCCCAGAGCTTCCCACTCAGCTCTCGTTCCTTATTATGTAACAGGAAGTTCTGAAACGTGGTAAAAATCCACTTTCTAACATCTTGGCATATAAATGAATTCCCTGTGCTTCCAGTCCAGGCAGTATGGTCTCACATATGTTTTTTGTCTCATATTGAAAGGATTTGTGCTAATTTTGCTCCATACCTCCACCCATAGTTTTGCTCATTGTCTTCGTCTTTATGGTGGGGTTTGCCTGTGAAGGAGAAAGACAAAACCAAATTTGGGTTGCAGAAGCAAAGACATCTTAGAGGCTCTGTACAGGGCAGGTGTGCTGAGGTTTCTGGTGGGGTGTGGTGGTATTTGGGGTTCATTCAGAGCCACACATGGCCGGGAATGTTACAGACCAGACTTTTTCCCAGGATTGTTGTTTACCTGCTGCCAGGCAAGTCCCCTTTTCGCTGCTCTCTTTTTGTTCATACAAATCAGTATCACAGAATTTCTAGGCTGATTTATTTATTTAGAGTACAGCTCAAACTGAGGGGTCTGTCTGTGGTCTGAGCACAGACGTACCAGGGAAGGGGCAGCTTTGAGGTCATGGGCCGTGGTTTGGGGTTTTTTTGGGGTTGTTTTCCTTTTGTTTAGGTGTGGGGTTTTTTTTGAGGAGAGTGGGATGCTGTGGCGTTTTTTCCAACTAGAGAACCTTCTCTCTTTGTGCTATTTTCTTTGCTATGTTTCTACTAATGTGTAAGATAAGATTAAATTACTTCCCAAACCCTCATGTCCAGTCCTTTGCTGGAGAAGTGAGCACGCAACATCATTCTCTACTTAAAAATCATGAGACTTTGCCTTAAAATAAATTATCTTGGGGTTTTTTTTATACCTCCTATTTGATTATAGCCCCTTTAGCACAACAGCTTTGTAAAACCAGATCCAAATGTAGCAAACAGTCTTGATTTTACCTGGTATTTGTTTCAGCCAGTTACCTACCACTCAAGGCTCTGCCACCTGCTGGGACAGTGGGACAATGGTGACAGTTTTCATGCTGGCTGGTGCAGGACCTTTCACATCCACAACCTGTCTGCTGTGGATGGTCAGCTTTAGCTGGCTTTTATCACAAAATGAGGAAACACCTCTGCAGGTTTTTCCGACACCTTATGGACTTTTTGGTGTCCCTGTTCAAGCTCTGTTGTCACAGGAAGGTTTGGTTTATTGCTACTCTACCAAACAGGGATATCCCCAGGAAATTTCTGAGAGATGACAGTGTGCCTGTCAGAGGGAAGCAGTGCCTTGGCCCTGCCCCATTCCGAACTCTCTCCTGTGGCAGGAGAATGCTCAGGCTCAGGATCCATGGATGTGGGAGCCACGGCTGTGCTGAGGTGCAGCTCTGCTCTTTTCCCTCACCCTTCATCCCTGCTCCATTCCTTTGGCCTCCTTGCCCCAGCTTTGCGGTCCAAGTTCCCTCCCTGGTCAGGAGGTGCCCTGGCTGCTTTTCCCTGCCCAGCTGCTCTCAGGTTGCCACCTTGCTCTGTGCCTCTGCTGACACCTTTACACTTTGTCCCAAGCTGTGCCACTCCCTTTCCTCCTCAGCTGGCTCGTTCCTTGCCTTTCCCCCCGATGATGGATGGAGGAACGGGAAGAAGCGCGTTTGGCGGGGCAGTGCGTGCCCTGCGTGGCCGGAATTTGCTTGGGCAGGGGGGGGGGGGGGGGGGGGGGTCCAGCTTCAGGGCTGAGCTCACACCTGGCCCGCAGCCAAGGCACAGCCCCGAGCAATCCAAGCAGGTGTTGGGGACAGGTTTGAAGTGCCAGAGGCCCGGGGTGTGTTTGGTTTCTGCACCAGGGTTGTGAGTGGATGAAGCACCGCAGGGCGTGCTGGGGCTCAGAGCCCTGCCAGGGTTTGGCCCCTGGCACAGAGCAGCTCGTGCTGTTCTGAGAGGAGGGAGCTCTGGCCAACAAACCCCGTGCTGCCTCTGCTCTTCCACTGTGAGAGAAGGGCTGAACTCAGCCTTGTTTGGTCAAAAAGTCCTCATTTGGTAATGGTTTTTAATTTATTGTACACTTTGCCTAAAGGAACCTAATCTCACCAAAACAAACCAGAGTAATTATTTCAACAAACTCTGCAGAAAACTGGCATTCACTCATGGAAATCTCCTGTGAACCCGTTGGATTTGGAGGTGATGTGATGTGATGTGAGAGGTGTTTTTAGATCCCAGGTCCCTCCCTGCAGAGCTGCTCTCCAGCCTTGCTGGTCAGCAGCTCCCTGCCTGGGGTGTGGTGCACCTGCCTGATCCCAGCTTGTCTCCTGCTGCTGGGCACTGCTCCCTGGGAGATGTGGGTTTCAGCTCTCCTTCGGTGAAGGTGTCTACTCTACAAAATACCCTTTTTTCCCTATTTGAGAAGTTCTGAAGGCATTCACTCTAATCTCAGCCCTTGTGGAAGCCCTGTCAGTAGTGGAAGCTTGTTCTAGCCGAATTACACAAGTAATTGAAGCCCCTTCATCCCTGGCACAAATCCTTGTCTTGGCTGAGGTCTATGGGGATCTTCTCTATGCAGGAAGAATCTGTTCTCTTGGCACAGGTTGAGGGTCCTGGAATGCAGAAAGGGCTCCAGCCTCATGCCATGATATCCCAAGAGATTCCCTTTCCTCTCCTCTGTCTTGAAAGGGTTGGAGCTTTTACCCTTCTGGAAGATGATGCCCATATCCTCAGACAGCATGGCTTGTATTGGTGGGTGGCAAATGAACCAGGAGCTAAGAGCTGGGCTGAAATTCAGCAAATAACTTCCTAGTCCACAGAGAAAAATGTGGTCCCAAAGGAATCATTTCCTTATGAGAAGTGGGAGAGATTTGCCAGTCCAGTGCTTTGCTAAAAAAAACTGTTTTAAGAAAACTCCAGGGAATTATTTTTGCGTTTTTCTTCATGTAGCTGTATTTACCTGTTGCTCATGTGTGTAAATGTTCATTTACTCAGCTAAGAAGCTGTTTTTTTCATGGAAAAACTCTGCTTTTCAGTCTCCGCTCTTAGAAGCAGTGGACTCAGGGGCCATACTGGTGCATTCCCTTGCCACTGCTACTTTCTGCCCCTGCTGTGGGTCAGATTTGCACTCTGTGCTGGCTGAGGGACAGCTCTGGGCTGTGTCTGGCTGAGGGGTGCCAGGGCTTGCAGGGCTCTCCCAGCTTGCTCCAGGAAGGTTTTGCTGCAGACATAGCCCAGGGATCCAGGGCTCTGAGCTTGTTTCATCGCAGCTCAGGTGCCCTGGAGCTGCCCCCTCCTCCGGTGGCTGCTGGGCTCTGAAAGCTGCAGAAGAGCCCAGCAGAAATGAATCCATCTCTGACAGGGCTGGATCCAGCCCAGGCCCAGTTGGCTGCGTGGTTTTCTGGCAAAGGCTCCTTTCCCATCCATATCCATTCTTACATTGTGAGCTTTCCCCATTCAAATGTTTTGATCTCACTGAAATGTTTCAGTTCAATATTTCTCTCATAATGCCATTTTCTGAAAATCAGTATGCTCCCCTGGAAATATTGGATCGTGCCTAAAATACATTCTCAGCTGGGAAATACAGGCGGAGAAATGTCAACCAGCTTCTCTTCAGAGAGGTTCCATTCAGTGTCCATGATCTGCAAAGCCTTCTCCATTCTCAGAAAAATCTACTCTGGAAATTGGAGACTCCATCTCCACTGTCACCTGAGCACCCCAAAGCTTTGGAGTTTCCTCTGTCCCTCTGATTGTGCTCAAATAAAAGCTAAGCAATTTGTTAAAATACATAAAGGCCTTAAAAATACACATGCAGATTATCCATGAAGTATTTGCCATCTGAAAACTCAGTCTGTGCAATCAGCAGGCTGCCACACAAACTGGGAACTCTGGCATGCTGCTGGAAGTCTTTTCATGTGGAAAAGTCATAATCCCTTCTTTAAGAGATGAGTGTCAGGATGGAGATGAGAAAGGAGAAGGATATAGGAAAGGCATCAAGCTGAGAAAAGAAGAATGCAATGGGTCCAGGACAGAAAGCTGGGGAGGAGAGAGGGAGGAGGAAGCTCATTGAAGGTTTGTTGCACTTAGCATTAGGAACTTCTACAGAGCACACAGGTTGTAGTGATTTTCTAATACTGAGTAATATGTCAGAAGGGCTATTCTGGATTTAGACCAATATATACAGTTTCTTGTCTAAGCAGAACCATATGCTCAAATGAGAGATTATTTTATTTTACTAGGATGGACAGTAAGTAGAAACACATTCCAGATTTCAGGAGGTTTCTTCCCCCCTTGGCAGCCACGGTGCTGCTTGTGCTTAATCTTTGGTTTTTTAACTGTTTGATAAGTGCCTGTTGCTTTACAGGATCCAATTCCCCCTCTATCCTGGTGTCTGCTGAGCTGTGACTAATGACTGTGTCAGACAGCTCGTTCAGCAGGTCACCCTGCCTGGAGCTGGTAATTGTTGGTAATAAAACAAATCAAACTGATATGCACAATATGCAACACACTGTACAGTAGAGATGTAGCTTTTGTGTCCTTCCTTCAGTTGAGACTTAATGTTCTGTGTTGGGAGACTGACCTCATCCAAATCCTTTCTGACAGGCCAGAAAGCAGGAAAAAAATCCCCAAACCTCTTTGTGGAATGTGCAAGCTGGTGTTTAATATATGAGCCCATGCACAGCAGGCTGAGCAATCAAAAGCACACAGAAATTTCTATAATTTGCCATTGGGAAACAGCCCCACCCCTCCTGTCACAGGCATTGGTGGTTATGGCTGCAGCTCTGGGTCCCTGTAGGTCAGGTGCCCCACTTCTCCTGCCTTGGTGCTGACCCATCCCTGGCTCTAATGAGACATTTTTGGCCTGACCCAGGCTTGGGATGGACCCTCTGGCTGCTCCTCTGGGATCTCCCCAAGGAGAAGGAGGACCTGGTGCCTGCTGAGCTTGCTCAGCTCCCAGGTGCAGGGGGTCCTGTGCCCAGGGCTGTGTCCCAGGGCTGCTCCTGCCTTCCTGTGGATTCTCCAGCAGGAACTGCTGGCCATGGAGTGCTCACACCCAGAGACTCTGGTCAGCCAATTTGGAGCATCTACTGACATTTTTTATGAAGGGATGGTGTCCTAGCTTGGACAATCAACAAAGCAACTGGTTTAGCTGAAAAAACCTGAATTTTATTGGGGGTCTTGGAAACAAAGGCCTCATCTGTTATATGTGTTGTAAAGTGAATCCCCCCCCCCCCCCCCCCACTTGCTGTTCTATCACAGACAAGGATGATGGTATGAAAATGGCTTTTAAAGGGATTTTGTAATTAAAAAAGATAACCAAGATAAATCATGGACATGTTTGCCTCAGTCAGGAAGATAAACAGAACCATCTACAAGGATACTCACAGGATAAAACCCAGTGTCACATTAAAGCTCTTTTACAACTTATCAGCTGCTGGGTACCACCTGCTTTAGCTGTCCCCAGCATCTCTGAAGTTATCTGGGTGATATTCTGTGGAGATGTCTGTTTCCCACTGACCTGCACTGAGGATGATCTCCTCTCACCAGGGGGAGATGCAGAAGCCTGGTACTTGCTGATGGATCTGCACACAAGCAGGGAGTGTCTGTATCTCTTTCTCATAACTTAAGGACATTTGGCTGCTGGTCTCTGACAGCAGAAATACTCCAGATGTCACTGCAGGCAATTTTTCACTTTCCCATTCTTTATCAGCCTTTCCAAGCCTAACCTTAAATGCTCAACATCCTGAATGTGGGGGGAAGGAATGTGTTGTGGAGGCAAATTTGTGTTTTAATGCTATGCCCACCTCACTTTGGAAGGGAGATGGCAACAGGTTAATTTAGAAATGCTGCAGACTCATTTCAGTTTTTGACTTGAATTGCCAGGTTCCCTCTGCCAGGTTCCCAGTGCATTGATGTTCACATTTGTACATACACACAGAACTGCGCATTAATTCTTGTATACAGTGAGACAGAACAGCCAGTGCCAGCACAGCAAAACCCCCCTGATGATGTGGAGACTTCTCAGTGACAACGATCACGGAATGTTTCTGAGACGGAAGGGTTAACACAGGGAACCGTCGGTGCCAGGGGTGCTCCTGGGAGCTCCATTACAAGTGCCTAACACCCACTTGAGAAGTGGAGTGGTTTTGGAAAACGGGATGTGTTCTGTGGTGTGGGTGAGTAATTGTGGTGAACAGCCCTAGTAGCTCCTCAGGGGTTTGCTGCTTCACTTGTGAGGTTCCCCCTCCTTGTGCCAGTCTGGGATCCTGTACCTGAGGCTGTGCTGCGCCGCTCTGCTCACGCAGTGATCCCACGCACGAAGGCAATTCCCCGTCCTGATCCAAGTCACAACCCACTCCAGAAAGATGGAATCTGTGGGAAAACCCACATCCAAAGCACTCATGTTCCGTGGGGCAGAGAATTCCGGGTGTTCCAGCGCGGTGCTCTGCCGTTTGTCGTGGTGAGGACCTGCCTGTCTGTGCCGCTGAAGCATCACCAAAGCCCGGCAACCCGCGGGGCCTTCCGGCCTTCAGGAGCCTTCGGGAGCCTTTGGGAGCTGCGGCCAGGCCTGAGCTCCGAGCTGGGCTGTGGGCTCGGCACCCCGCTAAAAACAGCTCGAATGTGCTGATAACAACTCGAGGTATGCTGATAACAACAGCTCGAGATGTGCTGAGAGCTCCTGTAGGGCCAGCCGGGGCTGCGGGGGGGGGTGGGGGGGGGCGGCTCCCGGCCTTGTCCGGCCGCAAACAGAGGGAACTGTCCCGGGAATTGTAGGATACCGCAGGAAGTGACTGCTGAGTACTTCGGCAGCACTCCAGTCGGTAGGAATACTCTGTTTAAAATGGTTTCAGGGAAGATAAATATTTGTGTGTGCTATCTTGACGTATGGAGATAAACACAGTGGTTCTACGCAAATATTGGTTTGACCTCAGATTATTTCATTAGCAGCAGCATGTGGGGCCCGTTCAACATCCCTGCAAGCAGCTGCCACCTGTTGTGAGCATCCCAAGTTTGTTTTATGGCTGCTGTCGAGTGTCTAAAAGTAGCTATGTCTTATTCTGTGCATTTCCTGGCCTGTTCCAGCTTGCTTTCCTGCAGAAGATCTGCTGGAATGGGATGTTCCAACCTGGGATGGGATTTTATTCTGGTTTTTAGATCAAAGGGAAATGCCACATGCAGTGCATGAGGGTTGCACAAGACACTCTGCAGAAATAAAAGGGAATGCTAAATTGTGGATTGGATTATAAGGTTCGTGGTCTTGGGGGTGTGCAAGTGGCTGTGATAAGAGAATGAGTAGAGTGGAATGTGCCTGAGCCCACAGCACCTGGGGAGGGAGCCCAGCTCCCTCCTGGCAGCCCTTATCCCCAGACTGCAGTTTTAATTAATTCCCAGTTAGGCTCAGTGTCTAGGCTGGCTTGCTAAGGGATGGAGGCTGTGGACATTATAGCCTGTGGATATGAAGTACTGTGGGTTTTGCCAAAATTCCCATTTCCAACCAGCACCAGTTAACTGTGGACAGCCCGGGTGGATCGAGTGGAGCCTGTCCTGAGCACAATGGAGCCTCCCAGTGTTTTAAAAAGAACAGTGGGATGTATTGTCCCCCACTTTCATCCCTCCTCATAAATTGCCCTAAGAGATCAGCCCCAGTACCTGACAGTGGGGCTGTAACCCAGAGTCTGCAGGCAGAAGAGGGCAAACTTGACTGAGTCAGCATGGAGAACTGAGTTAACCCATGGAAAATCACAATCTGTACAGAATTCATTCAGCTTAAGCTTTTCTCCCTGGGTTTTTATAGTAATACCAGCAGAACATTGCAGCATTTGGACAGCCATAAAACAGAAATGCTACAGCTTGAAAAATACTTCAGGCTGCTCCTGAGATGAAAGCAAGCCCTGGATAGCTGGGGAAGTGTCAGGCAAACCCCAGCGTGGCATGGGCTGCTGCAGCACAGAGGGCTGGGGCTGTCCCACACACCCCAAGTGCTGCCCCACAGATTCCAGGGGCTGCTCAGGCCCCTTGGGAGGGCAGGTGGGTCAGGAGCAACTGTCCCAGAGCGATGGAGATGGGGATGGGCTGTCCAGGGAGCTCCTCAGCACAGGGCTCCTTGCAGGGACCCGCAGCCTTGGTCCTCACTGTGTGATCAAGGCAGGAAAGGCAGTGAGGTGCAAATGAGAAATATAAGCTGAGAGCATTATTGATAGGGCAGCTGCAGTCCCCACGCTGCATGAGTCATGTAATCCACAGGCTGCTCAGCCTCACTGCACAGAGAGGTGCGTGGAGGATGGTTTCAATTTCCAAGCAGGGCTTTCTGACCACTCATGCTTTTGAAAAGTAAAGCAAATATCTTGGCTCAGAAATGACTGCAAAGCAGAGGTATTCTGCTCTTGGCCCCTTGCCTGCTTGCCCTTTCGGAGTGGAGCTAGTGCATTGTGACTGGATAGCAGTTCCCCCTGCCAGGGAATAGGTCACTCCTGCTGCTGCCTGGGAACCAGGAGACACTGCTGCGAGTACCAAACCTGAACCAAATGGAATCAAAGAGGATGAATTCGGGAGAAATTTGCAATTTGGGGTTACACCTAAATTCCTTTTAATAGGAAAAACCTTTTGACTCGATTTCAGTTCCTGTCCTGGTGAAAACATTCCAGAAATGCTGATTAAAAGAGAAATTAAACCTGATTTTGAGGCCAAATGCACTTCTTAAGAGATGCTTTGATGGTGTCTTAACCTTTACACTCTCAGCATGTTCTCTTACAGCACTGGATGCTTGATATCCCTTCATACCAGTATGTGAGGAGCACTGGAAATGAGGCCTGCAGCTTTCCCTGCAGCTGGGCCACTGCCTGAACAGCAAAGCTCTGGTGCATGTAATAGAAAATGGAATTAATCACTTGATGCTGGATAAGTTTTGAGTTTTATTAACCACTGTGTTTTTCTCAGAGTTATAATCTTGATGTGTTCATATGTTAGTAAGGACAAAAGAGGCTCCTCCATCCCTGGCAGTGTCCAAGTCCTGGTTGGACACTGGGGCTTGGAGCATGAAGGTGTCCCTGCCATAGCAGGGGGTAGAATGGGACGGACTTTAAAGTTCCTTCCAACCCCAGCCATTCTGGGATGCTGGGATGATTCTGTAATTCTGGACTTGAGTGTAGGAGTAACCTTTCTAGAAAGACCCAGGTATGGCCCTGAAAGATTATTTGCTGAACCTTTTTTTTTCAGTAGCACTGAAGTCGTAAAGCTGGACAATGTCTGAATTAGCTCAGCTGAAAGCCAAGGAGTTGTTCTGCAGCTGAGGGTGAGATTCAAGCCCAGTAAAGCCAGTTGGTTGATCAGTTGTGATTGGGAGATATTTTGTGAGAACCACAGAAGTTTGGCCTGTGGGTTTGGATTCTTTGCAGAAGTACATTGAAGCATTAAGGGGGGGGAGGTGCTGGAAAATGTGAGCCTGGAGAATACACACAAGGGCAAGTTCTGCCTGTTGTCCTGGTTTAGGGCAAGTTTGGGAGATAACCCCCAAAGGGGCTTCTCTACGAAAGCAGATTCAATTGCCCCTCCCCCCCAGCCGGTTCGGGAGAAAATATCTCCTTGGAGAAAAAGTGGAAAGAAACCTGTTTATTAAACAATAGAACCCAAACAATATTAAACAATAAAACTTCTCACTGCTCAAAAAAAAAACAATCTCAGAACAGTCCCCTCCCCGGGTTGCAGCTCGTCTCACTCAGTTTCTGATCAGTCTCTCTGGTGCTGGAAATGCCGCGGCCCAGGCCCGGCCAAGGGGCCTCAGGTGGAGCTGCCGGTGCTCTTCTGGGTGTTCAGTCCAGAGCAGGCTTGAACAGATCCAAGAAAAAGGAAAAATCACAGTCCAGGGATCTTCTTGGCCTCAGCTAGTTAAAACTAACTAAAAGCAAAAAAAAAAGGGGAAAAGAGGAGCTCTGTCCTGCTGTCTGTCCATCCGCAGACAACACAGTCCAGGAGCAGGAATGTGGAGGAGTGAGTGCAGTCTGAAAACAAACTGCGCGCTTCTTCCCTCCCCTCTTCACTCTCTGGAAGAGTCTTAAAGGTGTAAAACTTATTATTCAGTATAAACAGAACAAGACGATTGGGGATAAAAGCATCGTATAGTCAACCCAGGACACCTGTGTGTCCTCAAGGGTTGAGAAACCAGGAGAATGTATCTTTGAGTGGGCTCTGGAGATTTCAGTCCTGTCTAGGTATAAAACAGCTTAAGGAATGCCATGGACTTCACAGAAGGGCAATGATTTGGGGAATCTACTTAAAAAAAAAAAAAAAAAAGTATAAAGTGCTATAAAACATGCCTTGTTTCAAGAGAGAACTATGGAAATAGAACAAGATTCACAAGTAATTCATCTCAGTCTGTGGACTGGTGTGTATGACTCTGCAGCAAGGACATTAATATCTGTTAAATTCTCTAAATTAGCTTAAACATTCCAGAGAAAGGATGTAATTCTCAGTTGCATAGGGAAGGAATTCACCCTTCCCCCGTCTTTCTGCTTCCCAGGGACTCGAGAGAAATGCTAATATCAAGTCAACCTATTTTTTTTCCCCACTTTGGTAATGGGGTCCAGATTGGTGGTGACAGAAACCCAGTCCTCTCAGAGGAGTTTTGTGTGATGGGTCAGGAAGGGCTGGTTCAGCCTGGTGGTGCTGAGTGCCCAGCCCAGGCTGGCAGCTCACTCAGACTCCACAGAGCTCTGGATTTTGGTTTACAGGAGGTTTTGTGGGGCATTGTTCACCTCCCACCGAGGCAAAGTTCGGGAGCTGCTTGTACTGCAAAATAAGAGAGATGTGGTACTACACGGAGTCTTTGATGTACCACAACTCTTTTCTTCACATTTTTTAATCAGGGTATTGCCAGCCTAAATTAGGGAACTAAAAATTATTGGGGAAGATTTTAGCTTGTTTTGACCGAGGGGCTGTTGGAAGATGAAGCAAGAGGACAGATTTGTGTCTGTGACGAAGCACAGCGAGGGATGGGGAGGAGAAGCACCAGGAGAGGCTTTTCAGGAGCCATAAATGAGTTGAATAAACAGAGCTAAACCTGTTCTGTGTACCTGGGCTCACATTCAGCCCTGAGGTGGTCAGCGGTGCCATCTTGTGTTAAGTGGGTGGTACTTTTGGAAAAAGATGGATACAGGTTCTTCAAAGTCCTTGGGAAAAGGGTTTGGAAGAGCCATTGAAAACTGCTCGTGTGAAGTGAGGAGAGGGAAGTTTGAGCATCAAAAGTTGTTTAGAGGCATTTTGGGGGTTTAATAACCAAGATAATTTTCAGCAGAACCAAAGTGGGTTTGTTTGTTGTAACTGTTGACCAACTTAGAAATACTTATCTAGGCTGACCTGTCATTAGTTTTAGGAGTCTTTTGACCCTGGAAGGCGATTTCAGAGCTGATGTCCAGTCCCTGCAGTGACTTTCAGACTGGCAGCTTCCCTGAGGCAAAGCAACTCAGCCAGGCTTCAGAGCCAGAGGTTTGTGCACTGAGATCAGTCCCTGCACAAATGTCTGTGCAGTGAAGCCTGACTGCAGCACGTGAAGAAATCTGTGGAATAAAACCTTGGGGAACATGTTTGACCTTCACATAACCAAGTGGGAAATCTGGAAAACACAGGGCCCTGCAGATGATTTGGGGTTTTTGGTTGAGTGGTGTTCTGGCAAGGAAAGGGAAGGCAGCTTAGGCCGTGGAAGAAGTGGGAAAATCACTAAAAGATGCTGGAGGATCTATGGGATTAACATTTCTGAGTGGAGAGGGTTATTCTGGATGCAGAAGTTGCTCTAGGTACAAATAGTAAGTCAGACAACAAATCTGTTGGTGGGAGCTGCCTCTCTGGGAGCCCAGCAGAACAGGATGCAGGCGGGGAGTAACAGGAAGTAAAGAAGTAAATAAACCACATAATGTTGTAATAGTGATGGGTACTGCTGCTGCCATAGGAATGATTGGCTGCTGGGAATGGCTGGGCTTGGAAATAAGAGATGTTTGCTGCTAGCCAAGCAACTGGGACCATTTGTTCTCTCCAAATCACTGACATGAAAGGTTTTATTTCCTGTGGCACATTTAATAAAATTCGAGGCCAAATTTTAATTTTGTGGCACATGGAAGTAAGTATTTACAGTGTAAGGGGTCCACATGGACATTTTTCTTTGCATAAAACCACAGAATATCCTCCTCCAGCCTCCCTGGGCAGATGTGCTGGAGGCCCAGCCTTGGCAGGAGGCTGCAGGTCCCTCCTGCTCCTGTAGCTGCAGGGACTCAGCAGAAGTGGAGCATAACTGAAGCACACGGCTCCCAGTCTGTGCATGGCTCAGTTTGTGCCTCGTTTGTGCCTGGTGAGCCCTTCAGGAAGGAGCAGCTCCAGCTCAGGGCTGTTGTCCATCCCTCTGGAGCAGGGCAGAGCTCCAGTTCTGTGTCCCGGGGGATCAGCTCTCCTGGGCCGGTGCCAGCCCTGGCTGGGGCCCAGCCATGGCTGGCTATGGAGGAGCAGCATCTCCTCCCAAAGCAAACCCCCTTGGGGAATGCCTGGCTCAGCTGCGCTGGAGATGGCTATGATAACGTCACTCTGGCTGCCGGCCAGCCCAGCAGATGATTTATTATTTTCTGTAGGAATCTGCTTTTAAAGCTTCTCCTGCAGTGTTACAGATGATATCACTCAGTGCTCGGCACTGACCAGACCCGTTTCAGCCTCTGACTGCGTGCAGAGGTACAGCTTGGCAAAAGTGCTCAGGTCCTCTCTGTTTATTGGTGAGGGTTTGGAGCTCAAACCTCTCCCTGCTGGGTTGCAAAAGTAGACTTTGGGGTTTTTGCTGTGTGTTCTCCTTTTCTTTTCCTGAGTGTATCTGGGAGGGGGAATCCAGGCATTTTTATGTTTATTATAAGCTGTAAGTGATTGCAAGTAATGTGGAAGGATAAAAGATGGGTATTAGGGGCACAAAGGGTACCCAGGTAAGTCACCATTCCCTCAGGTGGGTATAGGGTAGACGGCTCTGCCTCTGGGGGTTACTGCTCTGCCCCAAAGCTGGCCATGCCTCAGTGCAGCCACTCCTGTGTCTGAAAACAAAGGGACTCTCTGGCCCCTCGGATGATGAACATCACATGAAAACAAGACCTTTCTTGGGTCCTATGATCAATGTGCATTGATCTCAGTGTACAGGTTTGCACTCAGCTGCTGTAAGGACATTATTTGAATTTGGAAGCAGCATTATACTTTATATAAAATAAATAAACTCCCTTTATTCAGTGTTTAGCTGCCTCCCAGTGTTTCCCAGGGATAAGAATATTATGATTACAACATTATGAGCTGCATGATGCAGACTTTAAATCAATGTAAAGGTGCTGTGGACTAATCTGTTGATTTCCACATGGGAGCAAAATTGTATCAGAGAGCATCTTCCTACTGGTGTAATTCCAGGCACAGTGCTGTTTTCAATAATGTAATGATGATAATTGGTGGTTTAAAACTGACAAGGTCAATTTGTTTGGCAGCCATTCATTTGGCAACCGCTTGACAACATGAAGGATTGACACGAAATAGGGCAGAGAGATCCTGTCCTGTTCCCAGGTCTGGTCACAGCCCAGGGTTTCAGTGCTGTTCAGTCAACTCCTCTGTCACAATATCTGATTCCATTCTCCAGCCATGTGTGCCACATGACAGAGCCAAACTCAGTTCCATCCCCAAATTGTAAAACTCTCCAGCATCAGGTTCTGCCTGGTGAGGGAATCAGGGAATGTGCTGCTATTGTCATTCCAGCCTGTTTTACTGGATGTGTGCAGGTTCCCAGCATGGAGGCAAGATGATCATCTAGTGGATGTTGATGTCTGGAAGAAATACAGGTCCCAGTTGTTCTGCTAGTGCTGGATGCTGAATCCCAGACCTTCAGATGTTCTGGGAACTTTCAGCTCAGAGCAGAGGGAAGAGAATCTGCCTTTTTCCATTTCAGCATTTCCCACCGTCTGCAAATCCAAATCACTGGCTCTGCACTGCTAACAGGGTTAGATAAGGAGGTAACAACACATTTGTATCCCAATCCACTATAAACTAGGAGCAGGTCTTGCCATTATAGGGTGACCCTGAGGTGGGAGTATCTGTACAGCTCAAACCTCACAATCAGTAGAGATTAACAATAGTAAATCTTGCAAACCATGCAAGGATGGCCCTAAGTAGAGCACTAGGCATTTAATTTACAAAGTTTCTAAAACATCTCTGAAAAGAAATTATTTTTTGTTCTCTGCCTAAGAAATCAGCACACATTTGTAACCTTTTTGCAATTCTGTGCTCTGGAGGGGAAGTGAGCCCCCTGCTTTTGTAAGAAGAGATTATTTAATCCACAGATTTTGGCCAGTAAAAAGAGATTAATTCTATTTTTGCATGTTAATTTGATTCAGTGCAGGAATCAGTGAAGCAGATGCAACACTGATTTGTTTGTGGGGCACCTTGGGGCAGGGGCAGTGCTCATACTGAGCATCTCCAACACACACACCAGCACTGCTTTACCTCCAGGCCAAGGGGGCTCTCCTTTCATTTTCTCTCTTAAAATCGCTTCCACGGAAAGCCTTGGAGAAGCTCTGGGAATTCCAGTGCAATGGAAGATGACCCCCAGGTTGCCCTCTGGCCATTCCCTGGGATGGCTCAGCTGGCACTGCTCCTGCTGGGTGCCCTGCACACAGCTGAGCCCAGCTCCTGGCACGGAGGGCTGTGAGCCACGGCTGTGCCAGCTCCCAGATCCAAACGTTTTCATGAGGGGAACCCCTTTGTGTTGCCCATCTGGTTGTCAAACAGGACCTGGCTGCGGGCCTGGAGCTGGCACCAGATGAAAAATGTGCACTTTAAACATTTCATACTTACACTGATGGGAATGGGCAATTCCTCAGCACATTTTCTCAACGTTTTTAAACAATAAATGTCAACCTCAGGGTAAAGCAAGGCAGATTTCAGATTAAAGGGATGGGATTTTATAAATCCCTTGGTCCCAACCTCCTTCATGTTCCTCAACACAACAAATATGGAAAGGCTGCATCGAATGCAACAGGCATTTTTGTCAACACAAGTTTTTCCTTTAATACTGTGATAAAAAGATTCCCAAAATAGATTTTCATCATGGATTCAGGACTTGGCATGCCAGGGAGAATCTAGTATTCTCCTCAGCAAAGCTAAAGGTTCATGTGAGAAGACCTATAATGCCAGGCAAAAGAGCCTTTTTGGTCCCAAGAGAGATAAAATATTCCTTTGTTTGTTTTTCACCCTTAATTACTTTTCCTGTCCTGGTTTAATCCGTAGTGCTGAAGCATGTCAGCACCTGTAGCCTTTCCTTTAGGACTGATGTCTTGGGAACAGAAATAAAAGCAATTTCCACATGGTGTCTCCCTGTCATGGCTGCTGCCTGAAGCCTGGTGACTTTTCTTTCAAAAGACCCAATTCTATGCCCATTTATAAATGGAACAAAACTTAATTGGAGTCAGGAGCTTTATGTTCCTTAACACCAAGGCTGAGGCTTCCATCACTGAGCCTGATGTTCTGTCACTTGCAATAAAATCTTCCAGTTTCTGTTGGGCCACTCATTTTCCAAAGAAGAAATGTCTCAGAAAGGATGATTGTCTCAGAACACTTGCCTTGATTTTGACTCAGTAGAATCTTAAGGCTACTTCAGATGTAAATTGTCGAGTTTACAGCTGAAGGGAGAAATTGTTCTGAGGAAGAAAATGAACCTTCTATTTGGAAAATTAGTTCTCAGAAAAAAGCATTGCTCACAGTGTTTTTTCCAAGTGAAGTGATTTCTTGAAACATGCCGTGTGCTTTCCGTTGTGTCAGCTGGCACTGCATCGTACCAGAGAAGTTTCTCAGGTGGCTTCCAAGAAGCTTTTCTGTAGCATCTCTTGGACAGGGCTGTACAGCCAGGTTTGCTCAGCCAAGTGGGACTTTTAGGCTTTCATTTTTTCATGGATTGGTTCCCTCTATTAGCAGAAGTTTCATGGTAACTTGCAGTGGAGAGGATTTTCAAGCTTGTGTCACGTGCAGTTTCAAAAATGAAAACCTGTGAGCTTCAGTTCTGGAGAGTTCAGCTCAGCATCACAACCAGGGCTCAAGTCAGTCGGGGGAAGAAGGCTCCAGACAGAGCTCAGAGCCCTTCCAGAGCCTAAAGGAGAGCTGAAGAGGGACTGGGGACAAGGGACGGAGGGACAGGACACAGGGAATGGCTTCCACTGCCAGAGAACTGGTGGGTCTGGTGCTCTTGAGTGTGGGAAGATACCTTTCAGAGAAACACTGGGAAATATTATACAGATGTCCTTGTTCCTTTAGTTTTTGTATTTCCCACTCTTCTTCACTTAAATACCCCTTTAGTTCATGCTGGCATTGACTGATGCGAACAGAGAGAGAGAATATAACTTCTGGAAAGCCTGCAAGATGCTGGTGCCAGACAATGCATTCTCATAATGCTCATGTCTGTAACCAGACCTCTGAATATTTTTAAAGGCCATTTGTGAATAGTGAGGTGAGGACATTTTGCATTTGGGCAGTCAGAAGTTTTAGAAAGGTGCTGCAAGGGAAGATGTCAACAAAAGCTGCTGCAAAGTTGTGCTTTCACTTCACAGGGCTTTGAGGAGATGCATTCTTGGGCCTGGTTCATGTGGGCTCATTTCTCTGACTCAAATTCACTTTGAATTTGGGCATCAAAGGAATTTTCAAATTCTAGGTAAGACTCATTAAAAACCCTGAATCTCACCTGGTTTCAGCTCTGTAAATGACAAGAAAGAGTAAATCTGCTGCTCCGCTTTGGATACCAATACATAAATCACAGGGTGGAGGTATTTGAAGCTTGGCCCAGAACCTCTCTGTCCAAGAGCCAGTTGTTGCTCCAGGAGTTTGTGACTTTGTTCTAGGCAAGCTCACAGATATGGGGAGGTTTAGTGGCACATGGAACACGTCAGATTTTTTGGGAGATTGCAAACATAGCACCCAGTGTTTGGATTGGGCATTTTGCTAGCAGAAAGCTGCATCTCTGAGACTGAACCCAGCTGCCTAACCAAAGAGTTTTCTAGAGGTAAAAATCCCAAGCATCCCTTCCCTGTGTCTCTGGGGAGCCAGGGAAGCACAGGGACCCCTCTCCCTGCTCCCCCCGGCTCCTCCCAGAGGAATGGGGGCTTTCCCGGAATTCCTGCCTGCCTGTGGTTCCTTAGCCAGTCCTGCAAAAATGTATTTTTATTGAATGTTATTCTAACCATAAAACCTTTAAGTTGTTCAAATACTTTCCTTTGTACCATAGACATCTGAGACTATGAGACATTAGCAAGTAAATGTACTTTTTTTTCCAACTGCTTCGATCTGCTGAGGAGTTTTCTTTGGACTGATCTGCCCTTGCCTTGTAGCAGAGGAAACAAGCCTGGGATCTGATATCGGATCTCCTCGGTGGCTGTCTCCCCATATTGGAGGTGTAGGTGTGTTTTACTTTGAATTCAAAAAGAGATTATTCCTTGGCAAATCCTTTACTCACACAGGATCCAGAGATGTTCCAAGCCAAGAGATATCATTCTGATTGTCTTTGAATCCTCTAGTAAGTCTCTAAGCCTAGCAGGAGTAGAGCACATATTTTACTAAGATTCAGCTGAAAGATTTCAGAAGATAATTTCAGCCTTTTCCATAGTTATTTTATAATTAATATAATGAGCTCTTTGACTCTTGCCACCTCATGTCTGTACTGAAGCCACTACAACTGACTTTATAGTCACTATATTTTTACTATTTTTTTAATGGCTTCACCTGTAATTGTCTCCCTGTTGAATTGTGTCCTAAATTGCAAAATGCAAGAGAGTGTTCCTGCACCAGATCAGTTATGAGAGACAGAAAAGGCACTGGAAGAACCAAATCCATTATTGCAGTTTGGGGTATGAGGGGGCACATCCCAAATTTCTTCTGGATCTCGTAGAAGGACTGACCTGGTAAAAGATACACCGGAATGGTTTGGTGGTCCCTAAGTCAGAGACCTGATTCTCTGACGTGCTGAGCCTCTTTGGAGGCATCCAAATCAGTTCTTTTTAGAAACCTGGGAGTGCAAGCAGGTGTTTTCAGGAATCACCTTCATGGAGGACAGGCGCACAGGCAGGAACTGGGGAACTGGGTCTTAATAACCGACCTTGTTCACAACAGTAACAGAGCAGGTGTTAAACACTGAGTGCAAACAAAATGACAAGGGATCATTTCAGGAAGGGTTACTGCTCCTGGGTGTCACAGAGCTGGCTCAGAGTATTTAACAGGAGGCCTTAAGCTGAATGTGGGAGTTTGGGTTTACCCCAGAAATCCTGGGAGATCATGAAGGTGACAGAACTTCAGCAGATGCTGCCCATGCTGTTCAGTTGTGGCCACTGCTCTTTTCTCAGACATGGGACAGGTTTAACCATGAAGGCAAATTCTTCCCTCCAAGAGAACTGGAAGTAGAGCTCTAAAGTTACACCTCAGAGGCCTTTGCAGTGTTAGATTTTCATTGCTTTTCATTCAACTGAGGTTTTTTATTTGTTGTGTAGGAAGTTCAGTGTGTTTAACACCTGATTCACTCTGTATAACACCCGATAATTTGCATTTGACTTTTCTGCCACCTCTCCAATGGGAAGTGTTCGAATTTTTAAAAATTTTTTACCAGCAGTTTATTTACTCAAGTGCTACCATAACAGATAGAAACTATTGCTTCCCTTTGATCCAGGGTGGAGTTTTTTAAAGTCTGATTACAGCAAGGTCTTTAATTTCAAGCCCTACAGTCTGGGGCCTTTTACCACATAACCCTGACACAGATTTCGACACTAACCCTCTAATTATTTTTCAACCACAAATGTTAATATTTACCAGGTAGAGTCAACCTCCAAACCACAGAGCGTGGTTTGCGTTGTTGGTGGTATGAATTATACATCAGTTAAATAAAAATGTTAACCTTCCACTAACATAATTAGATAAACAGATCTCACTCCTGAGCACAGCTCAAACAGGTCTGTAAACACAGAAAGGTTTCTGAATTCCCTCACACGAGACAGAACTGCCGGGACCCCGAGCCCAAATCACACACCACAGGGTCTCAGTGAGCGGTGGCTGTGGGAAACCTCTGGGACTGGAGGCACCAGGACCAATCCTCTGTGCACAGGCTCCCCCTGATGGAAATGAAAAATACTAAACAGCGCCTTTTTCCCTCCCGACTCGGACAGGACTCAGAGCTGGTTCGTCTGAAGCCACTGCTCGTGTTTTCACACTCAGCGTTTGAAATGCAGATGATTTAAGGAACTGGCTGCTGCTCCTCTGACACACGGGAATGATTGATGGCTTGTGTATGTATGTTCGTGCTCAACATGGTTTGGGCTGCTTTCACATTGGGAAATTCTTGTGGCATCCTGTCAATGAGGAAGGGAAGAGAAGCTCTCTGTGCTGTGAGAAGGACTGAGGTGTCACAGTGAGAGTTGTGGCCCTGCCCAGACACCCCAGCAATCCCCCCTGTGCATCCCTGGCAGCACTGTCCAAAGGCTCCTGGGGCTCTGGCAGCCTCGGGGCTGTGCCCATTCCCTGGGCAGCCTGGGCAGTGCCCAGCGGCCTCTGGGGGAAGAAACTTCTTCCAAAATCCAGGCAGAGTCTGCCCTGGCCCAGCTCCAGCCACTCCCTGGATCATGCTGCTGGCCAGGAGAGTGAAGAGATCAGAGCTGCCCCTCAGGAGGATGCTGAAGACCACAATGAGGTATCCCCTCAGTCCCCTCCAGCTGAACAAACCAAGTTCCCTCAGCTGCTCCTTTCCAGACTCTTCCCCATCCTCATGTCCATCCTGTTGATCCTCTCTAATGTTTCTTTATATTCTGGCACCCAAACTGCCCCAGCACTGGAGGTGAGGCTGCTCCAGCCCAGAGCAGAGCAGGACAATCCTTGCCTTGCCCCTGATGTCCCCAGGACAGGGATGTCCCTCCTGGCTCCAGGGCACTGCTGACTCATGTTCAACTGGCCATGGACCAGGACCCCCCAGGTCCCTTCCTGCAGCAGAGGGAAAGAAAGTGTAATTAATACCAGAGCCAAAATATAGGTAATACACAACTTGTTTCAGTGTAAGTTTTGGAGGATAATTACTTTCCCCTAATTGTGTAGAAGTTAAAATGATGAAATTACCATCCAGTGCGTGACAGAACGAGAGAGGCTCCTGCACCAGTGGAATTGTTCCCTTCTCCCAGCAGAGTCTGAAGAATCCCTTGGTGCTGTAAGGTCAGAGATGGTTGCTGGGGTTGGCAGGGAGGTGGCAGGTCTGGGGACCCCTGCCCCAGGAGGGTTTTCAGGGCAGGACAGCGCCAAGGTGCCCGGCCGTGCCCAGCGCTCAGCAGCCAAGGCAGGCTCATTACTCCTGACATGCTTCCCTCAGCACCAATCATTTTTCCATTTCAACAACGGCTGTTTACAGCAGCTGCTGCCTTATGTTTGGTTTGATCCTGGTCCAGATTTTGCAAGTGATTAAAATGCTGCTAATAAAGATATTTTAACTAGGATTTGCATGTTGACTTGCCTTTTCCAGCTACAAAGATCTCAGCACCTCTGCTCTCCGTGGCTGCCTGGCGTGGCTGCCTGGACACTGCAGGGGTGACCTGGTGGCCTCCACGCCAGCAGTGCAGTCTCAGGCAGGCTGTGCTCCCCTCTCCAGGAGCAGCAGGGAGTGTGGGGAGCTGCTGGATTCTGGATTCTGGAAGGGATCCCGGTGCCCCTGCATGTGCACGATGGGGAGATTATTTTACACGCATTCCCTTGTATGTTCCCCTGCATTCATATGCTCTAATAGCAAGGGCAGTTACAAATATTTCTAGATAAACCCATGCCGCTGCCGAGAGCTCTGGTGCAGCCTTGTATCCCCAGCTCCACCAGACACTGGGTTACTGAACGAGGAGATTTTCCTGCCCTTCTCAAAGGATGCTGTGGTGCAGTAGGCAGCAGGTTTGCAGCATCCCTGCTGGAGGCGGCGTGGCTCTCACCCCTCGCTCCATCGGCACCCGGAAAGCTCAGCGGTGTGCTGGCAGAGCATCCCTGCAGGTGCTCGGGAAGGCTCTGCCGGTGCCAGGGGCTGCCTGGCAGGAGGGAGCGCAGCGGCAGAGGGTGCTCTGGCTGCACCAGGGCAGGGGGAGCCGAGCACAGCGAGCAGCAGGAGCAGCTCTGCGCCCCGGCGAGCCGCCCGCCCTGTGCCCGCTTCTCCCCAGCCCCTCCCTCCCTCCCTCCGCCTGTGGAAACGCTCCCTTCTGGACTGGGGGAAAAAAAAAAAAAAAAGAAAGGAAAAAAATAAAAAAAATAGAGAGCGAAAAAGAGGGGAAGAAAAAAGAGCTTTTGGGTGAGTGCCAGTGAACAGCGAGGGGCTCGTGGGTTGGCATCTGGACGTGACACTCGAGCAAACCCGTTCCACAATGCTCAGTGTGAGTCAGGCATTTTTAATTACGGGTACAGGAGAAAGCAAAGCTCATGGTGGGTTTTGTTCAGCCCTTCATTCATGCCTGCAGCTCCAGGGTCATGTTATTGACTTGGTTCGAGTGACCCCCAGTACAGAGTCCCTGCTAGAGAAATAAACAGCGTGCTCATGCCAGCCCAACACAGGGAGAAATGAATAAAAATGTAAGGAGAGAGAAAATTCATGACAAATAAAGGTTCAAAATACTGTTTAATGAACACACTGCTGATGTAACTGCTATTGGAAATTCCTGCTGAAGGCTGCATGTTTTGCCAGACAAAGCCCAGGATTAAGATTGGGTTTCTGTGGCAGATTATCTGCTCTTTTTATATCACCTCACATCTTCCTCTCTTTCTTTTTGTCTGTCACACTCAGTTAGCTTGTAAACCCTTTAATTCTGCTCTGCACATATCCACAGCCTGCCTGGATGGAGACCTGACTTGAATTATGCCTTGAACTGCTCATACAGTACTAATTACATTAATAATAATTGACTTGACTGGGCTTTGGATCAACCTCTGGAGGAATATATTTGCATCTCATTACTTACCCTGGTGTTCTGCATATATTTTCAGAGGCTGGAGGGCCTGGAAGGGTCCTCCAGGAGGACCAGGAGGAACCCTGGGCAGTGGTGAGGGACACAGGTGCAGCCTGTGGGAAGGCTGGAGCAGCAGGACCCATTTTGGGTGATTTATGCTGGGATTCTGGGGGGTGTCACTGTCTGGCAGTTCCAGCTGATGTGAAACTGGTGAGATCCCTGCCCATGAAGGGACCCAGGCAGGTTAAGCAGGTTGTTTTCCCCTTTCTCACAACAGGGTCTTCATGTCCTGAATTCTCAGAATTAGAGCCAAAACCAGGTGGTTTAGGTTTCAGGATTTGGCAGGCTGTGGGCAACCCGTGTTGTTCTGGGTGTCAGTTAATCCAAAGGACAATGACTACATCAGGCCAGGTGAGGGATCTGTTGATTCAGTGAGTGTTTTGTTGACATGGAATTGTTGGGTCAGATACTGACACCTGAATTCCTTCTGTCTCCCTGAAATACCTCAGTCTCTGAGCTGCCTTGTGGGAACGTGTGACCCCCTGAGTAGGCAATGGAGAAGGAAACAGATCTCCAGAGACACTTTTAGCCTGGTGGACACAGGCTCTGTGGCAATCAAGGTGCTGCAGAGTGCATCCACACCAAACAGTCTTGCAGCAGTAATATCATCTGTGAGTGTCAGCAAAGGCTGGAGGTCTTTGGGGTTTGGTTTGCAGCATGAATACAAATACTGCTCTTTGATATCCACATTGGTCCAGGGGGAAAACTGCTGGGAAAACCCTTTGATTTCAGCATTCTGAAGGAACATATCTATATTCCAGTTCCCAGACCAAAAGCAGGGAAGTCAAGGCATGTTACAAACAAGGCATAAGGAGAAATAAGAGAAGTAAGGAAGAAATGTGAAGACAGAAATATTTAGCAATTTTTCCTTCAGTTATACCTGGGAACCACCTCAAAGCCAAAGGGAACGCCTGAGAGTGCACAGGAGATGTTTAAGGCATAGCAGAAGGAAATAATGAGTGACAGTGTTTGTGTGGAATCACTGTGCACCCCAGGTAGCTATGGGAAGAACAAATACATGGAAGTGGAGGGGACAGCAGTGGCAAACTGCCATCAACAGGATGGAAAGGAAACAAGAACCTAAATGCAGCAAATGAGACTTATTTTTCTCCAATGAGTCATGACTAAGAACATTATTTCCTTTCAGCATTAGAGATCTGAATTTCTACAGAATTCCTTGTCTCTTTCAAATGAGGACACATCAGTTAGGCTTTACACTGGAAACATGGATCAAAACCTTTATTTAAGGCCTTCTCCTGGCTTTCCTGTATACTTCCTGGAGGAATAGTCTAATCAGTGCCTCAGGGACCCAGGAGACTGGAAAATGTGTGCAATGTGATGCTGTTTTATGTTTAATAAAATCAGATACTTCGCTATTTTAAACCTTTGAATGTTTGTGGCTGTTACTCACTAAAGAAAGTGTGCCAAGGTCTGTGAAGATGTCTCAGCACTGGTCATGTTGGTGTCTGGAGCTGAGAAGTTGAATTAAAAGATTATCCCTTTTGGGGTAATTAAAAAGCATTTGTTGGTCTGGCCACCTTCTCTCGTATCTTGATTTTCAAATTCTCATTAAGCTAATAAAATAGGCTGACATCCTGCCTGCTCCATAGCCAACAGGAGATACATTAAGTCTGTATTTCATTAGCTAACAATATATTGACCTTATCATATGACAGTTTCTGGATATTAACATTTAGCCCCTCTTATCTCTGGTACATTCTCCTAAGGATCTTGATGTACTTTCAAATAGAGTCAATTTAATCCCACTGTCCTTTTGTGTGCTAAAATTGTATTGCCATCCTTGTCATACACATCAAAGAACTGTACATTGCAGAGCATTCCCATAACCCTCAAAATCTGTTGCAAAGCACTTTACAACATGCAGATTTTAATATCACTGTGGCATTCACTTAAATTGAAATTTACTGAAAGCTCTGAAAGTTGTTCGTTAAGAAAACACTATTTAGATGAGATAAATTACTTCATTGGGAATTATAAACTTGTACAGTGCTTTTACTGATTATCTTAAGCAAAAACCTTATGCTAATTCTTCCTGATGTCCAGCCTTGCCCTCCCCGGCACAGCTCGAGCCTGTGTCAAGTTGTCCCGTTGCTGTTCCCTGGGAGCAGATCCCAGCCCCCTCTGGCTGCACCCCCCTGTCAGGGAGCTGTAGAGAGTGATGAGGTCTCCCCTGAGCCTCCTCTTCTCCAGGATAAACAACCCCAGCTCACTCAGCCCCTCCTCACAGGACTTGTGCTCCAGACCCCTCACCAGCCTTGTTGCCCTCCTCTGGACACGCTCCAGCCCCTCCATGTCCTTCCTAAATTGGGGGCCCAGAACTGGACACAGCACTCGAGGTGCTGCCCAACCAGTGCTGAGCACAGGGGAAGAACCACTGCCCTGCTCCTGCTGGCCACACCATTCCTGATCCAGAAATAGATTTATTTGCAGTTTGCTCCTTATCCCAGACTGCTTGTGGGCCAGGGAGATGCTTCTTGTACTCTGGCTCCTACTCTGGCAAGGCTGTAGTTCATGACCTCTTGTTTTCAAATTTCAGTGCAGCTGAGTGACAGCAAAACGCAGACGTGCATGCTGCAGGCTGAGCTCCTCACCCTGCAAGGCTGCCAGTGCAGTGCCTGCAACCTGTGGTGTTTGTCTGGGCTCTGATGAGAAAATGTAACCCTATAGCCTCTGTGTGCTGATAGGAATTCTCTGCCTGTGTGGTAGGAGGTGAGAGCACAGCCAGTATTTCATGCACTCCTCCAGCAGTGAGTCATTTCCTACCGTCCCTGGGAATTGCCCTCTGTGCATTCTGGGCATCTCCTTGCCTGTGGGCACTGAGAGGTAAGGACAGGCTGCAGGGTGAGTGCAGAAAAGCTTCAATCCCATCTCCAGGTAGAATGGGAATGGTTTTACAGTGTATTTTATCTCCCTTTCATGAACCAACCTTTATGGCTGCACTCACCTCATCCTTGGGAATGCCTCTGAGGCTGAATTTGTCAATTGCTTGCTGCAGGAGATCCCTAGAGAGCATCTCCATAGCCCTCCATCTGCTCTATCCAAGGGGAATATGAGAGCATCCTGCCCTTGAAGTGACCTCTTGCCACCTTCGTGTGTGATGTGCCAGACCCCTCCTGGGGGCACTCCAGGCAAAGGGAATGTCACCGGCAGCACCTGAGCCAGAGCTGCCTCTGGAGCAGCACCTCTCATGCAGGGACGGTTTTATAAAATGTCCCCAACGTTTAACAGGTGCTGCACTCTCTCTCTTGTGCTTTTGAGAGCTGCCACAAGAGCCCTGAGAAAATTATAGGTCTTCATCTGGAGGGATATGGATGGTCATGGTGTGATCATTAGCATAGAATCCCAGACTGGTTTGGGTTGGAGGAACCTCAAATCTCGTCCAGTCCCACCCCTGCCATGGGCAGGGACACTTCCCACTCTGCCAGGGTGCTCCAAGCCTCATCCAACCCTGGCCTGGGACACTGCCAGGGATCCAGGGGCAGCCACAGCTTCCCTAGGCACCTTGTGCCAGGGCCTGCCCACCCTCCCAGGGAACAATGTATTCCCAAAAAGAAGGACTGGGAAAACAGCTGCAGGGAAGAGTGACCAGGGGCAGGTATGAGAATGGAAACAAAGCTGACAAGGAATGAGGTTGAGGATGACCATGTCTTGTTTTAGAGTAGAAACACTCCTATCCAGCATCCACCAGCTCCAGGCAGCCTGTTGTGATGCAGGAGCAGGTCCTTTTTGCTAAGAGAGCAGAAGGTAGAGCAGCAGGTTGCCTGGCTGGGACCACTGCCTTTAGAGGGCCTAATACCAAGCTCTTCTTGGCCCCAGAGCAGCAGCTGTCTCCAGCCAGCTGTGGGGCTTCATCCAGCAAAGATGAAATGTGGACATTTCCTGCCATGCAAATGTCTTCCACCTGTCAGCCACTAAGTGCCTACCTGTGTTTGCTGCTTGTCCTGGCACAGGATCACGAGTTGTAAATGATCCTTGATTCCCCTGAGGAAGTGTCCTACTCTCACTCACAGAGCTGAGAGAGAGAGCACCAATGAATCCTTTTTGGGGTGCAGGGTGTAGGGGACAGGTCTTGTTCACCAGGGAGTGGAAGAGCCCTGTGGGGCTGGAGCATCCCCAAACCCTCCTGGGTCCAGGGCTTGGGGCCGCTGTGTTCTCTGCTGCCACTGCTGGGATGTGCTGATCCAGCAGGGCTGTGGTGCCACAGAGCCCCGAGCTCAGATCACCCCAGCAGACTCCCAGGCAAAGCACACCTGATTATTGAGCTGTTTCCCCTCGGCAGCAGTCTGTGCAAGAGTTCATTGGGCAGCATGGAGACGTGTGACTTGCAGGTACAGAACAATGCAAAATTTGTTCTTACAGTGTAAGTTGATTTCCATGTACAAACCCTCCTCTCCTCATGCCACACTATATCAGCCTGGAGCCGTGGAAATCATGTGCTGTTAGGAGCCTGTGAGAGATTTATGCCACGGGAACAATGGAAGCCTGTTGTTCCGATGAGATGATATACGCTGAACGTTTTCAGACTATATATTTAACTAGAAAAAGTTTCAGAGCTCTGATATATGCAATAGAAGACTCATTATGCTGTACAGATTTGTACTCTCCCTAGTCTGATCTGATTGCACCTCTACATCATCTCCTGCTGTCTGTCAGTGCCTACTGGAGTGCTCGGAGCTTGGGACTAATCCAGAAGGGAGGGAACACATCCAGGAGGGAGTGTGGGATTTTCTGCTGATTGACTGGAATGCAGCATGAGGCTGCGCGTGCTGCACTGAGGGGACAGGTTTGGAGAGGGCTTTAGCTCAGCCTGGGAGCTGGGGCAGGTTTGGAGAGGGCTTTAGCTCAGCCAGGGAGCTGGGACAGGTTTGGAGAGAGCTTTAGCTCAGCCTGGGAGCTGTAAGTTGGACAAATGGGGGAAGAAAACCCCATCAATCAGTGTATTTGTTTAAAGTATAAATGTACATAAAGGCAGTTGGCTAGGCTGGTGACAGTTTCAAGTGCCACACTTGAGCCATTCTGTGCCTCAGTCTGCCCACCTGAAGAAGTTGTTTAGCAGCTCTTAACTACCTCAGGAGCTGCCCCTGACACAGCAAAGCCATGGGCATGAGGTATTCCAGTATCCTTGGAAAGAAGTTGCTCATTGGTTTTTCTTTCAAGAAAACTTCTGGAGAGGCTTGGCAGTGTCCTGGGACAAGAAGAAATTCTTGGCAGGTGCCTCAGGGCAGCTCAGTGCAGGCCTTGTTCCCTTTTGCTGCTGTGTGTAAATGACAGGTGGGATGAGGACTGCAGGGCTCCCAGGCTGATCAATGGCCATGATGTCATCCCCAGCTGGGACATATTTTACAGAGGATTGCACTTGTCCCTTCCCTCACGTTCCCAGGGTTCCTGTAAGTATGCCCCAGGCCAGTAATGAGCATGTTTGAGCAGCAGAGAGCCGAGCCAAGCTCTCCCAAACCCTTTGGCACCTGGAGCTCATCCCAACAGGGCAGCTCCAGCTCAGTCCTGGTCCTGGCAGGCACTGGAGCCCGGAGAGCTGCTCTGCTCTGACACTGGCACAGGGCCATGGGAACTTTCTTCTTCACAGGTACCTACACAGGGTCCGCCACCAGAGCTACACAGCTGGAGAGCTGCAAAATATCCTGGGAATATGTGGCTGAGACACCACTGAGGATTACTCAGGCACTCTAAATGGAGTGTTGTTAATAAGTTTAATCAGAAAATGCTTATCATATTTTAAAGGTTGTTTTTCAAACAGCAGTTTTTCAGATTTGATGGAATTTTACCCTTCAGGTCACACATTTTGTCAAAATTCACCTGCACTCCCTTCTTAAATTTGGTTTTGGTCCATCACACATTACAAGATTCAAAAATAAGGGCCATAATTTTTTTTCAGAACTAAGAATGTAACTCTTAGTTAATAACTATCTTCAGTACTTAATTTTTCTCCTTCAAAAGCCTGCTGGGAACTAACAGTATTAGGATGACACAGACAAATTTTAGTCTAGAAAAATTCAGTCTGTGTGCATCCAACTGTTGTTGTCCACACTATTTGAAATGAGGAGTAGACCTGAGGACTCGTAGATCCCACTATTTTCACTATAATCAGAAATAATTTACTGTAAAGTTGTTAAATGTGACCTCCCAGGTTTTTCCCAGGCTGGCACTTGAAGAGCTGTAGCAGCTTTTCTCTCGCAGTAGTTTTAAATATTTTGAATTAAATTGCCTAGATTTAGAAGCCAGCGTGTGAGGATGGGAGAGCAGACTGTGGCCTGGTGAAATGAGGAATATTGCTGGCATGGGAGGTGCAGGGAGACGGGCTGGCCTTGTTTGCTTCTCTCAGGAGCCATTTCAAGGCCCGAGCTCTGGGCACTGTCTGCTTTCCTGAGCCTGTGTGAATCAGCAGTGTGTTGGGAGCCTTATTTTTACAGAAAGGGAAAGCTGGACTTTTCAAGCAGCTCATCTTTCAGCTGGGAACACGAGAAAGGGGCGAGATTCCCAAAAATGCTGGGCAGCCTTTGGAGAGCTGAGCCGGCAAGCCCCAGGCCCCGTGCTCTGACTTCATGTGGATCCTGCTGAAGAGGGGAAATTTGAGCTGAGCTGTGTTGAAAATCTGTCCAACCCAAGCATTTTAAAGATATTTAGGCCTTATTCCACTCACTGTTGCAAGACTTGAGCGAGACAGGTTATAGGTTTCAACTTCCTTGAAAGTGGTGGCAGGGAAACATTGAAGCCTGTTTTAAAGCTCTGCATCTTCATCAAGGATCTTTAAAACCAGGCTGGAGATTATTTGCCAAAAATCATGTGGATTCAGGGTTGTAGTTTTAATTGCAAGACTATTTAATTTCCTTATAGATAGCCACAGCATAAAATAATGGGATGAGAAATAAAAAGAGTTCTATGATTCTCTTTAGAAATTCTTTAAAATATGTGAATATGGCAAAGGCTGGGGTGTGACCTGTTCTGCTGTGCTTCTGAGAGATAACCAAGTCTAACAACTTGTCTTGGCTCTTGGTTTCTCCCTGAAAGCCTGGACTTTTGGTTTGGAAAAGATAATATCCTAACCATATGTCTAATGATTGATTCCTCTGGATGTATGTTCAGCGTGTGTAATGCTCTCTTAAGGGAACAAACACGGATGTGGTTGAGTCAGCAGCATGGGAACACTCATTTAATCAGTGTTTTTTAGTCAATATTTACTAATAAGACAAAACAACTTTTTGCTCTGTGGGGAATATAACATTGTATTTCCTAATATAACAGCTTATAAAATCCTACGTTAACCCATTACAGTTTCTCCTCATGCATCACTAATATAAACAAAAATCAGTTTCTTTAAAATGTCACTTGAATTTGAACTATTAATAATATTTCTCTAGAAATTTTCTAATTAATAATTCTTAATAATCAGTGATTTTTACTTCAGCTTAATGCTTTGGACTCATCATTAACATATGGCAGAGTATCATTTTGAGGCACAACAAGTTTTCGTTAGAGTTGGACTCCTTGGAGAGCTGTAGTGTGGGGTTTTCAAGATAATCTTGCTCATGTGAACTCCCATCCTATGTTCCTGGTCAGGCAGCAGCCTCCAGTGCCTTTTAGACTTGGTTCTTAATTTGCTCTGCTGTTGTTGCAAAGAAAAGCAATGGCAGGAGAGTATCAAAAGTGCAGGAGCATCCTGATGGATCCACACTGCCCACCGTGAGAATATTACAGGCATTGGTACAGACCCACTGCTCCTTTTCTGGTTTTTATTTGCAAATTTTAAGGATCTTGGTATGTGCCAGACTGCACCGATGTCCAGCTTAATATGAGAGCTGGGGAAAGATGCATTTTACCCAGAAATACAATTTGGTGTTTGACTCAGCCATGGCCCTCTCCTTCAGCTCTGACACATGAGCCCTGCGCATGCTGCATCAGATGAGAAGGATCTCTCCCCTTCCCTTGCCCTCCCTCCCCTGTGAAAGCCACCCTGGTGCAGCCCCCAAACTCTCTCTGTGGGAAAGTGGAGAAGCTTATCCCTTGTGTAGGAAAATATAAAGCTGGAAGTCAAGGTTGTGCCTGGGAAATAACATTAAATGTGAAAACATGCTGGGGTAGCCAACTCAGTTTTGGATCCCTCGATCTAATCTTGGAATTTTTACAGCCAGTTGCATTCAGCAAAGCATCCCTGGGATGTGGTGTGTGCAGCTCCAGTGCTGGGAAATAGATGTTTGCAGACTGAAATGAGGGCTACTGGAATGAATCTCCATTCAGGAGGAGTCCCTGTGAGTGCTGGATTTGGGTGGTACCATCCAGGTGTGCTGTTGTCCCCTGGATCTGGAGACACCTCCCCGAGTGCTGCAGAAGACTGGGAGATTGGGCAAAACAATGGCAAGGCCACAGCAAGAAGCAACATGTGCTCTTGGGAAGCACAAGTCAAGTCATTCTTGTCATCAGACATCCCAGTCACCTGCCAGGATACCTGAGGGAGAAATTAGGGCAGCCAAACACATATTGTTTCTTTTGTTGGAAGTGCCAAGCTTGGTGGAGATGAATTGGCCATCTGTTCGTTCCCAGCTACGCTCTGGCAAGCCGTAAAGCTCCTTTTTATACCTTGCCACTTTCCATCAGTGCTAACAAAAGTCAGGGGGAATTGTTTGGTTTTTCCTCAGAACATTCTCCCCTTTGACAGTGTGCAACCAAGAGCCTTTTTCCACAAAGTGTTGTTCTCCCTGTGGCCCCACCGTGTTTGCACAAGACATTCAGGTACCTTATCTCCGAGTGGGAGGGTAACCAGACACCTCTTCAGGCCTGAAACCCAACCCCTCAATGGACTGGCCAACAAAGAGCTCTTGTCCAAGCAAACACTGTTCATCCTGGTGTCAGTCCTTGGCTGCCACCAGCCCCATGCCTCACCCTGCAGGACAGGCCACAGTTCTCCATTAGGGCTGGGGTCATGGCCTCCTCCCACTGTGCTCCTTTCACGGCCCAAACGAGTCATTAGTCACATCCTAATTAATGCTGAGGGCTGCAGGGACATCCTCTGACAGGCTTTGGGAGCTGTGGAGTCCCCCAGTGCCTGGATGCTCAAGCTCTTCTGGTATCTGATAAAGCGTGTGTGATTCCCTGTGCCAGTCATTGTCATCCTTTGTCATGGGATGGGTTCATCCGTGTGGGAATGTGGAATTTAACCTGTGTGTAGTGCAGCTTACAGAGCACTGTATGTTAGATACACCACACAAATCACATGTGCCATAACTGATGCCTTACTCTGCTGAGCTTTTGTCCATGAGAACACAGAGCTCTGTCTCCATGAGGTCCCCCTGTCCCTGTGGCCACTCAGGGGTAGGGAAGGGGCTCTTGGGGAGGCACAGAGGACAGAAGTGACTCTGCTTTCTGAGAAGATGAAGCTTCTGTCTGGAGAAATGGTTTTGTATATATTCAGATTTTCCAAATTCCTGTAAATACTTTTACTAATAATTCTTTACAGTGTTTTTCCCTTCCTGAATGGCTATGTCTGAGTGCAGGCCAGCCAGTTGAGTTCTCCTCTGTTAGCTTTCTGTAGGTACGGATTTTGAAGCTCTGTTTTGCTAAACAAAATTACACCCTTAAAAGACATTTCTGAGTTTTGTAAACTTGTCAGTGAAGGCTTGCTGTGCTCAGTTTGATGGGGTTTTAGTATCACTGACAGAGAAAGAAATCAGACACTGCATTGGTTTCAATGTGATTTCTTGCTATAGGAAAACAGAAAAAAAATCCATTTGAATTTTCCCTCCAGATAGTTTTATTAGAGAGATATTATGGAGAGCACTAGGTTTGTGCTTCTCTTTCAGAAATTTTTATTCCAGCTTCCTTTCCTTGACATAAACATCCCATGTCCTGGCTGCATGAATGGGGAGCATTGTGACCAGTCTGGGATTTTGAAACCCAGCCCCTGACCAGGGGGTGTTTTTGGAGGCTAAAGCCCCCCAAATGCTCACCTTGCTCTGCCCTGCTCCCCTGACAGCAGCAGAGCAGCTTGCTGCCAAAAGCCCATAGACTGAAGTAAGCAGTATCAAACAAATGTCCTGTGAGAACTGTCAGGCATGAAATTATGGAATAAATAATCCCAGCCTATTAAGATATCTCATTAACTTCCGTGTGATTACTAGAGTACGATTTAATGTTTGGGTGCTGGAAGGGAGCCAGGGAATATTCACTGCTCATCTCGGCATTGTGGATTGCTGCTGGCAGGTAACTACATCCAGTCATGGCTGTGGAGGGGAAGGCAGGCCTGCTCATCTCAGTGCAAATGGGTAGTAATTGATCACATGGAGGGACGTGTAAGAAACACTGGGAACTGGAGGAATTTGAAACTCTTTGGCTGTGGCACAGTCCCTTGTCCCACAGCAGGAGAGCCCCTGCTCCCTGCAGCCCGGGGTGCAGCACCGAGGCAGAGGAGATGTGCTCACTGCAGGGGAATTCGATCCAAAGGCAGCCCCTCTGTTCCAGAAGGACTTGCAAACCTCTGTGTCTCAGCCTTGTCCTCCCACCCCCTGGGACTCCATGGCTTTGGTGCAATTTGCATTTGACACCAGTGAAGCAACAAAGGTAACGAAGCCCCTTCAGTGGAGTTTTGTGATCTGGGTTTTATGTGTGTTACAGAAAGGAGACAGACTGTGATTCTTGCTTTGCATTGATCCATTAGACAAAATAAATCACTCTGGGGCACTAGAAACTTGCCTGGTATTAATGAACACCAAGGAGTCGTGCCAGAGCATTGCTGGTAGTGCACCAAAATGACCCAGTTTTGTGTTTCACCCTGACAGATTCACAGAGCTGATCACACGGAGCTGAACCTGGCCAGCAGCTGCAGTGCAAACCTCTGAGCTGAAATCCAACACTGACAGCAAAGTCCAGCCTGATGGGTGGCAGGGAAAATCACTGCAGAGGAGAAGGGCTCCTCCAAAAAGCGTGCTGGGCTCTAATACCGACCTGTCTGCTTGGATTATCTGCACCAGGGGCTTTGGCTGAGACTCCTGGTAAAGGCAGGGCCAGGCAGAGCTGCTGGTGCTGTGTTCACTCCCAATCCTTAGAGCAGTGTGTGGGAGGGAATTTTCTTTTCTTCAGTTGTTCCAGGCTTCTGCAGCCGGCAGAGAAGCTCCACTTACCTTATCCTTCCCTGAGCCATGGTGGGCTGGTGGGCAGCAGGACTTGGCATATATCCTGCCTTGCATCCCAGCCCTGCATCCAAGCCTTGTATCCCATCCTTGTATCCTGTCCCTGCATCCCAGCCCTTGTGTCCTGTCCCTGCATCCCGTCCCTGCATCCCAGCCCTGTATCCCATTCCTGTATCCTGTCCCTGCATCCCAGCCCTGTGTCCTGGCCCTGCATCCCAGCCCTTTATCCCTCGTATGGCATCTCCCCAAGTCCTGGCATTCCTGGGTGTATTTTCAGAACCCGGTTTTGTCACAATGGTTTGTGTGACAGCACCTGAGGCTCCCCGAGGCCCTAGGGAAGGGCTGAGGGCGGAATGCTGGGCTCTGGTCTGGCACTGCTGTGCTGGCAGCTGAGGACAGGAACTCAGGAGCTCAGTGGCTCCAGGGAGGGCACATCCCTTCAGGGGCTTCCTTGCCTCCCTGCCTTTCCCTGGCCTGGGCAAACATCTGCCTTCCAAGGATTCACCCTGGTACTTCTTTCACTCTCTCCTGATCAGCAAATGCAATGCTTGGAGTGACAGGGTGGAGACAGCTCTTAACCAGGGGCTGAGGGATTGGGGAGTGCAAAAACTTTCCTGTCCTGTTCCTCACTCCTCAGCTGGTTCCAGACATGCACATGTGTCCATACATCGCAGGGAAACAAGTCCCACACGTTCACTCTGCCCTGAATCCTTCGAAGGCAGACTCCAGCCGTGGCAGTAAATTATCCACAGACACATGACACAGACGGATTGTCGGGCTTGGATTTTTCCACTCTGTGCATTTAATTTGACTCAACAGCATCGCCCCACTTTCTGCAGATTACAGAGTCCACGCTCTCAATCATTTCTATTGCTCCCATAAGGAGGGAATTTTGCTTTATTTCTTTCTCGTGCGCTTGCACCTGCTGTGTTTTATTGTCCTTTTTAAGCCTTTCTCTGCATGGGTGTGTTCTCCCAGGCTCTGCTGTGCTGCACGAGCTCAGGGCTTTGCATGGCTCGCCTGGGAAGGCAGGCTCGGGAGGATGAGGAGGGAAGGCAGAACAATCGACAGCATTGTGCATCCTGATGCCCTTCTGGTAATCCAGCCCTGGTCTGGAAATGTGGATTCAAACATATTATCCCTAAGGTGTTCCCATCATTCCTGACTGTCCCAGTCCTGATCACCAGCAGGTCCATCCTGCAGCCAGCTGGAACTGATTCTACTGGAGATGAGGGAAGCTTCCAGCAGCTTCTCACAGGAACCAACCCTGGAACCCCCCCTGCTACCAAAACCTGGCCCCACAAACCCAATTACTGAATCAGTTAATGCATCCCACATACAGCAGGGCAGGTTAGACATCAGTGGGGTGTGGCAGTCACCCGGACCCTGGGCCCTGGCACTGACAGCCGTGAGGGACCTCAACAATCTGCCCTGGGCAAACAGCTTTGGTGGCTGAACCTCTGAGGTGCTGGGAGGTGGGGTCCACATTCTGGAGGAGGATTAAAGGCAAAGGATAAGGAATGCCCGTTTCTCATCACCTGGAGAGGAAGGGAATTAGTGATGAACAGAGGAATTGTGTAATGATGTAGGCTGGGGAGAAGGGAAGCTCACAGTCCAGAATAAAAACAGAACCTTCATGACATGCAGCTTTTGTGGTGTGGAAATTTCAAAATATGGCTGTATGTCCTCCCATGCTTCTGGAACATCCCTCAGATCCTGCTGGGATCCAGAACAGAACAGTCAGAGAGTTTTCTTGGGCTCAGTTTCCTGTGTATCTATGCCCCATTGGGATTCATGACTTCTTTCTCTTCTTGTCAGCATTTCTGGTGGTGGTTGGTTTAATTAACACTGCTGGTGTCCATCCTGCTCTCGGGAGGTGCCCAGCCCTGATGCTGTTGTTGTGACTCCTGCAGTCACGCCCCAGAGCTCTGTGGTCCAGGCTGGAAAGCGATCACAGCATCACTTAAACCACGAGGTGGTTTTCTTGGCAGCAGCTCAGCTACTGTTGTGGCTGGAAACAGATTAGATGGGAAGGCAGCAGGAAAGCAGGAGCTGGACCCTGCACTGGAAGGATGTGTGTGACAGTGGCTGCAGAGGTGTAAAACTGTCTTCTCTTTGCAGGTGCAGCTTTTCCCAGGTGGCTGCAGGGATGCAAGCAGGAGGAAATGCAGGTTTGCTCGGGTGTGTTTATAATCCCTCACTAAATTCCCCTGCTCAACTCCACAGCATCTCAGCTGCAGCTTCTTCCAGGTACTTGCTTTGAGGAAAATCCCTCAGTTTCCAGACTCATGCAACCTTTACTGCTGCTGCTGACTTCAGTGTTGTTCCTGTAGGACATCCCAGACCTAGTCAAATATTTCCAGAGGAGGAATTAATTACAGAGCATTCTTCCCATGTTTTACGACATTAGCTGGAGTTCCCATCCAAGAACTGAAGAGCCCACATTTGTTTGATTATCCACTGCAATGTTTGTTTTTCTTCCCATCAGACAGAAATGGGCTTGTCAGAGCTGCTGTCACTGCATGGGCAGGGAGATGTGGCTGAGAGAGAGGATGTGTGAGCACAGCCCTCCGTGGGTGAGTCGGAGCAGTGTTCCCCATCCCATCCAGCATCCTGCCCACCTTCCTGGAGCCTCCCTCCAAGGCCCCGTTTCCTTCTGCGTATCCAATATTCCATCAGTGGGGAAGGAAAATGATGTCTGCAAAGGTGCTAATTGCTCATGTTTATCAAAAGCCCAGGAGCCTGCAGGAAGGTGGGGGAGCATTTCCAGCTCGGAAAGTTCTGCCTGCCCAGCTGCTGCGGAGAGCTCGGCCAAGCTGATTTATGGCCCCGTTCACCAGCGAATGCTTCACCCAGGGCTGGGCTCTTCTTTCAAAGCTGAGTGTTTAGGACAGGGATGATTAGAAGTGACTGGCCTAGCACATGAGTCAGGCTCTAATAACGAATAAAACATACAGATAGCTGTTCATAAATGACAAAAGCTGCAGCAAATTAATGCTCCATAGCTTGGCTCCACAGGAGTGAGAAAGCCAAAAGGAGACCACTCAGGTAAGGGAGGTTAGTGGGCAGACTAATCCAGCTCAAGGTTGTATCTCAGTCCTTGCAGCACTGCAAGGTGTGGCAGAAGATCATGCACAGCCAGGATTTATCCAGAGAGGTCAGTGGCAGGAGGCTGGTGGTTGTTACACTTCATCATCCACCTCTGAATAACCCAAAACCTCTTCTGGCCACACCACTGTCTGATTGATTCCATTTAAAGGTGACAACAACTTTGAATTTAGTAACAAAGGGATAAGGAATACAAAAAAGGGGCAAAATTAATAAAATTTGAATCTCCAGGTTCTAAAGCACTTGGCTGGAGGAGCTCCTGTAGGACTCACCTCTAGCTGAGGATACAGTCCTGGACATAACTACTGAAGTCTCCTTTGACTGCTGCTGGCTTAGAAGCACTCCCTATGCAAATACACAGCAGGGGAAGTGGGTGACTTTTTGCTGCAGAAAAGGTCAGGAAAACTTTCAATTTTCTGAAAACGCTTGGCCATTGAACACTGCTGCCAAAGGCACAAAGCAGAACTACATTTGCAAATCTGTCAGACAAGAAAAGTATTAATAGGTTTTTTAATATATGGAAGTGTTTTCAAGTCATCTTATTATCATAAATAAAAAATTTCAGCAGCTTATAATTCAGGAGGACTGCTGAAGGGCTTTTGTTGGTGAGTTTGCCATTTCTCCAAGAGGCTGTGAAGGATGTTTGGCTAAAAGGAAGATGTTCTCACTCAGCATTGCTGAGGAAGCTAATTGACTGTGAGTGGGTGTCAGGTTTGGGTACAGGGGTCCTCTGTTAGAGAGGCTGGGGTTGCTCGACAGGCAGTCCCCGTGCAATCCCTGTCATGGGCAGAACACACTGAGCTTGGGTAAAATTAATTTATTGCTCATTAAAACAGGCAATCTTTTTTTCCCTTCTTCTCTGCCTGTCTGGTGGCTTTGCCCTTTCTTAAATCTGCTTTTCTAGAGGTGCCACCAGGATCTCTGCTGGGCTCAGCTGCATCCTGCAGGGTCAGCCTGGGCCAGGCAGAGCCAGGTGAGAGGGGCCTCAGCTCAGGGTGTCCCTGTCTGCAGGGAGGGCTCTGAGCAGGGCCCAGGCTCTGCTCCTCAGGGTGCCCTCAGCATCTCCTCTCCAGGCTGAGCAGCCCCAGCTCCCTCAGCCTTTCCTGGGCACTGAGATCTCCAGGCCCTTGCTCGGCTCCAGGAGCTCCTGTCCCTGCTGTGCTGAGGAGCCAGAGCTGGACACAGCACCCAGAGGTGTGTTTCTTGACCTGGCCTTCCCAAGAATATTAATGAGCCTGGTTACAAAGCACTTCCAGGAGTAGGACTGTGCTGCTTTCCTGGGGGAGGGTGTTCCCAAGAGTAATTCAAGTTTTGCTCTTGGGTAATTTTCCTTGTCTTGGAGTTTTATGGTCACTTTTATTAATGACTTTTTGCTTTAGTGCTGTGATATCTTTCTGATTTTCACCGATTCACACATCTGAGGACCACTAGGGACTACAGGCCTTACAGCCTGGCCCCTTCCTGACACTTGTACTAATTTCTGCATTTTTCTTACAATTGTGTAAGAAATACCTCCTATGTTTGCAGCTAAGGCAAATTGTCTTTTAAATTCCCAGAATAACAACTGGGAAAAGACTTTGGTGCCTGAGCTCAGAGCAGCTCAGACATCTTTTGGTGCCCAGCCTGCAGCTCTTATGGGGACCGGCAGGGTTGCTTAGGTGGGGAGGCAGCTGCCTGGAAATCCCTCCTGGAGCCAGCCTTTCCTTTTTCCTCTGGCATCCACGCAGAGGGATTACCTGATCCCCAGCAAATGCTCAGTGCCCTTGTGCTCTGCCTGGTGCTGAGGTTTGTAGTGCTTGAGGTTTGTAGTGCTTGAGGAACATCTGGGGCTTCCTCCTTTCCCAGTAGCTGTGGGAAGCAGGATGTGTGTCAGGGCAGGACCAGCCCAGTGTGCTGCAGCATTCCCAGCCAGCCATGCACTGGGAATGCTGCTTATTGATGACGTGGGGACTGAGCAGAGCCAAAGTGCACAAGTGCAGAGAGGTCAGGCCTCAAAGTCCTCTCTGCTGTGCCAATGGACTGCAGAGCTCCAGCCCCCGGTGCTCATTGTTGGCAGGACCACAGCAGGGAGAAAAACAATCCCTGAGCAGTAAATATGGGCAAAGCTTTCCATACAATGGAAAAATACAGATGCATCTGCCTTAGAGTGTCCGAGCTCTCTACAAGAGCTGCTTCCACCCCCCATTTCCTGCCAGTGTGGCTTTCCTGGAAATGGATGCTGTGTCCTCAGCCCAGTGCTCGGCTGGGGCCTCTGGTTGTGCTGCTGCTCCCTCAGCTGCTTGGATGCCCCTTTCTTCTTGGAACTGCAGCATCCAGAAATGAGCACTTCGCAGAGCTCTCACTGCACTCTGTGGCAAATCGAGCTGTGGAGTGAGAGAGTGGAGGCACTCACTGCTCTCAGTGTACATTTAATAAACAGGGTCATTTGGGCTAGCTCTGCAGAGTGGGCTGCTCTGGGTTATTTGTCTGTGTCTGGCTTTTTATGTAACATGAATTCTTAGTGTACAGCAGAGCTGGTGGATGTTTCTAACGCAACTCTTCCAAAAATCACTGGTCTTTAAATACATCTAAAATGTCCATTTGGCAAATTTTCCCACTCTAAAAAAATCCGAGATTAAAAGAAAATGTTAATAGGGTTAAAGACTTCAAATCTTATAAGAATGTTTTAGATTTTTTTGGTTTTTTTTACACTGGAATTTTTGGTAAATGAAAGCTTTGAATTTGCAAGAGCGCTCTATTCCTGAAAACTATCAACTATTTCAAAGTATCTTCAGTCCTTTTGTACTTCTGTTCATCTTTGAACCATTTGGCTCATTCCAGTCAGGAGGAATAGAAGCCATGGAGAAAGCTCCCAGGTTCACCCAGCCTGGCACTGCGGTGGCCCGGGGACAGGTGTCTGCACTTGAGCTGCATCCCTTTGCCACCGCCTTCCCCTCCTCTGATTCTTTCTGGGCTCACCTTGGAATAAATGGTAGGATTTTCTGGACAAAAACACCTTTTCCAGTGCTTTGCAGTGCCCCAAATGCTTGCAATTTCAGAAAATTGCTACAACAAATAACAGAGCACTCACCTGATCCGTTCTTCTGGGGCAGGGATTTTCTTGCTTTGTTTTCTGTTTTTCTTTTTACCACTGGTAATTCACAAAGATGCTTCCCCACAACTGCTGTAACCACTGAAAATGATGGATCTGTCCTTTTCACTATTCCTTTCCCCGCTCCTCTCTGAACCCTCCTCTCTGCTGGTAATACTCATCTGTATTGCGACTTTCCTTACATTTTGGCAGACCTTGGGAATTTCAGCAGCAATAAATTTAAATGGATAGAATTAAGAAAAATGACAGCTTTTTGGAACAGAGAGCAAAGGTTTTTGGTGGTTTTTCCTTTTTGTTCCTTTTTCTAGATATATCATCTATGAACGCTCACCTGGGCCTGCTTTTATATAGAAAAAAAATATCATGTGCCTAAATTTGTATAGATTGAACCTGGAACTGAAAGTTCTGCTCTGGCTATATTTCTCAGTTGTCTGTCCCTGCAACGAGAACCAAGAACATAATTTGACTTGTCATATTTATTTCCCTGGCCTTTTTTTTTTTTTTTTTTTTTGCAATTAACACAATACTTAATATTTCATTTATAGTAAATTCTTGGAATAGGCATGAAATAACCATTTCTGGATATTAATAGAGATCAGAAAGGCCCTGTTTTTGGGTACTACTGGCACAGATCTGCTTTCTTGGGGTTACACTCCTTTGTGCCAGCTGAAGGTGTGCCCTGAGAGAGGTGAGCCTCCTGAGCCCCAGGCTGCAATTTTGCTGTCTTTTGCCTCTCTACCTTCCTTCAGAAGATCCTCAGCAGGGAAGCTGTGCCTGTGTCTGTGCACCAGGCAAGGAGAAACACCCTTGGGCAGCTCTGTGATCCCCAGCAAAGCTGGAAAAGGCACCTCCTCTATCGACAAGGTCCTGCTCCTGGCACGGCTCCCTCAGGGCTCTGCCTCATCCCTTTACAGCACTGCCAATGCCAGGTCACCCCTGGCTCCTCGGGGAGCCCCTTGCCTCCTCCAGCAGGTCTCACCAGCAGGAATATTTTCCAGATGTGCAGCCTGAGCTCTGCTCCTCGCGGTGCCCAGTGGCTCTGAGTGTTCAGGCAAAAATGCTGCAGCCTGGTAGGACCAAAGGAAATATTTCCACTGGTTCTGAAAAGAATTAATGGCTGAAGAAAATAAAAACACAGAACAACCCTTGGGAGGAATTGCTGTCCATGAGGACTGGGAAGCCTTTGGAGCCTGGCTCTTCTTCCCATGCAGAAGCTGCACTTGCCTGGCCCCTAAATCTGCTGAGAAAGCAGAACTCTCCTGTGTGCACTGCAGGGGCTCAGGGCATCTCCAAGCAAGAGTCCTTGCTTCTCCTTCTGGCACATAAGGACCTCACCACGAGAACCAGTCCAATGCACTTCTGTCATCTGAGCTGGGCTGATTTACACAGGGACCCTTCATCTTCATCCCAGGCTGTTGCTGGTCCTCACCTGCCTGCGAGAAGGTCCAGGCAGTGTCTTGAGAGCACCAGACCACCTGACCTTGTGAATGTGCTGTACAGTTCTGGTTCCCTGCCCTGGCAACCCTCAGGTGTGCTCCTGGGGGGTTGGTGTTGCCTGTGGGTGATGCTTTCACTATGTGTTGTTTTTCCTGAGCTGCAGCTTACTGTGTGCTGTCCTGGGCTGGGCTGTTGTGGGGATTCAAGAGATGGACTGGGATGATCAGGACCAGGAGATTTGAGATGTAGCTTCCTGTCTCAGAGCCTTTGTCTTTGGCTACTGGTTCTGCTCCTGGTTCCCTTAAAAAGCAAATCAGAGCCTCACCCACCATGTTACCAGGTGCATTACCCTAAACCTCTAAGGGCTGGAGGAACCTATTCCTTTGTATTTAGGGGTTGAATGGAAAATGTGATGATGTTCTGACACTGACTGGGAAATCTCCTGACCAGTTTCACCCTTCCAGAGGCCTGTGCCAGTGGGCACACTGGAAGTCCATGGGCAGAAGAGCCCCGAGGATGAAGATGCTGAGGCTGTGTTGAACATGGGATAGCAAAGAGAGGAGCAGCTGTACAAGGTTGTTATTGGCACCAGGAGTGCCAAAAGGGTGGGGTGAGGAGTGTGGGGCTTCCTGCTTCTCAAGGAAGTGTTGTTTTCTCAGATCTTGTTTTAATCCTGAGTGATCTCCAATCCCATCAGCACATTTAATTAAGCATTACCCTAGAAAGTTGTATTTATCTATTTCTTCATCTGAGGATACTGAATTTGTACTTTACAGGATTGTTTGTTGTGTTGGTATTGATCCATCTAAAAATTAACCTCAGAAGAAAAGCAAAATGTGTGCTGGAATGGGAGGAAGGAGGGAGTGAGTTGTGATGCAATACCCAGAGCTCTGCAGTCTGCATCTGCAAACAGCAGCAACAAAAACAACAGCCCAGCTCCTTTTGTGATATGTGAAGTGCAATTATGAGGTGAAATATGAAGCTGGTATCTTAATATCTTAACAATACTGAATTTATTTTCAAAGCTAAGCTGTGCAGAATGAATCATTTATCAGTGGGCCATATGGAAAGGCATTTATCTAAACCCCCTTCTTAGTCCCAGGTGTGCTTCGCTGGCAAGCGCAAATCACACACAGTGCTTGGAAGAGAACTGAAATTCCAGATGCGCAATTTTAAAAGATGCATTTGCAAAAATAAGGCCAAATTTTGCAATATGTTATTTTTCTGCAGCTTCAGGGATGTTATGGAACAGCTACCCCCTGCTCCTTAGGGGTAACAGCCCCAAAGTGCAACTCAAGGGGTGCCCTTTCCTCCTGAGTCACTCCAGTTTGATGCCAGTGTTGATTTCCAAGGAGCAGGGCTGTCATGGGGAAGTGAACTCAGCCCCAAGTGTTTAATGTCTGAGTGCTTTCCTTGTCTCCTGTTCATAAATACAGAGAGTCAGCAAAGGAAGGGTTTGTACTGAGGTTGTTGCTGATGGATCCGAGGGGGAGAGCAGCAGTTTGCCTTTTGGTGCTCCAGGGGTGCAGCTCCTGCAGCTCCCTGGCATGGGGAAGGGGCAGTTCCTTCCATGGGGCCGAGAGAGCCAGGACCTGAGCACAGCCTGCCCTTCCCAGGGAAACTGCTTTCCTCAGAAAAGCTAGGGCTACCAAGGCAAGAGGTCAGGTCTGTCTTCAGTTCTTCATTGCCTTGTCACCCAGTAAAACAGAAATCACAGACATCAATTAAGTCTGATTGTAAGGTGATTGATTATCACCTTAAAAATAAAAAAAAAAATTTAGAAATAATTCTTCTCTATCAGGAATTTTGGTGGAGACTGGAGTCTGTGCACAGATCTGTTGCAATAAATCTTCATTGACCATTTTGTTTGGTGGCACCAAATTGATGTGATTTTATCAGAAAATCTGAATGAGGCTGTTGAGCACTTCCAAAGTGCAACCCCTGAGCAGCATTTGGACAAGAGAAAAACCTGGTTAGACATTGTGACTGAGAGCTGCAGAGTGGGCTCCAGCTGTGGAGGGAATATTTCCTCTCAGATACTGAGCAGAGCTTCCAAACTGATTGCAGTGACAGCTGTCAGTCAGAGGTGAGGTTAAACCTCATGTCTGGCAGCAGAAATGGAGCAGAAGCCCTGGCTGTGTCTGCAGGTGATTTGGTGCAACAGGAGCACACCACGGGATAGAACCAGTTGGTGTTCAAGCCTCTAAACCTCCTCCAAATGTATTTAGGATTAATGTTAGGCTGGGATTAGTCTGGCTTCCTTCAAGAAGGAAGGAACAGGATGCCCAGAGAAGCTGTGGATGCCCCTGGATCCCTGTGTCCAAGGCCAGCCTTGACAGGGCTTGGAGCAGCCTGGGGTGGTGAAAGGTGTTCCTGACCATGGAAAGGGGTGGGAACAGGATGGGCATTAGGGTCCCTTCAACCCAAACCAACTCCAGGATTTTTTTTATTTGCTTCAAAGCTGCACTGGTGCTCTGGAGTTAAAAGCTCCTGCTGCTACCAATATAGGACCAGGTTCTGCGGTCTTGGTGAGCTATTCCTAGAGTGGAAATCAGCAGATGCAGGGGTTTTGTTTCATTGAGATGCCAGATTACTGTGTGACCACAGGCAGGTTAATAACTCAAAGCCTTTTTAACCCACTCCTGGGAGAACAATGGTACATGGAGGCAGGGACAGAGTGTCAAAACTCTTTTGATGCAGTTCTGGTTTCAAGACTAGGTAGAAAAAAAAAAATGAATTCCTACTTTTGTTGAATGAGTATTAATTTAAAATATCCAAAGCAGGCAAAGAAGGATACAACAGTTCCTGCTCAATGCTTGTGGCAGTGCTCAGGAGTGATACTGCAGGAGGGCATTTTGAGAGGTTCTGACTCTCTGGTTCCTACCGGCCTTTGTTTGCTCGTGGTGACTGTGGAGCAGCACAAAGTGAGGGGACACCAGAGGATGAGGACAATGACACCTCTGCCAGAGCAGCTGCCAGCTGCTGCCTGATCTGTGGAAGGGCTGCACTAGAATCCTGCACTCAGACAAAGCTCACCTCAGAAACCACACCCAGCCAGGCTGTACTTCCCTTGCTGCTTGGTTCCCTCCATCCCTGTGTCAGCTCAATCAGCAGGTGGCTGCAGTTCCAAAGGCATGAGCAAATTCCTGCAAAAAGCCTAAGCCTCAATTTGTATCTTGAGATGCTCTGGAATTTCTCCAGTTGGTTCAGAGGATGGGATGGCCTCCAGGAGCCAAATACTAAGCTAAGTGATTCAGAGAAGCCTGACGAGCTCCATATCCTAATTACACCAAAATTTCATGAAAATTGAATATCTGACTGCCTTTAAGTAATTTGAAGATCCCGGTCCTGTTATATTTATGAGACCATGCTTAGGGAGGCACCAAGCAGACTCTCCCTGAGTCCTCTCCCATCCAGAGCAGAAATATTCATACAGAATTATGTGCAAGGGATCAAGCTTTACTGTTGGCAGAGCCTGTGGGTTCTGGCACGATGCAAAAGTAAATTTGGTTTAAAGTCCAGCTGGTTTACCTGAGCAAAGTGACACAGGTTCAGAGGCTCTGCTGCACGCTGCAGGAGGAGCCATGACCAATCTGTATTGAGGTGATGCTGCCAGGAGTGATGATCTTCACAGCAATGAGATGATCCCAGAACGGTTTAAGGAGCAGAGGTAGCTGAGTTCTGGTTAGATAATCTCTACCAAAGGAGGACAAGTGCAGTGGAGACCCCCTTGTCCCCCACACATCAGGGGCTGCTTGTTTCTGTCTCAGTGCTCAGATGGGCCTGATTGCTGTTGGTATTTCACTGGCATTTTAAGTTTCCTTTCCCAAATTTTGAAAAAAATGCATTTCCTGAGCCAGCTTAAAAATCCTTTACGTTTTCTCTTTGTTTGGCTTTTTTGTTTCTTGCACATCATGTAGCCTGGAGACTGCGAGGGACTGATTCCCAAAGAAAAATATGTCTGTTGTCCAGGCTCATAATTTATAGAATGGCTCTTCTGACCAGTTGTGTTTTCCATTTCATATATTCTCTGTTTTTCAAATCTGCCCCTTCCAAGCAGAAGTGCAGCGCTCCTCGGAGCTGTGATGGGGGAATGCTGCTGAGAGCTCCAGTAGAGGTCAGGGGCCTGGGGGCCGGGTGTTCCTTTACTTCTGCTCTAAAAGAGGCTGAAGGCAAAGGTGAGGAGAGGAAGGGGAGGTAAATGCCCTGAGATCATAAACAGCTCCACGTGTGCAGTCCCAGGGCTGCATCTCGTGCTGTCCATCGCCACGGTGGGCTCATTACTGCTCCCTCCAAACCTGAGCCACCATTTCCCGAAAACCCTCTGCTCCCATGTACAGAACCAAATGCAGTCTGCCCTGCCCTCTCCCTGCAGCGTTTTCCCCGGGAGGAAGGCAGCCATGAGGCAGGTGGCCATGGCAGGGACTCCCAGGCACTGTGTGACAGAGATCACAGACCTGGTCCTGCAGTGTCACACACCTGGGCACTGCAGGGTCACACCCCCAGCTCCTGCAACGTCACACACCCGGGTTCTGCTGTGGAAGGGACAAGGGAAGGAGGGCTGTGGGCCCAGGTGTGAGCCTGCAGCCCCTGCTCCTGCTCATGGCTACGCTCTCCTCCTCTCCATGCCTGAGGCACAGCCAGTACAGCTCAGCCCAAGGCAAAACTGCTGCTGCTCTGAACATGGCCGTACTGGACGTCATCAATGGTCACACTGCTGGAACTTTGGGTTCCTAATAAATGCATGTGTACCTGACAAAGGATGTAAACCAGGGAATCCTCAGTTTCCATGACCTGTTTTACACTGGCACTTCTTTTATTGGATTAACAGGGCACTGCCTGACTTTTGCAAATTAAGCCAAGGACATCTGGCCCTGTTATAATGCTCACACAGCCTTGGAGCCATGGTGCAGGACAGGACACTTTCCACCAGACTGGACTGTAGGCTCAGAGGAAGGCTCTGTGTGTGCAGAGCCCAAAGCCACCTGAAGGACACAAGCACTGAGATGTGACTGCAGGCCAGGCCTCCTGCTCCTCTCCCTGTTCCTGCTCTCCAGCCTGGTGGTGGTGAAACAGCCAAGCCAACCTTTCTTTAGGAGGTATAGCTGTGCCTCTGCTCAGTTTTAGCATTTCCCAAAAGCCTAAGCAAGAGTCAGGTCTAAGAATGAGACTTGAGGGCTGGCTGGGGTATGGGGAGTGGGGCTGGGAAAGCGTCTTCCCAGTAAAGGCAGGAGGTTTCCTGGAGTAGCCCCAGCTCTGCAGAGTTCCCCATTAGTACAGGGGCTGTTAATCCAGTTCTGCACTGAATGCTTGCAACTAATAAACTTATGTGGTCGGTAAATAGAACTGATAAGGAAATTAATTTTTTTTCCTGGATAAAAAAACATATAAGAAAGGTGGGGTTTTTTTTTCAGTCATTAAGGTTATGTTTTTTTATAAAGGAAAATGTTTCACTGTGATTAAATTAACATTTTTGGATAAAAAAGAAAAATTACATTTGAATATTTAAGATGCAGTTGTACCTGCCACCTGAGAGGCATTGTGTAATATGATGCTGTTTTTCTGTTAAGAGCAACTGCTAAATCCTGAATCATGGAATCCCAGACTGGTTTGGATTGGAAGGGACATTAAAGCTCATCTCTTTTCAATCCCCCTTCCAAGGGCAGTGACAACTTCCACAGACCAGGTTGGCCCAAGCCCTGTCCACCCTGGTCTTGGACACTTCCAGGAACCCAAGGACTTCCACAGCTTCTCTGTTTATCAGTAACTCACTCTTTATTAATTTCTTGGGACACAAGAAATTAATAAATTTCTTGCCACACCACACCCCACCCCATCATGGCAAAACCAGTGAGTGCTGCCAGCCTCGAGAGCCCAGGCTGCAGAGAGCTTGTGACAGATGAAATATAGAAGAGGGAAAAGAGCAAAACCCAATATTTTTTATTTTCTAGTGGCCTCTTAGCTTTCAAGACCTTATTTTTTTTCTTCTCTTTAAAACTTTCCTTTACAGCAATGAGGAATGGGAATACGTATGTTAGGAAAAAAGAAAAAAAGAGATTTGTTGATAAACACATGAATCCAGGAAATGGGGATTTAAGCCATAATTTTGATGAAGTGGTGCTTACTGTACTTTGTGAAAATATTCCCTTTATAAATTGATATTAAACAAACAGCCCAAACCAGTCATTTTTAAGGACCCTTTACATAGTCAGTTAACTATTAAAAAGGGTTTAGGGCAAATGCAGACCATAATTTCTTGACTGATCAATCCTGACAGCTGTGTGGGAATCTCTGGGCCTAAAGGGGCAAGTTCTCAAGGAAAGATCAAACACTGGAGGATGTGGGCCAGAACGGTGACTAAAGCTGAGTTTAGCAGGTTTGAGGGATTCCACTGGCACAGCCACCCAAGAGAGAGGTGGAACTGCTTCAGAGGGTTCAAGGAATCACTTACTGCTCCCAACTGTGTCGGACTTTCCTACCCAGGAGGTCTCTTAGGCACTGAAATGGTTTTTCCAAGTAAAAGGTAGCACCAGGGCTAGTTATTCCAAACTGGACAGGATCAGGCTCTTGGGAGAGCATGGCACCAGGAATAATTCCACCAAGAGCCAACAAAATGAATGACCTAATAGGGTTCTTTTCCACCTCTGATTTTCAGCACATGAAATGCCGTGGCTTCTGCTGCTCCCACGGTGTGACCGGGTGCTCCAGGGCCAAACAAAGACCCTGCTAAGCCTGGCTTACAGTCAGGGCTCATCCCTGCAGCAGCGTTGGATTCAAACTGCAGGATGGTTGGGTTGTTCTGACTTCTGGATTGTTTGCCTGAGATCAAGCCTCACTGCAGTGAGCACCGTCCACACCAGGGACTGCCAGCCCTGGGCACCTGGGAGAGAGGAAAGAAGGAAATGACTTCACTTGCAACGGATTCATTTGGAACCCTCAGAGAGAAGCAAAGCCTTGTGAGCCCGTGTCTGCCCCCTCCACCAGCCCAGGCTCCCCCTGCACCACCATTCCACCAGAAGAGCTCCCTGGCCACCCTTCCCAGGCCCTGGCCTGGTGTTCTGACACCACAAGCTCTGAGCAGTCACATCTACACAGAGCTGGCAACGCTGGCTGTTTTTAGGAACAATCTCTTTCCAGAAGTGTTATTTTTCTCTGAACAGTGGACTTCAGGACACTTCTCAAGGTCTCCAGGGTCTCTCTTTCCCACACACGTGGCTGTAAGTCCTGGTAGCTCAGGTGTGTGATGTGTTCCCACAGGGAATCTGCCTCTGGGATCTTCATCCCAGCAGGACAGGCTTCCATGCCAGCACAGCTGCCAGCACGTGCTCTGGCAAGCCCCACTTTCCCTTTCCCAGTGCCATGGCAGGACCCACAGCCCCCAGAAAGCTTTTTCTGGACAACCCAAAAGCACCCAGCACCCAGGTGCCATGCAGAGCTGAGCTGCTGGGACAGGCAAGCCCGGCTGAAAATGCACACCCCAAACAGCCCACAGAGGGACACCAGCTGCCTCCCAGCTGGCAAAGACAGCTGAGAATAATTCAAACTGCCTTGCCATAAGTCTCTGGAGAGCTCTGTGCTTTCCAAGTGCATCATGGACATCGGCCTTGGTACCGTCTTGTTGATCACAGTTGTGCAGACACACAGACAAATAATTTTCTTAAGGGCTTTTCAATATTGAAGCCAAGCTTTTGGCTGCTTTTTAACAGGGCAGACGTTGTTAGGTGTTTCAGGCAGAATACAGATAACTGTTGGGCACAAAATGATAGGCAAATTTTTACACTTAAAAGAAAGCTGAAAACAAGATTAAACTTATACAATATACATACAATGTTTTCCCACCCACTCTTGGATGAAAGTTTAGAGCTTTTCTAAAACTTCTTACCACACAGGTATTCCACATATCAACAAATAAGTTTGCAGACATCAAAGAGCTGCAAGGATTTGAAACATCTCAGAACCTGTGGGCAATAATTACATCCCGAAAGCATTCACCCATGTTTACAGATAGGGAAATGAAGATAGAGAGGGCCATGCACTTCCTCATTTTTCCTATCAAATGGAATTACAGGAGCAATGAATCTGGCTGGGAGAAGTTCAAATTATTTGCTTAAGGTCACACAGATAATCAAGGATAGAGCCAGAACAGGAACCCAGGATTTTCCGGTCCTGTTTGTAATGCACTTGATCACCTGACTGTGATTTGTCAGCAGGGTGAATGCTCAGTGCTCCTGTTAGTGCTCACAAACCTTTCTGTCACAGGGCCTGGCACCTTCAGAAATGCACCTTCTCCAAAAATCACCTCCAAGGGAAGTGATCATCACTACCGGTCCAGCACAGTGACACTGAACCTGATCAGCCAGTGCCTAGAAAATCAGGGTACCGGTTTGACAGCTGTATTCCATGTCTGGTGATGCCCTCATTACAAATGTTGATTATTCAACCACTTTTTCCTGGCAATAAAACTTTGACACAAGCTTAGGAAATCTACTGTACTTGTGAGGAGAGTGAGGTAAGAATATGTTTCCATTTACTCTCTGAAAGAAAACAAAAACAAATGACCTGCTACTGAATGTTCTTTTTATTCAGAAAAATAAATCAGTGGCAGTTGTTCTAATTTATGTTTCGCTAACTTTTCCTTGAGATTATTTAAAAGAAAAAAAAGGCTGTTTCTATGGTTTGCTGGGAGAACATGAAGGACTTTCTAGTCCTGTTTATTCTTGTTGGACTATAAACTTCTACTTCTTGCTGTGCTCAAGTCACTGCGAGCTCTTTCAAAATTCAATGACATTCCATAAATTAAATTTTAAAGAATACAGCAAATTATTGATGACAACTTCATGTTAGAAAAGAAGGGGCAGGGAGTTAAATTCATCTGGGCTTTTGACTCCTACTGAATCAGTAGGCTTTAGTTTCCCTTTTCAATTAAGTCAATACCAGAATTATCTTTTCCTCTCTTTAAGAAAAAAAAAAAAAATTGAAATCAGACATGAAAAAATTGAAATAGGGAAGAGAATAAGAAATAGAAGTCCATCCTATCCAGCTTCTGATGTAGCGTGAGGAACAAATGGATACTGAGAGAGCAGCTGCAGGGTGTAAGTGCCTTTCCAGAGGAAACTCTGGGGAGGAAAAGGCAGAGGATGGGGTGCTCCTGCAGGACAGGAGCAGTGCTCCTGCAGGACAGGGGAAAGGAACTGCAGCCTAAGTCAGACCAAGAAAAGAAAAAGATCCTAAATCAGACCAAGGAAAGCAAAAGATTATATAAAATTACATTCCAAACAAATAAAAGTTACACAGAAAATCAAGTAGCTTCTTCACCACTGCAGATAGTGATAGGACAAAGGAGTGTCCTAGTGGTTTCAGACTAGAAGAGGAGAGATTTATATTTGATTTATATTTGTGACTTGCCTGTATTTATTCCTGCAAGGAATAAATTCCTCCCTGGGAGGGTGGGCAGGCCCTGGCACAGGGTGCCCAGAGCAGCTGTGGCTGCCCCTGGATCCCTGGCAGTGCCCAAGGCCAGGCTGGGCTAGTGGAGGGTGTCCATGGCAGGGGATGGGTTGAAATGAGCTTTAATGTCCCTTCCAGCACAAACCAGCCTGAGATTCCAAGAGCTCAGGCCAGGGCCTGTGGTTGTCCCTGCCCAGCAGAGCCAGGTTTGCACTGAGGGGACACAGAGCACAACTGCCCCAACAGCTCCCTCAGGACAGGGACTGGGAGGCACCTCCCACGGGAGAGAGAACAAAATGTTCCTGATATTTCAGGAGCAATGTGAGTTTCCTAATCAGAGCAGCCCTGATAAAGCTTTTCCAATGAGCAATGTGATTTTAGGTCTAACACAGGGATGTGTAATTAGGCAGAAAGCAGGGCATGGTTTTAAATGCTGCCCTGGACCTGAGGGTGCAGAGGTTCCGTCCTTTGCCTTTCCCAGGGCTGTCCGGGAGCTCTGGAAAATGATTTCTTTTTCCAGGTATTCATTTTCCTTCTCAGCCTGGATTTATCGTGGACCTGAGGTTGTTTTGTGGTGACACTCTCACTGTGCCTTGTCCCGTGCTGTGCCCAGGGCTCAGGGCACCCCTGTGGCACTCACTGAAAGTGGTCCAGGGCGTGATCCCAGCCCCTCCTGCCACAAGTAATATGTTGGCCTTCAGGATGTTTCCTTACAGCTAAATTGTGTGAGAGTCCCCAGCAGAGCCCAAAGCAAAGCAACAAGGCCTGTGTAGACAACCAAATCCACCAGGGTCGTGTTATATTTCTCTCTTGAATATTTTGAATCACTTTCTCATGAAAAATGTCTGTAGTGAGCCTGAAAATTATTCTGTGAAGTGTTTCTACTACCAAATTCTTTTTAAACGTAGCCTAATTGTAAATTGTCCAGTAGAATCTGAAGGAACCGCCGCTGTGCAAGAGGGCTTTGCAAAGACCCCTGCAGCAATTTGTGCCCAGCTGAAGCGTGTAGGGCCAAGCCCTGATTTCCAGCAGGGGAAGCAGAGCTGCAGCCGCGCTGCCTTGTGCCAGGCCTGCAGTCAGCACTTTGCCTTCCGACCCCAGAGCAGTCACCTGCTGGCCTGCCGGAGCTCACACAGTGATCCGGGGGTGGGAAGGTGAGCAAACCTTGGAGCAGGCCGCGGATGGTGGAGTGGGGGGAGCGGCAGGAGCAGCTCCAGGCTGGAGTGGGCAGGGAGGGTGAGCCCCCCGCCCCAGTGTGCACAGGAGCTCGTGGGGAATGACGGCTCGGTGATTTTACCTCAAAACTATGTGGACTTGGAGGCAATGTCATTTTCTTTCATGCGTCTTTTATCTGAGAGCTGGCACGTTGTGTTGTGCATAGAAATTAAGAAGATGACTTGGGGCTCTCTTCTGTCGTCACTTACATGGTGTGTAACTCAATATTTTGTTTATTTATGGGAACATTCTTTTCTGCAGCTCCACAAAGATTGTGTGGGAGCGAAGGAGGCACGAGGAAGGAGAGGGCTGGCCCGCTCCACCCCAGAGTGAGAGCACTGAAAAAATAAAACCTGGCACCCAGGCTGCAGCTGACTGAAAGCATCTTTCAGTTGTGCATTAGAGCCAACGAATCCCTGGCCTCACCTCTCCCAGCCTGCCCTCGGCATGAGCCAGCTTGCCAGAGAGGGGGGGCATAGGAAAATAAACTCTGTGTGCATGAAGAACTCTGATCTACCAGCTCAGAAGCCAACAGCCCTTCAAGTGTCTCCTATCTGATGATTGCAACACATCTCTCTCCTGTCCCCTCTCAGCTGTAAGTGGTCCCTTGTAAAAACAAGAGAAGTTGTCCAAGTGTCTGTGTGGGTACAAAAGGTAAAGCCCATCACTTTTGCCCTCCATTTGCACACCTACGTGCATCTGAGCCCAGAGCTCCGTGACTGCAGCATTTTGTGATGTTTGGATTACCTTGCTCGAACTTGTCTTTTCCCCTGTGCAGCTGAGAGCCTCCTGCCTCTCCCTGGGTACATTCCTGTCATGAGGATGAGCTCTGCACTGAACGTTTCATGGAAGGAAGGTTTAGTTAAGGATGCCAAATCATGTCAGGTGGTTAGATTGTATTTCTAGGCACAAGGCTGGGCTGGTTGATGCTCTGTGAGTGTCACAGCTGGACCAGTAGTGACAGAGGCACTTTGGCAATTCCTGCCTCTTTTCTGTCACTGCTTGCAATGTTGGAGGATTCCCACATAACCCTGGGGGGATGAAATGCTTTTGCTTGGTACCAAGCCTGATACAGGCAAGTCACAAAATATTGAGCTGAGAAAGGGATATTGACTCTACAAAGAAAGAAAAATATTTTTTTAAGAAAAACATTGCTTAGAATTTCCATGTTTGACAGAAGCTTAGGGAATTTGACATGAGGGGGTCAAAACCATCAAGAAAAGGAGGACATGGATAGAACAAGGACAAAGGAGTCCTTTCCTAGAGTCAGTTTTGGTCAACCTGCCCATGCTGCTACCTCTACTCACAGGGGACTATCACAAGCCATCAGCCACCAGAAATACACTGTCAAACCCACAGCAACGTTTTATGAGAAACAAGTTTTCATTTTTGACCAGCCCAATTCTATAAACCTGGAGGTGGGATTAGTGCAGGCAAGCCCCTTGTCCCACAAAGGGCCCATAACCAGGGCAGGGCAGTGGAGTGGCCTGCAGGGGATGGAGCTGTTGGACCCCAAAAGATTGTGGATGCCCAAGGCTTGGAGGCACAGGGTTGGCACACCTCCAGGTGCCCAGGTTCTCTCTCCTGGCAGCCCTGGGGACAAAGAAAATCAGCTGAGATCCCCCCTGAGCCTGCATTCCTCACCTTATCCCAGTCCTGGCTTGTTCCCCTTACAGAGCCTGCATGGAGCAAGACTGCACAGGTTAAACATCCTAATTAGAGGAGAGAAAGTTCTCCATGTGAGTTACAGTGGTGAGATCATTCCCCTTCTGGAAAAGCTCCTTCCCAGGATACAGGGGAGGCAGGGACATGAGGGCTCTTGGGAGGAAAAGCCAGGCAGCTGCTGGCTTCCCCCCAAAGGGAAGCTCCCCCTGTTCCCCCAATGCCAAGGCACATCTTTGAACAAGTTGATGGTTGGAGTTCTCACTTCTCCCCCACTCCATGATTTTCAGAGCAGAAAAAAAATTACTGTTCTTATTTTTGCGGGGGAGCAGCTGGGAACATATTGGTAATAGTTGCCAAAAAATCCTCTTGGGGGTCTGGGCACACAAAGCATCTACCAGCCTGACAGGAACGGACACACCTGAGGAACTGTCTCAGATCAGCCACAGCACTCATCAAAACTCCACTGATAAAGAGCAGTGCTTGGGTTTCCCAGCTAATTTGTCTGCTGTTGGCTGTTTACTCAGGAATCTGCTCTCAAACCCAATGTGGTGACATATAATTGACTGAAGAACCAAAATGTAACCAGAAGATGAATCAGGAGGAATTATTTTCCAAACCCACCACTTAACTGCAAGGCAGTGGCAATCCACAGTGGCCCTTTTCATCTGCTTATCTTCATTAAGGCATTAGGGCTCCTCTGCTCTGCCAGGCTCTTCCCAATCCACATTCATAAACAGCCTCACTCTTTTTTCCCCTCTTTTTAATTGAAAGAAATATGGTTTTCTACTCCTATGTTAATTTCTTAATAGAGAAACAAAATAATTAATCAATACTAGTCAATAAAAGTGTCCATAATCCTTATGCTATCCATGTGTTGAAGGTGAGGAAGAGGCAGGGTAGGAGGGGGTGGAGATTTTAGTTGGTCCTAAGCTCATCTTAGCACAGCACCACTCCTTTAAACGAAGTTACACTGTTCTACCTGAAACCCTTTCTCTTGGCTGTGCCTGTCCCAAGGCACTGATCTCTTTCACTGCAGTGAGAATTGCTGGAAGCTGCCTGTGCCTGCCTGCCTGGGAATTCCCAGGTGCTGGGGCATCACTGGTACCAGGCTGTGTTTGGGAGAAAAGACACAATGTTCATGTTCCAGAAGCAATTCTTCCAGCTCTTGGTGTTATTTTTGGTAGCCAGAAGAATCTGAAAATAATGATCTTTAGCGTAAACAAAGGTTGTCAATGTGGATGCTATTTTTTTTTTTTTCTCTTAGATGGGGAATATGTGCAAAATTTATATCTTAAATCACAAATTATTATGAAAATGCATATATTGACTTAGTGGTATTTAAAGCTGGCTTCAGCTTAACTTTGTATCTAAGTTGAGACTTTTAAATTATCTTCACGTGCTGCCTGTCACTGTTGTTGTCCCAGGGAAATAATAATATATTATTATGGGTGACTCACCAACACGACAAACAGTGCTAAAGCCAAATATAATTTCTTTTTAAATAATGAATCCATTTTCTTTACCTTGAACTGCCTTGCTATTTTCCCTCCTGTTCTTCTGGCCTACTCCCCAAGTGTCTCATGGGCCAGCTGCATGTATGTCTTGTCTGCCAGACATATCTTCTCTCTTATCAGAGTCAAGAAAACACATTTGAATTTATTCCCTGTTCACATCATCACTTGAATTCTGCTATGAGTCCATTCCAAACAGTTATAGGTAAACCTATGCAAAATTGTGGGGAAAAAAAATTAGATGTTTTGAATCCAGAATTAATATTAATGTCCAATTATACTGTTATAATAAATACAGCATCAAACCCAAATAGTTTATGGAGGCTCAATTGCTGAGATTCATTCACTTCTAGAAGCTGTATTCCTATTCAGTTTCTGTACACCTGGCTCAGATTTTGTATCAAAATTCAGTCAGCATTTCACTGTGAATGTGCCCCCTCTCCTGACAGTATGACATTTTTGTCAGCAAAGGGAATGGGAGTAGAAAATTCTGTGGAACTGAAAAATTCTTGGGTTTTCTTGAGCTGCTCAGAGAAGCGTTCACTATTTGCCAAGCACTAAACTCTGCTGCCATCTGCCTTTATTGCTCCAGCCCTTCAGTGACACTGTGACACTGTGACAGCCACTTTGTTGTGCCTTATACCAACCCCAAATCATGCACCGAACAACTGTGTGCTTCATTTAGTCCTTGTTTTTAATCGAGACTGAGAAGATCCAGCTCTCCTGTGCTGGAGTCCTTCTGGATGCTAGAGGTACAGCATTTTTCTGCAGGTCTTGTTCTGTTTTTAAACTTTGTTTTAAGCCGTGTAGCACCTTTGTTTCCTTAATTTAAATCCCCCTACTGCTGCCTTGCTGAGTCTGGTGAGCAAGTGCAAAACAGCCCCCAGAGGTGTGAATTCTCCCTTACTTTAAGAGTGTTACACTCAAAGTCTGCATGTCAGCCCGTCAAGGCTCAGCCCCAGCCGCTGCTGCCGCGGGATGTCTGGCACATGCACGTCTTGTCCAGCCTCAGATGGGCATTCCCGATGTCCCTTCCGTGGGAGTGGACATTCCAGAGGCAATTGTGGCTGCTGGCATGCTCCAGCAGCAGGACAGGGGCAGGAAGAGGCGTGGGCCATGGGCTGGAGCAGCCCAGTTAGTGGTATTCTCTCTGAACTGCACACAATGGCTTTAGAAGTGCTCTCAAGCAATTCCTCTTGGAAAATATCACTTCAAACCATTTTCCTGAATTCTTTAGGGATGTTGCTAAAATTGCTGAGAAATTGTCACTTATCTGAATCCAATACTGAGAACTTTAACAAACTGTGAGATAATTTTTCCTCCCAGGTAGAGGGTGCAGAGGATTCTCAGGCTTATTTCCTTCTCCTTCTCTGTAGGAATACAGACACTGACCCACATTTGTGCAAAGCCATCTATTTAAAATAGGTCCAAGAGGACTCTGGAACACGTAGGAAAGAATTAACCTTACTGAATGATGCCAAAAGGACAAATCACAGCCTCCTCTTTCTGTTATGCTCCATTTAGCCTTTAGCTCCTGTCTTGCTGTATAGCCACACTCGTTTTGCTTTTTTGCCGGTTGCCAATGGAAAGGAGGGACCTGCAGGACAGGGATGAGCTGCCTAGAGCTTCCCCTCCCACCAAGGCCATTGAGGGGCAGCAGAGCCCACCAGCATCAGGAGTACACAGTTTTAGCCTTTATAATTCTGCAGGAATTCCCTGGAGTCCTGAACTCAAATACCATTCCTTGGGAATCATCAGGCTCTTACAGATGCTTGGGCAGCCAAGAGTTTCTGGTCCCCTGTGTGGATGGATCCCACAGAAGCACTATCTCATTTTAATTCTCAGAACATGTGTTGTTATTATTTGTGGTGGTTAAAGGGCAGAAGGATCACAGCCTTGTAAACCTGGCTGGTTCTGCCAGTCTGGCAGGGAAGAAATTGTCTCTCAATGTGGAGTCATTTTCAGACAATACAGGAACCCACCAGGTCCTTTTCACAGCTTCTCTGGCTTCACACTGAGCATCAAGGCTCAGGGAGAGGTGGCAGAATGTGTCAGGTGTGGGGTGCCACGGTGACATTTCCAGCTGGAGCTGCCTTGTATTCCTGAAATTGTTTTCTTAGGAGTTGATGGGTTGTGTAATTCATTCCTGCTTTTTCCTTGCTGGTTATTATGGTCTCTGTTCTGTGTTTATAATGACGTGTGTTTACTAATAGTGTGGTGGCATCCACTGCCAAGCTGCTTCTGCTAACAATAAAACAAGGGAAAAGTGATATTTATGAAGGCTCGGGGGCTGGACGGGCTGCAGAGCTTGATTTTTATTGTAGCTGACTGCAAACTTCTCAGACACGAGAATCTGTCTCTCATTGTGGAGAGCTGGTATTCATTTCAATCTGGGTCCCATTATTGAGGTTTGGTTTGCATTCTGTAAGGTTGGCCATGTGCAGATTCACACAAACAAATGTGGAATTTATGTCTGTAGCTTTCACTTGTGGGATTTAAACCTCCACCTATTTGAAATGTCTCTGGAAGGGGATGAGAGGAACTACAACGTTCCTCTTTCTAATGGAAGGATGTGTTGTGTAGCAACAAGCAGGCCAATAAAAATAGTTTGAATTAATTTCCACCCTCTCCTGAGCCACCAGGGCACGAGAGAGCTGTGTCAGGGAAGGGAACCACTGCAAATGTCACTTGCCACTTGCTGCCTGTGTCCTGTGGTTGTGCAAAGGGACCTGTGTCCAAGACTGTCATCAGCCCAACACGTTTCTCCAATACCAGCTACTACTTGGAGACACTTCCTACCATCTGCTGAGGTTTTCAGGCTCAGGGTGTTTCATGTTTGGAGAGCCATTGCAGTGGTTCCCAAGCAATGTAAGAGAAAAGAGAAATTCCCAGAAAAGCTCTTGGTTTTTGGGAGCAAACCAATTCCACTTAAGCAAAGATGTTGCCCTGGATGCCAGAGATGGGATATTGGAATCCAAGCAGTGCATGAGAATGTTGGGGTAGGGGCTTCTTTTAAAAAAAGCGTTTCTAAGAAGAGCTGCATGTCTGTGGACAGTTGAGTTCCCGTGGAGGAACGTGCTGTGTCAAGGAGGTGACTTGGCAGAGCCAGAGCATTTCTGGGCAGGGAGGCAGCTGGCACTGTCTGCCTCTGAGCCAGGGCTCTCCCTGAAACAGCAGCAGGGACAGAGGAGCTGTGCTGAACCCAAAGGGTCTCATTCTTGTCCTTCCTTTCCACAAGTGGGGCTCACTTGTCCTGAGCAGGCTCCAGTTTCTCCTGTTTCTTCAGTGCTGGTGCAGAGCTTGGTTCATTGCCAGACTCAAACCTATGGCTCCCATCACCTCTCAGCTATTGCTAATACTGTAATATTCTAATTTTTTTTTTCAAATTACACACAAACAGGAGTTGTGTAACTCCTGTCTTCAGCTTTTTGATTCCCCCTGTGACTGTAATCCAAAATACTCATAAAATAAATGGTGATTTGACATTTTACTGAACAAACAGGGGTGTGAAGGGGACAGCCTAGAAAAGTAACCTTTTTCTCTAGAGGAAAACGTATTTTCATTAAACTTTGAGATAATAGGGTTTCAGGTGTAAAGTCTCCTGCTTCAGTGTCTACTGTCCCATGTCAGACATGAGCTATGTCTATATTTTGTCCTACCAGTTAATCTACATAAGTGATGGAAACCAATATTTCATGTTGAAAGTTGTGCCAATTATGTGTGATTCAGTTATGAGTTTGTTGCCCTGCATCTCTCATCTTTGGGGGGAAGAGGAGATGGTATTTTAGGAGTTGGTTGCCCTGCAATGCAAAAGTGCAACCAGTGCATCTCATACCCAGGAAACTTTTAACAACTTAATGAATTTAAGCTGACTCCCAAGAACTTGACTGTGCAACTCTGTAATCTCTAGCCCAAGTTATATTACAGGAACATGTAAACATCATCCATCTGATTTGTCCTTTTCCAGCCCTACATTTTCTCAATTACACAATATGTGCTCTGCTTTCAGTTCCCATACAGTTTCCATTGAACACCACTTCATAACCACGTGGAATAAATGAAATATGAAGTATGTCTGTGTTTGGAAAGTTTCCTGGTTTTCTTACCTGGATTCACATATAGGATAGTTGCCATATTAAAGTAATAAAAAATGAGCATGAAAACCTTTCTATTTAGGGAAGAAAATAATGACTCAGCCCCAGAACAGATGAAACTTATAGTTTATGAAAGGCAGAAAAATGAGTGTCAAAATTGGTTCAGAGGTGGCAGCAGCCCTGAATTTTGAATGTTCACTGTGGTGAATTGTTCTTCCCATGGTTACATGGAACCAAATAATCACACCTTTGGCTGTCATTTGTACTCAGACTTCAGGGAGAACTCTGCTGGAGAAGGATGGATGTTTCTGCAGTGTTAAAGGCAGTTCTGCTTATGGTCCTGAATTTTGCCTCTCAAACAAGAGCTTTTTATTTTTACTGAATGCAGAATATTTTAAGTATTAACATTAGAGTTAAAATGCTGTGCAGGTCATAAGTCCTTTGGTGACAATGGAGGGAGGTGCTGGCACATAGGGACCCTGACACTTTGCTTGTTCCTGTTGTATAAACTGATCAAAGTAGGAGCTGCTCTCAACAAATGCAGCTTCTCCAGCAGCTGCACCTACCATGGCCCCCAGAACTGTCCCTTAGGTTTGTCCATCCCCTATGGGTTTGCCCATGTGTTGGATTCAGAGATAAGACAAAGGCAGCTGGCCCTAAAATGAGGCACAGAAGATTTACACTGCACATATGGAATGAATTCTTCCCTGTGAGGGTGGGCAGGCCCTGGCCCAGAGAAGCTGTGGCTGCCCCTGGATCCCTGGCAGTGCCCAAGGGCAGGTTGCACAGGGCTTGGAGCAGCCTGGGATAGTGATGACATGATGTTCAGTGTCCCTTCCACCCCAAACCATTCTGGGGTTCTGTGGTTCTCTGTTTTGAGCCATCAGATGAGAGGTTTTTTCAGAGTGGGGGTCACACCTGTGCTGCTCCCCCTGCCTGTCCCCTCCTGCTGCATGGGCCTCTTGCTGTGAAGCCCTTTCTGTATCTTGCTACCAGAGCTACTCCCAGGGGCTGTGCTCAGCCCTTCGGGGCTGTTGGCATCTCCTGCTGGCAGCCAGGAGGAAGGGAAGGAGGGGAAGGATCCTGCAGGATCCTCTGCAATAGAGCCATGGGGGAGAGAGCTCACACGAGGGACTGGATTCTGTGTTTGGGGAAAAAATGAAAACCTTAGCTTGCTGCTAGTAATTCATCTCACCCAGACTGTGCTCTTACTGCAGGACTTCATAAATAATATTTCATTTCAGGTTTCCAAGGATTGAATAAGGCATTTTAAGGACCAGACTGAAGGAAGCATATTCTTATCATCACTGTCTTTGATTTAGTGCTCTTTGTAAACTGGTGGGAGGTGGGGGGTTTAAGTACTATTCATAAATACAGCACATTCAACTGGGCTGTGTTTAAACCCCGAGATTTTTTTAGTGTTTTAGCTCCAACACCTTGGGACACTCTGAGGGCTCAGTTTTCAGGAACCCAGGTAACACTTCTGCATGAGAATGTAACTTAAAGTCAGATCTCTGCTGATAGACATTCTTGTGGCGGCAGAGTGATTTACCTCAGCATATAGTCTGGTTTTTTGGGGAGCAAATGGCAGCAGCTATAGCTTCTGAGCTTTCCTAAAGTGATAGGGGAGAGCTGCACCTGGAAGAGAGGAGGCAATTCAGGTGGAGTCAGAGGGGCCATAGGCACTTGCACAAGCTGAGGATTTGTGTCAAACTCGTCTTCCAAGTTTTCCATTGTGCAGCATTTTTTATTCCAGGAACTATCAGGGTAACTCCAGCTCCAGCTGCTGAGGAACTTAATCCAAGATACTCTGTAAAACTCTTCAGGTCGTGTTGTCACAAGAGTTCTTCATTCCCACAGCTGATCATGGGTGGAGCTTTTCTCCCTAAGTATCCTCGGGAGCGTGGGCTGCCCCTGCCAGCCTGGGAACAAGGACTGGCTCCATCGACCCACAAATCCACAGCAGTGCAGATGCCTCCTCTGCACTCCCTGTGCAGTGGGTGCTCCAGTACTGAGCTGGTCAGATCCGTTTTCAGCCCCAGGGACTTGTCCTGCAAATGCTGTGTGAGCACATGGTGAATAAAAGCACATTTCTATGTCTCACTGGGAATTATTTTTCCAACAGGATTCACATCACGTTTGGAATTTTGCACATGTTGGTTACTGGTGATTAATGCAAATGAGGGCTCATTGCTCCCAGGCTGGATAAAGCATAATTGTTATAACCAGGAGAACTGGGAGAAAGCACTGGGAAAAAAGTAGACTGTCTTCCCTAGAGGAATCCAGGAAAATCAGACTAATAACAGAAGGTGTGTTGGCTGGAGAAAAGCTTAAAATAAAATTTGTGGGTTTTGCTTCCACACAATGTAATTGCATGTACGTACATGGCTGTGTTGGGAAAGCTCTGGATGAATTCTGTCTGGATTATTTGTCTCTGTGTCAGAGTCTGGCAGCAGCTTTGATGCAACCTGGTGTTGCATCTCATGTTGCATTTGTCGTGTGAACATTCATGCATTAAACTCAAATATGCCTTTAATGAGTATCTGAGTGAATATAAAATAGAACCCAAGAGCAACATAAGCCCAATCAAAATGAATTCACAAATCGGGAAGAGGAGGGGGAAGGGGAGAAACCAATGTTTGCAGTTCCTGCCATGGCTGTCAGATGTTCATTTTGGTGACATATGTCAAATGTAGTGGGAACCTGCATCTGAATGCATCCAAATCAGCAGGGGAGCCCTGGCCGAGTGCCATGGGCTGCACATCTGTGTGCCAGCCCGAGCCTGGGGGCACATCTGTGTGCCAGCCTGAGGGCACATCTGTGTCACAGCCCTGGGGCACATCTGTGTGCCAGCCTGAGGGCACATCTGTGTCACAGCCCTGGGGCACATCTGTGTGCCAGCCTGAGGGCATATCTGTGTCACAGCCCTGGGGCACATCTGTGTGCCAGCCTGAGCCTGGGGGCACATCTCTGCCAGCCCCGGGGCCACATCTGTGTGCCAGCCTGAGGGCAGCAGGACAGGCTGCCAGCTCTGCACAGGGTCACTGGTGTCCCTCTCCCAGCCTGTGGGGTACCTGGGCCATCATCACTGCAACACTACAGGGTTTTTTTCCTAATAATCTACTGCCCGCATGGAGTTTGGGCATGAGGCAGCACAGGACAGTTCATGTGACCCTGAACAAACTGGCATTTTTAAGAGTATCATCAATCCTCAGCAACATTTTTAAAATATCATTTTTAAAAATATCTTTTTACTCTGCTAAATGCAGTTTGTTACTGGTTCTGCTTCCAAGGGGCTAAGAGAAAACCCTGGATAGAGCATCCCTGCAGTTCCTGGGATTTGGTGCTACTCAGTAGCACAGTCTTGCTGCAGTTCCACAGAGAGTTTGTTCTAAGAACCATTTGGCAGCACTGCTGTGACTTTCAGGAAGCAGGTCCCACTGGCTCTGCAGACAGTTCCCAGTCCAGAGAGTTACAGTCTTGGGTCTCTCCTGCCAAGCTCCCACATCTCCCTGTTCTTCTTCATCACTGTAGTTCTGAAAACAGCAACAACCAGTATTTGTATTTACAACAGAGCCTCCCACCCAAGCCAAAGTGAGGATTCCCTTTTGCTGGTTGCTGGAAACACCTGGTGCTCAGCCCAGAGACTCATCAGAGGGGCTGTGGGCAGGGGCAGCATTCTGACACTCACCACTGACCCTTCCAGAAGTTACAGGTGGAAAGAGTCACCACGTTACCTCCAAAACACTTCTGAACTTATGGAGCTCTGCCCTGGATAAGGTAATTCTTGTTAATTAAATTTCCTCTGCCATTTTCACAGCTAAATGTTACCACGATAGGCACAAACATGGAAAAAGATGGTATTCTCTTGTCTTGAAAAATTCTGACTTGTGTGTTCATGGGGAAAAGCCAAGTCAGCCTAGAAGTGTGCTTCCTCTCTGCCTTGTCAAAAATATTCCTGGAGGAGGGACAGTCACAGTGGCTTGCCAGAGACCTTGTGTCTAAGAATTGGCATTCCTTTGGCAGCGAAACAGACGTTGGCTTCCACAGAAACACAGGAATCAAATTAGGGTGGGGATTAGGGTTGCTTCAAGTGCACTATAAAATAATATTAACTCTGAGGCTGAATAAGCTGAGATGATGGACAGTTGATCTGGAATTATGGTTATGGCAAAAATTTATTTTCATGCAGAGGGTGCTTGTCGAAGGACTTGCTATAATTATGAGTGGAAGTGATCAGCAGGGAGAAAGAGAATTGGTCAGTGCAGAAGAACCTGCCAGAGTGGGCCAAGGATTTCTGAGATAATGGAAAAGATATCCTTCCCTTTGGAGGCTTCCCAGAACTGAAACAAGTCCTTGGATAGTGCGTCCTGAGGGCTTGGCATGGGGACTCCAACACCTCCCTGGGCAGCCTCTTCCAAAGCCTGACCACCCTTTCCATGAAGAAAGGGCAAAAGAATAATGTAGAACTTCACTTCCCAACATCTTCCATCTCCTGTGGCAGGGGAAACCTCAGAGCTTTCACCAAACATTTGTGTTTGGTATTTGATCCACACTTTGAGCTCCTGTGACAGGAGTGCTTCCAAATGCTCTGCTATAAATTCACAGTAAATTTGGAGCTTGTTGCTTTGTGCCTACCCCTTATCTGTCTTTACTCATCCACGTCTCCATCAGTGCTGAAAGGCAAAGAGCAGAACAGAACCACGCTGTGATGACTGCAGGTGCTCTCTGGAACTCAAGCGAGAGGCACGGGGATCTGTGGCAAGCTAAGGAACCCAAGAGCACGAGGATCCCGCCCTGGAGGAGACCTGAGGCCTGCCCAGTTTCTGTCCAAATTAACAGGCATCACACTTCCCAGGACTGGAGCCTCCAGAAAAGTTCATGCTCTACAACTACAGAGATATATGAGGACATGGAGGGAATTTTCTGACTTCTTTACTGTTACTATTTTAGAGGTGCCTAAAGAATCGATTTAATAAATGTCTCCAAACTTGCCTCTTCCCCTTTAAAGGGTACTTGAACTCCCAAGGCTGACGTCCTGCTGTAATTCTACAAACTCTGCGGTGAGGTGAGGTTGCTCCTGGCTGGATTGTGTCCTCTTCTAGATGGGCAGGCTCAGCAAGGCAGAGGGGGACACATCTGAACATTTCTTTGTAAGAGATTGTCTTCTGCTGCAGATCCTTATGCCTCAGACATAAAAATGACATAAAAATGCCGATCTCCCAACTGGCACAGAGGGTGAAGGTTTGAGTTTGCATGTGCTGGGAGGCATGGGAGCACCACAAGATGAAAATCCAAGTAACTCCTCGAGGGCTCGAAGCTGGGCAGTGAAGGAGCCTGGATGAGAGCAGTGTTTGCCTCTTCTGCATGTGTTCCTCCAGAGTATCTTAGCCGCTAGTGACTTCATGGGACTAAGAACCAAACCACCTTCTGGGTGGACTTCCCTGGTCCTCCATTTCCTGCAAGTTACCTTTAAATAATACAAACCTTGGGCATAATAAAAATAACATTACAACCTTAGCTGTATCCAGAGAGCCTCTTGGCCCCTCAGGCCTCTCCATGTCTCAGAGAGGGACAGCAAGGTTATATTTTTTGGAGGGATGACTCATACGCTTGCCATGGGCAGAGAATCAACTATTCCATCAACTAAGATCCCCTGTAAGCTGTCCAAGCAGAAAAATTGGCTGCAACTATAAAGGTAGCTGGTAGCCTGCCTTCTCTTGGAGGTAAGAGGAGTTGGAGAGTTGCCACTGTGGGAGTGTGCTTCAAAAATAGCGACAGAAATGAGGAAAATGTTAAGGCAGGGAGTAAATGCCAGTTAAAGAGGCTGTTATAAACAACTCTAAGGACTCAGCAGCGCAGGGCTCAGAGCTAACCCTGAGAAGCAGACCTCTTGGTAGCCCACAAAAGGCAGGCTGGGCACCAGCTCTGCAGGAAAGTTCATTAAAAAACATATTTTAAACATTCAATTACATATCAGATTATTGTCAAAACAGGGAAATTTGTATTTAAGTTTATGAAGCAATTTAATAACATGGCTGTATCTCAGTTTGGCTTCTGGGGGAAGCAGGAATTGCTTCTTCTGTCTAATCTCAGGGTTTGCTTTTTTTTCACACATCTTCCTGAGATGTTTTGAGCCTCCAACCACTGTGTGATCATTTCCTTCTCACAGGAAGATTTAGGAGTAAGTGCCACAGCAGTAGCCTGTGAACAGTGTCCTCTGCTGAGCTTTACAGGGGTAGAACTGAGGCAAAGAAGGGCTGGGGGAAAACAGGTGAAATAACCCTCAGCACCAGTTCCTGAGAAACTGAGGGGCAAATGTTTTTAATTTCAATCTCTGAGGCTGCACCTCCTCTGTCTGGAACACAGACTCACAGAGAGGAAATGCTTGGATCAATCACACACCTGCACACTGACTGTCCCTTAAGGAAACTGTCCCTGACAGGTGGGCAGGCCCTGGCACAGGGTGCCCAGAGCAGCTGGGGCTGCCCGTGGATCCCTGGCAGTGCCCAAGGCCAGGCTGGACAGGGCTTGGAGCAGTCTGGGATAGTGGAAGGTCCCTGACATGGCTGGGTGTGACACTGGATGGGATTGAAGGTCCTTTCCAACCAAAACCAGTCTGGAATTCTCTTCCTCCAGCATCTACAGTTTGCTGCTGATGAGATTGGGTTCACTGGGGTCTGAACAGCAAAGCATTTCAGCCCTGATTTAGTAGAAAACATCACTGGTGGGATGCCCTGAGCTGTGTTTGTGGTGTGGGACTTGCATGGGGCCAGACCTGCTGCTCTTGGCTGTGGGCAGGGTCCTTGCAGTGCCTGACACGGCTGGACTTGGTTCATTCCTTCAAACACCTTTTGGAAGGCACATGACCTGTCCTTTCATGTCATGAAATGTCATTTGGAGATTTTTTCCATCATAACTGGCTTCTAGAACCAATTATCCTATAAATCAACTTTTTAAACGTCATCATAAATTTTCTGCCGTTTGTTTTTTTACATCCAGTTGTGTTTCAGCCTTGAGTTTTTCTCAGCTTTTAGTCATTTTTGTAGCTTTAACCTTCCACCTGCCTCGTTTACTTCAAGGCATGCTGCAAATGTCCCAGCCATAATGACTTTAGCAGGATGTCCCCCCTGTAAGCAGCAGTCTGCAGCAGTTAGACACCCAGAGACCAGGTTTTAATCAACCTTGACTGAAGACTAAAAATGATTCACTCCTGTCAGCATTGGGCAAAACAACAAACAGTTCTCCAGAAAATCACTTAAGCAGAAATATGTTGGCATGTTTCTATAGCAACTAAGGAAAAATATTTCACACAAGAGTCCATCTGCTGCAACAGAGAGGGAGATCTGGCCAAGGATCCCGTTAGAAATTAATCTTAATTTGCAAATTTTATTTTTGAAAACCTCACACAACCACTTGCACAAAAAGTCAGAATGTAAGTGATAGACAAGATAATTGATTTTTTGATAGATGTCAATTAATCACAAAGCTAATCCATAATTTGGGAAGCAGTGATTGTCTGAGGCTGAAAAACCCCAGTGCCTTGGAGAGGTTCATCTCCAGGGCTGTTTACCCATCAGGCTGTATCACACCATCTTGTACTCAGAGTATTTGGAAACACACAGGATTTTTTCGAGAGAGCCTGGTAGCTAGCATCCAATTTTTTTTTTAATCATTTTGGTTTGATTTACTTGTACTCAAATTTATTCAACCGTATAAAATGCTTTGTAGAAGCCATCAAAGTGAGGAGAGGGGGAAAACCAATGGGATAACTTGGACAGCAATGCATTTTATTTTATGTGATGTCAAGACTTCAAAGCCTATTGGAGCTGTGCTCAGGAGATCTGAAACATTTTACAGGGTGCTTGGTGTCTGTGCTGCAAACCATCTCCAACTCTGAGATCTCTTGCACAACATCCACAGCCCGCTGCCAGCGGCTCTTTCTTCCTCGCTTGCTGCTTTCTCTGTCGCCCCTGGCACTTCAACAGAGGTCCCAAAGTAAGTTTTATAAAAGAAATATAAAAAAGCAAGAAGAAGGTCTCTTCCAGCTCAGGAGTATGTAGCCTGGGCCCAGGAAGGGGTTCCAGGTCTGCAAGGACTGCATGAGGATGGAAGTCCAGTTTGTGGACTCTGTCACCTGGAGTTTTGTGTGAGAGACTGCATCTGATGAAACCTCAGGAAAAGGGGAGATTTTTATGTCTCATATCCTACAAAACAGATGGAAACTACTTGCTAACAAATAAGTATGGAGTGCCAGGACATAGGGAATGGCTCCCACTGCCAGAGGGCAGGACTGGATGGGACAGTGGGAATTAGGAATTGTTCCCTGGGAGGGACATTGGGCCTTGGAGCAGCCTGGGACAGCGGAAGGTGTCCCTGCCATGCCAGGGGTGGAATGAGATGACCCCCAAGGTCTCTTCCAACCCAAACCATCCAGTGATTCTACACAAATTCACTCCTCTATGAAGTCCATTCTAGTTCCTCATGAAATGTTATAAACCACCTCTCTCCAAATTATTCTCTGTGCAATGGTCAGAATTTTCAGTTTAATATTAAGACTTAGTTGGTTGATTGAAATATTAAAATCCGTTGCTTCTGATTTCATATTCTTTATATTTTGTTTAAAGCGTTCTGTAGGTGATTTTCCTTGCACTATTCTTGTGGGTTGTGAGGGTCTTGAGGAAGTCTTCTGGGAGGGTTCTGTCCAAGTTTTAGGAATTGGTTGGTCAGCTACCCTTGTAAAAACTTGGATTTGAGATTCCCCCTTTTAGCAACAATAATGAAACCAAGACCCCAGGAGGGGCTAAAATTCTCATTAATTTGGCATCCCCATGGTTTTAGCCTTATTTCTGGAATAAAAAACCAACAGATAACTCCATTCTTCTGCAGCTCACCCATCACTGGGCCAAGCATCCAGCCTGCAATGTATTGTAATGACATGTGCCAACTTTTCCAGAGGTTTAAAGTTTAAACCAGATTTTTTTCCAGTGTCAAATAGTATTGAAGAGGACATTTTACTGTGTGATGTTGTGTGAGCTCAATGAGCTTTTAAAAACTTTTTTCTTAAAAAACCACACCGTTTTAAAGAGACAGTTGGAGTCCTGGAGTGGAGGTAACATCATCTGACACGCTTTATTTCAGCAGCTGCTTGTGTTGTCCAGAGCTGTTGTTTCTCTCTTTTGCTTTGACATCCTATTTGTGCATCATCACCACTTTGCTTCAGCTGGACAGACCTGTGGGAAAGCTCTACCCAGCCTTGGGTGACACCAGGCACCAGCACCTGCTTGGCACCTGGGGACCAGGGGATATTCTCCTGCCCAGCTCTCTTAAATAGATGAGAAGACAAGAACATGTTCTTTCTCCTTATTCCTCAAATAAAGAGAATATTTCCTCAGCCCAAAGGTCCTCTCTCCAAAGCTGAACTCCAGGAAGGCCTGAAGAAAAGAGTTGAGACACATCTGTTCCTCCTGTGCTCTTCCCCCTGCAGCTGCAGGCTCTCCCTGCCTTGCTCTGCCTGTGCCCCAGCCCTTCCAGGGGTTTCTTTCCCATAAGACATCCAATCTCTTCTTGAAATGCAAATTTCCAGCAGCCTTTCCCTTCTGAAGGGCTCTGAGACAGAGGGGAGACACTCAGCTAGCCACAGATCCCTGTCACCTGGCAGGAGACTGCTGAGATTTGGGACGGTGAGGGCACTGATGATGCAGGACAGGCTGCAGAGACCTCAGGGCTGGGAATCAGTAAAGGAGATGAAACCACTGGCACGAGAAGGGGCTGCAAAGATTTTGTTGTGGGGGTCTGTCTAGAAAGCAGCTTACCTTTCAAAGAAAATGGAAAATTGTGTAGATAAAATGAAGCTTATTTGATGTCATTTACCAGTCCTGAGAAGGTTCTGGGATGTTTAGTAGCTGCTACCATGAACCTGGTGCCTTGAACCCACTGAGCAGAAGGGAAAGTAGCACCAATCCAACTCACCCAGAGCTGGCTGCACCAGCATGACAAAAATCTGTATTTTGCTGCTTGTGTGCCTCATGTGAGATCCATCCCAGCCCTGTGTGACTCTTGAAAACCAGGGCATTGAATTGCTATTTTCCCACTCAGGCCCACAGGGAGCAACTGAGGGCAGGCACAGAGCTCAGAATTCCCGTTCAGCTTTCCTGCCACTTTTGAGGACATTTCCTTGCTTCAGGTTTGGTACCAGTGATTCAAACATTGTTTGATTACAGCTCTGATTCCTTTGCCTTGCCATTGGCAGTTGTGCAGTGCACAGCTCTCTGTCCCTCCCAGAGATGATAAAAGCGGTGGATGTCTCACTGGAGCTCTCACTCCCTCTTACCTCTTTCCCCAGCCCTGGTCATGTGTCGTTTTTACTGTGGCCAAGTGTTGGGTGGAAACCTTGAGTGGGCAACTGCTCCAAAGCCTTCCAGCCCCGAGGGGCTCTGGCAAAGCACAACTGGGTTTGGAAGATGGATTGTACCATGGGATTAACATTTTCATATATAACATGTTTGTGAATTCAGTCTCTTCTTAGTCATGATTTTGGCTGGTCTGATAGGATTTTTCTTGGGTGAATACCAGAGCTGCTGTTGAAGGATAGTTCTTGTTCCTTGGTTTAACTCTTGGGAGCAGCCAGAGGATTTCTCTATTATAACTTTACCTTTTCTGAAAATATTTCAGGATTAACATTTTCCATGATCAGTCTATGAAAAATTCAACACCAAAACAAACAAGCAAAACCCCAAACAATCAAACAACTTCCCAAACAATCTGGCTACATCTTTCACTTTGGAGTTGTCTGGGCTAAATCCTCCTGTAGTAAAAATTGTACCTATTAGGTAGAAAACCAGCTGGAATGGGGGTACATTAGAAACTTAAGGCTCCAGTAACCTGCTTGCTGTGTTCCCAGTGGAAGGGCAGATTTTACCTGGCTCAGGACTTGCGCAATCAACATTGTTCCAACTTGCTGGTTGTTGTACCTCTTGGTGGAAAGTAGAAAATATGGACGAAAAATAATTTTTTCACTGGATCTGAATTATGAGCCCTCAAAAATTTTTTCTGGCATGTTTATCAGTTTATTTCCCTTTAGTTTCTTTGCTCCATCAGCGTCTGAGAATGCTGGACATGGAGAGACAGAGTGGGATTGGTAGTTGGTTTATCACATCGTTCTAAATTGGCTTGGAGTGATGTGAAACACTTGCATATAATCCTCAGACAGGGGATTGGACTAGAAAGACAGAAAAATTTTCCAAATATTTTTGTACATCTACCGCATCTTTGCCAATCTCTGTGCCCCCAGCGTGTTGTGCCATAGAAGGACTTCAGCAATTTCTGCCTGCCCTCAATATTTAGTGCTTCATGACCCCTTATTAATTAGGATATTAATTTCCATATGTAACTCTGGAACAATGCCATGCTGGGAAGCAGCTTTTCACACATGTCATTATTCTGGGTTTGCTCACTGTACCCTCCCCCTGGTGCTGCTTATTATAGTGCATGTCAGGTAGAGCTTGGAGAATCAAAATTTGGATGGGAGAACAGGGGTTTGAGGAGGGTTTATATAGTGCCTGGGTGTTCCTTAAAATGCTACAGATACATCTTTCTGATTTCTAGTTCCTGTATAGCAAATTATTTCCAAGCAGGTTTTCATTTTCACTGCTGTGGTGATGTTTTCCAAGGGTGTATGCAAGGGCACCCTGTGCTCACAGTGTTCATTGGGGGGGCACTCTGGGATTTGCTGTTTGGTATTTATTGCATAGGACTGATTCCTTAAATAATGCTGGATTTATTTCATCTACCTGAGCAGAGAAACGAGTGACTTGAGTACCAGGATAACAAGAATGAAAATATAATCACCAGTGCATGCAGAGACAATAACCAAATCCATAAGGAGATGGAGAGGGACTGTTTACATGGGAGGTAATGCCAGGACCCAGGGAATGGTTCCTACTGCCAGAGGGCAGGGTCATATGGGATATTGGGAATTAGGAATTGTTCCCTGGAAGGGTGGACAGGCCCTGGCACAGGGTGCCCAGAGCAGCTGTGGCTGCCCCTGGATCCCTGGAAGTGTGCAAGGCCAGGCTGGACACTGGGGCTTGGAGCAGCCTGGGACAGTGGGAGGTGTCCCTGCCATGGCAGGGGGTGGAATGGGATGGGTTTAAGGTTCCTTCCAACCCCAGCCATTCTGTGAGTCCATGATTTGATGTCCCTGGATGGCTGCACTCACCAGTATCTGACACCTTTCCCCAAAATGTCCACAAAGGACAGAGATGATGGTGTCAAAATCCCAGCTTTTGTCTGTCTGCAGAGCGCTGGCTGCTGACTTGAGGCATCAGTTCAAAGCAAACCCCTTTTCTCCACTGCAGGTTTACATCCAGAGGTGAACTGCCATCCACATCCCTGGGGGTGGAGTTCATGGGGAATGCTGCACAATTTCAGCACCAAAACCTGTCCCATATTTCCTGTGTCAACACAAACACCATTTTGATCCCTCAAGTAAGCAGTGGCATCCTTGCAATCAGTGGGGTCCCACATGAATTGGGGAGGATCGTCTACAGCTGGCCTTGCTGGGCAATACAAAACTTGTTGAGTTTTAAACTCAGTTTGGCATATTGGAAAGAGAATTAGGTGCTTCTTTGACATTTAAGTGATCTGAAGAGGAATGTGCTTGACACAGGTGGTAAGAATTATTCTTGGAGTTCTCAGATATTCCAGGCACACATCTATTTTCATTCCTCACTAGCATATCCCTGGTGAGAGGGGTGGGGACACCAATTAAGAGGAAAGTCATTTTCTGCAGTAGCGTGGGACCTGAAATGAGCCATCTGCAGATTAAGCAGAACAATCTCTAGAGATTTTGCCACACAAATTTTTCAGATTTCTTCAGGATTCTAGTCATGGACTGTGATCTGACACATCTGCCAAGAATTCAGCACAAAGAGAAAAATTACCCCAGGCCTGAAGGTCTGAACAGGGAGGTGGTTTGTGGGTTTCATGGGATTGCATCAGAAGTCTGATCTTCCCGGCAAAAGAGATTCTCTCTGCAAACAATGAATCCCCTAAAACCACAAGTGCCATGAAGACAAGCAGCATGTGGCTTGGATAGCACCAGACCAATTTGTCAACTCCGCTTCATTCAAAGAGAAGGAAATAATGAGTGGAAAAACATTGAGATAAAAAAGAAAAACCTCAGGATACTTGCTACAGATTAATTCTTCCAAAGCAGAATATAACCTCACTTTTCCTCAGTGGAACTCCCCTGGATTTGTACTTAAGCAGTACTTGTAGGTGATCTGAATAATACTTATTTTTAATATAAGGGTATTTTTTGACTGGAACAGGGAGTGTTATTATAGGTAACCCGGTATTTTGTGGGAATTTCAATTTTGTTTCAGAATCCAGTCTAAATATTGTGATGAATTTCTAGCAGAGAGTCTCAACAGACAAATACTCTTTACGAGGTGAAACTGCTGTTGTGGATCCAGGAGTGGATGCTGGACTGCTGGTGTTGGGATGCCACGGACAAGGCTGAGGATTTTGAAGCATCCACCCCAATCCTGCCATGTCATTTGAATTGGTCACAATACATAAAAGTTATTCTTTGAAGCAAAAATATTTGCTTTACCTACTATTATTAAACATGCCCAACACCCTCCCTTTCCCAACAGCAGTATTAAAATAATTTGGAAAAGTATTTGGAAAAATTTTATTTAATTAATTTTGGGCTTTGCTCTTCAGGAGATTAAAGATGGGACTTTAAAACTATTCCAATCTACAACAAGAAGGCACTTTCTGCAGGACTTGTGGGTGAATTGTGGCCTCTTGAAGTCATGGAGATAACAAGAATATTTAGGTATTACCATAAGGATTTTGTGAAAGATGAACTCCACAGGAAAAGCAGAATTTCTCAGTGGCTTTGCTAAGATGGAAACAGGAAAGCATCTTTTTATTCTAAAAATAAACTGAGTAATACAAGTCACGTTATTCTGCATGAGCAGCAATGATGATTTCAGTCTGGAAGTTCTCTTCACAGTCTCTGAAACTGAAATCTTGAAAGTCCCTCTTGCTGAACAGTCAGACTTTCCATAACTAACGCAGCCATTGATCAGCTGAGCATCACACTGCAGGTTCTGCTCCGAGTGCTTTAACTCAGTGAATTCCTCTTTCTTGTCCTTGAATCCTGGCTGGTGTTGCCAGTTTGATTTCAGACTGTTGAAGCCTTGGGCTAAACAAGTCCCAGCTCAGGAGTGAGGCTCTGGCTGTTTGTCCTCACAGCAGCATGGACACAGCTTCTGCCAGAGCCACTGCTCTAAACCCCTGTCAGAGACACTGCTCTCAGCTTCAGGCTTGCCAAGGACAAACCAAAACAGAAACTCCTTCTCTAACAAGCCAAAGATATCAGGGAAATAGTCCCTAGATTTAATTTTCCCTGGAAAGAACAGAGCTAAGGTGTCAGCTTAGGAGCAAAGGTAGATCTGCAAACCACTCTCCTTCATTTCTTCAAAATAGCAACAAAATGGAAAAAGGGATTGATGGTAAGAGAGTGGGGAGTATCACTGGCTAACGCAAATCTGCACCCCGAATATTTTCCTCTTTAATAAAATAACTGAGAAAGCAAATCTGGAATCCATTAAACAATGGGTGAGATGGTGACTCTCATGCCAAGACTGTCTTGTTCCCTCTGGGTTACTCCAAACCTCTGAGGCTCCCACATCCTGAATTTGGTGCAAACTCCCACACAGCTTGGCACTTGGGCTCATGAAGAGCAGACCTGGACAATGAGAGCTAAAAAGTTCCATTCTCCAGCAATGGGCTGTGACAGATCTGTGCACTCCACATATCAGCCATGGGGGGACAACGTGCAACCACCACTCCTGGATCTGGGAAACCAAACATAGAATTCCTGCCAGCTTGAAAATTAATGCTTGAACCCTGGTGAAAATCCAGTAAAGAAGCAGAAGAGGTTGAAGCCCAGTTTGTCTACACATTATGTTTGTTATTTAGTTCCTACTTAAATAATAACTCACCCAGGTTTTGAGAAGCCCAATGAGCATGGGATGAATCAGTGGAGGGCAACCACTGACAGGGGCTGTCAGACATCAGTTCAGTAGCAGACTGGAGACCAAGAGAAGTCAAATGTGGAAAGTACAATTGTTTATATACAAATACAGGCATAGGTCAAAGGTACAGGAGAAAAGTGCTTTAAAAGTCACATTATCTTTGGGTTGCCCCATTAAATGTTTACTTTCACCGTAGTTGTAGGCAGCAGGATGACAGCAGAGAACAGGAGTTCTGTCAGTGTCCAGGGTGGGTCTCTGTTGTGCTTTTCCTGCTGGTTGTTGACAGAAGTGGATGCTTGCTGCTTTTCCTTTTATCCTTTCATCCTTTCAGATGCAATAAAGCTCCCAAACCAAAAAGCTCCTCTCCTCTGTGCAGGACCAGAACCTCTGGCTGAGGGCTTGGGAAGGGTTTACATGGGAATAGAGAATAACAAACAAACAAACAGCCTGGCCTGGAGATCTCAGGCCATGTTGGGACCACCAGTAGAAAAACTGGTTGGATCATTACCAACTGGACAATTTGGTCTGGGCAGCTGAGACAATAACAGACCAAACCCTACAGAGCTGCTGGTTGGCCCTGAGAGAAGTCATCCAACAGTCCCCACCCCACATTTGGCTGGTGTTGAAAACAGGTATGTGGGAAGTTTGTTTGAGAAGCACTGATCCCTGTAAACTGGCCCAATATAACCTTTGTTACTGAAATCTGAAGTTACCTCCCCCAGCAATTTTTTAGGGAATGTGTGCCCTCCTTTTCCCTGTGCCATGATACTGGAGGCTGAACTTCTGCCTTGAAACATTCTCTTTCCATATTTTCAGTCCCTCTTTTAACTCCCAGTCCTTCCTTCCCACACCTATTTCACCCCAGCACCAGGCTCTATCCCAGCGAGCAAGAGACATCTGATTTACTAAAAATCCAGCTATGTGCAAGCATGGAACAGACAGGATCTGTCCTTTTTTCCACAAGGCATAAGCCATGTCTAGTAAGAAGTTAAACTTGAAGCTAGAGTTTGTTCAAAAGATAAAAGGGATGGGCTCAGCCCAGTTAAACTTGAGATGGCTTGAGAAGCGTCTGCCCACACCCCTGTAAATCATGTGGTTTGATAAGTCAGCACAGTGCAAATATCCTTCCTTCGGGCACCTGCAAGTGCTTTGTTTGGATCCCAGCAACCCCAAAAGCTGCTCTCAGATAGCTGCGTTCCATCCCTTTCCTTTTTCTCAGGGAGAAATTTGGATTGGCTCACTCTTTAATTTAAACCATTTGCCCATTGCAGCTGCTTTTACAGGCACAAGTGTCTGATTTCACAAGACTGTCCCAGTCCCAAGTACCTGGTGGAAGTGCAGGAGCAGCACTGGGTGCATCCCTGGCTGCAGCACACCTGGGGCCCCAGCAATTCCCTCACTCACAGAACATCCATGCTCCTACCACTCACATTGTTCTGACTGAGCTTTTGATCATGATTTCTCTTCAGGAACTGAGTAGAGAAAATTGAGACAACAAAGATCTCAAGGAAAACCAAATTATAAGCTACAAATGAGGTTGTGAATGTTCAAGAGCCACAAGTGTTACAGTACCGCTGGCCCACATAGAGAACTCACGGGGGTGGTGGTGGAATAGCAACAGGTTTCATTTCTTTGCCTTTTGCCAGCTGTTTGTGAGCCACTGATTTAGGACAAGACTTCCACTGTAATTTTTCATGAAGCACCTTTGGCTCCTTATCTGTTCTGTCCTCCTGATTCTCACAGTCATGAAATCATCTTCAGAAGTGTGGGGCGTTTTGTTTTTGTCTCGTAGTCAAAGTCAGGACTTCCCAGGTGTCACACATACCCTCACAGCGAACACCTTATAGCCCAAACAGACAAGAAAATTCTCTTTATTCCATTTACACAGTGTTCGTGCACCATGAAAGTGCAGCTTGTTGAAAGGTTTCAGAAACAAAACCCAGGTGTGGAGCCTTCCACACCAGCTCTTCACTCACACCCCTTCTCCCAGAGCATGTTTTCTTTGCATCTCTTTCCAGTTCTTGGTGCAGAAAGATAAAAAGAGTGGAATGCACCTCTCCTCACTTCAGAAATCTGGAAGTTAAGAAACCAGTCTGCATTACTTATTTGGGTTCCCTGCAGAGCTGGGGGTGATTCCCCTCTCCTGGGGTTAAATCACCTCTGCAGACACTCACTGCCAACACCACTGAGGGACCAGTAACGCCTGGGAGTCTGTCCCCTGCATGGTGAGGGAGTAATGCCACCCTCAGGGACAGGAAAGGCTTGTGGGACTTGCCCACTCCCACAGGAGCTGCTGGCCTGGGATTTGATGATGCTCTGCAGAAGGGTTCCAAAGAGCTGGTGGGCTGTCCTCCATGCCCAGGGACCATCCCAAACTTTGAACTCATGGCCATTTCATCGGAAACAATGTTCTGTCTGCTGTTTTGCCCTTACCTCTGTTCCCTCTCAGCTGGGGCTCCTCTCCAGGCTGAACTGCCGCAGCTCTCTCAGCCTTTCCTGGGCATGGAGATGCTCCAGGCCTTTCCTTATCATCTTGAAAAACAATTACCTGAAAATACCCTCAAGAGAATAAATAATCCCTCATGCAATTAATTTACACACATACAGGTGACTGCTTTCAAGCAGTAATCGTGCTCTCGGGAAAAGCTTTCTTTTTCTTGGGTCTTAACATCTTGTTGGGAATAATAAAGTAACTCAGAGAGGGACAAAAAATGCTTAACAAAACTTAGTTGCTAAGTGGTGTACATTTGAATAGTTCTTCACAAACATACAGTCAGATATTTCCTCCTCTTAAGATTAATCACCCTGTGAGCGGAGATTGTAAGGACTAAAAACCCCACCAACTGGTCTCACCACAATCAAAGGTATAATTTCCCTGAAACCAGGATTTTACCCTTTGTGTATTGACACCAAGAGATTATTTAATTACAGTATTTAATGCTAAGAAGATTCTAATCAAAATGATCGAGCCCTATTTTTCCCACTCTGAAAAATAAAGCAGAAAAAGGAAACAGAAGAGAAAACCACAAAAGGAACAGGAAAGGAAAACATGGTTTTGGCATATTTTAAAGAATTCTGCTAGGCAGCTTTATTGAGCTTTATCAATGTCACACAGTCAGATGAAGACTTAGGAGAAATGCAAAGACTAGGGATCTGAAAATCTATTCACTAGAAATTATGTATATGATCACCTGCTGGATGGTGAAGTTTGTGTCATGAGTACTTTCTAAAATATTGGTCACAGGAGGAAAAAAGTGTACACTGGTAAAAACTACTTATCATCCTTTCATCTGGCTGATTCAGTAATGAGTAAAGAAGGAAGAGAATCCAGTGCCAGATAAGCAATGCAGATCCCATATCTGATCTCAATGTCCAGGAAAATGTTCTGGTGGTGCTTCTGTTACTCCTGAAGAGCTTCAGTTCACAGGCAGCAAGAGCACTTTTATTTCATAATGATGCACCTTGTCTCAGTTAATCAGTGTATCAGTCACCAGATGCAGTAAGTTAAATTCCAAAATATTTTCTGTCTTCTTTTCCTCCAGAACATTTTGAATTACTTTCATGTCCAAAGCTACAGAGATGCTTTGCCCACTCTAAGCTCAGTAGTAAAATTAAAGAAGAGGATATTTGATCCTCTTGACATTCACCAATAATTTGGGGTTTTTTCCATGTGTTGTTTTCCCATTAGAATACGAAAAGATTATTTTTTTAAATTTTATATCTGTGTATTTGTATATTGGCTGGCAGTGTCTCTTCCCAAGTATTCCTGTGTGGAGCTGAGGAGACAACAGCTGTTGGGGAGAGCTGCAGTCAGGAGATGAAGCAAATTACATTGTCCATCTACCAGTGCCAGTAAATTTGGATACAACCAAGACTCTCCTCCTCATGGAGCTGGGGATAATTTTACAGTCAATAGAAGTTGCAGAAGCTGCACATCTTTCAAATTTGTCTTGGTTTAGGGCAAGTTTGGGAGATAACTCCCAAAGGGAGTTGCCTGAAGGTGGGACAAGGGAGTTTTTCTTCAAAAATGCCTTAAATGTTGGGTCTTAATCTGAGCTGATGTCTCCTGGCTCTTGCAGACTTCCCTGCTCCTGTATAGACCCTAATGAGAAGCTGAGATGTTTGCTGTGAAACTTCATCACTGAAAGGATCTTGAAAATGTTGACATGCTGTGATCCTTGGGAAAATCTTTGCACATCTTTGTGATTCTGTTTTCTTGACATTTCTATGCTTTTTGTCTGAAGGAAGGTACCAGGAATGTGCAGTCCATGTCCATGGGCTTTCATTAAAATCTCTGAAGAAATGCTAGAGGATGCTTCAAGGCAGATATGCTGTTATGCTCTGTTAAGTCTGATTTGCTTCAATATCAGCTGAAGCTCTGATTATTTCCTTTTCCTAAGCAAAAGGTCAATAGAAAGTAAGCAGTCATTCCTATTAATACAACTGTAGTGTTTCCTTGTTGCCATAGTTTTGTGTGTGTAAATTATGATAAAACAAGCAGTTACACTGAAAAGGACAGTTCAGCACTAGACAGGAGCAGGCACCACAAAAAAGTTTCCTTGGTGTAGGTAAGTAGTCCTTATTTAAAAGCAAGTTTTATTTAGCTGGTGTGCAGAGCTCTGTCTTCATAAATGTTTAATCCCAGAGCTATTAAACCTTCCTTGACCTCGTGGTTTACAGTAAATGGGGAGAAAAGAAGGAGCAAGATGTTCCTTTGTAGAAAAACAAACTTAGAGAACGTGGCTGGAGCTGCAAATCTTTCACTATCATTTTAGAAACTTTGACAGAAATTTATTAAGGTGGAACTTTTCTGGAACATTCCTCAACCTCTACAGCCAAAGACTTGAGAAGGTAATAGATGAGTGTAAATCCAGGATCTTCCAGGGGACTCCTGAGATGGTTCCTGTAATGCAGCATGGAAGAACAGGACAACCAAAGTGGTGTTAGAGACAAAGCAAGGCCATGCTCACCCCACAGGCCAGCAACTCCTGTCACCTTCCACATAAATAGGTTTTAAGGTAAATCGCTTCATTGCAACTTTTTTCTTAGTGTTTTCTTTTCCTTTGCAGAGGATTGTAATGGAATGGGTTGTGAGGCAGATCTGGCTTGGTCTGTGCTTCAGGTGATGGGGAGCTTTGCTTTCTAAAGGTTTGTTTGGAATGGTGAGTGAGAGGTGAATAATTGCCAGGGGATGTTAAGCAAGAAAGGGTTGGGGCCACATTTTCGTATATCCCAAATTGTTTGAGGATAGAGTTCAAATTGCTGACAACTTTTGGAAATCTGGTTGCAAGTAGCCTCTTCCCATTTCCTTCATCCCTCTTCATATATCTCCATGTGTCACCTGCCCACTGTGGTCGTTCCTGGACCAGAAGAGATGGGAGATACAGGAGAGGGTGCAACTGGCTTCCAAGGGGAGCAGAGTTTTAGTGATAATGAAACAGATGATTCCTGGGGAGATCAGACTCTCTTTTTAATGCCTGAACAGGACCCCACTGTGTATTTTAGCATGGGAGAATTGGAACCCCAACTCTCTTTTTTTTTTTTTTTTTTTAAGGAAAACAAGTACAACAAAAAAAGAGATTTTGACAAACTGTTGGCAGATTTTAAGTTTCCTCCTCTGGAATAAATTGAGGCAACTGTTTTTTAGCCTGCCATATTTCCAGTTATTAAACTGTGTGTGGTCTGTACCAGTGCTCACCACCAGAGAGCCCTTCATTGTGGGTTTCATCTGGGGCACCTGCAGTGCCGGGGAGCCTTTGAGGGGCGGGTGGGTCGGACCCTCCCAGGGCTGTGGGACCCTCCCAGGGTTGTGAGCCACATCCCCGGGCTGCTTCACAGACACAAGGATGTGCCGGGCATGCTTGGAAGTTCAAGCTCAATGAACTGAGACCCTGGAGAACAATTGCCCCGGCTGGCAGCACCGTCCTGGGAAGGCCTCTGAGGCTGCCCTTCCTCAGAAACGCCCCAGCCTCTCCCCAGCCGCCCTCCCTTTAGACGTTCACAAGTTTTCCTGACAAAAGAGCAATTACAAGCTGACAGCAACAGCTCACAAAGAGGATGGGGATGACCCCGAGGAGCAGTTTCTGCAGCTCAACACATGGCCAGTCACCGACAAAGCCAGCCCGCTCCCATTTGATCCCAGAAGAGCCTCCCAGACTGGCACGCTTGACCAAGAGCGTTGGCTGGGTGACTCATTCGTCTGGCGGCTCTGTGATTCATGAGCCTCCAGGAGGAAGGGAGGAGGGAGGCAAAAGCTTTTCAAATCTCAAGTTAAATGCAAGAGAAACACATTCCCCACAAAGCAGACGCTCGGCTGTGTCCAATTGGTGCCGGAATGCCCACACAAAGCCAGGGCAGCAGTCCTGGTGTGATGCACAGCGAGCTCCGGGGCCAGCCCTGCCGCGGCCTGCACCTTCCCAGCTCTGTGGTTTGGAAGGCCTCGAGTGTAAAAACAGCAATCGTTCCTTACGTCTTATCCTTGTGTGCTCTGTGCATCCTGGCCCTGGGATTTCCCCAGGAACATCCCACTTGTCAGTGCTTTGGAGTTGATATTGAGGGCTTTGACCTGATATTCAGGTCGAAAAACCTCAAATGACTTTGTCCATTTGAAATTAAACTTCTGGTCTGCACCAATAATTTTGGCTCTCTCTTGTATCTGTGAAGCATGTCCCCAGGAAGGAGTGCCGTCCTCAGAGGTGTTCACAGGAGGCAGGACAATCTCCATGATCACAGAAGAGCCCCACCAGCTGACCTGACTGACCGTCCCTCTCTTCAGTGACCAGGGACAGAGGAGGAGAGTACAGCCCTGGCATCAAGGAGGGCCTTCCCTCAGTGTTGTCTGAACCCTGCCAGGAGCTGTGGGTGGTGCAGAGTGTTCACTGGAATGCTGGTGCTCCCAGCCACCATTCCCCTCCCAGGCAGCATTTTATTTATTGTTATTTGTTGCTTCAGACATACGGGTCAAAATGCGAAATTATTTAGCAGCTGTTGTCAGATGGATTTTAAAACAATTAACGAGTGCTAAAAATGGGCAACTTGCTTTCTCTCTTGGATTTTGCCAAAGAAAATGCCTATTTTCTCTTTGTTTGCCAGCAGTTTGTGCCTCCTGCTGCTGTGGCCACGTCTGGCCTCGGAGCACGTTTTTCTGTCAGTGAGTGCCAGCTGCCTGAACCAGGGCCCAGCTGGCCTGGGTGGAGGCTTGAAACACCCCAGGGTTTTTTGTTTTTTTTTTTTTGCTTTTCTGGTGTTGTTACTGTGATCCTGGGTACCCTGCATCACCCACCTGCCGTGGCTGGATTCCACCACTCCACATCCACACTGGGGACACAGTACAGGAGCTACTAAAGCCCAGCACCAAAGGAGCTTAGGGGCTTCCCTCTCTGGGACCACCAAGACAGCTCTGAAGGATCCAGGTATGAGCTTTTCCTTTCTGTGTTGGGGCAGGTAGGAAGGCCCCACCTGAGATGGGGAGACCTGCAGAGGCACTGGGGTGTCCAGTTCACATGAGGTGGCCACAGCCATCAAGATTACCTGTGTTGACCTGGGAAGGGGACAGCGTCCAGGGGATGGTGCCACTCAGACCCCTGTGAGAGACTACAAAATGAAAATCAACTCTAAGCACAAAGGCTCTGGATGAAGTTACTGAGCTGGGGTCAAAATAAATCCAAGGTGCTGTGAGGGTGTAGCTGTGTCGAGCCTTCCCCCTCAGGGGTTTTGCAGCTTGCCTCAACCAGAAATGCAAATCCTCTATAGTGAGACAGTGTGGGATGTGCAGTTCGGTGCCTCCCGAGGCTCTCAGCTCCACGAGATCAAAGTGATCAAGAGCATCCTCTGGCCACATTTCAGAGCTCCAGCACCTGAGCCCAGCTCACAAGGCAGACTTTGGCCACCAAGCATTTGTTTATCTCTATCTCAAAAGCACGGGATGTGCTTTGTCCGGAGTCAAAGGGAGGGTTTGTTTCTCTGTGGAGTTTGGGATCACCCATAAAAGCAGATACTTTGCACTTAGGCACAGGTTTACAAAAGTAGGTACTTTGCATTTAGCCCCAGGTTTACAAAAACTGGTACTTTGCATTTAGGCACAGGTTTAGAGCCCCCACTGCCAGCCCAGCTCTCGGGCATCCCTTGGTGGGACGTGCAGCCCTCTGCCAGCTCCAGGGAATAAGGCAGGGAATAGAGCACGTAAAGCTGAGTTTCTGTTTCTAAAAAATGTTGCACTAGGCAAAGGATTTGGACCTGAATGAAAGTGGTGGACCTAATTTTAGACAGTACCTATGAATGAAACTTGAAACAAGCTGTTCAGGAAATACCTTCCTCTGCAGCAGTGCCAGGGAGAGTATGGGATTTAATGCTAAATTAGCCAGTGCTGATGAAGTTACTGTGAGAATACTTTTTCCTACTTTCAGCTAAATTATTTTTTAAAAAGAAATCTTCATCTATGTAAATATCCATGTGCTTCTGCAAAAGCTGCAGATCTCAGATCTTTCCCCTCCAGGGAACAAGAGCCTTCTCTGCATCAGTGCCATATGTCACCTTTCGCTGCATGTTTGTCACCGTGGCCCCACACTGCAGAGCTGTTGGCTTCAGCCCCGGGCCTGGGGATGGCCCAAAGTGGCTGGCAGGTAGGAGAAGATTTGACAGAGCTGGAAACCTGTCCCAGATGAGCAGGTGACACTGTTGAGTCAGGGACAGAAAGAAAGACTCCAGTTTTCAAGTGGATCAGAAGGCAAAAGTGTTTAATGAAAGTAGTAGGTCTTTTATAATGTGACTTGCTAAGGTGAGACTTGATTGGTCTCAAAGTAGAAACACCTCACACCACTGGTGAACTATGAATAGCACACTCTGGAGAACCATATCTATAAACAAAGGTTACAGAAAGAGAGATAATAAATGTTTGAATTCTTTTGTCTGAGTTTCTTACAGTTTCTACACAGTTTCCCAGGCTTTTCCTGGGAGAACCATGTCCCTGTTCAGAGGATATGTAATTACTACAAGCAGGCATGCTGGCTTTCAGTGCTGTCTGCTTGTGCCCTTTTGTTGTCCAGCATCCTTTTGGCTTTGTCTCATCCCTCAGTCAGGATCTGTTTGAGATCTCAGTCACTCTCCAGCAAAGCTAAAAAACCCCCTGACTGCCCATAGGGAGAGAGAGAGATCAGGTGTATCGCTTTTATTTCTGGGTGGTAAATGCCCACCTGGTAAATCCTATATTTGTGCTGGATTTATTGCACTGAGCCTTTCAGAAGTATGGAAAGCTGCACTGCCAGAATTATCCATGCACGCTTCAAAAGATGATGGGATTCTTAGAAGGACTTTTCCCTCATTTTGCAGAGAATTGATGGTGACCCGAAGCACTGACTGAATGGAAGAGGGAACCTGCCCAGGTGAGTAAGCAAAGTTTATCCTTGAATCTGTGTCAGCTGCACGAAAGGACGCTGGGCATTTTCTGAGGTTGGGAAATACACAGATACTGGCACAAAACCTTGGTTCAGTTGAAGGCACGAGAAGTTATTGATTAAAGTCAGTGGAGTGAGGATTTCACTTGAGTTCTCTGCCCTTGTCCTGCCCAGGCCAGACCCATATTGCAAAAGTCATTTCCTGTCCAAACACCTGATCCCCTGATCCCGAGCATGGCTCAGCAGCTCTTGGGAAGAGCTGACCTTGGTTTACTCTCATGGAAAAAAGGCAGTGGAAAGTGTTCAGCTCTTCACGGCTCTTAGCAGAGGTATCACATAGGTCCCAGGTGCTCCACTGAAAACCTTTCAAATGCTGAGATACAAACTGGGGTTTCCAGCAGACATTTGGAGATAGATGTACCAGAAATATTTGGACTCAGGAGGAATGACATGGATCTCTCAGGTTCCTTTTAGAACCTCATCTTGGCACCTCTTTCTTGTTGAATAAAACCAAAGGGTACACCTTGAGATTTGCTTATAATTTCTGGATATTTTAAAAATCCACAACTACCATGACCTGTACCTTCTCCAGCCCTTCCATAGTAGAATTCCGGGAAGTAACACCTTTTAACAACAAGTAAATCTGTCCTAATAACTCAAAAATCTTGTGCTAGAAGTCCAACTTTCCACTGGCAGTGGTTCTGGTTAATATTGGAAATTCTAAATATCTGATTAAACATTTCTGGAATTTCTGGGACTACAGAAATAGATGCTTAATGGGCTAGTTCTTCATAAAGGTTTTCAGCAAAATATCTTCCATTGGGTCTTAAAGGAATCCCTCCAAGTAATCCATCTCCCTAAATTCTTAATGTGGTTCCTTACATTTCCTAAGCTGGCTCCTTAAATGACTTATGTTCTCCTTTTCAGAATGCATAGACACAAGTAAACCGCATATATGAGGAAGGAATGTTCCTCTATGCCACAAAACAAATTAAATATATTGATCCAAAATCACCCCTGGAGGAATTCCTGTGAATCCAGATGAAACACATGAGTTTATTAAAGCAGCATTTCTGATAGGGGCTGGGAACAGCAGGAGAATGAGGTTTTGCAAGAGTAAAATAATTGTTTATTAGTGATGAGTAAATCACAAAATGTCTGGCATGTGTGTTGATTTTAGAGAAAGAACTGAAAAAGTCTGAAACCTGATCAGGTCTTTCTGAATCCATATGTCAGCAAAACTGCCTGGAAGTGAGTCTGAGTCAGGATTCTCATTCAGACATTCTGAAATGTCCAGAATTACATGGTTGGATATTGTCAAATCTCAGCAAGTGCTGAGATATTAGGGATGGTGAATTCAACTGGTAAATAAACAAGAACAAACTTGTTCCTGAACTCAATATGATTGTGATCTTTTGGAGATAGTTACACAGATCCTTCAGCCATGCCAGAGCTGCAGAAGGCAAAATAAAAGCAGGGGAAACAGAATTAATTCCCAATTCAGACATCATAAATAAACAAGGCGTGTCCAAACTTTTGTTTTACACTGTGTCAAACCACAAGAAGCTTTCCAAATGTCTCTGTGCAGAAACCAGCTTTGGGGCTGGAGCAGCATGGTTCTCTTTGGCTTTTGTAGAAAATCCTGCACAGATCATGATAATGATGATGATGATGACTGTTATTACTATTTTCATATGTTTAGAACACAGCCTCACCCTTCCCTTTTGGACCAATTTACACCTTTCTGGACCTGTGTTCTCAGAACTAAGCGAGGCTGGTAATCTGGAATAAGTGTTAAAACCTCAACAAAATAGTGTTCTCTTAAATCAAAGCCATTTTGAGCCACAGGTAGAATTCTGGGCTTCAGCATTTCCATGCAGGTCCTTTCTGGTGCTAAACGAAATCCTTAACATCCATGTCATAAAATAAACTCTTCATCCTCCCATAAAAGGTTGAGCCTGTGGAAGAAAAGTGCATATCTAAAGGCATATGCTTCTTAAAGCAGTGGGAACAGGAGGGCAAAGACTTATTCACAATCTGGAGAGCTGGATGAGCACCCTGGTGGGTTTTTGAGTGGATCAAACTGAGAGAGAAATTCAGATTTAACAGGGCTTATACAGCTGAGCAGAGGGGGTTTTATTCCTATGCAACTTTTTCCAGAAACAGGAATTATGTCTAAGAATTTGCATTGCAGGAAATAAATCCATTCTTTACTCTTCTGTATTTTACAATCTATCTTCAGCATGCAAGGAAGTCGTGTTCCAGGTTTTCCCCTGCCAGGCTGTGCAGCAGGAGTGGGGATCCCTCCCACTGTGCCTTCACCAGAACACATTCTTGGAGGTACCCAAGGGCAGAAAGGGTCTCCTTGAAAGAGCTGCGTAAGTCAGTGTGCAGGCTGCAGGATTGATGTCCCTGTGACAGGAATTAGTCAGAGAGTTCCTGGCATGGGGCAGGGCACTGGGAGAGGGCCTGGCACTCGAGGGTCTCCTGCTGGCCCGAGGCTCCTGCAATTGGGCACAAACCAATCCCTCCGCAGAGGTCACGGAGCAGTTCCCGTCTGCAGGAGCTGGGCTCTGGTGGGCTGAAAAGAGCTCCGTTATTATTTTTGATTAGAGCAGCTCTGCAGAGATCCCGTCAGGATGGACAGAGCTCTGTTACCAGAGGGTACAGATTGCTCGGGGTGGAATGGGAGTCAGGAGAACACAGTGTCTAAGGCAACAAGGCGGTTCAGACAGCTCTGCAGCAGCCTAAACACATGACAGACTCAGGCAGCTCCCACTGCTGCCAACACAACTGCTTGCGGGGTCTGCCAAGAAGCCAGATGCTGCTGCTGGAAAAAATATCTTCCAGAGTTTGGCATCAAGATCCTGTGATTACCATCCAAATGGGAGGAGATGGAGTGATAGAATGTGAGTTTAGTATTTAGCACCCCAGAACTGTGCAGCAGCCTTTGAAGGCAGAGGAAAGAAGTTCAAGCAAAATATTTTTGCTAAAAATATGTTCGGAGAAATGAACTTTTTTTTTTTTTTTTTTTTTTTTTTAATAGCAGAAAACCAAACTATTATTAAAACAACGCAAAATATTTTATGTCCGTATCAATTAAATGAGTAAAACCAACAAGGACTGTGGATCCTTTACTTGACTAAATTTTGTTAAGGAATAGTTTCATAAAGGTCAGAGCATGAGCTCTTTGTCTCTGGTGTTGTTACTAGTGGAAAGTTCCACTGCAGAGCATCACAGCGACTCCCCTACCCAAGACAAATAGAGATGGGTCTGAGCATTCCCACAGAAGTTTGGGAAGGGTTGAATTCAGATCCAAAGTCTGCAGCAAGCCCTTCTCATTGACAAACAAGGGCCAAATCCCTAAATCTAAATGACTCAGGTTTGGGGGAAAGTTGAGCGCTGAAACCACCTGGGCCTGGCTCCAGACCCTGCAGTTTAAACCCATGTTTGGAGGGGAAGCAAAAGAGGGATGGGACGTTCCCTAAAGAGGTTTGAGGCTCCTGAGCCGCCTCCTCCTCCTCCTCCTTTCTGTGTGGCTGAGCCTTCAGAATCCATGACTAAAGGAGGACTTGGAGCCCCTGCGCAGTGAGGGTGCCACCAGCCTGCCTGGCCTTGCCGAGGGTCCCCGGTGGACGTGGTGGTTATGAGAGCTCAGCAGGTTGAAAAAAGCAGGCGAGGCAACATCTGCTCCTCTGGCTGGCTGCACTCACCTCTGCACTCCAGTCTTGTGCTTCTATACGAGTGCTGGTCCCACTCCATGACTGGGAATCCTATTATTATTGTAATAGTAGTAATAATAATAATAACAACCCAAATGGGAACTCAGAAACTTACATCTGGAAAGTTTAAGACGTGAAGACTGTTTTATTTTACTTGTATTTTTGGTTGTTTATTTTTATGACCGATCTGTATTTCAACAAATGTTATCTCCTAGCTTGTTGTAACAGATCAGAAAAAAAGTAAACAAAGCTATTAATCATCATTTTCCATACTCTGCTTTCTGGGCATGTCAGATCGTTTTGGAGGGGAGGTGGGCAGGGAAGCAGGGAGCATCTGTTCCCTCACTTGGGAGCTCCCCCAGGGATGCTGCCAGTGGTGCCTGTTCCTTCAGGAGGTTTGTAAAAGGGAGGAGGACTCTGTCCCAAGCCTGTGTTTGTCCTGGAGGGCTCAGGCTGTGTCATTTGTGGACAGTGCCATGCCTCTCCTTGGCACAGCCAGAGTCCCAGCTGGTCTGGCTGGTGATGGCTGTCTCCCTGAAGGCCACAAAGATCCCAGGTAACTGCTGACCTAATGGATTTTCCAGTAGCTTTTGACACATCTCACCCTGGGAGCTGATAAATTCAGCTGTTACTTCTCCAGCAGCCAAACAAGATAATCGCAAGCTTCATCCTTTAAGGTCATTAATAACTTCTGGAAACCTGATGGGATGAGTCACAGAACTGGAGGGCTGCAAGGGACATCTACAGGCTCTATAGGCTCAGGGGAAACCTTCTCACTCTCCACTGCTCCCTGACATGAGGGGGCAGCCAGGTGGGGGTCAGGCCCTTCTCTCAGGGAACAAGAGACAAGACAAAAGGAAATGGCCTCGAGTTAAACCAGCACAGGTTTAGATTGGATATGGGGGAAAAATCCTTCCCCTAAAGGGTTATCCAGCCCTGGCACAGGCTGCCCAGGGCAATGATGGAGTCACCACCCCTGGAGGGATTTAAAAGCCGTATAAACATGGCACCTGGGATTATAGTTTAGGGGTGGGTTTGGCAGTGCTGGGTTAACAGTTGGACTCGAAGATCTTGGAGGTCTTTTCTAACTCAAATAACTGTACTCACCCACGTGGGACTGATGTTTTAGTCCTTCCCAGATATGAGGCTGTTTGATTTGGGAAGGGGAGGTGGGAGGTGTTTCCAGGTGAAATGAGAGCAGGATGCTGACATACAGCCATGGTGTCCCACAGTCTATCCTAGAGACCAGGACAGCTCTGCTTCCCCAGCTCTTGGCCAGGCTGGGAGCTTTGAGGCAATGAGCTCTGAGAGTCTGATCAGTGTCACGTGTGCAGATTTCTGCTATCAAAAGCTGGAGGCTGTGGGCGGCATCTTCACTCCCAGCCTCACCTCCACTGCTGGCATGTGCCGAATTTGGGGTCTGGAGGTGTTGGGTCTGGTGGTGCCGACAGTCCCAGGGGGACAGGGAAGGAGCTGGACATGCCTTTAACCGCACACAAAGAAATCTGATCTGCCCCAATTAATAGATAGGATTCTTTTCCCCTGATGCACAGCAGTGCAAACTACAATTTATTATCTGTCTCTGCATTATCCCTTTTCTAGGTCTCTTCCCTCACCCCACTGCTCTGCATGTGCCCTCCCAGGCTCAGGCTCAGGTTTCTGCTCTCATTCCTGCCTTCTGTAAATGTTCTTTCAGTATCATCAGCAGTTGCTCTTCTTGATCATCTTGAAGTCCTTGATGGTGATGTTGTTCAGCTGATCAGGTGAACAAAGGCTCCTGGAGCTCCCTACGTCAGGATGCCTCTCCTCAATCACTAATTTTCATCCCTGCTTGATGTAGAATGTTACAATGGTTGATCTTGCATCCAGTTTGTGTGCCAGCCACTGGAAAAGTGACTTGGTTGGGAAGGCTCAAACTGTTAGGATGCTTCAAAGAAATATCAATGTTTTCTAATATCTTGAAAAGGGTTTCAGTTGAGCTTTGAGAGAGAAAAGATGAGGGGGTGAGCCTTTGCCATGATGAACTGGCCACCTGTCTCTCTAAGGACTGCCCTCCACGGTGACTTCTGGAGGATTTTGTGCTCTCTGTGCCTTTCCCAGCCATGCAGGGAAAGGATGCGTGGATCCTGTATGTGACACCTTCTGTTGGTGCCAGCAGGTGTTGGTGAATCTCAGCTGTAAATGTCTGCAGTCCCTCGCGGTAAGATGTCTCTTGAAAAAACTTCTGAAATTAAGATGCTGTAAGATTTGCATAGTCTAAGTATTAGCAAATTCTGGCCACTTTGAAGACATCTCATAGGCCAGCTCTTTCCTGGCTGGTGTTTCAACGTCTTTTCATAGATGCTGAGTGTCTTGGAGACCTCAATTTTGGATTGTCCTTACACACTCCCATCCTCATGTGTGACCTAGCCCTAATCTGGGCTTGAGTTACTGGGAGATTAATTTAGTTATTCATCATCAACATCTCAGCCCCCTTGGTCTTTGCCAATTTCTTTTCCCCCCAGAGAAGAAGTGAGCTTTTGTTCTCTGAGTAACAGACTAAGGTGTTGTAAACGGAATTTACACAATGGTGTAAAATATATTTATATCACTGTAGTTCCTTTGTGTAATCACACTCCTTATAAGATTTCAAAACTGGATAGACCCACCAGACTATCCTGGGGTCATACAGGAAAAGCTGAGTGTGATTCATGACATAGGATTTTTATTCTCACATTTGGCTGATTTTACCTCTTGCCATCAGTTTACTTGGAGCACTGAGCTCCAAGCAGCAATAAGCCAAGAGAGCATGAGTTCCAAAACACCTGAGATCCAGGATACTCTGGATCAGGAACCACAGGTTTGTATCAATATCCCAACTTCAGACAGCACACAAGTCCAAGTTTGTCCTTTTGAACAGAAAGGTAATATAACAAACCTGAAAAACTGTGCAAAACCCAAAACAAGCCGCAGTTACAGCTAAGCCAAGGCACTGCCAAAAATGCCTTTTTTGGGGAGCATTGCTGGGCTGGTGGCTGACTGCCTGTGTCACCTGCTGGGAAGGAAGGGACCTCAGGTGATGGGGTCCCCTTGAAAGGACAACTGCATGCAACTTCCTCTCCTCCAAGGATGGCTCAGGCACAATGCCCTCACCCAGCCTGTGCTGGCCTTTGAAAACTTAGGTGGTTTTATTTCTAAATCTTAGGTAGTTCAGTTCTTACTAGAGTAACCCACTCATTGCAACCATGCACCCCCTCCCTGAAATTATGCTTTATTACATATCATACTACAGACAAGAGCTGATTTGAGAACTGCTGGTCTCCTCCTTTTGTCAGTATGGCAGCATTTGGTTGCCTGCAGAAATATCTAAGGCTCACCTCTCTGGTGAGATCGGTTTCTCCTATTCCTGCCTGAAGAAAATACCTTTATTTTCCCTGGAGCTGACTTAGCTTGGTTTCAGAAAATCAGAGGCATAATTTGCTTGGGCTGTGAAACATAAGCCTTTAAAGTCCACACACTGAGCACTTAGGGCAGTTGTGGTGTCCTGGTTTCCTGGGAAGCACAGCTCCACTCATTAGGTGCAAGTCACCCAGGCTGAAAAGCCACTGGTCATTCCCTCAGGTCATGGACTGCACTCCAGCAGCTCCAATTACCTCAGCAGAATGGGATCACCCATAACAGCCTAAGTAAATCAGGAAGTCACCAAACAAGGGAAGTAATTACAGCTTCTTTCAATACTGAAAAAGCAACCTGTTCTTTTATGACCCATCAAAACCATGTGTTTGCCTTTAGTGGTTAAAATAAAGGGCGTGCAATTTGGGAATAATCCAGCTATGAAGTTTCCTTAGTAATTGGCAAGTCCTGAAAGGTTTTCACTTCTGCAATTTAAAGGTGGTGAGCATGAAATTAATTTAATTTTCCTTTAGATTAGCCTTTAAGGGACACTACAAAACCAAAGAATGACATTCTCAAAGGGTGAACCCACATCTCACCCATTTGACATAACTATTATTTTATTAACTACCTTTAAATTTCATTTATAATGTGATTTAATAATGCAGTAAAACCAGAATGTCAGTCACTATAGCTGTATCAAATATTCAGAATTCAAAAAATACTTAACCTTTTCAGAGAAAGGTCTAGAATATTACTCAACTCTAGCAGAGCTACTATCACTTTATGTAACTCTTACACTCTTGTTTTTCAGTCCTGGTTTCAATACACCCATTCATTTGATTCAGACTCAATTGATTATAGGAGAAAAAAATCCTTGTTTGCAATAAGTCTACCTGCATTTTTATACAGCACTTTTCAAATGCTTAGGGTACCGATGTGGGAGATTGCTTTAATGGATGGATCTTTTGGAAATCTGAGCATGAACCAGCTACTCTCTGTGGAAATAAAAAGTCTGATGCCACATGGTCCTTGTGGTTGAGCTTAGGCTGAGATATGCCTAATCTGGCTGAAATCAGGGGATGACTCAAAGTCCTTTGAACACTGTGCATCCCTGCTCCAGGGCAAAGATACAGGATGTTTAATTCTAAGGAACGTTTTTTACCTAAATTATACTTCATTCACTTTCTTCTCTAGAAAAGGCTTTAAAAAAAGAATAACAAATATATTAGGATATATACTGCCAGATTTTGGTAGGGACAGTGTCTAATGATCACATTCTCTATTTTAGTTGAAAATTTAATTAATTAGATCGTCTTACATTGTTCTGCATTTATTCAATATTTGTGTGCCAGATGTTCAATACCCTTTATATCACATAATTCACTTGACCAAGGTGTCTGTCTTCTCCCTTCATGAACCATCTCCAAACCTCCGCCTGTTTCTCAGGTGTTTTTATTGCTGCTGAAGCCAATGGCTGTACCCGCGGTAGGCTGTGACCAAGCAGTGAATGGCAGAGCAGGATCCCAAAATGAGGCTTTTGGTGTTTCTGGGCAGGAATTAAAACCTGGGTTCCTCCCTGCTGAGCCCTCTCTGAGGGCAAGACCTGCACCTTCCCAGCAAATCATCCTTCTTCCCAACGGGCCCAGAGCTTCCCACTCACAGAAAGTTTGTGATATACTGGGTGTTCTTCAGCTGCCACTGAAATGTTGTGAGTGTTGTCCTTTAAACTGGGCACAAGATCTTTTTGAACTGAGAGAAAGGGCGGTATCTGCTTAGGGCAGCAGTGCCAGCTGCCCTAATGAAAATCTGGGAAGAAAAGGGAAAATGATAGAACCCTCCAACACCGAGCTGCTTCCACAGGCTCCATGATCCTCCCTGCTCCCCACATTCTCCTTTCTGCAGTGGTTTTCCCAGACCCGCTCTATGTTCATCTGATTCATCCTCTCCATTGCTGAGACACCTAAACATTTCCAAAGGAAGGCAAGAAACCAGGTCAGCAGAGTCAAAGTAACCAAGGGAAAAAACACATATTCTTGTACTGAAAGAAAAGCCAGGAAGAACAAGAATCCCGTAAAGTGGGGTTTAAAAAAGGAAGAAAAAGAAAACATCCCCAGAGTGGGTTTGAAAACCAGCGGCTGATAGCTGTAGCATATTCGGTGTCTTACATCCCAATGGCTCAACAAGAGCAAAGCTGATGGTACAGCCTCTGAAAATCCTTTGTCCAAACTATTTTGGGTTTAGTCAACGTGACTACAGAATTGCAGCTGCACTCTAACTACCTCTGTCCCTTAAACACATGGAGAGCAGCCTTGGGACACTAAGCTAAGGTGCCATGGAAAAGATGTCAACATATTCTCTGGCAGAGAGCAAGAGCAGGACCTCTCTGTGGTGTGCTTCTCCCTCAACAGCCTGAATGGCAGCCACACTCCAGCCCTGCTTCCATGGGCTGGTTCTGCCCAGAAGCCTACTGGACTGATAAGAACTCCTTTTCTATTGCTTCCTGGTATATCTTTGACCCTTGCCCTGCTCCTTTCTAGATTTTGTTTTCCAAAGTAACACAGCTGCTTGTTTGTGGCTCACACACTAACAATAGTGGGTTCTGATCTCAAAACATGGATGTTTTAGGCCAAAAAAAAACTCCTCAAGCATTTGTTGGGTCCTTCAGGACTGTGGGGCAGCCAGGTCTCCATGGACACTGCTGGTCCTGCCCACAGCACCCTGTCTGACTGGGGCCATCTCAGCCAACACAAACAAACTGCACTCACGTGGAGCTCACTTGCATTTTTGCAGCTCAAGCCATCTGGCAATGTAAACCACACTGACCAAGGAAACTTGGGGATGTTGCCAGTGAATGCAGAAGGAAAAGAAAAGGAATATGGGGAAAGCAGGAGATAAGAACATGAACACTGTTTATCTAACACTCAACACATTGAGTCAAATGTATGCGAGTGACCTTCCCTTTGGTTGAGATTAAGACCTTGGATCAAACCTTTGATATCTGGATGGGGATTAGCTGAATGAATTGTTTGGCAGAGACACCAGGTGGCTACAAAAGGTAAAACTCACCTATCAGTACCATCTTGGGCATGTTGGGTATGGTGCCAGCGAGGAAATCATTATTCATGTCTAGATTTAGATGTGGAAGGAATGCAAACATCCAAAATGCCTTTTCCCCAGATTTAAGAGTGTTCAGATCCAGGGGTTGGTTTTGTCTCTATGAAGGTAAACTTAGTCCTCTAGAGGGCATGGTTACACTGATTATATATTTAATAATTAACCAGTATTACCTTGGCTATCCACTAATTTTTACTGGTGTAAATTGGGGTCGGGGGGGGGGGGGGGGGGTGTGTCAGTGAACTGGCACAGGTGAAGTTCATTCATTGTCTTTAAACCTTGTTGTAATGTTTTACATAGAATCTCTTTTCTTAAGGAGGCTGATCTTGTATGGGCAGGAAGGTTTGGGTTTGATCACTGGGGAAACTTTCCAAGAGGTATTTGGAATTCATTCCTTCCTATCAAAATCCAGTGTAAAAATCTATTTTTCACATGTATTTATGCTCCTGCTTTGGTTAATCCCCACATCCCTTGGCAGCAACCTGGACTGGGTCATCTGAATAGCAGAACTATGTGGGATTAGAGGCCATTCTTCTCAGTAAACATGGAGGCTCCAGACATTAGATGGAAATTATTTGTGTTTGGGCAATCTGATGTTGAACTTATCCAGCCAAATTTCCAACTTAACAAAATCAGGCGGATGTCAATATGGCCACCAGCTGTCTCACTGCATGTGTTTCCCTGGTGAGCAAACAGAGCAGAGGGCGGAATTTGGGACTGCACGACGCAAAAGAAAATTCTGCCCAAGCTGATCCAAAAATCCACCTCTCCACCAGGGCAGAATGAACTCTGCAAAGCCTTTTTAATCTGGAAGTCATGTCTTTGTGGAGCTTACACAAAGTTCACTTGTCTGTAATGGAAACACCTGCATTTTATTCAGTTTTACAATATTTAAATCCCCTTATAAAATAAATGGTTACTTGCTGGAATGGTACTCATGCTGGATGTCCAAGACCTGATGAATTTTAAAGCTATTTTCTAAGATGCAATAGAGAAAGAGCAGGACTGAAAACAGCCATCAGCCACTTCTAGGAAGGGAGAAGTATCAGTCTCCTTTTTGTAGCTTCCTTCAGCTTCTGAGTGCATTCCACCCTCATAACATGTTATGATTTCCCTCTTGGGTCATCCCTCGTGTCAAACCAACATCTAGGAAATGAAAATAGTGTTAATGGCATTAATTGGTTGTAATCACTGAGCTATGTCACATACTATCCCTTCACTTCTTCAGTTACAACTGGAAGTCACCCTCAGCCATCACCCTCTCCTGGTCCTGGACCATGATGATTATGGTCTTAGGTTTTCTCAATTCCTCCACTTTTTTATGAGTTCTTTCTCATGACTGAGGGAGGGATGTTCTTAACTGGTGTAAAAGGTATCTACTGGCCTTTGAATGAATCTACATTTCCCAGTTCAAAGCGGATCTTGCAAGGGTGGGCTGCCCTTCTCTTGTCCCTGCTCAGACGTCAGAAAAGGCCCATAGGATGTGTTGCTTCACACAACTTTGTTGTCAGTGGGTTTGTGGGAAGAATACAGCCTAGAAAATGGTCTTGTCCCAGAAATTTGATGCTGACCTGGCAATCTAACCTTTGTCTGCAAATGGATTAATGTTCTCTTGGTGACATCATAGATATCTGTTTTACTGCCAAAACCTCATTCACTGTAGGCCTGGTGTGTGAAATGACTAAAATAGGACTTGCCTCTCAAAAACATGGCTGGATTTCTATGCATAAGTAAACTCCTTTGCATAGCCTAGCTAATAAATATTAGAATGTACCAGGTGCATCCAGTCTCTGTGTGCTCTGTTTCTCCACATCTACTGCTGTGGACTTCCCAGGTTCTGGGGACAGGTATGTTCTGTGTTTAAATCATCAGCTCCCTGGCCTCAGACACCTCAGCTCTGTCACAATGATAATGCTCTTACCAGCATTAAAAATAAGGTTAGAAACTGGTTATGCAAAGCAGGTTCTGAGATCAGAGGTGCCCTGATGAGGTCTCTCACAGCTGATCTAGGTTCCTCTGCTGTCTGTGGTGCAGACATCCCCTGACAGAGCTGTGGGCTGGACACATTCTGTAACTTTGCAGCACACATGAAAGCACAGCATGGGAGCCATTGGAGAGGAGGGAGGGGCTGGACCAGGGTTGTGCCGGCTGCAGCACTGGACATGCGGATCCAGATCATTGTTACTGCAACCATCTCCCAATTCATCCATAGCAGCCATTTTTACACCTTTTCAGCATTTCCCTCTTGCCATCAGCTGAAGAAGGTTTGGCCATGCTTCATTTTGCTTGGCTGGTGTGAGTGGAGGAGCGGTGACCCCGTGATCCCCGCCCATCTCTACCACAGCACAGGCAGCCAAGCACTGCTGGCCCTGGTGGATATTGCTCAGCAGATCTTTGTCAGGCTTGTCCAAACAAGATATGTTACCACTGACCTACCAGTTTGAAGTTCATGCTGCTGACTCCAGGATACTTCTTGGTGTTGTTTGTTCATTGAAATAATTAGTTATTGTAAGATTATCACATTAAGGGGGATTTTTTTGTTTGTTTTAAGACAAATGGTATTCTCCTTGCTGTTAGGGGCTAGGTAGGTACTTTATTCTTTTACTTTCCATTCCACTGTGGGTTCGGGTTCATGAGAATGAGAGAAGCTCCACCTTGAACAGAGCCAACTCCCTTCCAAGTCTCCCCCACCCCTTGTCAGTGTCATTCATTGGCGGCTAATGCAGCTCAGGCCTTTCTAAGTGAAAGGTGCCAATCATGCAGAATTATGCAGTGGTTTTGCACAAAGCCAACTCACCTGTTTGCTGGAGTCTTGGATCAGACCACCAAGCACATTTTCACTTCTGCCTAGGAACGAGCCAAACCCACAGAGTCAGATCCAAGTCTGGCTTCAGGCTCTCATGGCCTGATCCTGATGGACTCTACAGCTTCTTTACTTAAAACATCATGAGGAGATCAAAGAGTGGCTTCAGATGAGTCTCTGGGGCATGACAGAGCCACCACGGGTTCATGGTCTGACCGACTTTTTACTCTTTAGACAAATGTATTTACAGATTTGGTTCTGATCTCCTTTTGATGATTGCCAGGCTTTTACTTCACATTTCTGCCCTTCCCAGATCACACAAGATCCCAGATCAGCTCAAACATTGCACATCAAAACTGATGGTGGCCCATATTATTTTCCCAATGCTTTTTTTTTGCACATAAAGGAGCACGTATTTTGGATCTGACATCTGAAATGGCTCATTTTCTTCATATTTCTTGACTGAATTCAGAGGAGCTGGCTGTGCTGGGACTGCAAGAAGGAATGTTAATTTCATTGAGTCTTTTTTGAAGGAACATTTAAGAACTAGCATTTGCTGTGGGGGCTGATAAGCAGGCATGTGCATCTCATTTGCACCCTCTGAATCTCAGGTCCAAATCTCAATGAACAAAACTCTTCATCTTTCCAGGCGGAAGGCACTACGGAGTGTCCAGCCTAGTGCATTAAATTATTCCATTGGACATCTTGAGAGTTTGTCTGTCATTTTTCTGGAAATGCCATGACAGAACATAGAGCTTTTTATAAAAGAATTTATCTTAAAGCCTAAACATTTCTGTGATCCATTAGGAAGAGTTGGCAACCAGATACCCAGCAGAGTGTTGAGGGGTGGGAGCCATCCTGTAAAAAATTACTTTCCGAAATGGAGTTTGACTTCATCCAGCCCAGTACTCCGTGGAGGGGCATGCGTGGAGGTTCCCTGGGAACAGACAGCAGGAATGTAGCTATAGGTCTGGGAAGTTGTTGCATTTCTGAGCTGAAATTATTATTGCTGTGTTTCCAAATTTCCTTTCAAGTTCCTAATTACCAACAGCCAAACCAAACTCACTTGAAGACAAGCCTGTGTCCATCCACAGCCCTACAGCACTGCCAAGCCAGATTCTGTTACAGTGCTTAGGAAAAATGACTTTCTATGCCTTCAATGCATTTCTGGTTTTCAGTAATACTTTTGATTCTGTTGTTGCTTCTTTCTCCTTCAGTGACTTTACCTCTGTGGAGACCCCTGCCACCGCAGATCAAGGGCTAATCTTTTCAGGTCAGTTTGCGGGAATTTAGGTAAATAAGTGGGTATTCCCATAAATCATGTATTTTCAGAGGTCAGTGAAAGTGCTTATATTTCCATTGCCTCTGGAGAGACTTTTAGCCCTGGCTTCTTGATAAATCAATTAAATTTCTTTTGCTGACAGAAATAAGAATAGCACTGTCTGCAAACTTATTACATCCCTTATTTGTCAGGGACATTGGGAATGTGGCTGCCAGAACTGCACCCCCCAAAGAGTCCATCCTGAGTAGCTTGACCTGGCCAAATTCCCACTGACTTCAGTGGCAGGCTCAGTTGTGGGAGGAAAGCCAGTGGGATCCAGGAGGCATCAGGAAGAACATTTCCATCAGGTCAGAGACCTCAGCCCTGGGGTCACCTCTGGGTGCTGTGTCCAGCTCTGGCTCCTCAGCACAGCAGGGTGATCCCATGAAAGCAGCAGCCAACCAACAGCAAGGAAGTCAGAGGACATGGAGCACACTCAGAGCAGCAGCAGAAGGAGGAGGTTTGGTTCCAGGGTGGGGGAATTCTTCTGCTCCATTTCTCCTTTCTTCCGTAGGCAGATGTGTGCCAGTCTCCACAGCCCTCACACATGCACATGGACACCACTGCACTCTTGGAAAGACAGGTGACTTCTGCAAGAGGAGGAATTCTTTTTGTGTGAGATAGAAAGGGCCTTAGTGCAGAGCAAGGGCAGAGAGTGAGGAGCAAGGCATGCTGTCTCCAAAATGAGTTAAAAAACATACAGATGTAGAAACAGGTGTTCAGGATATGTCTTTCCCACCTTACATCCCTTTCCAAGCTAATCCACATTTGAGGACACAAAATACTGTAAGCATTCCCCCTTCTTCCAATACAACTGCATTCATTCTTCCATCCCACAGCTTTCAGCACCAGGCATATTCCATCCACACAGAGCATAGCTTGCATTCCTTCTCCACCACAAACACACATCCTACTCATGGTCTTCCATGCTTGCATACGCACAGCGAGTGGAGAATATTGTACTCACTTAGATATTGGCTGTGGCTCCAAGGTGTGTATCCTCTTCATCTTTGCACGTTCTCCTCGGCTGCGCGATCCCAGACTCCACTGAATTGCTTCTTCTCCTTTAAAAACAATCTGTGAGTGCCGGGAGAAATGGTGATCAGACACTTGTTTCAGATACATGGAGATGAGTATTAGATGGAAAGCCCCTGGCTGATCACCTGTACATCCAGCCCAGCAGTGGCTCCACTCAATGAATTAGGAGTTCTGGAACATAAGGCCAGTCACAGTGTTCACCACAGACCATCTGATATATTTGGACTCCTGATCCTGAGCAGAGTGTTTAGAATGAAAAATGCTGAAGGATTCAAACCTGTGGTAGTAAGGCATGACTGTGGTTTGGTTTTGTCTTGGTGCCTGGCAGACAGACACTCCGGTGGGTATTGCAGCATAAATTTGTCTGACTAATTCTTTGTGGTCAATACACTGCAAAAGAGTCATCCAAAGGACAGGCCAGGTAAGCACCTGTAATGTCCAGAGACATTTGCACCTTGCTGGATGGGAGAATGAAGAAATCATATTTCTACTGAGTCACATTTCCCCAGTTCCATATGATATCTTTGCCACAGGGATGGGAGTCCCTGCAGCAGCCCCAGCCCTCCCTCATGCTCCCTCTCCAAGGGGCTCCTCTGCAGCTCTCACTTCAGTGTTCACTGCTCTGAGGGGGTACAAAGTGAAAAGGAAGAAAATAAATTAACTTGGTGTCAGTGGAAATACTGCTCCAGAGTTTGCTCCAGCTGCCAGATGTGGAAGTGGCTGGCAGGGGCAGAAGGGCTGCAGGTTTTGGACTGGAGCAGGTTTTGGGCTGGAGCAGGTTTTTAGTTGTCATTGACTGATATTTGTGGGAAGCTCTGAATGTCCAAACCTCCTCAGCCATTCTCTTGGCATCCAGCACAGCAGCTGAGGGGGCTAAAGCTGGGCTGGAAGCTGCAGCCAGGGAGTCTCACCATTAATTCTGCCATTGCACCCTGCACATCTGACCTCTTTAAGAGTGATTTGATGTTTCTCTAAGAAACACCCTGTCTCTATGAAGAAATGCCAACAGAGGAGAAGTTTCAAACTTGCTATTTTTATTTAAGCTGTTGGAACAGTATGGACATAATGTAAGTAACGGGACCAGCCAAGAGGGTGTCTGTCAGTCAGTGACTCAGTCTTCAGATCAGACAGATGCAAGCCCATATAAACAGGTTCAGCCCAAAAGTCATGATAATAAATAATTTATTTTCATACATTTCAAAACACCAGATACAGTAAAGCGAGTGTTTTCTTTGGAAGCAGGCAGTACTGGTCGGCTGGATCTGCTTCCCACACCAGCAATAACATGTTCTGAATGAGTGGAGGGAGATTCTGACCACCATTCTGCCAGAGCCTACTTGGTTGAAGACTGCTGAGTCTTAGGAAATCGCTCTGAAAGGAATTAATTCAGTGCTTCAAGGTACGTGGCATCGTCAGGATTTCATTCCATCACTGGAAGCAGCAGAGAGATGGAGTCAGCCAGGTGGGCATCTGTAGAAAATGGACTTTCAAGGCATTTTTTCTCATCATTGTGGGATTGCTGAGTCACCCACAGCAAATGGAAAATGTCCCAGGACATTTAAAGGTGATTTTAGATCACCTGAACTACCACATTAAGCTGGGAAAATAAATACATGGCAAAGCATGAGAACACCATAGTGCTCCAGGTGAGGACAGCAGTTGGCTCTAAGGAGCTCCTGGGAGCTCCAATGATCCTGCAGGGCCCAGCTGGCTGAGAGGAGCCCGAGTGACCCTATAGATGAAGGAGTTTGGTGTCAATGCAGCAGCCTGACCTCTGATGTTTTAGGGTTTGAGATCCCTGGTGGTCGAATCAAAAATTCTAATATCTTACTCCTTCAAAGTCTCACTGCTGGTATGTGAGGTAAAAGTCAATACAGGAGCAAAAATAGATGCCCAAATGTGTAGGTAAGGTTTCCAAATATTTCAAATCCTCTGTTTAAGTTCTAATTAGAAATTAATTCATCAGTAAGCTGGATACGACCTTGCCAGGAGAAAGAAAGAATAAAGCAGGCAGTATCTTAAGCAGCATATTCCAGGGTAGGTGGTCTCTCAGTCTGGTACCCATGCACCTTACATTGAGGACAAACCATATGAGCACAAATCTGTACTCATTATTTAATATGGCCATTTAGGAAGCAAAACAAATAGATATTTATTTTTACTATCATTTAGCTGTGCATGTTTTGTGTTTGTCTAAACAAGGCAAAAGTACAAACTGCTTTTCTCACTGAGCTCCCAGGGAATTTGGCAGATTTCTGGTGCATCTTTGGGTGTAAACCTGGGTTCACACCACCCTTACTTGCAGCAGCCCCATTCACATATTTGCATTTATAAACTGTCCTGCCTCCATTTATAGATCAAATGCAGTAAGTTTAGCAGTGAGAAGTGAAAAGATTTCTGTAGCTGCTGGAACTGGGTAGGCTCTGCAAGCCCCAGCTGCTTGTGGATTTATCAGCAGCAGCAGTAAAGTCCATGGGGTTGATAAGCAGAGACATGACTCAACTTCCCTGTACAGCCTGGGATTGTCTGTGAGGGTGACCTCAGAGCTGATGGGCAGAAGGAGAATCCTTTAACAGTCCTTACTTCCTTGGGTGCTGCTTCACTTCCAACACCTGCAGTGGGCAGGGAGCCTCTCTGCTAACTCAAACACCTCTTGTCAGAAGGATAATTAATCCCTCGGATAGCCATGGAATATCCAATGCTGCTTTAAAAAGAGAAGGATTAGGTTCACATGTCCTGGAAGAGAGCACCCAGAACGGGTTTTTTGGAGGGTTTCGAAAGAGGTGGAAGGGAAGAGAGTGTGGAGCAAATTCTTTTACTTGAGGTCCTTTGTCAACAGAACAGGAAGACATGTGCAGGTCAGGGCACTGAAAAATAAATGCCAGAGCAGGTACAATCATTGACAAATATGGCTGCAAGCCAGGCTCTCAGGCTGGAGGCTTCAAGATATCAAATACTTTGTCAGTCTCAGTAAGCTGGTAAATAAAAAGAAGGGTTTGGAGCTGATCCTCACAAAGAGTGCTTTCAGCCCCAGCTCCTACTTCAACACTCTGCAGCTGGCAAAGGGCACGGGGAGCCTCCTTTATGCATCCAGCAGCAGTTTATGACAGGCTCCATCTCATCTCAAGCGTCTGACATAGACACGCATCATTGTCCAATTTGTAGATTCTTGCATCTCAAAGTTTAATAAGCGCTTCATTTGATTTCTTAATGCATTTCACAGAAAGTGAACATTTTTCCTGGCAGAGCATGGACTCTGAGCTCTTTTATCTGCACCCCATAAAGAGCTGGGATGTCTCTTTGAGCTTGGCCAATAATTTGAAAGTAATCCAGATTTTGTTTTTCCTGCAGGTCTAAATGAAAAGTGAATGTTTTAAGTGGAGGAGTAAGAGGTACATTAAATTTGGAAATATGACCCAAGTAGCAACCGAGCTGTGGAAAAATTCAAGGAGTTACTAAATCTTTAAAACTCAATTGTTTAGAAATTAGGCACATAGTTTTAAAAATGACATTTTGACAAAGCTGTGTAAGTTACCCTTCCCATCATATATTTTATTAAACCTTTGCCATATGTCCAGTATTAACTGGCCAGCAGTGTCCCCAGGAGTGTCCCCTGGTTGCCTCCAAACTCACTAAATGACCAGAGCACATGTCCAGCCATTGCTCATCAGCATTGAAGCAGCCTTGGTGCTTGATTCTAAATTCCTGGCAGCAAAGGTGAACTCCTGCCATTTTCCCTTAGCAGTGGGTCCTTGGGAAGGGAGGCCACTGGAGGAGATGATCTTTCTCTCCCATGATACTGCAAGTATCATAAGCTGAGCAGCTTTGAGTTTCTTAAGGCTGAGCTGCTTCTCTCACGCTGTAGGAGCAGAAGAACATCTGGTCTTAGCTACTGTTTTTCAACTGGATCATCTTGTGCCTCACTAAAATGAATGAGAAACACATGCAAGCTGTATTTTCAAAAAGTTATATTTCATTGATGCAACTCAAGTAGTGATTTTCACATGCAATTAGATACACAGATGTAGACAAGCAACAATTTACACACACACACTACATTTCCAACGAGGCCCTACGAGCATTCCCAGATGCTTTACACATGGAAATAGGCACATGGAGAAGAGGCATGGGAAAGTATTCACATGTGCAATTGTATCTTCCCACAGCAATGCCTGGGAATTAGAAAGGACTGACTGAGACAATATTTTGGATGTAAAATCTGATGACACTTTCAATTCTATTCTGCAGGCCCCACTATAAATAATGCTAATTATTAATTATGATCTGCCTACAACAGCACTTCCCCAGGCACTTTGCAACAGGCTAGAGAAAAAGATCTGAAATTGCCCTGGTGTTATTCTGCTTTTGAGAAGAGTTTTGGAACAGCCTCAGTGTCCAAAGCACTGCAGGAACAGCATAAAGATGTCCCCAAGACGTTGATGAAGAGTGAGAAACTGAAGAACAACTACAGCCCTCTGCTGTGGAGCCAGGGTGGAAGAGTTGGGGCTGCTCACCCTGGAGAAGGGAGGTCTCCGGGGAGACCTCAGAGCCCTTTCCAGTGTCTAAAGGGGCTCCAGGAGAGCTGGGGACGGACTTGGGACAAGGGATGGAGGGACAGGACACAGGGAATGCCTTTAAGTGACAGAGGGCAGGATTAGATGGGACATTGCGAACAAATTCTCTCCTGTGAGGGTGGGCAGGCCCTGGCACAGGGTGCCCAGAGCAGCTGTGGCTGCCCCTGGATCCCTGGCAGTGTCCAAGGCCAGGCTGGATGGGGCTTGGAGCAATGAGGGATAGTGGGAGGTGTCCCTGCCCATGGCAGGGGTGGAATGGGATGAGCTTTAGGATCCCTTCCAACCCAAACCATTCTGAGTCCATGACTCAATGTCCCTGGATAGCTGCACTCACCAGCATCTGACATCTTTCCCCAAAAATGTCCATAAAGGACACAGGGCATGAAGGCAGTGCTAGCTGGGTCACGAGTCACAGTCACTGAGTTCCCAACAGCTGAATGCTTGGATGTGCAGGCTCTTGCACATGGAATTACCTGCTGGAATCCTGGCTGAGAGCTTGCAACAGCCTCTGCTCATTTCCCTGAACAGATAATTTCTCTGACCCCCTTCAGCCCCTGTTTCTATTAACAGGCCAAGCAAGCTCTAAGTGCCAACATACTGAAGAAGTGGAAAAGTTCATTTATAGAAAGGAAAATAGGGGAAGGAAAAGAAAAACAAAAGCCAAGTTATTTCCACAATGTTTGCATTCCCATGTCTTAACCCCAGCATTCCCAGCACGTGCATTTTTATGGCGCATCTGAAAACCAACCACGATGCAAAAGAAGCTTCAAAGTGTTTAAGGAAAGGAAAGCTAAGAGGGAGATGAGGGGAGTGAAGTCGGGCAGGGAGGAGCAGAGCATGGCAGCAGTGCTGGACTCTGCTGTCTTTCTTTCTCCTGCAGTCTCAGCCAGGACCTTGCTCTGCAGGTGACCTAGGACAGCAGCACAAGTTCAGGTCAGGAAGGTCTGTAAAACTCAGTTACTTAGAGGGTTTTCATTTCCCTTTTAGTAGGTTGAAGTAGCAGAGCATGACCAAAATATGTGTAAGTGCAGTTCTTTTGTCCCTGTAGTTAAAACAAGCTGAGTCTTGGAGGTGTGGCTGTTGCCCAGGTGGGGAGAGGGACTGGAAGGTGTCCTGTGCTGTCCCTGGTGGTGGTCACAGCTGCAGAGAGGGGAGCAGAGGCACCTGTGGTGTTACAGACGATGTGCAAGTGTGGAACATTGCTGATATAATTTACTGGACCATGGATGTTTAAGGGATCAGGGCACTTGGACAGTCAGTGCCACAGCCAGCACCAGTTTATACAACCCTGCAGCATCTCCTCTAGGCACAAGGGACAGCAACAACCCCTCAGCCAGTGAATTCCTGTCCCCAGCAAAGCTCCAAGCAGACGCCCCTTCCCAAGCAGTGAGTCCATCCTGTGTGATGGAGCTCCTTTACTCTCTGAGGATTTTGTCAACACCTCAGTATTATTAAAATGTTGCTTTTAAAGTCAATTTCCTTTTTTTTTTTTTCCTTTGTACTTTATAGAGTGTTGTTGAAGACCCTCTCCCAGCCCAAAATGAGGATCCGTTCCAGGTTTGCAGTCATATCAACAGTAGGTTGGTGATTTATTTTAGAGGTTCTGGTGTAATTACCCATACCTCACACACACCTCCCATTCACACTGAGTTCCCTGCAGCTAATGAGCCTTCCCAGAGAGGAGAAGGAGGAGATCTGGTTGGTTCACTAAACCCCTGTGCAAGTGAATGAGCTTCTAGAATGAATCCAGTCTCTGTAAAGACAACATGTCCTGAAAGCTGTCAGGCCTTATTACAAATAAAAATGGCTCAGCTTCCTTAAACTGAACATTTCAGCCACGTTTTGCCAACAACACCATGCTGATGTTTTGTTTTTTTCCCCAGCATTTCTGTTTGGGTCAAAACATTGATGGATTTGTTTTGCCATTATAACTTCCGTCATCTATAGCATCACGTTGGCTACACAAAGCAGGGTTTGGCCAACAGTGCCCCAAAAGATACTCTTGAATTTTTGGATACCTGAATCCAACGTGTGCTGATACTGGAAATGTTTCGAGCAGGGATTACATTTCAGAATTATGAAATGCTGCCTTTGATACTAAGTTTAAGTGGTGTTTTTGGCAGGCAGCGATGGGATGAGCTTTGTCACTATCACACCCTGGTGGGGTATCTTTGTGGGCTGCATTTTTGCACTCTGCATCAATTTGGGCATATCTGTGCATTACAGAGAGGTGATGCAAAATAGAGCTTGCCAGGTACCTGGAGGAGGTGGGATGGACCTTTAGTAGCCTGTTAGAGCCCTTTTTGTGCTAGACAGCCACGGGTGGATCGGGGTGTGGCGAGTGGATGGTGCCAGGTGCTGGCCTGGGCCCTGCCGGTGGCCATTCCGCCTGCAGAGCTGCTCAGGGCAGCCTTTGAACTCTGTCTGAATGAGCTGAGCACGGGCCCCCACGTAAATGAGAGCAGCCTGGAGACTGTTATAAATTACAGGGCTGCTCCAGCCCCAGAGGCAGGCACACATCTGGCTGGGCTCCCACTGGGGCAGCGGGGCTGGATGTGTTGTTCTGGCTCTGGCTCAGTCAGACTTCCCTTTCTGGGGTGATCTTCTCATGGCTGTTAGAGGTGGGCTCGGGCTGTCAGAGCTGGGAAACCTTTTCAATCTTCCCTTTGCTGGAAATAGCAGTCCTGATGTAAAGTGTTGTCAGCTTCCATGCCTGAATTCCTGATGGTGTCTGTCCCACTGACCAGCCTGGCCCAGGTAGGGCCACCCTTCTATCTCCACCACCCACAGCTCTCTTCAGGATTCCTTGACAGGATCTGCCCCAACTGTGGCTCTTTTTCTGCCTAGGGCTTGGTTCCAAACCAGCAAAAACACTCTCAGCTGAGTTCCAGGTGCCCTCTGAGCTGGACCTTGCTGACCTTGTCTAGTCCTTGATCTGGATTGTTGGGTTGATCTCAGCAAAGAGGCTCAAAACAGGTAAAAGTCCCCCAGACCAACATCTCCCACCCCTCGTGTCCTCCCTGCACGGGTGTGAAGTCAAACCCTGGCCCTTTCTGTTTAAACTCTGCAGACCTGAGATACCGTTCTACAGCTTCTACTGGCTTTTCAGTTGAAAAGGTTTTGAGCTTTTACCTTTTTCTGTAATCACTTAAAAATGAGTTTCTGGAAAGGCAACCAGGAAAGAAGCCAGCAAACCCCCAGTGCAAACCAGTCAGGAGCCCTGATAATGTGACTTTTTCCTGGAATGGGACATAAGCAAAGCAAACTAAGGAATTCTCATGCTAACACAAAATGTTTCGTTCACTTCCTTGCAGGTGATTTCACTGCTTCTGAGCATGAAAAAAATCCCTTCCAATGCAGTGCCCCTCTCCCAGGTCAGGTAGAGAAGCAGGAGTCTGGGCCACCCTGAGGGCAATGGACAGCACTTACAGTGCTTACAGTCCCCCATCATGAATGAGCCATGGAGCCCTGGCCACTGCACAGCTCTGCTCTTCCTTTAGAATGAGGCAATAATCAGTCTTCGTGCTGGCTTTTCACTTCACTTCAGTCCTGAATCTCTTCAACTGGAAGAAAAATGACATGGGAAAAAAAAATTGACTTTTTTTTTCCTGTATATTTAAATAAATGGGTGGGATTTCAGATATATAAGCTGATGTATCTCTTCTCAGAAGAATAACTTAACTTCATATATGAGTTTTGGAGGTTTAAATATTTGGGATCTGGAAAAAAATGTCCATGCTGATGGAATCCTGTGAGTCTGATAGCCAACCTCACCTCTCACATCAGTACCTTGGCCCAGATGCTCTGTTCCAAAAGCCTCCTGTCCCAAAAACCAGGACTTTTCCAAGAAAAGGAAAAGTGTTCCATTTTCACCTTTTATCTGGTTGCATGTTCAGGGCTGAATGCAGCTCCCAGGAAATCTTGGACAATTCAGCTGACCTGCCCAAGAGAGCAAAATTCATCTGTTTGTGTCTGTGGTGTGATGATCCAGATGGAAGGTGCTAAGGAGGTATGGAAAAATTGGATTTTTTAGGTGCTGGGGGTGCTTAGAAGGAGGAGGAGGTCTGTGCATGGCTGTGCCAGCCTGGGGAGTACAAAGTGGGTTCCCATATGGTCAATTTTTAGGATTTCTCCTGTTTCAAATCTGCATAAATGGCCCACTCAAGGAGGCCAAACTATTAAAAACAGCTGACAACGAAAAAGGGGGAGGTGAACGCCAAGCAAGCAGCAAGTAAACTCTGTAACTGAGCTGACAGATGGCAAATTAATGTTGTCAAATAGAAAGAAGTACATAAAGCTAAGGAGCACTATGACCAGATTGCTTTCTTGCACATGAAGTCTTTAATCATATGGATATCTTTGCTATTTTTACTCTAATGAGATTGAGAAAGAAAAATAAGACTGAGGCATCAAATTTAAGATGAATTTGCTTTGAATCCACAAGAAATTGAAGCCCTTACAGAAACAAGGAGAATTATTTGCCAGGCAAAATTTGTGTCACAGATGAACTTGTTTGTGCTTCTGAATTTTGACATGTTTATTTTATTGGTAATATTGCTGTAGCCAACAAGAGTAATAGCCAGTACAGACAAGCAGGCAAAGGAAGTTGAGTGAAAAATGATGTTCATGGAGCTTTTTGCCCTTAGGCAAAGGCAAAAATAGAACCCAGCCCACCAAAACCCTTCCCTCTCATTGGTAAAAGGGAAAAAATAGGAAAAAAACCATTTTCTATTGTAAGGTACAACTTGATGAAATACCAACAAGACAAGTACATGAACACCAAATTATTATTTTCCCTTTGTGGGGTTTATAATAAGAATACAAATTTAATTTGTTTCATGTATTTCTTTAATGGTAAGTGTGAGGATGCCTTTTAATCAAGAGGTTAATGTGGGCTCTGACAACTATTAAGGTATTCACACCTCTGATTAAAGGGAGGATCCGCCGTGTTTGAGCAGGGAGCTCAGTAAACAAATACATCAATCATGAGAAAATCCCCCCAGAATGTGCACGGTCAGAGAGAGCCGCCAAGGCAGTTAAAAGGAAGCAATTTTCCACACTGCTTGGAGGTAGGTAATATAAAATAATCCATAATTAAGTTTAATCACGGCTTATCAGTCCTTCCTAAGCCTGTGAGCATTGTGGCTAATGTTTAACATATTGCCTCAGCTCTAAGTTTCTTCTGATGCCATTTCATTGATGCAATGAATCCCTTTTATTTGGAAGTGGCAGATGTGATAAATGTGTCTGGAGGCCAGATTTCTCACTGATATGACTTGGGATAGCTCAGCAAGTGCTGATATTGGGATCCTCTGCTAATAAAAATTGGGGTTGCTCAGTGGAGCCAATGAAACAATCCAATTTATACAGAAGAGCCTGGCCCAGCTGTTGGAATGGTCAATTCCAAGCCCCTCAGCCTTCTCAGAGGAGGCTCAGGGAAGAGCACAGCACCTCCTACACCTACCTAAAGGAGGGGACAGCCGGGGGGGTCGGGCTGTGCTCCAGGGAACAGGGACAGGAGGAGAGGGAACGGCCTCAGGCTGAGCCAGGGCAGGCTCAGGGTGGACACCAGCAGGAATTTCCCCATGGAAAGGGTGCTCAGGGATTGACAGGGGCTGCCCAGGGGGGGTTGGAGTCCCCATCCCTGGAGGTGTCCCAGGAAGGGCTGGAGGTGGCACTCAGTGCTCTGGGCTGGGGACAAGGTGGGCATGGGGCACAAGCTGGACTAAATGGCCTGGTAGGTCTCTTCCAACCTTAATGATTCTGGGATTCTGGGATTTTTTTATTTTATTGACTTAAGCTAGAAGCTGATTCAACCCCCTGTAAGGCCAGTAGTTGTTTTACTGGAAGGAGAAAAAAGTTTCTACTACACATAAAGCTACACAGGCTTCTTGCCTGAATCAAGCAGAGAACAGCTCTGGGCTCAGAGCTGGGTGGGAGATGGGCTGTCCAGCTCAGGATACAGAGGTCACACAGTTGGGGATGGCCAAGGCTGTTTGCTAGAACTAAAGAAGTCTTCTGTCCCCATCCTCTTCTTACATATTAGGAATATAGAATTCTTACTTCACTATAATGCTGTAGATCTTTTTTTCTTGGTTTCTCAGCATTTAACAAAAGCTGAAAAAAGTTTTGCAGGCAATTTTTCCCATTTCAGAAAGAAATGAAGTTTGGAACAAAGTGGGAACTCTTCGTTAATCAAAATATGCCAATTAATACTGTCAAAAGAAATGTTATAAGTACTGAGATGACATTTACAGAATTTAATTTATTATCATTAGAATCAAAAGACACCATCCTGAAAAAAAGTTCACTGAAATGCAAAGTATCTTAATTTTGATAAAAAATTTGGAGGAAATATTCTGGAGAGGGGACACACTTTGAAACATCCTTGTCCACTTAGGCAGTTTTTTGGTGGGCTGTAGAAGGGGCTTCTCACAGGGCTCCCATTTTAACAGGCCAAGAGAGTATCTGGTGACTGTTCCTCAAACCTACCCTCCCAACTTTATGTTTAAACGCTGATTCCCAGTTTTTAATCCAGGCCATCATCTTTTCCTTTGAGTCCTGGAACATCTGGACTTAGGCAAACCTCTCTTTATGGTTGCTGTGGCCTTGCTGAGCCATGCAGGGGCTTTGTGAGCCGTGTGTGATTTGCAGGCTCCAACTCTGTGAGACCCCGGCGTCCTCAGCATCCCCCAAAGGCTGTGACTCCCCATGGCATGTGGGGATTGACTTCTGATCCTTTATCACTGAAGTCTCATGGAAAAATTCTGCCCTTGGCCCTGGCACAGGGTGCCCACAGCAGCTGTGGCTGCCCCTAGATCCCTTGAAGTGTCCCAGACTAGGTTGGACATTGGGGCTGGGAGCAGCCTGGGACAGTGGAAGGTGTCCCTGCCATGGCAGGGGGTGGAATGGGAGGGGCTTTAAGGTCCCATCCAACCCCAACCATTCGGGGATGCTGTGACCTAAATAACAACAGGGCCATTTCCAGGCAGCACAATTGTGCAGTCCATCAGCGGTGCCCCAGGGCGTGGGGGTTTAGGTGTGAAGGGCTGTAGGTAATGCTGTTATCCCAAATGCTGGGGCCTGGAGAAGGGCTCAGAGAGCTCTCAGCCATCCCCATTCCCTCCTGAGCCTGGCAGGGACAGAGCTGTGCCCTCCTGGCAGAGCAGCTTGTGCTTCCCTGCTGGTCCACGGCTTTGAGCTCAGTTCTTCCAGAGCTGTGCATATAAAAAACCAACTCATAAATAAAGTGTTTGCTGTTTCTCTGGCAAAAGGAAGAAAAGCTACAAACACTTACAATTGATTTTTGTTTTTTAAAGTGTTTGGATAGAAGCTGAAAGTCTATCACAAAGATGCTTCTTTGGCTTTGATTTGACACTAGATTTCAGTCGGTCCAATGGAATTTTAATGCTATGGCCAAATATAACATCAAATAATGAAGAACTTCAATGGTAAACATTAACACAAACAGGCATCGAGTATATTAAACAGCCTTTAGAATGCAACAGGCCAAATCTGCAAATTGGGAACAGGTCCCTGAGCTGGCACACTATAAAAGCAGGCTTCAGTTTGCCATCTCCAGGACCTGCCGCTGGATACAGGGAATATCTGAGCTGGAGTCCATTACCTGTTTAGATTAAACTCTGTGTACCATTGATTCAGTTATTTATTTTGGCTAAAGGAAGCAGTGTTCAAACATGGGTGCCTAAATGGGATATCCATAGCCCAAACCTGCGCTAAGGGGACCAAGTGCTTATTCTGTAAGTCTGGCCACTGAGGCCAACAGCTGAGCCCAAGGTCAGTGTTGAAAATGGGGCCAGATTTTACAAACTCAGGGCATGCTGTGTGTGCTTGGGGTTTTTCAAAAATGTAAAATCTCTACTAGCTCCCAGGGGGTGCAGGTGGGAGGGCTGAGAGCTGACCCAGGGACAGGGAGTGCCCCTGGAGCACGGCATGTCCTGTCCCCACTGCCACACCCCAGGATGGGCCCTGTCCCTTACCTGTGCTGGGCACCCTCCATGGGTGACACTGGCCACATCACCAACTCCTTTTAAATTGCCCAGTCAAAAATAACCTGAAAACTGCCACTGCTCGAGTTCTGTCTGCCTAAAATGGATTCATTCATTTCTTTGTCACTGCCCAGACTTTAAGGGGTTGCTGCCATGCATTCAGGCTGTAGGGATTAATGGCTAGAAAACATCTGATGGGGGTTCAGCTCTACTGGCGTTGGGGACACTGAGTGGGTTTGGTGACAGAGTCCAGTACTGGAAACATGCACTGGACTGAGGAGTGGTGCTCCTGCTTTTCACATTAAGTAAATAACAAATAATGCAATTAATATGCCCCATAACAAGTCTTCCATTAAAATAATGCCTTAGCTCTAGAAGCAGTTCATGCATGAGCCCCCATAGCATGCAAAGGCACATGTCGCCTGAGCATTACATCCTTCTCTTGGCAACTGAGCTGGATCCCAAATGCCAGCTTCCAGCAGGGTTGTTTTCCCCACTTTGATTTTTAATTACGGATCACATGGAAGGATGGAGAGGAAAGGCCCAAGTTTTGGGGGTTTTTTTGTTGGGTTGTTTTTTTTTTTGGTTCCTCATTTAATAATTTAATTTGTATTCTGATCTTCAAATCCCAATAGCATCATGTGAAGTAGAGAAACTCAGCAGGGGAGGGGGAGGAGTGATAGGGGAGGGAGCCAGGGCTTTCTATTTCCATATGGTGAGCCTCTCTTCCTCGTGATCACAGCTTGTCATCTGTCTTCTTTTAAACTTCAGATCCCCTTTAAAAATCTTCCAAGCAAAGAACAGGCCATAAATGTGACATAAAGACAGTCCAAGTGAAGAGATTACCATGGGGTAATGGTGAAGCATGACTTCATTACAGGATTTCTTTACACAGGGACACGGATGCAAGAATAACCCAGTCCCTAGGAACTGTGTGTTTCTGGAGTTGTGCACAGTGGCACAAGTGTTATTAATATTCTGGGCAGATTAGCCTGTGCATTCCCCTTCCATTTACTTGGCAGACAAAATGATTCATGTCTTCCTGATAAACTGGGATCAGATCAATGACCACCTTGATTTACCTGGGTTTAAAACAGATCATCATTGTGGCCCAGCCGAGCCTCCAGCCCTGCTGCAGTGGTCCCCTGACAGGGACCACTCAGTCTTAATATTCCACCACCTGAAGGAAGGAATTTTTTCTAGTTTAGAGACTTTCTGTAAAGTAACAATAATGTCATCTCCTGACATGCAGCCGTGGGAGAACAGAACAGATATTACACCTGGGTTTTTCAGCCCCAAATGCTGCTTACATACAATGTTTCTGAGCATCTCTCTTAATTATTTCACACAAACAGAAACATAAAGTGAACAGTTTGTAATTGAACTCAGTGTAATGCAAGGATCCCTGCACTGATGTCCAGGCATGCCCCTTGCAGTGCTGCAGTGGTGGGGGGGACTCACTCACAACAGCCCATTTGTTCTGAAAACCCTGGACGTCATTAAAATATAATGATTTCTGCAGAAAGACCTCCCTTCCCTACTGGGCTCTGCTCCTGCAGGAATGGTTTGTTCTGGTGATGAAGCAGGAGTGCCACGGGCTGGGTCAGGCAGTGGGAGGGGAGCTGGGGAGCAGCAAAGGGGGTGCTCAGCCAAAGACCCTCCCCAGGTGTGAGCAGGGCTCTGGAGCCCCTCAGAGCCATGACCCAAGCAGCATCATGGGCATCAGGACAGCCAGTCCAGTTTCCTTCCTGTAAGGAGGGAAATCCTTCACTGAAATGGGGACCCACTGAATGGGAATTCCAGGCTTGGGTCAAGGTATGTTTCTGATTTTAACTTTGCAATCAGCTGCTGGAGGTTCCTGCATCCTGGCATAGCCAAAGCATGTCCCCAGGAGTTCTATACCAGAGCCATCCTTTCTGTCCTTCTCATCCCAGAGATGCTGCAGAGCAGATCCAGAGGTGGAAGGAGCATTGCTTGGAGCAGCCTTGGCACTCAACTCACAGCCCCATGAGGATTCGGCTGGAGGCAGCTCAGACCCTCCAGGCACGGTGATGTGGGCACCAAAGCTCCTGCTGGGAGCTCCAGCCATGCAGCCCTCCCAGCTGCTGCTCAATTCCCACTGCTCCTGCCCCCCCAGCCCTCACCTCCCACCTCTCCTGTTTCCCCAGCCCTCAATTCCCACTGCTACTGGTCCCCCAGCCCGCTCCGGGGCTGCTCAGCAGGTGCCTCTTTGTCCTTCCCTTCCCACCTGTGAAGGTGCAGATGGAGGTGTGGGCTCAGCCTCTGCAGTCCCAGCTGCAGACAAATCCAGGTCATGGCCGTCCTAGGAACCCCTCTGGACATCCAGGAGCTCTTGCAGGACACAGTGCCCAGCTGGCCCAGCCCCGAGGACCGTGGTGCTGTGGGCTGTGCCAGGCTTTCCTGATGTTCTGCTCTGTTCCAATGAAACATTATACAGAAAGATATAGGCAAAGCATTATGCTCACGGCCTTTGCCAACAAGTTATGTTTTAATGTAATTTAACTGTAATCTCAGAGTGTTTTTGTTAGCTATAATTAGTAAAATATGTCTGTTTTCTGTGTTCCTTGAAGACGTCTGAACTCCTGCCAGTTCCCTATAGTTTTCCTGACATGCAGTGTAACAAGCAGACCACCAAAATGTATTTACCAATAACTGTTTATTTACATTCCATGAAATCTAATAACATTTGCTGCCTTCATTCAGGATAAATGCTGGCCAAAGTGTAAAGCATAAAAAAATAAACACTGCCTTACTCTCCAACCAGTCCACAGAATATTTTATTTTTGCTCAATTTGCCCTGCCTGTTAGCATTTTGGTGTTCTGCTGCTTGGAATTTGAAAAAAATCAAAAAAGGTTGAAAAAGTTCTGTAATGTGTCTTCCTGTTCAGTCCAAAACCTTGCAGGGATTTCCTGGACATTTTATTTTTCATTTTAAAGTCTGCACAAGGTTGGTATTTCATTTCTTTGTTTTCAGCTCTCTCTTTCAAGCATTTGAAACCATCTTGCAGAGAAAATATCCAGGGCACCGAACAGCAGCAGTGGTTGGTGTTGCACCAGTGCCAGTGTAAAGCACTGCTCCTTCTCCCACACTCATTGGCTTTGCAGGTGTAAAAATAATCAGAATTAGGTCTGTATCTTGTTACCAACCAATCTGCTCTAGTTCAAGACAGTGTAACTGAGGGCAGAATTGTCCTCTCAAATTTCAAACAGGTTCCTCTCCTCCTGTACCTGGATTTGTTGATCTGAGTCCATGCTTGCTCCAAGCCCAGGAAGCTCAGGTGGTGCAGGGAGGAGAGGTCACATCCACCAGCTGTGGGCAGCATCCACAGCGGGGACAGTGCGAGCCCAGCCCATCACCCTCAGCCACACAGGGTCCTGGCCCAGCTGGGGAGAGAGGATTGGGCTGAGCCTGGCTGGGGGGTGAGCCTGGCTCTGGAGGCTGAGCCTGGCTGTGGAGGGTGAGCCTGGCTGTGGAGGCTGGCTCTGGAGGCTGAGGGGGTGAGCCTGGCTCTGGAGCAGGGATTGCTCACCCAGGCCAGTCTCAGCACTCACCCATCTCAGAGCTTGGCAGCAGTGGGTGCCTGTGGAGCAGCTTGATGGGCCGGGCTGGGCCGGGCTGGGCTGGGCCGGGCCGGGCCGGGCTGGGCTGGGCTGTACATGCAGGGTGCCAGGTTTCCTGGTGCCAGGGCTGTGTTGTGCCATAGTCCAGGCAGAGCTGGGCACAGCCACAGCTGAACTGAGCAGCCAGATGGGTTGGGAGGAAACCCAAGCTCGCCCTGCGTGGCACCGGGCAATGTCACCACGTCCCCTCTAGGGCCAGCAGGGCCAGCAGGGCCCGGGCAGCTGAAGAGCTCCCATGTCTGGCTGCTATCACTGCTTGCCAGCAGCTGGTGTGTCCCTGCCGAGCCCGAGCTGTGCCTGGCACGTGGTGCTGGGCTGGCAGCGGCTGTCCCACTGCTCTGCAGCCAGCACTGATCTTGCATCCTGCCCCAAGGACTTGTCCTTGCAAACTCACCCAGTCCAGACATACCTCTCTGTCATGTGATTTGTGTGGCCTTTTGCACCATCTAGAGAACCTCAGTTCAACCAGACCTGAAGCCTGAGACACCTCGCTGGTGCTTTGGAGGGGCAGCTCTGTGCCTTGGGTCTCGATGTGACAGCAGTCCCTCTCCTGGGGTCACTGCAGGGTCTTTGGAGGAACTGGCTCCTTGTGGAGCCCCAAACCACCATGACACTGATGCGCCTTTAGAGAATTAACCTTTAGAGCTGTTCCCTTGGAAGGCCATCTCCATCTTCACTGTGACATAACTGGGATTTTGTTAAGGTAGAGCCCTCTGCACTGTCCTAGATGCTTTCAGTTAAGGAGCTCCAGAAGTGGATCTAATTTGAACATTAACAAATTAAGCCTCAGATTACCAGAGTTCTGCAGGAAATTCTGAGCAGCCCCATTCTGAGGCAGAGATTATAAGATATCTCAACTCCATGTTTCCAAACTGCCTTGAGCTCTCTTGTTTCTGCACTCACTTCAGTTGAGGGTAGGACTTCCCCTGCCTTCAAATGAGAGAAAAGTTTCAATTATTTTTGGGGGCTTGCTTGAAAAATGTCAGGCTCAAAGGTAGTAGAAGTGAAATTCAAAATCCAGTCAAAGAAAAAGCAGCAGCTGATGTGGGGTGTGGAGCCTGCCCTGTTGGCATCTCCCTCTGACCTCAGCAGTGGTGGCACAGAACTTTTTCTCCTGCCATGTTGCCCATCTACCCAGGCTGCTGGCAGATCTCAAGTACAGATCCTTTGGTATAATTTAAAAAAAAACCCAAACAAACCTGAAAATTATGAAACTTACAGGTTGCCCCATAGAATTCTGTGATGCCAGACCCATTTTTATTTTCTTTCATTGCCTTTCTGGGTTCCTGTAATTTTCTAGCTGCAATGTTCCTAGTTTAAGGCTTGCTCTGGTACTGGTGAGATATTTGGAGAGGAGAGAAAGGAGAGGGGTCCAAAATGCATTAAAAACTCCGGGAAGACTTCTCTGCTGTTGACCACACTCAACAGACACCACACCACAGCATTCCCTTGGTGTTCTGGCAGGATGCTCAGTAAATTGAGCTGTAAATAACCTCATAAACTGTTTACTGCTGAATTTTTGTTTCCAAAAGCAAAGAGCTTTCGAGAGCAAGTGCGTGAAGATGCAGCACCAGGTGAAGGGTGTGGAGAGGAAACCAGGCAAGAGGTGGGCATGCATGCAGGGCTGCTCCTGCTCCTCCAGGGCCACTCCTGCCCTCCCAGCACCCCCCATTCGACCCAGTGGTCCTTCAGCAGCTGCTCTGGTGGGAGATTCCGTGCTCCAGGAAACCCTGTCCTGCTGGGCTCAGCCAGGCAGGAGCTGCCACCGGCCAGTGCAGAGAGATGATCTTGAGCATTTGGCACTGCTATAAACCAGCCTGGGCAAGTGAGAGGCCAAGAGGATTTTCTGGAGATAATTAAAAATATTGGGAAGTGAAAAAGAAAATTGGGATTTACTGACAGAAGGAAAACTAAAGGAAAGTTTTCCTTCTGTCAGCAAAGCTTTCACCCTAAGTTTACAAGCAAACTGTCCTGCAGTAGTTGCTGAACTCAGGGAAGCTGTGACTTTGGAATGGGAGAGGAAATCACCTTAGGACTTCTGAACCATAGGAAAAATTTGGGAGACAATGGCTAAAAGTAACAAACAGACTAAGCAAAACCAAAATTCCTTTGTAGAAAGGAGTATCCTTCTCCATATGAATGTGACTGAGCACAATCCCCAAGTCATTAGTCATCAAGTTCTTTATTGTAAATTCTGTTTTTTTCTCATTTAAGCTGGAAATTTCTCTATTTTCTGTCTGTAAAAGTGACAACAGATACCCAGTGTGACAATCTGGGCACTTGGACACTGGTGGGAAGAAGCCAGGCTAAGAGAGTTTGGGGTATTCCACTTGGAGAAGAGAAGGCTCCAGGGAGACCTTAGAGCCCCTTCCAGTGGCTAAAGGGGCTCCAGGAGAGCTGGAGAGGGACTGGGGACAAGGGATGGAGGGACAGGCCAAGGGGAAATGGCTTTAAGCTGGAGGAGGGCAGGGTTAGATAGGATATTGGGAGTTAGGAATTGTTCCCTGGGAGGGTGGGCAGGCCCTGGCACAGGGTGCCCAGAGCAGCTGTGGCTGCCCCTGGATCCCTGGCAGTGCCCAAGGCCAGGCTGGACAGGGCTTGGAGCAGCCTGGGATAGTGGGATGTGTCCCTGCCATGGCAGGGGTGGAAAAAGGTGATGTCTAAGATCCCTTCCAACCCTTATAATTCAATAAAACTGCAACATGGCAAAAATTATAAATAAAGTAGGCCAAGAGCATTGAGTTGTTTTAATTTATTGGAACTTGTCAACATAGACTGATCTCCTTTTTTCATTTGAAATTGGAATTCTCCGTGAAAGTGTGTGGAGAATGTGGAACTGGATGGGCTTAAAAGGTCACCTGGCTGAGAGTCCCTCTGCCCCCAGCTGAGCCTTGGCTCAGTCCCTTTGTAGAATGCTCGGCAGAGGAGGTGGAAAAAGTAGGCCAGGCTCTGCTCACAAACACACCTCTCACATGTTGCCAGTGCTAATGGAATCAGGGAGTGAATCAGAATTAAAAACTGGGCAAAGGAGTTCAAAACCTGGGTGAACTCTCAAAGGGACAGTGAGTCCAGCTGCAGCTACTGACTAGCCGTGCGTAAAAAACTTTAGAAATTGGGCAAAATAGGCTTGTGTGTTCTTAGAGAGAAAGAGACAGTGAAGGCGAGGGGGGAAAGTAGCCACCTTCACACAGCCCTGGGCCCTCCTTGACTGCACCCTCACCCCAACTCTGCTCCCTCTTTCCAACACTCCAACTAGTTTTTGGTGATTTATTTCACAATCAAAAGCTGCTTTGCAAGAAAAAAAAAAAGTCAAACAACAACCCAGAAAGCTGTCTGACTCATCCAGGCAGGACCCAGTTGGGTTTGGATGCAAATACAGGGAAAACAGCAGTGGGGTGCAGGAGCAGCTGCTGGGGCTGCATCTGTGGGATGTCAATTCAGCCCTGACCAAAGTAGCTTCTTTTTATTTCTTTTTTTTTTCCTTTTTTTTTTTTTTTTTTTTTTTTTTTTTTGTTAAGTACCCTGACAATTAGTGGTAAAAAGGTCACTAGTAAAAATGAGTTTTGTGGTTTTGCAACTTTGCATTAAAAAAACCACCACATTTCTGGCACTGAGTGCCGGGGCTGGCAGCCTTTCCCCAGCCAGGACTGAATAAGCACATGGCCTGAAAAGCCCACTCACATCAGTCCCTCTAGGTCAGGCTCTCCTTACGCTAGCAGGGTTTTTGGGGGTTTGTGTTGCACCTGCCTGCAGTACATCTGGCTGGAGAATTGAAAAAAAGCAGGGGTTTAATGTTGCCTGGTCCCAGCTTCTCACTCTCCGTGAGCCCTGCAATATATCATTTGCAATTAAAATATAATGAAATCAAATTGTGAGATCATTTCAGTTAGTGACCCTAGTGTTTAACAGGTTGTGAATGTTTTGAGAAAGGCTGAGGTGATAGAAATATTTTATTCCATATTCTTTATCCTTCAGAGACCTCAGAGTAATAAACAATTAAGTTGAATTCAGACTAACTGTGGATACTACAAATTCTCCTTTATTGGGTGTCCAATGCACTGCTTTTTTTCTTTACTCTCTTAAAGAACTGGGACCAGGCTTGAGGTGCTGTCAGAGGTGATGAAAGCAACTAAACACAGTTCCACTGAAGGTTTTGCAATGAGAAATCATATCATATACAGCCTGGGAGGGATCTATGCTCTGTCTCGAGGACTTCCAAACTGGCATTATTTCAAGCAGCACAACTGGGGTCAGATGCCTTTTTAACACATTTAGGGCTTGTCTGAAGCTTCAGTGAGTTTCATGGAAGAAGCAGCAAGTTGTTGTATGAGATGTTGAACTTCCCAGCCTAATTTCTCTTGGATTTTGTCCTCCTCTCAGCCCTACCACAGTTTCCTCTCATCTATATGACACAACCCAGCTGCCTCCTTGTGTGGAAGAGCCTCGAGTGCAATGGCATTAATGAGATTTCTCAGTAGGATATTTTTGCCTAAAAACTACCAGTGTCAATGACCAGCCCAATCCATCTTGTGACTGGCTCTGGTCTAGAAGTGAAATGATTTTTTCTGAAGTTGTTACAGAGTTATAATCCATTTTCTTCCTAATGGGCAAAATTACTTTGGCAATGTTTTGGTGGAACTCTAGCCACATTGGAATGGAACAGAAGCAGCATTTTTTCCTTTAACAAGCTAGGATTTAATTTCTACACTTTCAAAGAAGCTCATGATGGGATCCATAGGAAAACAGAGGCAAAACCCTGCTGGGTCTGGACTTCCTGATGAAGATGCACTGCAGAGCACAGTGCTGGCTCAAGGACACAGCTTCCAGCTCTTTTACACCCAGCAGTTCCACCAAGCTGTCATGTTGGGGTGGGTTTCAGAAGGAGAGAAAAACTACAGTACTGTGACAAACAGCAAAGAATAGTAGACAACATCTGCATAATACAGGTGAGATCACTCAGTGAGTAGCAGGAGTTCAGGGATCAGAGCATGAAAAAGGGAAAAATTAATCTGTTTTCTCTCTGGATGATGCTCCCCAGGGATGAGCAGATTCCGTCCAGAAGCCTCATACTCCACCCAACTCGTGCCATCAACCAGGAGCTACACCAGCAACTCAGGAAAATGGGGAATTCATTAAAGCATTGACACCTGCCCTCGCTACGGTAACTGTGGCAGGATTTACGGTGTTGATTTGGAGGGTTTCATGGAGCTGTGGTCCATCTGTATGGACACACCTCAGGGCTGGAGGGGGCTGCTGCCAGGGAGGGAGGGGAACTCAGGTCGGGCCATCTCCTCCTGCTCCCAGGCTCAGTTGCTTTCGAGATGCACGGTGCTCTTCTTTCATCTCTTGGATTCAAATCCACCATAATAAATAAAATTCTTCCTGTCTGAAAGATACATTAATTTTGGTGGTCTCAAAAGTAATGAAAATAAATACTTGACTTGGCATGCAGAGCCTGACTGGAGCAAGGAGCAGAATGTGTGTACTTGGAGCTGTTTTTACAAGAACATAAGCTGTGGAAAAAGCTTGGCTTTTTGCTCACGAGCTCTCTACGTCTGAAGAGAAATGGAGAGACTTGAGAAGTTCAATCAAACAGACAGAAACACTGTCAAGTATGAGTTTTCTATCTCGGTTTAAATGCTTTGAAAAGTGCACATCAAAGCATTGCAGGGGGAGGCACTGTTTGAACCCAGAGGGATGCTCGGGCAGACCTGGCACAGCACTGGCTTTGCCAGTGGAGAGGTGGCAGGGGTGGCCTGCATTATTTCAGGCCTTTTTAGAACACATATGGGGAAATTGCAACAAAACTAAGGTTTTGTTAAATTAAAACCATTAAATTTCCCAATTAAAAGGAGCCACCAACCACCATTCACTGTGGCTGTGGTTGAAGAGCCCGGTCCTGCTGCCCTGGGGGTGAGTTGGTGTGTGCTGGTCAAGCCAATGATTCCAGTTCTAACCAGTGCTGGATCCAGCATCCTTTCCTTATGTGGCAGCAGTGGGATGGGCTGGGAGAATAGGCAATGGCAGCCTGGTAAAGTGAGACGTGCTCCCAGCCAGGAAGGACTGGAGGCGATCCTTCTCCTCCCCAGCATGTGGCCATGGGCCTTCCCTGGCACCCAGGCCTGGGACTGCCAGGGCAGGCCAGTCCTGGGCTCTTGGGGCTGCTCTGTGCACAGCTCATAGGGAAAACATCCACTTGTTCTTTGGCTGGTGTTTCTGGGCCACCTGGGCCATGTTCCCATACAAGTACACACATGTGTACACATGTAATCATGGAATCATAGAATCATTAGGATTGGAAAAAACCTCCCAGCCCATCACGTCCAGGCTGTGCCCCATCCCTACCTCATCACCAGCCCAGAGCTCTGAGTGCCACCTCCAGCCTTTCCTCGGATGCCTCCAAGGATGGGCACTCCCAAATCTCCCTGGGCAGCCCCTGACGAGGCCTGAGCACCCTTTCCATGGGACAATTCCTGCTGATGTCCAGCCAGAGCCTCTCCTGGCACATGCCCATACATACATACACACACAAACCCCACCCCCCTTGGTTCTGCCCTTCCTATGCCCCACTGAGGGCAGGGCAGGACATGCCTGGACACTCAAACTCCTTCTGCAGCTGGGGTTTGGATCATGGTGTCAGTCCCTGCACAGCTGCTGCGACAATTGAGGTTGCTGAGGCCACTGGTGCAACCAGTGACATCTGGTGGCACTGGCACAGGGGGTGGCACTAGCACAGGGAGTGGCACTGGCACAGGGTGTCCCAGGACAGCTCTTCCCAAGCCAATGGGTGCAGCAGCCCCATCACTGAAAAACTGAGCCCTTCTCTTTAGCTCATATGCTAAATATGCCCTGTTTAGCATAGAAGTGGGTTTGGTAGGCATGTCCTTCTAATGATGTTTATCATTTGAGCATAGATGAATTGTCTGACATTATCTGTGAGTATGAACTAAGAAAATCATATTTACATTATTCAGAATACAGATAGAAGCTAATGATGACTTTGGACCACCTCTGACTTACTAACAATTATCTTTTCCTTTTTCTAAAAGAGATGTGTGCCTCAGATGGTGTTCTTACTCTGCAAGCTGAATAGTCTGGTGGAATATATCCATGTGGCTGCTTGGTAGTACAGTGATGAAGTACAAAACACACTTTTTTTCTGGCATCTAAACGCTGTAGAATGAGAAAGCCATTTCAGTTGTGAATTAATGAATTAATTCACATCAAAAAGTCAGTTCTGAGGCTGACACAGATATGAATAAAAACCAGCATGTGTGCCTTACAAAGAACCCGATATTCTATAAAATGCTGCAGCATAAAGAGGTTAATAAAAAGCTCTGCTTATTTTAGGTTAAATTAACAAGGAGTCTGAGGAATGCATCCAGCATCTCTTCTCTCTGCTGATAACCAAGATCGTTACTGGCAGGTTCTGGAAGGGCAGCTGTGACGAGTGGCACCTACGGTGAGATGCAGAGTCCAGAATCACTCCAGGCTGATAGGAGGGGAAGGTGCCTCAGGAAGGTCTGTGACAGGGGGGCTGTGCTGGCTGCAGGTTCTTGACAGAGTCACACACCACTGGGTAAGTTCTGTGTTCAGGGCTCATTCTGAGCCCACTGATTTCCCTTCTCTGGAAAAGCCAGCAGAGACACGGCAGTCTGGAGACAGCAGCACTTCATTCAAACTTCTGACAGCACTTCCAGCTGTGTTTCAATGAGTTGTTATTTTGATAAACAGTATCCATGCCAGGACCTTTCCAGGTGAAAAAGCACACACTCAGCACTTCCCAGGAGCTGCAGCATCCTATTTGGATGCAGAATCCCTGTGATTTCATCTCCAGAAGCTGCTTGGTTTCATTATAACATTGCTTTGTGCTGGTTGTGTTTTGAAAAATTGGCTACTGTGGTGGACCCAGCCCATGACAGGGTTGAGAAAGGGTCAGTTTAGATACAAAACATCCAGGAAAAGCAGCTGTGGGGCTTGGAGCTCCCTGTGTCAGCTGTTTTTAGCACAGGCAGTGCAGCAGGGATGCACAGCCTGCTCAGCACAGGGAAGGAGCACTTCCAACAGCAGCACTGGGCAGAGCAGTGATGAGCCTTGTGTGACTGTGACCAGCCAGCCTGAGCAAAGGGATCACTGCTGGAGACTGTCCCTAAATCAGGGGCTTTCAGGTGCATCCAGCACCCGGCAGTGTGTTGAAGGACACTGAGGGAGGGCATCTTTTACTGGCAGGTTATACGGTTTGGTTGTGCTAGGTTGTGTCTCCTCTTTGCCAACTTCTGTCTCCCAAGGATTGTATCCAAAGAGTCCAAAACTGTAAACTACCTTAACAAAAAACAAGCAAAAATGGGAAAGCCAGGAAATAAAAATACACTCGTGGTAGTAGAGAGCTGTCAAGTTGTTGAATATGACACAAAGATTAATTTAAATGTTGGGAGGCACATAATTTACCCAAAGCTGTTGCTCCCTGATGCAAGGAGCTCGTCTCTTCTTTCCCCTTCCTCACACAGCCTCCTAATCTGCTTGTCCCTGAATGGGTGAGGAGCTTTGAAAGTATAATTTCTAGCAGGCTAATTCAGATTTCAACAAAGAATTTAGCCCAAATGTTCTGGGTCAGGTGATACTAATTTTTCCTATTTAGCTTTGGGAAGCAGAAGAATTAATCAGGCTGTAAGCACACTGATGCAAAAAAAAAAAAAAAAAAAAAAAAAAAAAAAAAGGCAGGAAAAAATTTAATAAAAGCTACAGTGTTAACAAATACTGAACTAATGACCTTTGATATATGAAGCAAATGCTTCACCTACTAGCCTGTACAAGGTTTCATTACCAGCCATGGGAATTTACAGGTGTTAAATTAGCTGCAAGATAGCTCCCATATTGTTGCCTGACTGCAATACAACATATTGAAAAAGTTAATAAAGAATTGAGCATAGGGGCTGCAGGGTTCAAACAAAACCCACTTGCCAGTTCAGTCTGAGGTCTTCATTAAGGTAAATTCCAGCACAAGCCACAGTTTTGTGTGTAATTGCTCATTCCCTTTGAATGAACTGCAGGACAGCATCCACCAGAGATGCACCGGCTGCCAGAGAAAAGGAGAGGCAACACGGAGGCACCTGGAGCTGCCCTGGTCAGGTGGAGTATTGACATATCCCCTCTTTTGGTTTTTTAACCTTTTTACCACAGATAAAATCAACAGATAAAAATTATTCTAAATGGGAAACCTGGAAACCTTTTCTGAATCTGCTGCCATCAATCTCTTGGGTAACTGTAGAGGTTGAAAATGCACCCAGACTTCCCAGTCAGCTGTGATCAAAGCACAGCTAACAGCCACATCCCTGCATTTCACAGTCAGGTACTGAATCCCACACAAAGGGTATTCCACGTTGTTCACAAGTCCTGACAGAGACAGGATGCTCACATCACTGCTGGGAGTCGTTCAGTGCAAACCTGATCCCTTCCATAAATGCTCTCCTGCCTCCCAGTGACGCCAGTGGTCACTGGTGTGATGGGAATGGGCTCCCTCTGCACACTCTTTGGAGTAGTTACTGTTTCCTCTCTTGTAGATAAAATTATGTTTTAAAAGTACAATGTATTACACCTAGGGGCAGGAAAGAGAGGTGAAGGGAAGAAGGGGGTGGATTTTACATAAGTAGGACTCTGAGATGAAATTAGCTATTTTTTTTTCTTAAAACAAGATTTTGTGTATTCAGAAACCCCTTGGGATCACTAAACTCCCAGTTCAAACACTCAATTTCATCTAATAATATGCATAATTTAACAGTACCAAGTCTTTAATATACATCTCATAAATATTGGAAAACATGGGCTGATGGTGCCATCAGTGGCTGTGCAAATTGCAACTAAAAGTGGGAGTGAAAAGGCAAAAAAAAAAAAAAAACCAAAAAAAAAAAAAACCCAAAAAAAAAACCAGAGAAGGCGTTTCAGAAAACCTTGTTAAAGCCCCACTGTGTAATCAGAGCATCCCCAGGCCTGCCTGCTTCCCAGACCATGGTGTCACAGCCCAGGGTTTGTGATGGGAGCGGGAGACTGGGGGCAGCTCACACTTCCCAATTGATACCTGCTATGAGAAAGAGTCAAATCAGGAGGCTTTGACAAAGCTGAACAGAAGAATCAGAAGAATTAAAGATAAGAGAAGAAAGGCAAGGAAGGAAGAGCAGATCCACCTGGTTATTCATGTTTGTGTGTGTCTGTGTGTCTGTCTGTGTGTGTGTGTGTGTGTGATCACTTCTCCTATGGCTGATTTTGTACCCAGAGCTTGAATGGCTTCACCACCAAAGGCAGTGCACTGCCCCAGTGGAGAGTCCATCCCTCAGCTGGGCACTGGGAATGCAGAGGGGATCAGTGCTGTACTGAACAATTGCAGCTCTAACTTAGGTAGATGAGGTCACAAATAAAGGCAAAGGGCTGGGGCAGGAGAGGAGGGCGCAGCTCTGTCCATCTGCTGACATTTATGTTTACAGACTTCAGACATTCTCCTTGGTGCTACGGAGAAGTCACATGTTGTACCACAAATACAGCATTCATTTTCCATAAACAACAGCCATACAATGATTTTAAAGCTAAATTAGCCCATGTGCATCATGCAATGTCCCCCTGTAAAGAGGGGAAAATGTAACAGATGGGAAAATATAATAAAGTAATTTTATGACAGTTGTAACAAGCCAAGAAATTCTAAAATGGCAGCAGATAGAAAACAGAATTATAAAGCACATGCATTGTTAGCTCTTTTCACTGGCACAGAGCTGGTTAGTGAAATCAGAAGACAATAACCAAATTTCCCAAACCCAGCAACCTTTGATTGCCCCCCCAAGCCCCAGTGGCCCCCCAGGGGAGACAGCAGGGTGCCCCCTATCTGTGCGGGGTGCAGGGAAGGCAATAATGAACATCCAAGCATGGCTTGCCCTCGGAGAGCTTCCAAGCATGGAGGAACAGTTCTTTATTTGCTATTTCCTGCTGCTCAGGGCTGCCTCGCTGACCCCTCTCCTGGTAAATGAAACACCTCTGGCAGTGCAGTGAGTTTGATTAAAACCCAGAAAATATAGGAGGTAAGACGTTTTCAATAATGCTCCCAAACTGTGCCTGATCCGATGGCCCAGAACGCACCGGAGCAGGGAAGTGATCACAGACGAGATGTGCGCTCTTGTCCTTGGCTTGCAGTGAAACCACCTCTGGAATGAATCTCAACTGTTTTTCCTAATCTTTCTCCTTATTTTATTTTTTGTTTTAAACACAGGTTCTATATGGTTTTCTCTGACAGTGTCTCCTGGGGGCTTGTGTTTTCTCTGCTCTTTAGCACTGAATCACAGTATCTTACATTTATATGGTACCCAGAGGAACCCCAAGCATGCAGAAATTATAAGCCAAATTTTGCTCTTGGAAGCATGAGCTCAGCTCATACCAAAGTTAATGGGAGGTGAGCACAAACATCTAAAGAGAAGAATTTGCCCTTTCAGACAAAGAGGAATCGTTCACCCACCGCTGAAGTGCAGCTGCCTGTGAGGCAAAACATGGCAAATGGTTAAAGGTTCAGACCTTGGAGGTGCTGATCTCTATCAGCTCTTGAAGACAACGAGACCTAAGGATAGTCAACACCCCAGCAGGGTGCTGAGCTGGGTTTCAACTGTCTCGAGGCAGTGTCTCATCAATACACAACTTTCTTGGCTTTTATGGGCTAAAAATTAAAGACCTCTTAAAATTAACTTTCTTTGTTTCTATTTTAAGCTGACTTGGACTTTTCAACTTGAAACATTTCATTTCAGGGCTTTCTAAGGCCAAGATTTGCAGACTGGGAAGGCTGAGTGGAGCCCTTGGGCGCTGGTGCGGAAACCACCATGGCAGAAAGCTGTGCTTGTTCTGTTTGCAGCGCTGATGGCAGAGTCATTTGCACATTCAGGAATTAGACATCAATTTGGTTTTCTTGCTCTAAAGACCCTTGGGTGGCACAGACAGTTCAATGCAGAGGGTGTTTAAGTTCCCGTCACTGGCACAGGACAGGGTGTCAGGTTAGATGACAGCGGCCTGTGGCACATCCAGCTCCCTGGAGTACTCCCTGTCTTTCCTCCACCACCTGATGGCTCTGGCAAGCACTGAGACAGATCATGGGTTTAAATCCAGAGTCCAGCACACCAAATACCAAAGAAGAAACTCCCTTCCCATGCTCTTGCTTTGCTTTGGTTTTGCTAGAAATGGCTGAATTTCCAGCTGCTCTGCCTGAGCTCTTTTTTGGATAACCCACCCCCAAGATGCAATCCAGATGCGTAGCCAAGCGCCTTAAACCTCCAAACGGACTAAACCAAGTTATATAAAATCTTCTGAGTTTGCAGAATTGAGTTGGGAGTCTCGAGAAAACAGGCATGCTTAGGGGATTTCCAGTGCTTCCTCCTCCTCCTCCTCAGGCTGGCAGTATCACAGAGCAGCCTCTTCCCGTGGTGTTCTGGCACTCGGGGGCTCCATCCCAGCCAGAACAGTCATTTGCAAAGGTGCCCAAAGTTATAAAAGTTGTTGGGGAAAAAATATTATTTGGCCTCTTCAGCTCACAGAAGGCTTCCTTGAAGCATGGGACAAACTGGTGGCTCATTACCCAGACAGGTTCTGCTATCCCCGACTCTTTGGGTGGTGGTTCAGCCACAGACCCCTGTGGAGAGCCAAGCACTGCAGGGATCCCAAAGTAAGTCCAGAAGGCTTTTTTTCTTCCTGTTTCACTAGTGGATGGGCTTTAACCAAAAGCTGAGAGCCATATTGAAGGAAAATTGGAATAAGGAGCCAGGACTAACTCTCACAAAAGTCCTTCCACACTTTGTTAGTGTAATTAACATCCGGAGGGCAAACCTAGGCTTTGGGAGCACCTGAAGGAAGCCTGGGGTTTGCAATTCACGGCCATTCAAATACTCAGTGGCATTTGCTAGGATGATTTTGCACTTTGCTAAATGCAAATGTAGCTCCACTCGCATTTCCAGAGGAACTCCACGCCTCTGCAAACTCACTGCTGTATTCCAAAACTCAGAATAAACCAGGAGCCGGATTACCTAATAAATAAAAGAGTTCATCCCCTCGCCATTCCCCCATCTGAGCTCCGGGAGCACAAAATACCCAGCTGTGTTTCGAGGGGAGATGTCGAACCGGAGCGCTCCGAGCGCAGGGGCAGTGCAGTGAGTTTAATTAAAACCCAGAAAATATAGGAGGTAAGACGTTTTCAATAACGCTCCCAAATGCTCGGTGAGCGGCGGCCGGGCGGGCACACGGCGCGGCTGCGGCTTGGCACACGGGCAGCCGCTCGTTAACTCGCAATAACTCAACCGCCCGCTATCATCCCAATCTCGAGTCGCTAACGCAGTGGGTTGGTTTTTCCAAAGGCTGGGGTGCGCTCGCAGGTCCTAGGGGCAGCGGCGGGGTTTGCAGGTGCTCCAGCCCTCTGAAGATCAAGGGCTTCGTGCAGGTGGGCGAATGCAGCGCGGTGCCCGGCTCGGGACAGCCCCTGCTCCGAGAGGAGCCGGCGGGATGGGCATCGCACGGCACCAAGAAACGGGATGGGCTTGGAACGAGGAAAGGCAATGCTTGCCCAAATCGTGGGGGATGGGCGGGGAGGGGACGGGAGGGGGAGCTCCTGACCTCGGTGTGACTCCGCAAACCCTAATGTCTATTTATCGTTGTCATTCTCGCTCTTTAGGCTTCCAAATGCAATGAACCAGTTTCCCTGAGATCATGTTTTAAATATACTGCCCCGGGGCTACTCCTTAAAATTCAAAACATTGGAGGACACACAGGGAGGGCGTTTCGAATAATTTTTGACAAGCAGAAATTCTCCTTGACAACCTGAAAGGTGAGCACCGGGAAGCCCTGAACCCCACACACGGCGCAGCGCAGCATCAGAACAAGACCACAAAAATGCAGTTTTCTTGTATGACACTGCCTTTTCATCTGCACAATTTGCCAGCAAATCTGAACCACGTTGCCGAAGGTTTAGATGTTGGATAACCCCCCTGGAGGAGAGGAGGTGGCAGGGGAGCTCTGCTCTGCACAGCCTGCTTCAGCAACTGCAGATGGTGCTGAGGGCCAGAAAGACACAAAGCAAGCTAGGGAAGGGCTCACCTGGTGGACACGGTCCCTTCCCAAGTCATGCACTGGCTGTCCAGTCTCTGAGATTGAAAGGAAAAATCCAGGCAGATGGTGTTCTGTGCCCTCCCATCAGAGCCCTGTGGCTGGGTCCCTCCCCATCTGGGGCAAAGGCAAACTGGCACAGCTTAAAGCCATGACTTCAGAGTTCAATCAAAGCTCTGCATTTCTGCCAGCAGCTATCCCAGTGGACAGACCATACACCTTTAAGTGCTGCTCACTTGCCCTCTAAAAGGGAGAAAATAATTTTTAAAAAAGAGAAAAGAAAAAGAGAAAGAAGCTGTCAGGAGTTATATTACCTGCAACAGCTGAATTTAATTAGTACAGCAATCACAACAAATATTTAAAAGGTCTAAAAAGCTGTGAAGGGAAATTTTCCTTCCTAGCAGAGACCTGTGCCTCATATGCTCTGTGCAAGATAGAACTGCCATGAATGACTCATGTTGGAGACCCTTCACACAGCTGTGGGTTTTTGCAATCATGGCATGAGCTGGAGTATAGAGACAGGACATGGAGATTTTGGTACAAATCAGAATTTCGTCATCCTCTTGCCGACCCTTTCCAACCACTGGCCTGTTCCTGGATGTGCTGTCAGTGCTCTTTGTGCTCTGGTCAATGCCATCCCTCCCTTAGCTCTGCCTCCAGCTGGGAGGGGAGTTGTTCCTCTGATAAAACCTGAAAAAAGACAGCAACAATAAGGAGAGGGTGGAAGTTTTGCTGCTTAAGGCCTGAGAGCCAGCTACCAGGGAGACAGCAGTCAGGCCAGGGGCAGCCGGGTCATCTCTGCCCCAGCCCTGGGCTTCAGACAGGGCAGGTGGAGAGGCTGCATCTCTCTCCCCAGAACTCTGCCTGGAGCATGTAGGAGATGAAGATGTTTGGCCAATTGGGTTTCCACTGAGTGTGCATTTACTAGAGCCTAAAAGACCAAGGATAATGACTCTCTCTGAGGGATGGGCACAGATGGCAACAGCACTGGCATCCCTTAAAAGCCTCATGGTAGGAAAATACCTCTTGTGGAGAAAGGGTCCCACAGCTTGGAACTCAGGTGATGTGGGCTGAGGCACTGTCCCAAAATGTGAATTTGGAGGATTCAAAGGGGTCATTTGTGGTGCCAGCATGGTTCTGTAGCTCCAAAACAGTCCACAGCCTCCTTCAGCCCACTAGGCTACTCCTCCTCATGCAGACTTGCTTCTGTGTCCATGGCCATTGGAAAGGGCCGTTGTTACTGGTGCTGGGTGTCTCTTTTCCTGCCCTCTTGTTCTATTTTTAAGGACAATGCATGACACAGTATGTGGTTTAACATGTTTACATGCCAAAAAATGGGAGTATAAAAATGGGAGTGTAAAAGAGTCATCTGTCTGGTGAGGAATTCTGCTAAAAGAGGAACCAGAGTGGGGTAAAAGAACTACAGAAAGAGTTAACTTAAACACAACACAGTTTGGTACAGCTTGGCTCTGCTCACAGTCAACACATGGGAACTCTGGGCAAAACCATATTGCACTAGTTACAGGCTCATCTTGTGGACTTAGAGATGGAAAAGGCTTATTAGGTCATTGAATCCATCCCACCTGCCAGTGAAGGATTGTTCCCTGCAGAATTTCCTCTATTGCTTTGTACAGTCCAATTTTAAATGATCCAAGCGATGTGGTCTCAGTGACTTCCTTGGGGAGGCTCTTGCACAGATATATTTTGTTTGACTCAATCCTTTAAATGGTTAACCCTTTTCTTTCCCAGTTTGTCTTGCATTTTTCATTCTGTTCCCACTCTCTGAAACATGGAAAGTTTCGTTTTATGTTTCCCTTGTCCTGTACTTACACAGTTATGGTCGTACACTACTGCTGCTGCTGGCTCTGAAACACAGCATCATCTCCAAGGGCTAAAAACATGACAGTGTATTGCACAAAAACCCCAAATTTGCTTTAACCATCTATGCCAACAAGCTCCTCAAAGCCAAGAATCATTCAGGACATTCCAGCACAGTATAACTATAAGGTGGATGCTCCAGTACATTCCTCAGAGTTCAATCAAAGCTCTGCATTTCTGCCAGCAGCTATCCCAGTGGACAGACCATACACCTTTAAGTGCTGCTCACTTGCCCTCTAAAAGGGAGAAAATAATTTAAACAAAACAAAACAAAAAACAAAACCAAAAAGCTGCCAGGAGTTATATTACCTGCAACAACTGAATTTAATTAGTACAGCAATCACAACAAATATTTTAATTAATTAATTAATTACATCAATTAAATAAAATAATTAATTAGATAATAATAATTCATTATTTTAAAATGTACTGGATGCTCCAGTACATTCATGTTTGGTGGCAAATCAACCAGTTTCTAGCTCAATACATTTCATTGTCACCATTAGGATGTAAAGCCAGTACAGTTCAGAGCTCAATTTGAACACTGGCAGGCAAACTCATTGCAGATTATCCCTGTTACTTTGGTACCTAAGGGCAAAATTTAACCTAGGGATAGGCCTGGCTTATATTTTGCCCATCTCAGTGGGAGTGATAGTATAATAATAATTCTAGATAACCAGGTTTGTGCTAGATATCAAGACTTGGTTCTTCACTGTTTCAGTCTTTCTCTAATTGCTTCTTTTGTCATTTCACTGTGAAGTGCGCCATAAATACTGACCAATAACTACCAGCTCACAGGGCTGCTTCCGTCACTGACACAACTCAGCTCTCTTGGCAGAGTGGGAAATCAGAGCCCTGACGCCATGGTGGAGGAAGGCACTGACACAGGGGTCTTCAATGGAGCCTTTGGGATTTTTTTTTCACATTGGAGAAAGCAAAGAAATCCAGGACATGGAGCTCTGTGACTTGAGGAGCTGCAAAGATGGAGTACAGACAAAGAGGATGATGTACCCATTACAGAGCAGTGTCCATTCCTGCAACACCAAGGACATAGCAAAAGGTGTTGCAAAACCTCACTGGTTTCCCTCAAATCAAAGGCCAGGGATTGCTCCATTAATCTCTTAATCCACAGGATTTATAGAGATTGTGCTGTTCCCTTTCTAGAAAGGAAATTTGCACAGATAAAGGCAGTATATTTTATCAGATAAATTGATGCAGATGAGAACAATCTGCCAAGCCTTGGGGTCTAGAGGACAGCTATGTAAGACACTGTGTCTTAAAAGCTTGGGGTTTTCTTCCCCCAGTCCACTGTGATTTTAATATCAGACAAGTTATATTCCTCAGACATAATATACATATATTTATATACATACTAGTATGTTTCGATTTTGTTGCTGCTGTTGCTTCTGAGACCTTTTCCCCAGACAGCTGTTGATCAAACACTGGAGGTGTCATGCCTAAAGACATTCAGTTCCTGGGCATTTCAAGGAACATTTTAACTAATTCCCAGCAGCAACACAGATCAATCCATCCCATGCTGATTTAGTTGGTGGAGAATAATGTTCCTCACGAGATGAAGAAGCCAATCAGATGACCACCTCTGGGCTTTGTTTTCCTTACCAGTAGCACAGAGCTGGTGCAGCACAGTAACTCAGAAGGGTGGGAAGCAGAGGTTTTACACAAACTGCGCTCCATGTCCTACAAGGACCAGCTCAGCTGATTCCCCCATGGCTGATCCCATCCCTGCTGGTGCTTCTCTGGCTTAGAGCTGGGCTGTGCTCAGCCATGACTTTGTGTGAAGGGTGGTTTCTCACTCGAGGTAAGCAAGAGAAAAGTATCTGAAACCACAAGCTTCCCCTGGTTTGTTTGTTTCTTTGTTTGGCAACTCCCAAACCACACAGCCTATATTTAGAGGGAGGATCAGGAAGTGGTGGAGAGGGAAAACTGGAAGGTAGGTGTAGGTGAGAGGCAGGTAGGGGAGGGGACTCCCTAGTGGAAATGAAAAACAAGGCAGGAGCCAGACTTGGCAAGAGCGAGCTCAGTACCGGCCCCGGTGGCGAGGAGCTGCCAGCAGGATGGGAGGGGAGCAGAGGCATTGCAGGGGAGATGCCAGGTGGAGAAGGGAGAGGGGAGATGAGGTCAGGGAGGTACTGGTGGGTGGAGTGGGTCCCATGAGGGAGGTCACATCCAAGAGTGCAATTTTATATAAGCCAGAGAGAGTGATTAATTATCCTGTTTAGTGCAGCACAGATAGCAGAGAAGGAGGCTGAGGCTGTCTCTGACTCAGGTTTCCTTATTCTGAGCTTGCTAAAAGATCACCTTTTACTGCCTTGTCTACAGCCAAACAGATAAATAAGCCTCTCCCCCAGGCTGGCTTATCACAAGGGTGTGAGTAAGCCTTGGTGCCTGTATCCAAATCCACACTCCCAGCCTCCTGGGATGTCCATCACGCTATTCCATTCAGACCTACATGCATCTTCAGGACTGAGCATATCCCCAGCAGGGGGCTGTTCCATGAACCCTAAACCACTTTCCATGGGAGATCTTCTCAGTATTCTTCAGAGAGGCCTGCTGCAGTCAGTGGTAACCCCACGGCCTGCCGTGAGCTAAACAGTCAGAGAAGCTGTCCAACAGATGAAAGGAGTTCCTCGTGTGTAGCAGGATCCTTCCAGACTTCAGATCCAGTTATTGATCAGTAATTAATTCCATCACCTAGCGATGGTGGTGACCCAGGCAAGGACCATTTTTTGGGCATTGAGCAGACCAAACCTGCTGCCAAGAACCAAACACTGCTGAGGTCCTCACCACTCCATCTGTGCAGACAACAGCTCTCCCCACCTTCCCCGACCCCTCCTGGTTTCACCCGAAGCAGAGTCTGCTTTAAAGCAGTCTCTTTATTCCCATACAGATCTGGAGGTGGGTAACAGCGTGGTAGCAACATCCTGACCCTAACGTGCGAGACGAAGTACGTTGAGGCTCGTGCAGGAGTTGGTGTGAATGGATGGTAGTGGTAAAGACTTGAGAATGGTGTAAACACTGCTGCTGCAAGCTCACAGCTCTGTTAGGGTGACCCACCAAGCCAACAGGTCTCACCACCTCCAGGATGTGCAAGCATCTCCATCCAGAGCTAAATCAGTGAATCCAACCTATGGGGCTTCACGTGACCCCTTCCACTCCAGCCAAGTTTGAAGCCTCCGAAGGTTCCACCAAACTCCAGGGGTTGTAGCATGGCTCCTGAGGTTTTAAGGACCCAGGAGCCAATGCCCTCACATGCATGTGTAACACAGCACAAGTGGTGATAACAAACCAGTGGATGAAAAACATGCTGCTCCTACATTGCATATGATGAAATTAGTAATGTGTTGATAAAATTCACCACCCTTCAGGTAGAAGGTACCACCCTTCAGCTGAGATACAGTAGCAGCAATTTTCAATTTGGGATGGTACCAGGCCTCAGGGTACAGATCACCAGTCACCACAAGCCAATCAGGAGCTCCTGACCTGATGCAGAGAAGGACCGAAAGTTCTCCACCATTTCCAAAGGAAACAGCAAAGTCAGCACAATCCTACCTACACCCAGGCTCTGGTGAGTCAGTTCCAGATTGGAAAATTCCATCACCACCCATGGAAACCTGGTCAAACAATGTCCCAGGTCATGCAGGGGCTGCACGGGAGCCCAGGCTGCCGCAGTGCAGACTGTGCCTGCCTGGGTCGCACAGAGGCTTCCCAAAGCTCTTAAATCCACCTAATTCAATAATGCAACTTCTTGGCCCAGCCAGGCTTGGAGGGAGAGTGCTCAGCACCACCTACGACCAGGCTGGCTCTGAAATTGGGGTGTTTTGGGCTGCTGCAGAATGTGGCGTGGAAATACCAAACATACCACGCAAAGTGCTCTGCATCTCAGCCCTCGCTTGGCTGGAGGTAGAACTCTTCCCAAAGCAAGTATTCCAGGCTTGCATATAAATTAAAGCTCATAAATCAGTAGAGAAAAAATCTTCTCTATGGAAATGGCCAACTTGTTAGAAGGGAGTTAAACGCTGCAGACGGTTTCAAGAGAGCCTTCCTGGCTGTCAAGAATGCACGAGGCAGCAGAGTTGTTTGGGTTGGGAGCACGAGTCGGATTTTTCTCCCCTCTTTTGAGGACAATGAAATGTAACAGCTTTCCTTCCCCTCTGAGCTGCTCTGAGTGGCGTGAGCTGGGAGACAACAGCACAGATAACATCTCTGGAAATCATGAAGTGACTGAAGAATGGCTGAGGAGTTATGAATAACTAAATAAAGCCCTCTGTGTTTTCTTTAGCAAGTAAAGAAAATACTTTTAGCATTTTAGTGTGACTTTTGGGGTCAAGGGGGAATCTCAAGTCCAAATACAACAAACTGGTGTGGAAATTACTGCCAAGAGTCTGATAGGCTGGGAGTTTGCCTTAAAGCTCAGATGAGAGAATACCGCTCACAGAAGGCAGGCTGAGTCTGAAGTTTTGCTCAGATCATGGGAATCTTGGCATTCCTGGAGGTGCTTGCATTTAAAAGGTTGAATGTACCTCAGCAGCCCAGAGCAAGGGCAGGGACTGAGCTCCAGTGCTTCCCAGAGAGGGAGAACACCCTGGGAATGGTGGCAGGTCTCATGTCCAGCAGCACTTCTGGGACACCAAGAACAAAGTCACTATTCAGCCATCTGCCTATGCTTCCCTGACATGAAACACATCTTCCCCTTGGGATTCCCAGTGCCACTTGAGAACACCTGAAAATGAAATGTTCCCAAAGTGTTCACCATGGGACAGCACTGAGATGTTCCACCCAGTACCCAGCACGGACCACCGCATTTGGGGCAACCCAGCACATCTGCTTTGAAACCATTCTGCTTCCACCAGTCTCTTCCCCAAAGAGGAGCTTTCAGGTTTCCTTCTGTGTGCCATAATGCATAATGAGCTCTCAGCACCAACTGGGAGATGGAAACAGTATCTAAAGGAGCACATTAGCACTGACTCCAGAGAGATGTGAGCTGGGAGGAAATAAAAGGCTCAATAAAGAAGCAGGAAATGAAGAATTCCTATTTCTCAGCTTCCTGATTTTTGATGCGTTTACTATTGGAATTGCCCTCTCTACCCATCCCACTAGAAGTTCTAACCTTTGTTTGGCTTGTGCTGTTAATTCCAGTGCTATAGTCTGAATAAAGTCAATATTAATAATTCTAGCTTCAAATACACATTCAATAGATTTTTTAAGAGGATTCTTTGTTTGCTGAGGTGGTAAATGAAGAGTTACATTAGTACATCCACCAGAGACATGTCAGACCCGGTTCCTGTTTCATATACCCTGTCTGTCTTCATCAGCCTGGGTGGGACAGCCTTGCTGCCATGAAGAGCAGAAGAGCACATCAGAAGCATCACATTTATTTCTTAAGCTAGCAGTGGTACTGCTGGAGGATGAGAGGCTTTTATTAGCCCAATACAGCTGGAGAAACAGACAAGCTTTCAAGTGCACAAGGGCTTCTTCTGCTTCCCTGGTATCACCACAGTTAGCCTAATAAAAGCCATGACCCCTCTCTTCAAAATGGTCTTTGTTACTCATGACATTCAGTCAAATGGAAAGACGATTACAATAAATAGCATGTGGGTTTTGTCTTATTTTCTTCTGTTTCATCACTGTGTCTGCAAGTGGGGGGCACCAAGGATTCCCAGAAAATTTTCACTGCCTCCTCTAGTATGGAGCCTTATCAGGAGCCCTTCTGCTCCCAGAGCCAGCCAGCACCTGACACACCGTGTCCCAGGTACCATGGCACAGCCTCCTGTGGCAAAGAATCCCCTGCATCTGCTCAGCTCACAGTCATTTCCAGCCACCACAGGTTTGGCTGCAGCAGCTCTCCTAAACCCCAATACATCTGCTGGCTTAGAGGTACCGCAGCAAAGTAGCCTAACAAACCAAAACAATTGGTTTCAATAAGAATCTTGGCTTGTTTTGACAATGCACTGAATCTTCACGTTGGCACTACAAATGATTTTTTAGGAAAATGTATGCATCTTTGCAGCACTCAGCAAATAAATCCCCTCTTCTCTTCATGGAAAGGGTTTTCTGGCTATCTGCTTTCTGATGGATTCCAAGTCCCTCGCAGCTGTTTGTTGTCTGGGCTGGAAACACTTTCACATGGAGCTCAGCGTGCCCCCGTCGTGTGCCATGTGTGGGCAGAAGCACAGGGCACGAGGGGCACACCCCGTGCCCCCCTGCTTCGCAGAGTGCTCCCAAGGTGTGCAGGAGCACAGAGGGACCCCCGTGCTCCCTGCCCCTGAAGAGCAGAGGTGTTTGCCACGGCTGCGGGAGTGGCCGTCTCCTGCTCCCGTCCCTGTTACAGGCAGTAGCAAAACTCCTGGAGTTCAAAGGCATTTCATGCTCACTGAGCATTCTTCAGCAAGAAATCTGAGATTAAATAAACTTGAATTCACTCTGAGGAGAAAGCAGAAGATGGAGGGCGAGGAGCTGGCTCTCAGCTGCACAGCACGATCCCGGTATACCTTGGAAAACTCCCAGGTGAGGTGCACCTCAAACCCACATCTGGCCACATTTCCCTGCAGGGCCACGTTTGTGCCTGTTGGCAACGCTGTGGATTGCAGTGTGCTGGTGCCACGGCTGCCAGCCTGCTGCACACCCCAAAGTCACCTGAGATGCTTTCTAGCCTTTTATCCCAGGGGATTGCTGATGGTGGGGTTTACAGTGGATTCACATATTTTCTCTATTTTCATCCAAAAACGATGACCACTTAGCTTGTCACCAACAGAAATATCCAGCTTTCAGTGAGTGCAGGCAGGCACGAGACCCTCCCTCTCTGGAAAGAGCTGAGCTGCTCACTAGCAGAAGGCCACATTCCCCCCTTGTACTAAAGAAATAGGGCCTGGAGCACATCAGCAGCCGTGGACTGAAAGGTGGCTGTGAGCATTGCTCATCCAGGACTCAGAGAGCACAAAAAATCCAACTGTTTGATATTCTTCCCCTCCCTAACAACTCTGCCTCTGCGGGAAAAAGAAAATATTTGGGTCACACAGCTGACTGAAATGTCGTTCCCACAGATGAGAGCTGTTTGTGCAGTCTCAGTGATGGAGCAAGCTGGAAATGCCTGTCCTGGGCGGCCCCCACACCTGAGCCCCAGACAGCAGCTGAGTGCAGGTGATCTGGGAGGTTTTATTCTGCAGGTGAGATCATTCCCCAGAGCTGGGGTAAGGTGCTCGGCTTCCAGGCTGCCATTCACCATCACCAGGCTCCAAAAGGTGCTGGTGCCCCTGCAGATGTGCAGATGTGTCCAGGGCATGGAGCCCTCTGCCCCAGTGTGCTTCAGAGCTTAACTCTACTGACTTCCTGACACAGACACATAACCCCACTGAGGCCCAGTGTGGTTTGGAAAATCCTGCTAGATACCATTCCTCATCTTTAGGTGACTAAATACTTCTGAAATGCCATCCCAAACACCCTCAGAGACTTTGGATAGTCTGCACCTAAGTCTTTCCTAGGCTACCCAGCTGAAAGTCACTGTGGCTTTGCTGGAAAGACTTTCCAGGTCAGGTCTGACTAAGGACTGTCCTTGAAAAAGCCATGGAACTCTCGAGCTGAGAATGCTGCAGTGGCAATTAGCACATCTTCTCTGCTCTAGACAAGACAAGTCCAGGACAGATCTGAAAGCCTGAGAGACAGACATACAAGAGTGTTATGTCCTCTGTCTGAGAGCTGAATTCCAGGGAGGGTGGAAACAGCAATGTAGGACAGCTGTGAGTTTGCTTAGTATTAACATAAAATATAATGGTAATTCAAACCAGAGTCTTTTGGTACAGATCTGAACTACACGAGCCAAGTTATGAAATGATATTAGCAGCTGGATCTGAGGAGCAGCTGAGACTAAGCTGGCCAGCAATTGCCATATGTCTCATCTGCAGAGAATATTCAAATAAGTAAACACAATGAGTTAATAAATACATGAAATAACTTTGCAAGATAAGCACCTAGTGGTGTGGCAGGTCATCAGAATGATCACATCCAAGGGAAACCCTAAAAGGGAAAAATGTATATGACACAATGCTGGATATTTTTTGAGTACTCAATTGACTGAACAGCATAACCCAGAATGGTGAACATTTATGATGATCCTTATCTGCTGGCAGGTGAGAGGATCCTGTTGCCATTGCCAAAGCCTTAGCTCATCTTGGAACTATAAGATGAAACCTTTTAAAGACCTTCTAGCTACATCCCTGTGTAGGCAGAAGGGGCTATCATTTTACCAGCATCAAAGGTATAGAAAGTCATGCTGCTTTCCAGTAATTCCCTGATAACACCTAGAGGGTGAAACAAACCTGCTGGTGGTCTAATCTGAACTGTAGGAACAAAAAAATGCTAAACACTGACGCTGGGAAAGAAACTATTCCTTAAAAACAAGCCAGACAGATCCAGTGTCCTGGATTCATCTTAATTTGTATCTAAATGTCTCCAGCAAGGACTTAACCTACAGAGAATTTCAGGATTTGACCCAAGGGAAGCTCTTGAGGGACCACCAGAGTTCAGGGGTTTTATTAAGAAATCTCCCCCCCTTGAACAGCAGATTGAGGGCTTGAGCATGAGGTCAATGTCTTCCAATTGCTCCACATCCACAGCTCCCAAACACATCCAACCCCCTGAGCAGCTCCCTCTGACTCTGAATCACATTCTTTTATTGACAGAGAAGGCAGAATATTAATTGCATACCAAGGACATTTTTGCACAGATTTTTTTTGTAATCTCAGCATCTCCCTAGAAGATGTCAACAATTTGATTCTAATGGGCTCTGGCAATGCATGTACTATCAGTTTATCAGCCTCAGCTCTTTTGCTTTGGGTGGTACAAAATGGCACTGAAAATTAACACTGCTGTTAATAATAGATGCTCAAAGTGATACTTGCAGTCATTTTAGAAAAGTTCAAAGCCCAAGCTCTCCAAACTAGATCACATAACACTGTCTTAATTTAGAACAGGACCTTGCTTCAGTTCTTACATGGGTGGGTTCAAACAGGACTGACCATCTCTAAGATGTACAAGCTGAATCCTCCTGACTTCATCCTTGTTCACTCTCCTTTCATGCAGAATAGGATAAATTGTGTCATTCAGTGGAATCAAACCACATCCATTCAGGTTTCCTGGGGTTTATTTCCAACAGGTGTAAAATCCCTATTTTAACAGAAAGCAGCAGTGCCTCTCTCCAGCAAATCTTCCACCAATAAGAAAGGTTTACTCCATGAGGCCAAAGAGCTGTGTCAAGACCTGATACATGAAAGCAGGTCTCACCAACTACCAATATCACTTTTTCCTTGTCCCTTGTGAGTAATTCATGAACAAAGTTAAATTTTATAGAGGCTGGTTGTGATGGGTAGCAGATGAAATGGTTGTGATGTTTGGAGGATAAGTGCTTTAGGATTCAGTCTGACTGGCAGAAGCTGCACCCCATCATCCTCTCCCCATTTTGCTCTCTCGTGGGCAGCTGCACATCTGCCAGGCAGGGGAGGCAGAGGAGCTCTGCACCATGGGGCTGTGCTTGAGTTCAGTACACCTTCCCACCTCTCTCAGCCCTGAGCCAATAAATGAAGGCTCCATACCCCCAACAACAGCCCTCCAAGGTAATTTGCACTTTCACAGCCTGGTTTGAAGCTGCAAAGCATATTGAGGGACCTAGTTAATGATACAGACAGGTATAAAATATACGCAAGTGCATAAAACAGAGAAGTGAAATGGCTCGAACCAACCAGACAGAGCAGTCAGCCCAAGAGCACAAACACAGAAATATGATGGGTATGAAATCATTGGGAGCCAATCAGTAAGCTCCAACTTCTAAAGCAATTTCATAATTGAGTAATGGGACACAGCAGGGTCTGAACTATTGTGTATTATAATCTGAATGGAATGCTGTGAGAAGGCTGGAGCAATCTGATCGCACCGAGACCTCGCTCACAAGAAATGCCTTTGACATATTTCCTTAAAGCGCAGCAATAAGAGCAGAATAACTGCTTGTTAATGACACCCTGATGGGTTGTCTGCAGCACTGAAACTGAGATAGCATAGATTGGAAAGCATGTGCCTCTCCTTGGCTGGAGTTAACACAGCAGCCCCCACAGACTGCCCACCCACTGCAGCCCTAATCGCCGGCGTGCCTGTACAATCACCAGTTTCACTTCTCTACATATTTCCTCCCCCAGAACCTTGCTTATAAAACAAGAGGCACTAATAATCTGACATGATCCCACGCCAGCCTCCTGTCATGGCACAGTGTTCCTGCTCCATGCTGGCCAGCCCATGGCTATCTGCACAGCTATGTAAGCTGGGCTCTGTTCCTTTCCAATTTTCAGTCCATCCTTGGATATGTGTGCACTGACTCCACCAAGAAAACATAACCTCTTTCCAGTTTAAAAGACATCACCCATTCTACCTTCTCTTCACCCCTTCTCTCTGCTCCACTTGCAGACAAGCCTGGAAAGAGACAAAAGCTGGGCTGTGGAAGCGTTTGACAGTGGTACAGTAGGGATGGGTTTGGGTCTGGATCCCAGGAGATGCTGGGGGAAGCAGGGCAAACCCTCAGCCTGCGGTTGGGCAAAGGCTGGAACACATCTCTCTTGTTCACATCTCCTTCACAGATGTGCTCCACTGTGAACAGACCTCGTCCTGCTTCCTGTGCTCCAGGCTAGCTGGGACCACAGTGTGGAGGGGGAGAGGGTACAACTTTCTGGGGAGCAAGGGACAGGCTTTGCTGGAGAAAGCTGAGTGGGTGCAGCAGCTGTGGCAGAGTTTGCATCACAACAGCAAACTGGGAGGCTCCTGAAAGAGTCAGGAAGTGTCTCTGTGGTGGGTACCAGACTCACAGCCAAGCCTCAGAGGTGACACAAAGATTGGGAGCCAGAAGAGATTTGTGTAAGCCATTGAGCTGGTCACTGAACCTTCTTGGGTTGCAAGAGACCCCCTTTTCTCCCTCAGAGAGCAGTTTGTGTTTTCAGTGCTTACACTGTTTCAAGAAGCAGCCTTGAGCACTCTCGATCTTTTACAGCATTTCCAGGCTCTAAGAAGGCATCAAATGTTGCTGCAGTTGGGTTGAGGGCTCCAAGGAGCCTGATATGCCCCATCAGCCAAAACCCCAGCAGGCAAAGAACAGGGAATGAGGGAGATTTTCAAAGAGGTGAAGTGCTCCTGGGGACAGTCGAAGGAATTCATGTTGCAGAACTGGATTTTTGTAGGTCACTGAAGATACAAGAAAGCTCCAGCTGGGCATTCATGGGTTTCTAGGCCTGGAAACTGATGGCAACACCACAGGACTGAATGTCCCAGGAGCTCCACTCTCAGCACCTCACTATGCCAGGTGGCACCTGTGGCCCACCCAGACCTGTGGTGGCTCTGGGGGAGAGATGGACAGCTGGGTATTTCCAGGGCTTAGGAGTCAGGAACAGAGCCAGCAATGAGAGCTGGAGTGGGCAAACCAACACAAGAGAATGAAAAGAAAGTGGGAACTGGGCTTGCAAACTGGAAAGGCACTTTCAGAAAATTCATCCCACATAATTCTAGCCCTTTAAATACCGGGCTGGCATCTCTCCTCTGCCTAAGAAGCTGTTTTCATAAAACCTGTTAAAAATCCCTTGCTAAATTCTGAGCTTACAAGGATGCAGCCCAAAGCTCAGTCAGGCTTGCTGACAGAGGAGTTACTGGACAGGTTTGTTCCCTGAGCAGACAAATGTTGAGCCAATATTGAAGAGTCTCAGCCAGCATGATGAATACCTATAGCCAGGTGTAAACATGGAGAAACCTATTCCAGAGTATTCCTGTCCCTTTCAGATGAGGAGGTCCTCTCCATGGACCTTCCAGGGCCTGCCAGTGTGAGCAGGAAAGCTCCCTGGGTTTTAGAGGGATTTAATCAGGGCCATGTGAGCTGTGTGCATGCATGCAAGACAGCCTGGACTTGGACTATCAAACACTAACAACAAACTACTCACTAATAAGCTCCAGACCAAGATTTTCTTTCTTTTCAGAGATTTTTTTTTTTTTAAACCTTCCAAATAACAAGTTTCTCAAAGAAAAATCCAACCTTTTCATATTGACAATTCACAGACTGGAAAAAAGGCAGCATTGCTATTTATATTATTCATTACAAATTACCCACCTATTTCTTGCTACTAGTGGTGTTTCTTGTATACCTGGGGCTGTGGAAAACCTAGGGTCACCTAGGGTCACCTCAGAGAGAAGGGAAGGGTTGCTAAAAGCAGCCCAGGGGTATCAAGCCAGATGAGGATGATGGTGGGACCTCCTGGCCTGGCATTTGTCACATGTGCACCAAAAATCTCCTTGTTAGCCCATCAGTTGTTCTTCTGCCCAACTCTAACCTTCAATCCACATCAAAAGGCAATCGGGAGAAATTATCCAAGATGTTCCCAGCAAATCAGCATAAAAATTTTAAAAAATAAAAAAAGAAAGAAAAAAAAAAAAAAAAAAAAGAGCACCTGTTTATCTCCTAAGCGTCAGGAGAAGTAAACAAATAGAACTTCACTCCAAACCAGAGCTTTGTAGTTTTCCTCTCGCAGTGTAAGCTCTGTGTGAGTGGTGTCCCCACGTGTGCTGGGATGCCATTGTTCACTGTCCATGTCCAAGGGCTGTGACTGGCAGGTAACAGCTTTCATCTCCCCCTCTCCAGGTACTGATCCCATGTCCCACCCCACAGCGTGGCCAAGCTCCAGCACAAACACATCCTGGTCTCCCTGGGCTCACAGCACTCCAGAGCCTTAGGGCTCACAAATGAGCACAGCTCGTGTCATTGTGGAGCTGTATTCTACCTTCTTCAAGCATTAAAAAAAGGTCTTATCTCCTACCATGCATCTATCACACACATCTTCCAGCTGTGGAACTCTTCAGATAAATCCTCCTATCATGTAATAGTCTGAATGCACAACACTTGAAGAAACCACAGAAAGGGGGGATGTGCTACGTCTGTTGTCCTCCTACATTTTCCCAGTGTAGCCATGGCCAGACTGGACTGAGCATGTGAGTACCTGTGGCAGCTGCAGCTCCTCAGGTTGGGCTGAGTCTGGCTGAGTGTTCCACCTAGAGACAAAGCAGCTCATGGTTATGTACCCAAAAACAGGGCACACATTTTTCTGACTGACAGCTCTTCTTAAGTGTTACATTATTATTATTATTTAGCACTTCAGGTATATAATTTGACTAGTTTACAAGGAATTACTGGGAGTGAGGCAGTTGTGGAGTTCAGCATGTTTCCTCTCGCTCTGAAGCTGACCACAGAACAAAGAATCACCTTAGAGGAGATCAAGTGTCAGTTTGAACCAGCAGTTCCTCAGATCTGATGCTCTCCTTTGGCAGAGGCCTGTCTAGCAGAAGACACGAGCACGTGTTCCAGGAGGTCTGTTCCAGAGAACAGCTCCTCTCACTATCTTCCTCCTGCTTCCACATCTTACATCTGCTTGGAATTTAGAGGCTGATTCAGGACCTGACTCTGGCTCCTGGCGAAGGCATCCTGCCTTGTCAGTCTCTGCAATGGCTGCTGCGAGAGGCCTTGATAACAGCTTGGGTTGTGTCCACTCTCCAGAGCCAACACCTGCTGCGGGGCCATCTGGACACTCCCGAGGTGCCAAACGCTGTCGTTCTTGTTCAGCCCAGCTTCCTGCTCCAGGCAAATGGTATTTGATGAGTGGCTGCTCAAGTGCTGGGGGTTTGACCCTCACGTGTCTCCAGCCCTCCCCAGCAGTGACATGGTCTGCTCATCAGCTGTTGACTCAGTTTGCAATAGAGCCAGCTGAAAATTTTTCAACAGAGCAATTTCTCATCCAGTAAAGTCTATTTAAAAATCAAAATATTTCTCAGCAGTTTGTCAATTTCAATGAAATTTTACACCAGGAGAATGTCAAAACACGGTGTTTCATCACCACCATGCTGATTCCTCTCAATGCCATTGACATGCTTCATTTCATTCTGGTCTTTTTGCTTCCACTGCTGCACAGAGCTGAATATTGACTCAAGCCTTCTAGAGATTTTAGATTTTCCACTGCCTAATATTTTAGTTTTTCCTGATTTTGTATAATAGGAAAGTAGGAAGAAATCACTTAAATAAGGCTTTCATTTCTGAACAGTTCCTAAATTTACATTTTGTGGGAAACTTTCAAATTTCACCTTTGTATATTGATTCAATAACAAAAGGGGAGTTGGAGCTGGGGAGTGTCAGAGCTTCTCCTACAGGAAATTCCACCTTCTGAGCAGCTCCCATTAACACCCAGCCTGACCCAGTTGCAACCCTTGAGTCTGTGGGAAGGTCCAGGGCAGATCTGCTTCCCAAGCCCGGCAACAACCAGAGAACACAACTGGCAAGTCAGCCTTTGTGAATCATCATGGCTCTGATGGAGCCTGTTCTCTGTGCAAGGAAAATGTACCTCAGCAACAGAAATAAGATCTTAAATCAAATCAGACACAGCTTGAAATATTTATCTACTGTTCTGGGAAGAGGGATTGTAGTGGAACAAATCCTCAGAGTTATTCTACTCCTAAGATGGAAAGAAGAAAAGAAAATCTGAACACAGTTTTACCAAAAATGAAGGCAATGACACACGAATGTGAGGAAACTCTGGCCACTGAAGTATCATATGACACTGAACAGGCAGCCTCCCCACAGGCTGAGGAGCCAGAACCCACATGAGATACCTCCAAAAACAGAGGAAACACTTGCTGGTGTAAGTCACAACACAAGTGTTTGTGAAACATGACAACGTTCAATGCAAAGCATCAGATCTGCGTGAGATTCAGCCACTCCCCTCTTCCAGAACAGCACTCTTGGGACAGAGCTGCTCCATTCTTTCTGAAGATGCCCTGTGACTGCTGGAGCTCATCTGCCATCTGCCTGAGCCCTGTTTCAGATGCTGCAGCTCCTCACTGTGTGTTTGGTGATAACCTGGTGGGGCAGGAAGCACAGGGTGGGTGACCACACAGGCTGTGGCACCATGGGGTGACAGTCATCTGCAGAAAGACAGAGGAGCATGAGCTGGCAGGATGAGACGTGATCCAAATGATTGGTTCCACGCTTCTCTAAAGGAGCCATCCCAGAAATCTAGAAGCACCCAGGGGATTGTTTGCCCCAAAAAAGGCTTCAATCCTGTTCCAGGGGCAGTTTCTAAGATCACCCATAAAATGACTTCACCTCTGCAAGGCAAACCAAGAGTTACAGTCCTAGGAGGCAAAGAACATGGCCTGTAAGAAAAGATCTTGACCAAATGGCTCGAGTTCACTCAGCCTTTGCTCCTACACCCACCAGCATTCTGTTGCACCTAAGCAGGCTACAGCCTTTGGATCCCATTCAAGAGGAATGTGTCCAGTCTGTGACCTGCTCTTCTCTCCACTTCCCTCCAGCCTTTTCCCCTGGTCATCCAGCTGGAGCCGAGTCCAGCTGCAAAATGACCACACTCCCAACACAAAGCAGGGGCAGTGAGTTTTCCCTCTCATGGGTGCCCATTCCCAGCCAGAGGGTTACGAACTGCAAGGTTAGATCATAAGTAAAACAGGGTGGGAACTTCCTAGCAGAGCGAGGAAGCCTCTCAGGGCAATCTCAGTGCAAATAAACAAATAGTATATTTCAAACGTGACTGATGTGGAGCCCCAAATATTTGAGGCTGGGTACCTTGAAGCAGAACCCTGAGGACCAGAGGCCCCTCTGAAATGCAGTGACTGGATCTCATGTAAAAGGAGAGCGCAAAGTGACAGAGCCAGGCTGTGGTTTTGCAGCTGCACTGGCCTGGGCGATGAAATCAGGCCCAGACAGGAAGCAGTTTTCCTCAACAGTAAGTTGCTATTTTTACCCATCTCAGTTCTCCAATCAAAGAGACATTTGGAGGCAGTGGACTCTGTTCTGCTGCCTGTCACGATAGCACCAATGTCTGGAGTGGGGCTGGGCAATGAGCACTGCTGGCTCCCCTCTCTATCGGTATCCCTCTGCTATCTCAACACACCCCTGATCTTCTCAACACCCCTCCCTGAAGACCTCAACTCCCCCCGGTCATCAGTGTTGCCTCCACAGGTCAGACCACTCAGGCCTGAATCCCAGGGGCTGCATCTGCCCTGTGTAAGAGGACAAGTTGGATTTCCCATGGATCAAACAGCCCAGGGCAAGCACAAGAGGCTGCAGCAGCCTCACCAGCCACTGACCCTGCTGCTGCACCACCCGACACACCGTCAGCCTCCAGAAATTACGAAGGAGGAGCTGCAGGGCATGGATGTGTCCAGTGCTTTCCTATCTCAGCTGCTATGTGAGGATCTCATGTTGCTGCTTATACTCGGAGGCAACAGTTTCCTTCAGCTCCTGCGTGTCCTGGCCCTGGTCACAGCCCTGGCTCCCACCTCGGGGCTGCAGCTGGGTTGGGCAGCGCAGGCAGCTCCATCTGCCACTTTGTGCAAGGTGACAGCTCTGTTTATTCCCCATTTCTCCTTCTCCCCACCCCACAGCAGCAATGTGGGCTGAGGGAGTGGCAGCACTTCCCAAATCCCAGAGCAATAGATCTCGAGTGAAGTCATGAATAACTGCTGCTTCACAGGAACGAGCTGGAAAATAGAGCTAGGAAGGGGGAACAAGCTGTTTATGCCAGAACCGCTGACATCCAGTAACACCAAGAAGCAATGAGGGGGAACGTTACCGTCCCCTTCTCCAGTGGTCAATTTTCTCCCAATTTCAGTACTTGTCTGTGGGAAACGTGAGCTCAGCTGGAAGAAAGTGGAGCGAGATGGGCAGGGGTTTGCAGCTCTGGCAGCAAAGAGCCCCTGGCCCCGAGTCCCACCAAGGGCTGAGGCAGCTCCCTGCGGATCTGTGCCATCCTCCTCCCCACCAGGCATCATTACAGGCATTCATTCTTTCAGCTCTTTGCTTGATGTCTGTGCACATGCGGTGACCAGAACATCCCATTACACCACCCTAACACTGTCACTGTCCTTTTCAGCAGATGTTTAACAGCAGAAAATGCTCTATTTCCAGCTCTCTCCAATGCTCCAGTCCCAGCTCTGTCTCCCTTGCTCACTGAGGACCCTGCTATACTGCACAGACAAATCGGGAAGCTGAAGACTAGACTTAATGAAAACATATAAATTAACATATGCCTCCTAGGGGGGTTGTTAAGCTCAGCTCATTAGTGGTTTAAAGCATATCCAATGCTCTAAGTTATTTGTTTGTTTGTATTTTTGCAGCTGTCCTTAGTTTTCTTAGGTCAAGTAGAGGTGTGAGGTCCAAAATAGCATCAGGATGGCTGAGCTTATGTTTCCAGCCCTGAAAAAACAATGAAGTGCTAATAAAAAAAAGCCTTGTGAGAAAGATTTCACTCCAAAGCCCTTTGCAAACAACACACACAACAGCATGGAAATGCAGGAGCCTCTGCTCCCCGGGGAGGGGAGCTGCTGCCAGCTACTTTGGGAGGAGAAGTGGAATCTCGGTGGCCTGGAGAGAAATTTTGGACATGATACCAGAGTAAGAGAAGTCACTGGATCTTTGCTCTCTGAGCATTGCAGCTCAGCTGGGTGGCTGATGGGGTCAGAGGAGCCCGTCCATCCAACCCCGCTGCTCACTGCCACTGAAAGCCAGCTCTGCCTGCACCAGCGCTCACAGCACCATGAGAGCAGCCCCAGGCCCTGCAGTGCCTCTCTCGAGCAGAGGCACTTTAGCCCAGGCTCATTCTCTAGATACAAAGCGAGGTGGTGCATGTTCCCAAAACGCAGGGACCGTGCTTGGGCTGCAGGGAGCAGCTCTTCCTCAGGGGAGCTGCTTTGCCCCCATACCTTGCCCTCAGAAACAGAGGTGCTTGAAGCAGACCTGTCCTGTCTTGAAGTGCTCCTCCCTTTTCCAGCTGAGCACGGCATTGGAGATCTGGAAGTGCAAAGAGATAAGTAAGGCTTAGAAGCCTCAAAAAATGCTACAGAAGAGCTCTCACCCCTCTCTGGAGCGCACTGAGCCCAGCAGCTCCTGCACTTCCCTGTGCAGGCTCTAAAAGAGAGATCTGACTTTTCCTCCAGCTGGCAGTGTTGGAGTGGACCTGCACATTTGCATCCTGGAGTGCACAAATACTGAACTGTGGTTGAAGATTTCCATTTCTGCAGGGAGCTGAGACAGTTCTCCAATGGGCTTGGTCTCATTTGGTGACAACACCACTTGTTTGAGATCTGCTGGATGAGCAGCAGCACTGAGGGCGTGCAGGCAGCACAAAGGTGATGTGAGGGAAGGGCAGCACGTTCATCTTTGGATGACATAAAATCAGACTGATGGTTCAGGCAAAGCCTGCAAACCAACCGGGAGCCTATGAGAGGATCTCTTCACTTGTTTTGGCTAACTCCCTCAGGGACATGCTATCACTTTTAAGCAAAGAAACTCCACTAAAAATAAATGACACCTCAGCTTGTGATGCCTCTCCATTCCTGGGAATAAACACTGCTGGGAGGTGATGGAAGAACAAACCATCAAGCAACACTGATGGAAACTTTATCCCTAAAAATTGCCCTGAGCACAGCAGGAATTACTGCTGAGTGTCCTACCTTTGAGAAGAGGTCAGGGAGAATCTTTCCACAAGATCCCTCTCTTTCTACAGCAGTCATTAACTGCAACCCTCTTTGCCATCAAGAGAAAAAAACCCACATCTTTAGAGCCTCAGAGATAAAAGCAGAGGCTTTATCACAGAGTCCAGTGGTGGGGTGACTTTTTGAGCAACACTGAGGCACTTGGACTGTCCCTTCCATTTAACAGGAGCCTCTTAACAAGCCAAACCCTTCCCTCCCCTGGCACTCCCGTCCCCACTTCCACCTTACAAATTTAATCTTACAAGTCACTAACAGTTGTCTCAGCCCAGGCAAAACTATGACTCTGTGAAAGCTACGAGGATTCCCTTTTTTTTGGGTGGAGCCAGAATCCCACCAGCCAGATTTCAGATGGGAAAGAAGAAGTTCACTCTCAAGTAGGAGAGATGCTGTTTGGCTGCAGGAGGAGTTAAGGAGACCACAGGCAAAGCTGCACACCTAGGCAAGGGCTGAGCCCCATTCCTGCAGGCAGGACAGGAGCTGGGGCAGCCTTATCTCACACTGCTCAAACTCAAGCTCATTTCAGGAAAGTGTTGTTGTTTTGATCCTTCTTGGAGAGAATGAGCTCAGATGAAACTGAAGCAGGTGCTAATTAAAACCAGAACTATTCTTCAAACTGAGCTTTTAATTACTGTAAATATATGTAAAGAAAAGTTCCAAAGAAAAATAGTAATTTCTTGTGCTACCTGCCATTTTCACTTGATTACCATCACACTTTTCTGTAGAGCAAAAACATCAGTGCTTCATAACAAACTCCTCTCTTGGGGGCTAGTGTGAATTGAGAGCTGTGAGGCCCTGCCATGGGTTCCAAAACTAGCAGCATAATGTCTGTAACAGACATGCTACCTAATTAAATTGTTAGGAAACAGGCTTTTATATCTTTAACACCTAATTTACTATTGTTTCTTTGAAAGTGTTTGGCTTCCCTGTGGTTTTTTGGGCCTCCCTTCTCAGTTTTACGATAGCTTTTAAGTTTTTTTTGTGTGTTTCTACTAAATAACCATTTTGGAAGTTTTGTTAGGGTCCCGGCTCGAGTTGGACTGAGGGAAACAGGGGCCTGTTTTACTGTTGTTCATGCTGGGTGAGTTACCACTACCGTGCTAATTATGTAATTGCCCTATTTTAATAGCTATTGTACACTATTTTATTGCTAACAAATCTGATTTCCTCTTTCTTTGCTCACTGATCGAACAGTAAAGGCACAGGGACACACACAAACATTATACAACTCCATAAACCACAGCACCAGAGCTGGCAGGGCTCTAACCATAAACAAGCATCTTCAAGGCAGCAGGTTTAGCCAAATCTGCTCCACACTAATGATGATATAATTCTTGCTTATTGGGAAGACACAAAATTTAATTAATTTCTCAAGAACCAAGTGCTCCACAGCTGTTGCTCAGGGAGTGTATAATGTGCTCACCACAAAAATCAGGGACTATACCTGAGATATTTGGACTGTGCTGCACCGAAAATGAGTAATGGATGTGTTAATCAGCTACTTCCTCCCTTGTATTTGTGGGGAAAAAAAAAAAAAAAAGGAAATACTTGGCCCCAGAGAGGTGGGGGAACATATGTTCCAAAATATTCCTGAATTCTGCACAGTCATTTGGAGACCATGACTGACAGGACAAGTTAGAATACTCAGGGATATCCCATACCCAACATCTATCCCACAGAAAATTCAATCATAATAGCAAAAGCTTATTTTTCTCCTCTTCTTGTTTTTGCCCACAGCTAGCCCCAGGTCTCATCCCCAGTTTATCTGAAGGAGAACCAGTCTCCAGGCAAGTAAAACATACATTAAATTCAGCTGAACTTTCAGCAATAAATCATTGTGCCTGCTCCTTTCCACTGACACTGGTGGGCCCCAGTGCCCTCCTCTGCACCAGGAAGATCCCTGCAAACAGCAGCAAGCTCTGACACTTCACATTCCTCCTTAAATCCATCCATTGCCAGCATATCCACCAAAAAATTGACAGCAAGAAACATTGCATTAGGCTGCTGGTGTGCTAAGACCACTGTCTATCATAATGAGCAATATTGGCTCGGCTCTTGCTGCGCTCGCTCTCTGTCTGCACCCATCTGCTGCCTTTCCTCTCCTGCTCGTCACTGGGTCAAGGACAAAAGCTTTGGGATGCTGGGAGGCTACCAGTGAATGCAGAGAGGCACACACATATGTGTATGTGTATGTATAATGGGTGTGTGGCTGTGTGTGCCTGCATGTGTGTGTTTATGGACACAGGCATGTGTATGTATATATTTCTATATCTATCTATATTGTGCATCAAAAGCAGCATGGGCAGCAGGGCAGGGGGGATCCTGCCCCTGTGCCCCCGTGCTCAGGTGTTTTAAGGTCCTTTCTAACTCAAATAATTTTGTGATTCTTTGATTCCAGGACTCCGGACTATTCCAGAATACCATCACGACAACACTGACTGAGATCCACCTACAACCTCTGCCTTTCAGACCCCTTGTTCATTTCCAACCAGGCTTTTAGGGTATCCTTCAGAAGGGTCCAAACCTGATCACCTGGTCACAGGCTGTGCTCCTCAGAGTTGTATGGATGTCAGCGCACTGAGGGGAGATACCATGCACAAGCTCCATTGCAGCAGCTTCTGCCTCCCACCCTGAAGGAGTTAAGCAGAACTTACAGCATTTTAAACTTCTATTACTCACTTGTATTGAATTATTCCTGGATCAGATATTAAATGGAGATTTTCCATATAATATCTGTCACAGATGGAAAAAACGCCATCATCTATGGATGAGTGTAATCCATTCATTGGTTTATGGATACAGTCCTCCCTAGGGATTGTCAGAAATAAACACGATGTCCCTGTTTGCTGGATTTTTGCATTTGGATTGCTGAGCTAGCTGAAAAAACGTGTGAAATTGCATGAAAGCCGACAGCTCCCTATTGACTCGGCATATGAACAAGCTCCCATGTGTTATTTATTCCAGAAAGCCCATGGACTCTGGCGTGTACATGAAATGCAAGCCCGCTCTTAAATTTGAGGGGATAATAATCAATAATGCTTTGTTTGGAACGCAGCTTTCATCTGCAGAGCCCGGAGCGGTGGCAGGGAGTTGGGGGAGAAGGGAGGGGCGGACGCACAGACCCTCACTCAAAAGACACAACTGGAACCCATCTCTCCATCCTGCAAACCCCAGGGACAAGCTGCCTGCTGACAAGGCACCTTTGGCATCTCAGACATGCTAAATCTGTGGATTTTTGTTTGTTTGCTTGTTTTTTAACAAAACAGTCTCTGCCAGAGCAGCTTTCCCTTTACCTGCAAAGACCAACTGCAGTGGTTAAAAACTACTTGTTCTTTTGGGAATTCCTGGGAGGAATTAGGGATATCAGTGTGCCCAAAGCAAGGGTATGGCAGGATGGGAGAAGCCAAGCCTGTTTCCAGCCCTTGCTTTGATTCCTGATCATGGAATTTGCTGCAGCGTCCTCTTGCCAGGCTGGTGCCACCACATCCCCGTGGGTCACCCCGGACGGGTTCACCCCGCTCCCTCGGCAGCGCTGCCTCGTGCTGAGTGGTGTGGCACAGCTCCAGGACAGCATTACCCTCACCACACAGCTACCACTCACTCGGGGATAATTAGTATTTCCCCCATCTGCTAGATGAGCCTGGGGAGGGGAGGCAGGGGAGCGCTGCCAGGGTGTGCTTAACTCTTCCATCCTCAGGCGTTTTGCTGCCACTCCCAGGCTCATGGCAAACCCAGCTGGAGCCTCAGGAGGTCTGGGAAAGGTGGCTGGATCCTGTCTCCCACCTGAGCCTCTGAGAGGCTTTGGGAAGGGGAAGGGTCTGTCCTGCTCCCACGGGAACCACCACGAAATCCCTGCCATTCTCTCTGTGTGGCAAAGCACCTGCTGCTGTGTCCAGCACGGGCAGCCTCCAGGTGAGCAGGTTTGGGTTCCTCAGCTGCAAACCCATGCCCAGCTGGCCCTTTCTGCCCTTCCCAGCCAAGGCAGGGGCCCATGTGCCCAGGACAGTGTGTGGGCACCCCTTGGAACGGGGCCCTCGCATCCAGGAGACAAAGGAGGATATTAACAACCGCAGCCCAAAAGGCAGATGCAGGATTAGTGCTGCTCCCAGCAGCAGGCTCCTTTCCTGCATTAAAGTCAACACATCACCTGACACTTACTTCCCACCTTCTCTGGGGTGGCCAGAGAGCTCCCTTTCTAAGGTTAATGCCTCCTCCTCCCCCAACACCCTGAAAGAAACAGGATATTTCCTAGCTAATTTGTATGTGTCTAATTTTCATATCAACAAAGCAAAGTCACTATTTGAGGCTTTTTCGGCTTTGCTTTCTTTCTCACCACATTCCTCCTCTTACAGAGGCTGTTTCCATTCCTCCACTCCTTTCCCAGATTTCAGTATCCACAGGTTTCTGGGTTAACAACAGAATAACACAGGCTGGAACCTGTTCAGGTGACTTTTTTATTAATTATTTTTATTTTCTTGCTTGGAAAACCTTTTCCCCTCTCTTTCACCCTCCCCGCCAGGGAGTTCAAAGGGACATGTTCGCAAACAGGGGCAGGGCAGCTCTCCACACCCACACTTGCCACCTTGAGGGAGGGAGCGGCGCAAAAACTCGCTGGTGAACATTTGTGCAAATATTCATTTGGCATCTGCTAATGTCAAGTCTGGCTGGATTGGGGCTCGGAGCTGCAGAAAAGCATAAATGAGTCAGGCAGACAGCAAAAGCCGAGCTCTTCGTTATGCAAACAGGAGCCTCTCGCAGCAGCTCCTGTGCACAGGGAAGGGGCTCATGCTCCTTGTAATTTCTGTCGTGCTTTGTCCTGCCCTTCAGTTACCATGACTTTTCTCATATAAAGCCCCTGGTGTGCTAAATACTGGACAAACCTCTAGCCCCAAAAAGCACAGCCTCAATAAACCCCAACATGGAGAGCTCAGCAGCCACGGGCAGCAGCAGCAGAGCAGCAGAGACGGGGGCTGCTCTCGCTCCTGCCGTCATGGCTGTTCTGCTTTATGGCTGTCACTGCCACAAAACCCCGGCAGGACTGAGCTCCTGGGACGTACACGGAGCTCCACAAGCCTTCGGTCCTGCCAGCTCCCTAGCTATGGCAAACGCAGCAGAGCAGGTAGCAAGGAAGGGAGGGCTCCCTGCCAGCATAAGAAAAATGCTCATATAAGTGCAAGTAACCCACTTGCCCAATGTTAAGGGGGCAGCCACAGCCGGGGCGTGTGGCTTGTTAGTAAAGCGTCCACATGCAAAAACAGACCCAGGCCTAAAGGTTGGAGTCAGTTCCCCTTCACTTATGTGGTGACAAACCTTCCCTGAAATCAGCAGGAACTCATGGAGTGCAGTAGAGCTCCCACAGACACGGGAGAGGTTTCATGCAGGAATTTCATCTGTCCCTTGTAAATTCAGCAGCACCAATTCAGTGGCTCATAGACCACACAATCTATAATTTAGAAGTAAATTAAACAAGGAGCAAGATTGCTTCCTGGAAATGATGCCTCCAGCACCAAGCACATGGATCCTGGGAAGGAGGTCACAGCACACTTTGCTCTGGGGCCTTGGATACAAACTGGTCACAAACATTTAGGTGGCAAGAGCTGGACTGGCCATGTGAACACAGCCCTGATTCATCGAGCAGCTGACCTCCTCGCTGGTCCCCTGCCTCAGTACTGCCTTGCCATGGGTGACACAGGGCTGGGGCCTGGAAGAGAGGGCCTGGCACTGCACTGTTAACTGTGGAAAAACTCAGCACTGCCATTTCAAATCTTAGGAACCGAATAATCAATGTAAGAGCTGGCTGGAAATCTCCACACATTTACAGGTAAGCAAAAATTTTGCAGTGAAGGAAGCCTGTTTTTTTGTCGAAAGCAGAAACCCTGGGACCTGAAATGCATTCTTTTCACATTTCAATATTTTTAGATTTTGTTTCTAGGCTGGAAAAAGACAAAGAATTTTCCAAGAAAAGAAAAAAAGTTTAAAAAATGCAAAACTTAATCCTTTTCCTTTAGCTGTACTTTCCAAGGCACAAAGGACAAAATTCCCAGTCATGTTTCACCAGAACCCTAGCTGATTCCTGATTTAATGTTTAGTCCTTGTTCAATCATCCCAGTCCAACCCCAGGTTCAGCATGGCCTTGGTGAAGGTGTCCCCTGAGGTGGTGCCAGGACCAGGCACAAGTGAGGGTGTCCCTGTGTGTCCAGGGCAGGCAGTCACTGGTGCACAGTGGGGTGGGAGCTTCTCCAGGGCCCCAGCTGCACCCACCATCCTTGCCTGGGTCACATCATGGTCAGAGCAGAAAGGGGCACTGACTCTCCCAGCAGTTCTCACCAAGTCTGGCTCCCTCCCTGTTCCTTTAAACAGCTTCCCACTGCCAGAGGGCAGGGTTAGATTGGATAGCAGGAGGAAATTCTTCCCTGGGAGGGTGGGCAGGCCCTGGCACAGGGTGCCCAGAGCAGCTGTGGCTGCCCCTGGATCCCTGGCAGTGTCCCAGGCCAGGTTGGACATTGGGGCTTGGAGCAGCTTGGGGTAGTGTCCCTGCCATGTCAGGGGGTGGGACTGGATGAGCTTTAATAACTGAACCTGTGATTCTGTGACACATCCCACCCAGAGAAGCCCTGGGAGAAAACCTGAGCTCCTCCAGGATGGTAGAGTGTAGGTGTAGGTGTTGGTTGTAGGTGTTGGGTGTAGGTGAGCAAAGACTTGTTCCTTAATAACGCAAACAGCTGATGAGTCCATGGAGAAGGTGAGTCAGGTCTCCTGCTTTCTCCATTGTACCCACAGCCTGAGCAATGATGACTGGATCCCCAGCAGCAGCCCTCCTCACTCCCAGAGCAGCAGGGTCTTGGGTTCCTGGGTTTGACTGAAAACACTGGGGAGATGAATCTGAATTCCTCCTCATCAGCCTAAAGACTTCCTTATTATTTGTGACTGGGAAAGATTCCCAGCAGAAATGTGTAGCTGGTTATAATTTAAATGTTCTTCTAACTCGGGAAATTTCCAGGAAGGTCTAACAGTAAATACAATAACGTGCCCACAAGTTACAAGGCAGATATCCTGTTTGTTTAATTCATTTGCCCAGAAAAATAATGAATACAAAACTGATGATGGTTTTTGTTTTTTCCCTAAAACAATGTTATTGATACCTGCCCTGGTGCATTTTTACCGCAAATATAAAGGTTTTTCCAGATGGAAAGTGAGTCAGCTTAACTTTTTTCTTTTAAACTAATGACCATTTAATGTCAGATAAAAGGAGAAAATTGACTCAATTTACCCCTGACAGCCGTGCAGGACACCAAATGCATGTGTTAGAGATACAGCAGAGCAAAGGACCCCAGCGGAGGGAGGCCCTGCACTCTCCCCATGCAGGTGGGTGCTCACATTGTCCCCTCCATTGTCCCAGCACATCCAACACTCTAGCGGGTGTCCCTGCGCCCTCCAGGAAGATGCATTTCCTGCTCAGGAACTAGCTACACTTTTCAAACAGCAGAGAAGTTGCTTGGCAGATGTGAAGCTGAGACTGCACCCCCAAAAGGAGATAACGGAACAAAATGCTCCAGATATTTGCCAGCAGACAGAGGCACAGCCCTCCCCTGATTCTCTAACCCCCAGCCACAGTCACATTTTCACCTGCTACCACCACCACTTCTCTGGATACCAGATTTTTAATCTTTCATCCTGTGCACTCCTTTGATCCATTTTTTTTTTTTTTTTTTGCCATTTTGAAGTACTTGGAGTAATTTCTCCTAGAGCAATGATTTTCTGACCTCTTTGAGCAGGACAGACCCCACCAGCAGGGCTGCTTCAGGTGTCATTGCTCCCTGCTACTCACAGCCAAACCCACCCCGGAGCTTGCTGTCTGTGTCCCAGGTGCAGTGTGGCCCTTTTCCCTGTGGCTGTGAGACTGCCAGGAGAGGCTTTGATTGCTGCTTGGTGTAGGAACCTCTTGGCTCGGGTGGAAAGGTGTTTAATGAAGCACAACCGTAAGGCATTCACTCCATCACTGCTCCCTTGCTACACAGAAGTCACCTGTAAATTTGCATGTCATGAATTCCACCCAAGGGCAGGGTTTTGGTTTATTTGCCAAATCAGTCACTTCCTGAAGGTGATTCTTGCCTCCTGAGGCGGCTGGGAGCTGCCTGTGGGATCCGGCTTGCTCCCTGCGCTTGGAAAGTGATGCTCTGAGACGAAGAAGGGCTTTGCTGGCTTGTGGCTCTGCTGCTGGCAGGTGGTCCCAGCACCTGAGTGAAGCCACCCCATGTTTGGAGGAGCCACCTTGAAAGAGTGAGGGTCTGCCCTCAGTGTGTTGTCTCACAAGCAGGCCGCGGTCTGGGTTCACACCTTGCACAGTACGAAGCAAACCTCCAGCCCTGAATCATTTGGCTGCTGCAGCAGATCAGAGATTAGGGCACCTCGGGCCGTGTTCAGACCACCCACAGCAGCGTCTGCCGGCAGCATCACAGCCGGGCCGGGCCCACGGCCGGGCCCATAGCCGGGCTCACAGCCGGGCTCACAGCCAGGCTGGGCTCACAGCCGGGCTCACAGCTGGGCCCATAGCCGGGCTCACAGCTGGACCCACAGCTGGGCTGGGCCCATAGCCGGGCTCAGAGCTGGGCCCACAGCTGGGCTGGGCCCATAGCCGGGCTCACAGCTGGACCCACAGCTGGGCTGGGCCCATAGCCGGGCTCAGAGCCGGGCTCAGAGCCGGGCTCAGAGCTGGACCCACAGCCAGGCCCACAGCTGGGCTCACAGCCAGGCCCATAGCCAGGCCGGGCCCGTAGCTGGGCCCATGCCAGGCCCACAGCCATGCTGGGCCCACAGGCAGGCTCACATCTGGGCTCACAGCCATGCTGGGCCCATAGCCGCACTGTCCAGCCCAGCCCCTGCTGCTCCTGGAGAAGACACCAGCCATGGCAGGGCCCAGAGCTCTGGAGCCAGACTCACTCCTGCCCAGCAGCTGTTTGTGGTGCTTCCCAGCAAACCATGCCATGCAGCCATTTAGATCCCCAGAGCAAAGGGCCTGTCGTATGCATGGATCTCCTGAAACCACGGGAGAAATCTGACTGTAAGGTGCCAAATGGACGGGATTTGAGTGCCTAAATCCCCCAGGCCACAAAAGATCTCAGCCCAAATGTGTGCGAGGAGCTTGTAGGATCAGGATGTGAAACACGGAGGGCAAAAGTTGCCATGTTCAAGATTAGACGAGTAATCCCAACTTCTCCACCTCCAGAATGGGACCACTTGTGCTCAGTTGTCTGGCTGGCTGATGTGAAAAGCAGCGAGGCCTGGGCAAGGTCTGGGTCACCCTGTGGAGGTGTAGGTCAGTTCTCCTCTCCAAGTCCATGCAACACACATCCATACGTCCCTGCCACAACCCACGCTGGCACTGTCTCAATGGCGAGCAAACGGGATGGTCCCTCTGTGACACAGGAAGGGCCTTGGAATCTAAAAAGCACTGAGAGAAAAGGCAAGGTAGGGTTTGCAACCAGGGTTGCCACATGGGAAAAGGTCTCAAAGGTCTTATTGGAAAGAGGTGCCTGTGGAGCTTCTTGTGGGGATGGAAAGGTAAAGGAGTGAGGATGGACCATGCAAGTGTCCTGCAAGGCCATCATGGAGTGTCTTTGCTGCTCCTTCAGCTAGCACAGGAGTGTGAGAACAGCAGGTCTGTGTGGCACAGGACAGGGCAAGGACTCGGAGCAAATGTGGAGTTATTTCATTCTTTCTCCAGAGCTATTTAACTTGGATAAAACAAGGTTGAACGCCAGTGGCTTTCACTGGGTGGGATGGGTGAAGCACCAGTCTGTACGGGGGTGTGCTGCCTAACACCCTGCCCCTCTGAGGCTGCTCTCCAGGCTCCCACTGTCTGAGCCCAAAGCTAATTTCCATGCTACATGTTAATTTTCCCCAAGTCAAGAACCCCTCTCTTTCAGCAGTTTTGACATTTGCTGCCTTTCATTGAATTTCTCTGTGTTGGGAGAGCAGGTGAGTGGGAGATCCCAATTTACTTTCTCTGCAGTCTAGACTATTCATTACTTTTCTGTCTCTAAATGAAGCAGGCGCAGTCCTTTCAATACCTACATAAAGCATTCCCTCACCAGGCCTCTAAGTATTTTCATTGTCAGCCTCTGAACACTTATTATTTCCACTATATCCCCTTTTGAGATCAGATATCCAGAGAGAAGCTTGGTGTGTTAGCAAGGGTCTCCTCCGGATCTATTCTGTGAGCAGACAGGAATTAGGGAATATTTTACATCCCTCTCCTTAACCATCCTCATATTTTGTTTTACTCTCACAACAGCAAAGAGGAAAAAAGACCCCAGAGTGGCTGTTATTGCACTCATTTTGTGAGTGTAAATGACTACAATTAACGTGGAACCCGACAGAGTGCAGGCACAGCTCGAATTATTCCTTGCCATGCCTTGTCTTGCAGTTATCAGGGGTGAATTTTATCTGCCATTGTGCTGCCCATTCACCTAGCTTTGTGTGGTCTGACAATATCTCAACCCAAGGTGGTATATGGTTGCAGGCACTGCCGCTCTCGTTATTTACAATGGCTAATTAAGATCCTGCTACAACCTTCATCCCACCCTTAATTCTTATGAAGCAGCCAACAAAAGGTTTTGATTTCCTTTTTGGCTGGAAGACCTTTTGGCTTCTGCAAAAAGGGGATTAAGAATGAAAGCACATAAAGGTATGTGCACAATCACAAAGTCATAACAGCTCTCCCAGTGCAGTCTCCCAGGAATGAAACGCAGCATTAGCAAGAAGGGCTAATTGGGACCGGTTTAAAGAGTGCACATTGTGTAGCTCAGTCCGGTAACACTTTTGATCAGGCAGACAACACAGCCACAAATTGCTTTCTTCCCCCTCCAAAATATCTGACCCTGCAGGAAACGGTGTTTTACCTTTCCCAAGGAATCCAGACAGGCAGGCAGGCAGACGGATGGTGCACATGAGCTGTGTGATCACCCAGCTGCTCTGCAGGGCACAGCCTGCACAAGCTCAAGCTCTCTGCCAGCTCTGGGCAGATGCAGGGTCCCTATCCCTCGCCCTCAGCATCACAGACACTGGTGCTGGCTCTGATGGTGATTGCCACTGTCACTGTCATGGCAACTTTAAGATCAGATGGAGTCACACACAGGCAATTCACCCAGATTTTCTCTCCAGGGAGTGCTTTAGGCACTGCCATCAGCTGTGGGTTTCCAAGCAATTGCATTCCATCACCTCTTTGTCTTCCAGAGGAGTTGGGTCTCAGATCCCTGGTTTCAGTTTGCTTCTAGAGAGCCTCCCCATTGCGCATCTTGCTCCAGAGCCTCCCCGTTGCATACCTTTCTCTGGAGCCTCCTCACTGCCCACTTTGCCCCAGGGGAATCAGCCCTCCCCACTGCCCTGTCCCGCCATGGGCAGGCACCCCATGCAGGTTCTCCTGTGGTGCTATGGTCCCCAGAGCCTGTCCCCAGCCCAAAGGCCTCCCCTCTCTGTCCCTGCATCCCCAAGACAGCTCTGCAAGTCAAGCCCAGGAATCTGGTTCGTTAGCTCTTGGCAATGCCACCCCCTCAAATGTCATGGCACGCAGGCATCTATGAAAACCAGAGGCCTGGGACATGTGTTTTTGTTTGTTTGCGTGTGCCAACATTTCCAATGGCTCAGAAATGTGTGCCTGTGAAAGCTGCATGTGTGTTATGCATTTAGGATTATTTTCAGTCCTTATAATAGGAGGCTCATTTTATCTTTTTAAAAGCTCTTGAGCAGAGATGATCACAGCCCGCAAGCCTGCCATGGCTGTGAACAACATCTAAGCTCCATATAGCTGTCTCTCCTTGGAAAATGGTCCCACCAAGAAGTGGAAAGGTTTTCACTTTGTGCTCGTGTCAGATACACACATAAAGAGGCAGCTCATTTCTCTAGACTCCTTTATAAACCCCAGCCAAGATTTTTACATTCTGATTCATGCAAATCCGATCATCTGATCAAAGTAACGTGCTACCTCCCAGGAACTCAGGCCCTGCTGGCTGGGCCATGGCCCATCCCTCGCACACCAATGCCTTCCCTCTGGTTCCCGGCCGCTCCCTCCGGCCTCACACACAAATCCCTCTGGCCGGCAGCAGCTCCAGGCCTGTGCCGTGGTCTCCTCCCCACTGGCCATGGTCACGTCCCAGCTGGCCATGGTGGGCTCTGCTCCCATCCAGCTCCAAACCAGCCACCACAGGGGCTGCTGACCCTGCACAGCCTCACAACACACTGGGACAGCCTTTCCCTGCACCCTCGCTGCTCCACCCCTGCCAGAGTTTCTGGTGGCACCTCTCTCCTGGGTAGTCAGAGGGGTGTACCCCAAAATGTGCACATGTCTCTGAATCCCCAAGCTGCAAAGTTTTGGGGTGAAATTTCTCAATTATAAATTTCTCCCATGATTGCCGTAGCTCATTGCATTCACTTGGGACAAAAGCAGGTTCAGAATTTCCTCTTCAGCAGAGGAAAACTGGCCCTTCCAAGACTGGGATTGCACAAGCCACTGAAAACACATTCCAAAGGAGGAAGAAGAACTCAGCTGGGAAGGGGAACATCAGCATCACCTGCAGTGCTTCCCCCAGCTGGGCCACACTGTCCTGCATCCAGGACATCCCTCAAAACATACCGTGAACCTCAGGATGCCTGTGCTGCTTAACCCAGGAGGAAACTCCCATCAGAGGCTTTGGTGTGGTTATGTCTTCTGTTATTCCTGGCCACTGCGGTTGTTTTTTTCAAAACAAAGGCAGTGTTTTCTATCCTTTAGGCCTGAGCAGACCAATTCATCTCTCTTTAGATGGGTTTGATGTGGCTTGGGAAACTCAACCGGTTGTTTTCCAAACCCAGCATAACGCAGTTATGCTTCCTGTGGCTCAGCCACAGGTCCTCCAGCCTGGCAGCCACTGGGATGTGCAGACAGTTACCCTTTAGTCTGCTCCAAGGCTGGGAATCAGCCCTTGCCCAGGCAGGTGTCAGCCACCTTCACGCTGCACTGGTTGGACTAAACTTTCCATAATTTTCTGAGTAGAAACGAGTCCCACCCACAACAAACAGTCAGGGACTGGTGACTACCAGCCTAGAGCTCACAGCTTGGCTTGTCTGTGTCAGTAACCACTAAATTCACAGATCTTGATGGCCATGGAGCCCCCAGTATGTGTCAGAACTTGCTGAGAGATGGGGACTCTGGAGGATGCTCACACTGTAGATCTCCTTGGGCTGGCACCTTAACATAGGCACTTAAAATGCCACTGGAGAAAGAAAACAGTGTTCTGAGCTTTGGTCCCATCAGCCAGGACTCAGCCTCTTATAAAAGGAGGGGCAGAAGGAGGGCAGCAGGAATGGGTGGGACAGGGAGAAGGTCTGGGCTCTGCACCCATCTGTGGGTTCCAGAACAGGTTCCATCCAGGGCCTCAGTGAGTGGAGAGAGGCAGCATTTGCTAAAGCAACAGAAAACTGCCAAAGGATTGAAGGTTCAGTGGGGAGCTCAAGTCAGTTTCAACTGACAAACAGGCAGGGGAGACTACTTTACTCATCACATAATTGTTTTTTACCTTCAAAACTTCTCTTTTTTTCCCCTATGAAATCACATGTATTTAGAGAAATTAAATAAATCCTTAATAAGAGTGAATTAGATGTCTCTGGTAAACCCAAATCACTCCACTCAGAACTTTGTCTCACTTAAAAAGAAAAAAAGGAAAAGTTTCAGTTTGACCTGGTTTTTCCTCCCTAATTTTTCAGCTCACACTGTTGGTAATAACAGTCTACATAGGTTACATCATTTGTGAGGAATCTCCTCTCATCTGTCTCCAAATGAATAACAACAAACATTCAAAAAATAATTGAAGTTTTATATATATCCCTTGGCCATTCAGGTGGTATGGCTGGCACGAGACATAGGCACTTTAAACAGCTGTTGTGAATCTTAAGTATAAACTTCCACCCTTTGGCACAGCACCAGGAAATTCTGCATAGGAATATACCTGCTCTGCCTCACAGCAGACACCCAGAGTGTTTAATACCTTGAGAGTGGACAGCAGAGAAAAGCTCTTTTCCCGGGGGACACCCGTGCTTTGTGTGACCCTTTTCCCTCTGTTGGATGAGCATGACTGAGCAGGGCTTGGGGGAATGTACAGACCCACACACACAGAGAGCTCCTCTTCCTCCTGCATCAGCAGATACTTGTGTTGTAGAGTAATCCAGTGGCCTAAAAAAGCCCAACCACCACTACACACACACACACACACATTTTTACCTCTTCCAACCTTATTTCTCAAAGGTAGGCATGGGAACACAGCGTGCTCTGGGAGCCAAAGTAACCCAAGATTTTGTTACCCAACCTGTCCCGCTAGAGCTGACTCCAATTGCTCAGTCAGATCTTCCTTGGGGGACAAATACTTCTAAACAACACAAAGATCATTTTCTCCAGCTGGAGTTCTAAAATCATGGCTGAACTCCCATTCCATTGCTTTTGTGAAAGTACAGAGACACCAAATTGAGCAGAGAATCAGGGAAAGCTGATGCACATCACCAGGCACATGGTGCAGAACACCACCCCTATGGCTACACGTGTGCCTGTCAAGCCTTGCTCCCAGAGCTGGTCTAGGCTGGTTGTTTGCCTAAGCCAGACCTAACTTCCACCTTGCCATGTTTCCATGAACAGGTAAATAAGCTGCTGCAAAGATCGAGGCAGTTCAGCAGGCAGGGGTGGGCTGAGCTCAGCCCTCACAGAGCTTTTAGTGTCCTCCCCAAGCTCTGCCCCACTCCAACATCCACCTACAGACACACAGGGCTCACAGGCATGAGGGCATCCAGCCTGTTTAGACTATGGCCTTAACTCCAGAAGCCATGGACATAGAAACTGGGTCTTCTTGTCACTTACCTACTAGGGCAGCACCCCTTCCCAAAACTTCATTATTTTTGACCTGACTGCTTCCTTCTCCCCTCATCCCACCTCTTGACATTGATTGGAGGATGGATCAGCCATGCTCCCAGAAGCTGTTATAATTACAGCTGCACAGATATCACACATGCTGATGTGTAAGAGATGCAGCTGAAGGGATCAGCTCCTATCACAGGCAGGCTACACCTGGGCAGGTGCAGAAGGGCAGGGCTAAATCTGCAAACATGCTCCTGGAAGAGGCTGCCCCACTGCTTCACATCTGTGAAAAGTTCATCCAAACCGTCTGTGAGACCCAGCACCAGGGGGTGATCCGGAGCTAGACTGCAAGGACAACACAGGCAAACAAACAGGCATTTCCCATGCCTGTGCTCCCCAGAGATTGTGGCCAAAAGCCAGCTGCTGGCCGAGAGGGGCAGATCAGGCTCTGTTGGGCACTCCAGGTCAGAGCCTGCCATGGCACTTGCATTTGCATAAACAAGGCAGACACAGAACAACTCTGCTGCTAAGCAGGAAAGACCACACCAATTTTGGAGCTCCAGCTGCAGGGATGTGAACTCAGTCACCCACTGACAGCTGTGTGGCAGGGGGCTGGAAGGCACCTCGCACAGGGACCAGGACACTCTTTGTCCTCTTGGCCAGTGGTAAGCCACAGGCAGGGCACACCACCACCGTGGTGGGTTGTGGGGTGGAGGGTTTGCCCTGCCTGGACCAGACAATGGGCCTAGCTGAGCTGTGACCACTGACCCTTCACCCTCACAGGGACAGCACGGGAGATCCACCACCCAGAAGGTCTCATCAAACAGCTCTGGTTTGTGCAACATGATCAAAAAACTCGGACCCACAAAGTTTCCCTCCTGGGCTCAGTGGCTCCTGTACTCGACAAAGCCAGCCCGGCATTATCAGCCCATGCCTCTCTCTGATCTCGGCTATCAAAGCAGTGTGACTTATCCAGCAGTGTTTCTGAGGCAGTGTCTCCAATATCCTTTTATTAATGCCAATTAAGCAGAGTACTGGTTAAAGTGTGCCTGCTCAGAGCTCCATGCACATTAATGCCATCACAGTGTTACATCCCTTACCCTTGACGAGAATCCCAGAATAGCAATTAACAATCTTCAATTATAAAGTAAATCAAATGCAAAGCCTCCATGGGAAATCTCAGCTCATATTCAGGGTGACTGAAGATTTTCTGAAAGGACAAAATGAGGTTAAACACCACAGACAAGCTACTTCTCTGCTCTGGATGTCAGAGAGGGGCCTGTCCGGCAGGTCTGCTGACAACCACCTCTAACCAGCTCCTGGCCCAACCCCCGAGCACAGCCCAGGCAAGAGTATCATGTGCCCCATGCACAGGGCTGTCCCTCACTGGGCACAGGATGGATTTCTCCTATTTCTGTTCAGTCTTTGAATGTCTCCTACCCAGAGCACCCTTCTCTCCAACCTAAAGATCCTCTGAAGGGGACATGGTGTGAATTCTTCTCACCTTTGCCCCTGCTTTTGTTAATAAAGCCTGAAAGCAGATGTTCAAATACAAACACTTAATGTGCACCATCAGCGAACAAATCCCTCCAGCATCACCTAATCCAGGTGAGCATCAATCTCCTCACCACACGGCCTTTCCACAGCCTGAGGAACCTGTCCCACTGCTGTCCAGGAAATATTCCTGTAAACCGATGACATGAGAGACAGAGCCCCCAGTTGCATACCAGTTGTATGGCCCCTCACTCCCATGTGCCAATTTCCCACTGTGGGACAGGGAGCAGATCCTCCTTGGTTGCTCCCAGCCTCAGTCTGGAAGAGGAGATCCCTTTTGCCCACATTGCTCCAGCCTTTACTGCCCCCATCCCTTTGAATTTCTCCAGTGGCAAACAAACCCTGTAGTTTTAACAGTGAAACCATCAGGGCCATGGCAATATTTTAAGAAGAAAGGCACCCATAAAACCTTTCTCACTGTGGAAATCAGCTGGATGTCTCCTCTTGGAGGTACTAACACAGCAAATCTCCAGTTGCTCCCAATTCTCCATCCCAGCACTCCTCTGAACTTTCCCCAAATCCTTCCCACATGAATCAATCTGAAAACAAAGCTGGCAAAGCCTTCCAGCCCCCACCAATCAATTCCATCCTTGGGCCCTGCTCCGGTGCTTGTCTGCAGATGCCCCAGGAGAGCAGCTCCCAATAATCCCCTGGGACAGGGGCTGTTGAGCGACCTGCCGTGCTTAGCTGGTGTGAGGCATCACCTGTGCAGCTAACCAGCTCCTCCTGGAGCAGCGTGGAGTGACCCTGCTTAGCACTGCTCATTTTTCTCCAGGCTTGCAAGGTTTGGAGATTGGTTCAGATAAGCATCCTCAAGCTTGCATGCTTATCTGCCCCATCTCCCAAACAGCTTTGATCTGCAGGATTTGGCTGCAGCTCTCAAAGTTATCTTGGGAAAGCTTGTTCTGGGGAGAGTAATTCTCCTGATTAACAAAAAAATCTTTCTTAGTGGCTTTGAGCATTTCCAGCCCTGCCTGTACCCAGGGAGTGTAGCCATGTCTGCAGACAGAAAGAAAGAAAAGCCAAGCAAGCTTCTCCTTAAAACTCCACTTGGGCTCCATCGCCATTCAGTTAAAATCTGAGGTCAGATATTTTATCTTGCTTTTTTTCCCCCACTTTCTGTTTGTGGGGCATATTACATCCCCCATATCCTGTGCAGAATTCCTGGGAGGAAAGCTGGCTGGACTGACCAGGGAAACAACTTCCTGGATGAGCTGGGTGAACCATGCAGGACAAGGGAGAGGGATTTGTCTGGGTAAGGGCAAGTTTGAAAAGGCACAATTTTGAATTAAATAGCTGAAAGCAAGAGCCCCTCTAAAAGCTCTAATGAAGGAAACACAAGCCACACGTAAGTATGTGTTAATGCAGTCAGATACTCATTTTCCAGTTTACTTTCTGCTTGGCCACAGCTTTAGGAAATATTCCTTGGACTGCAAGGTATCAAATGTGCTGCTCTTGAAAAACGCTGGCGTGGATTCCCTCACACTCAGCCCACCAGCACCCCACTGAGACTCTTCCTTGTGGCAACAACCAGGGAGGAAGAGGAAGATGGTATTAAGGAACAGGAGGAACTACAGAATCAGCAATGAAGTTTATAGTGGGGAAACTGCCCCGAACATTTCCTGCTGGCCTCGCATAAAGAATAAATATGCATTTAAAAACCACTACTCAGGGAGGGGAAAGAAGTGTGAACAGCAAAAATATGTACATATGTTTTAAATATTTTTTTTTAATTGTTGAGGCAGTAATACTTGGTTCATGGAACTGCAATATACAGAGAGGTGAAATAAATAGCTTATATATATATAATATATATAATATAGCTGGTTTTAAAATATTCCCTTATCATTGGTGTACTAGGTCATCTTGTAGTCACTTGAATGTAGTTAGCAGCATTCTCCAGAAGTGAGCGGGATGCAGGATCACGGAGCTGTGACTCCCTATGTCGTCAGGAGGGTTACAGAGGATCGGTGCGCCGAGAGCTCCACGGGCCTCGTCCCTGCAGCTCCCACCGCCTGTCCTGGCCGGCGGGCAGCAGGCAATAAATAGATTACTGCCAACCGGCACTTGGCGGGGCAGGGTCTCAGTAACTTTGGGAAAGAACTTAGGTTTTCTTTGGTTTTATTTATTTATTTTTAATAATTCTTTTTTTTTTTTTTTTTTTTTTTTTTCCTCTGGAGGTATGCTTGAGAAGTTGTCCTTTCCAAAAAAGCAAAAGAAGCACCTGTGTGTCATCAACAACAAGAAGTCAATTTAAATAGAGCAGTTAATTTCATTTTTCAAGTCACAATAAATCCCGAACAGCTTTCCCCAGCATTTGCCATCTAGTCTTTTATTAATTTTTTTTATTTTTATTTTTTTTAAACACAATGTACAAAAATAGAGCTTCTTCCTTATTTTTAATGTAAAAATATTCCTCTGGTGCAGTTTTTTTTTTTTCTTTTTTGTGGTTTCTTATTGTGACACTATTTTTGTCTGGTTTTAGCTGGGGTTGGTGGGTCGTATTCTCTTAGTCCTCTTGGTGACTGTTGTGTACTTGAAAGGTTTCTGTATCTCCATTTGCCCCTTTGGGTATCTCTTCATAAAGTGTACATCTTGCTGGTTTTCCCGGGTCTTGGGCCCTTTCCGTGGCCTCCCTTTTTTGGTGAATCCAACATACCAGCCTGAATATTTTGCAGACATCAGTGCCGTGTAGTTGTTTTCTAGGACTTTTTCAATGAAGACACACTCCTTACTGGTGCCATCAGGCTGAAAAAGGAAAAAAAAAAAAAAAAGGAAAGAAAAAATAAATAATCCAAATGCAAGCTCAGTGACCAAAACCCAATTTGGCATAAATAAAATCATCACATCTGGACCTCTTTTTTGGTTCAAACGTTCTTAATAAGAGCCATAACAAGCACCAGCTAAAATCAAACTTTTTTTTTTTTTTTTTAAAGCACGAAAGCGTGAGGTCATAATTTCTTTTTCTAAATGCTCTTATCCAAGGGGAGAAAAATTTTTCAAAGACAACAGTTAAGTTTATCCAGTCCAGTGCCTTCAACTGCAAGCAAAGCAAGACATCCAGCTTTGCTTTTTTCCCTTAGGGAGAGAGGACGAATTGAATTTGTGCCAGGGAAACATCATACTTAGTCAGAAAAAACCAAACCCCAGAATCTCACATGGCCCAAACAACAGCGTTTCCCCTTCTTCCTCTCACTCCTGATGTTTTCTGAAATACCTTATGGTATTTCACCCACAACTACCCAAATCCCACTAAAATTATTACAAGTTTCAGTCTAAGCCTCCACAGCAATTTGAAAACTCTCCTCCATGTGATCCCAGGGCAACCCCTGGCAGATGGACCACACGTGGTGCTCCAGGGGTGCTGGAGCCACTGGGGTCCCTGGCACCACTCCTGTCCCTGGGACCCTGGAGAGCCCTGAAGCCAAACTGGGCTCAGCTCAGCCTGGAGATCCTACCAGACCCAGAACTGGGCTTTGAACATGGCAGAACAAGGATCTCTGCATTCAGGACTCTCACACAGGACAGGCAGCACTGGAGGGAGTGACAGCATCACACAACTGCATTTTCAAGTCCTTGAGCACAAAGGAAATTCTTCTCACCCATAACCTTCTGCCAGAAAACATTTTGCCCTTTAACTGCTGAGTTACTGGTGCTGTACCTAGAATGTCACATGCCGTGCACCTGCACCTTGATTTATGCATCAGAAGATATTAAGGAGTAGATACAGGATAAGTAGATATAAACCATTGCACAGGACTTCATTTAAAGCTCAGCAAAGTCAAAGGAAGGATTTCCATCATAGCCCAATTCAGCTTCCTACTAATATCAAATGAGTTTTTTTGGAACTGCAGGCCTACATATACTACTATGAAACCCTGCCCACCCAAACTAAACACTGTCAGACCCTCTCAGTCTTTACCCATCATATCCTGGGGGGGCAGGGAAGCCACAGCAGCATGAGCTGCTCAGCCCCAGCCCTGCTTAGAGGCTCCTCTGGGCATGAGGCTGGGGTGAGGAGCCAAATCCTGCATGGTTACCATCTCTTCGCCAAGGACAGCTCAGCCTGCCTTTCCAGGGCAGCCACCCTGAAATGTGCTGCACAATCCCTGTGGAGTTTGCTGCAGTTTGTGGGAAGGACAGGCAATCACAGAACAGGAGGGAAACCCCCGGACCATGCTGCACAGGCTTCCCTGCACCCCTGAGCCCCAAACACCCACGACAGGGGAACCATCAGGCACCATGACCCAGGCTGGAGGCAGCAACAGAGGAAAGCCAGGATGGCTGCTCATCACCACCCCCCAGGGCCAGCCATTCCTCCAGGACTCCATGCCTTCAGCAGAGCTTTGGTTCCATCTGTGTGACAGAAGGTGATGTTTGCCCTGAAGTCAGCACTGCACCCTCCTGCCTCAAGGCTTTCGGCACCAGGGAAGGTCTCATTACGAGGGCAAATTCTGGCAACTTTTCCAACAGTTCTGCTAATCCAGGGCCTGCGCAGGGGCTCTGCTTTAGGACTAGCAGTCTCCATTCAGGATAGGCACAAAGGTCCTCATTTTACCATCCACAATTGGAAGCTCACAAATGCTTTAATGAACAGCAGAACTGGGCATAGCTCAGTGGTTCCAGTTCCTGGGGGTGTCATTCTCCAAGTCCTGGGTTTGATCAAAGCCACATGAGTCGCAAAGGGGGAAATCAGTCAACACCACAGGGTTCCACCAGATTTCAATGGGAAGCCATAAAACCAGCTCCAGGTTTCTCAGGGCCCAACCCACTACAAACCCTTCCCCAGTGAGTGGAGAATTTTTGAACAATACCATGGCTGGGATTCAAATCCACCCAAATCCAGGTGCCTGTGAACCGACCGGATCCATACCGCAGGTAATTGGAAGGGTTGTTCCCTCCATGCTCGTGGGAAGGGACTGGATTTGAGCCCTGACCTTGTTGCTAGGAGAATTAAGGGTTTTTCATACAATTTGGGAGGGTTCCGCTTGTACTGCAATGTCAGTTTTTCATGGAAAATGAAGACTGGAATGAAAAGAAAACGTGTGTAGGAGGGGGGAACTTATTCTATTAATAACAAAAAAAGTATTTACTTATACCTTCAAATTTGCCGACAGAGCCTAAGACGGAGACAGGAGGTGGAGGAATAACAAGGTGCAACTTCAGGCCAACCTCAGAGCTAATTTGAAGTAAACAAGGTGCATGAGATAAAATAACTTCGTTCTGGAAGAGGAAGAGCTAAATGGTTTGATAACATGAAATTACAGCAGCATTTACAAGTACCTAGAGATAAATCAGGATAAGGACCTCACTTCCCCAAACAGCGCATTCCTGTATGTGCTAAGACACGTCACAGACACACAAATGATTTTCAAATACTGACAAGATAATTTTACAGTTTCTTTTATGATCCCCAACAGGATAAATCATTCACACAAGTTACCTACACCATGAAGAGCTGTACCCACAATAATCTATTAGGGGAAAAATCAATTTGTGGGGTTTTCAGTAATTTTTAAGCATCAAGTGCCCAACATTTAAAATTTAATCAGTTCCCTACTTCAGCCATAGCCAATCACTCCTTGGGTCCGTCAGACATCCCCTCACTCCTCCAAAGAGAAGGGGGTTAAAGAGAAAATGGAGACAGCTTTTGCCAAGCGTCACTCCCTGCTCCAGCCACAGGCTCACCCTTCCCCAGGAGCTCCTGGTGCAACTGACCCAGGGCTGCACCCTCCATCACCAACGTCAGCTGGGAGCTGCTGCCAAGCCACATTTCATACACACTGCGCTGGCAGGGATGCGCCCTGCAGAGCACTCACCCTCCAAAACATGGAGCTTTGTGTTTTCAACTGATTCTTGACAACAAATTCTTGAAAGCCTCAGAGCTGCACAGGGGCTGTCTGACCCAGTGTCATGGCCTGGCCACAGGACAGAGGAAGTCCCACACACAGCCCCACATCCCTGTCCCCTCCACAGCAAGAATGAGGGCTTCCTGTGCCCCTCGTGTGCCCCACTGGCTGCTCCTGCCTTTTGGCCTCACCAACCCACTGGCAGCAGCTCCAGCCACGCTCCCAGCTCAGAGCAGGACACAGCAGAGACACAACCTTGCTCCTGCAAAGGCTCTCTGCAAGTCAGAGACCGAACTGTTGGTGTTGGCCCAGGGGCTGCTGCCTGGCCATGCAACAAGGCCGTGCCACCTGGCAGGTCAGTTCTTTGCAAAGAAATCATTCAGAGCATGTTTTTGTTTAAACACAGCCCAAGAACTTTGGGAAGATGTGGTATCTGTTAGCCAAGTTTCTGATAAATGCCTTATAAAATGCCTGATCTAAATGCCACCTTCCGGGGAAAGCTCTGGGGCGTGGCCCAGGTGTGCGCAGAGTGAGGGGAAAGCCCGGCCTGAGCAGCACCAAGGGCTGGCTCCAGCAGAGCATCTCCTGGAACACGGGCTGCGGAGCTGCCCCGCTCGCAGTGGGGCAGTGCCCAGCGCCAGGCAGGGACCTGGCTGGTGCCAGAGTTTCTACAGAACAAGGTCAGAGCAGCAGCCCCCCAGGCTCACCCTGCAGTGAGGGGTCTGAGGAGCGTTTCTGCACCGTGAGCCGGCTCCACCCCGCGCAGCTGAGCGTAGCGGAGCCGAGCGACCGCGCTGAGCCGGGGCTCTCTGAGCACACGGGGCTCATCGAGGAGCAGCCCCGGATTGTTTGTGCAGAGCATTTGGTGAGGGGCTCTCCAGTCTTAAACGTGAAACATGTTGAACTGACACTAAAGCAGAATTAAGTGCCAAAGCATTTGCTGCTTCTACAATTACACTCCGGAGCGCTTTGGTGCTCCTGCTCTCCTTTTTATGACCCAACTTGGTCTTATTGTAGTTTGGCTTTCTCGTTTTAAGTCCTCCAAATGGAAAGGATCAAAGAGCTCTTTGTTGCCGTAGGAGGAGCGCTCCTCGGAGCGAGGCATTCCTGCCACAAACAGCTTGCAGCTCAGGGGGACTTCGCGGCCGCTCTGTGCCACCAGCCCGAGCCAAAGCATCAGCAGGTGCAGCGGCCGCCTCCGCCCTCCCCCGCCGCCTGCCACGCCGAGCCACCTGAGCAGCTCTTTATAGCGCACGGAGGCCAGGGCAGGTTTTTTCATTTACGCTTCACAAATCTGGCGCAGTGGGCACCGGGAAATCCGAACTTCCCTCGGCTTTCACAGCGACAATGAGCTCGCGCCAGCAGCTCGGGTAACACCCAGGAGCGGGGAGAGAAGCTTCCAGGACGGAAAAGTTTCTCTGTTTGTAAAGATCGGGGCACAAATTAAGCTGCTGTTAGCTAAGCTTAGGTTAAAACACTTCCCCTCCTCAAGCGCTGCTGCAATTAGGAGCTCCCTGGGTGAGCGACTGGTGATGTGCTGCAAATAACAAAAAACCGCGAACACCACCAAACACGTCCGTGACAACCCAGGAATGCCGGCTTGGCACAGGGCACAGCGAGTCTCAGCACTCCAAGTGAGAGGGGGCTGTGTCTCTGGTTTAATTATCACCTTTTTGCCAGCTCAGCCTCCAGGCTCGAAGTCAAACTGTGGTGACATCAGCCCCTCCGTACAATGGAGAGCATCTCCCTCTGCGAGGGAAGCAAGCCTCCCAAAAATCCTGGAGTAGGGAAAGCTACCACTCAAGCAAAAGGTTTCCAAGAGGTGCACACATCCAGGCATTTACAAGGAAAACCGCTGAAGAGGGACCCTTCCTGCACCCATCCTTCTCTCCCCCTCCACAGACAGATAGACTGAGGGGGCTCCCAAGCCCTGGCACCCCACCGTGCTGCTTTCCATGCCACCCCCAGGTGTGAGGCACACCCACTGAGCTCAGCAATCATTTCAAAGGGCTGCTGAAATTCCCTCGGACACTGACACCGTTAAATTCACCCATTGCATTACACAGAAGAAATCCCGCCCTGTGTCTCCTAAATTTCACAGCAGTGATAGCAGAAAAGGCTTGGGTTTCCAGGAGCAGCACGGCTCAGCAGTCCCCATGAGCTGCTCCTGAAGGATGCCCAGCTGATGACCCACGGCTGGTGTCCCAAACACCACTGATAAGCCCTGGCAGCTCCAGCGCTGTTCCCCCAGCAGCGCCCAGAGACGCGAGGCTTTCAGGAAATTCCTTCTCTGCAGTTTTGCACAAGCTCAGCTCAAAGCAAGAGAGCCAATGCTCAGAGCCTCCTCTAGACTTACTCCACATGGCTTGGAAAATCCCAGGTGGAAGGAGGCAATACAGCAGCTGTGTTACTGTCACAGCTTTTAGCACTGCCCCTCTCCCCCTTGACACACACCCACACACCTTCTAAAGGCAGGTCAGAAAACACGATGGGGTGGGGAGCCCACAGTTCTGGGGTGGCAGAACCTCCTCAGTCACACCAGAGAGCCTGAGTGCTCAGCCATCCCCTGCACTTTATGGGCATTATCGGGACAGATCCATCAGCAGCATCCTGATGCTCAGCATCTTGGATTTATGACAAGGCATCCTGACCACAGAGACACCTCTTGACCCAAATGCACATTCCTGCTCCTAGAGCAGGCTGTAAATCAGGGAAGCTGCATCCATAACTGCCAAGAGTCACTCAGCCTCATGCGCGTTTCCTCCAGCTCCCTGCCCTCTGAACCTGCACAATCCTCCGAGGAAAATACTCAGGAGTCATGATGGGCAGTTCAATAAAAGTGTCTGCCAGCACAGTGGAGAGGTTAATTATGTATACAGGACATCTAAGTGCATTCACGAGGCAGGGAAGTAACACAAAACCACGCGGAGGAGATGCTCTGTGGAGGGCACATCTCCCTCCAGAGGCCCTGTTCCAAAGCAGCCCTGCCCACGTTTTCCCCCAGCTGCCCCCATGTGCTGGGAACACCCCCTCCCTCCCGAAAACAGGCAAAAAAGGGCATGGTCCTGCATGTGTTTGTCAGGACATCCAGGCTTGGCAGAGCCCTCTGCCCGTCTGTGCCAGACACAAGCTGCAGGAACCAAAGAAGGAAGAGAACGTTTACATTTTTTTAAATTAAATTTAAAAAAAATTAATTTTTTAAATTTTTTAAAAGAAAGTTTAAAATTTTTCTTTCCTTCCACCTTCCATTCCAAAATTCCCCTTTTCTAACTAAGTTCAGTAATCCTCACATTAACCTGGGAGAGCTCTCTGTCACAGGATAAACAGGAGGACACGGATGAAAGGAGTCTCTGTAGGCTGGACCAGGCAAGGCTGGGATTACACCAGGACAGGCCTCCTCACCTGCTCCTTCCGTCACTGCCACGGCTCCTGCCAGCACTGCAGCAGGGTGGCCACAGCCCAAATTAGGGCAAACCAGGTGGCTTCACCTGGAAAGATGCACATTTGCTTGACAGACGTTCCTAACTGCATCTCCAAGAGCTGCCTGTACTTAATGAGGAGAAATATCAACTGCTTTTTAAATGAACTTTATTAAACCAAGAGAAAATTTAGGAAATTTAAGTCAAAACTGCAGGTTCCCTGGAGCAGGAAGCTGTTGCTCTTCAGGAGGTCTGAATCCCTAGGCAGATTTCAGATGTGATATCTGAGCAGATCTATGGCATCTCCCGTCATCTGCACCCACCAGGTCCAGTTACATGGAAGCTGGGAGAGGCTGCACATGGTAAGGGATGGAAAGGTGTTTTTACCCCTCTGTACAAAGCACAACCTGCTGCTGAAGGGCTCTGCTGGGCTCTTTTCCAGCAGTCATTTCCAGCCTCCACAGGCCAGTCCTGAACTTTCTATAAAAGTCATCTAAGAGCAGCAGCATATTTAATGTAGGCTTCAACCCAATATATAATTGTAGCAAGGTGAGGGTCACTCTTCCTGTGGGAACAAGTGACAGGACGAGAGGACAGACTCAGGCTTGGAGGAGATTCAGGCTGGACATCAGGGGGCATTTGTTAAACATGGGAAGCGGCTGCCCATGGAGGTAGAGTCCCCAACCCTGGAGGTGTCCCAGGAATGGCTGGAGGTGGCACAGTGCTCTGGGGCACAGCTTGGACTCGATGGTCTGGGAGGGATTTTCCAACCTCAGTGATTCTGTGATACAGAGAGCTGTGCCAGTACAGGAAATGTTTTCTTAAAAATTTGTTTAAAACACCAGGTGTAGATGATGAGTGGAACAGGATAACAAGACTAGAACAGTTGCTGACCTCATAGCAAGTTCTGTATTTGTCCCACATTTATTCACATTAAACAAACATGCACACTTACTGTAAGTTATAATTTCAAACAAATGGAATCTCATCCAGGCAATATTCAGTAGTGACACCACTTTCCCTGGAGCAAGCTTAAATGGCAGGAATTTAGAACCAGAAAGGTCATTGTTTGTATGCAGGATGGCATTAGTTCTCTTCATGTCAAGTTATATTACTAAGAAAAGAGAGAAACCCATCATCAAATCAAGGGCCATCCATTTAAAATTATCATCCAGATTTGTTCCAGCCTGTGAGTGACCAACTTCCATCCCTATGCAAAAAGTGCAAGGCTTGAGACTTGTCCTCCCTCAGGAAAACTTTGTATCCTTGGGTACCCAAAAGACAAGGAAAGAGAATCTCAAGAACAAAAATGTATTTAAGCAGGATCTACTTTTCTTGGACCATAAATATAGTTCTGTAACTGACGTATCAAATAGACTCTATTTTGCTACTGTTAGAGCACAGGTTTTATTCTCCACAGAGGCAAAAACAGCCTCTGTTTTCTCCCCTCCTCTCCAAAACCAAAATGCAAGCCAAGGAGAAACAGTCCTTGAGGAGCAGGAGTCCCCTGAACGTGATCTCAGCTGCACCCATTTGAGAGAGACAAGGCTGCACTTGCTTCGTTCTTTCTTGCAGTTAAATACATCCGTGTATTTGCTAAGTAGTGCTTAAGAGATGCTCAAGACCAACAAAAAATTGCACTTAGGAGATGAGATGCTGTGAGGAAAGCAATTAAATCCAACTTGATAACTGTCAGCACAAGGTGCATTCAGCAGCACACCCTCTCCACCCAGACAAGACAAGGCATGACCAGTGCTCAGGGATCCCCATCAGTAATTTTAATTAGCATTAAACCTTAGGGAACTGAAATAGTCCAACAGGACACACAGCTGCAGCCACCACAAAACACAGGACAGAAGGTCACCAGTTTTATGGTGACACTTGCTTCCTGAACACAGCAAGGATTAAATTAAATTATCACACAGCTTTCAAGAAGATGGTTTTCTTCCCTGGAAGGTGATAGACATCTTCCAGCCATGGGATAAGGAAACGATTCTGAGGTCAAGCTTACAATCTTGGTCTGCAAGTGAACCTTGACTTTGCAAAGCTTAGTCTGAGAGAGAACTGGGGCTTCTTAGAAATATCCAAAGGAAACATGACATTTCCTAAAGAGGAATCACAATAAACCTGTAAATGTGTTACACAGCTCTCTGGTGCCCTGACACAGCCAGGACATACAATGCTCATATCCCCAGCAGAGTACCTGTGAGTCCTTATCATAAAAATAATACTATGAAGAATATTTATTTTTTTAAAATAAAAGGACCATTTGCTTTATTTCAGCGCAAACACTTGAAGAATTAATGCTGTGCTGAGAAACTTAACTGGAGATGTTCACATATACATAAAAGGTGATTTTCATATATTTTGGTGCCCAAAACTGCCCCAGCACTGGAGGTGAGGCTGCTCCAGCCCAGAGCAGAGCTGGACAATCCTTCCCTTGCCCCTGATGTCCCCAGGACAGGGATGTCCCTCCTGGCTCCAGGGCACTGCTGACTCATGTTCAACTGGCCATGGACCAGGACCCCCAGGTCCCTTCCTGCAGCTCCTCTCCAGCTTCTCAGTGATGTTTGGGGTCTGAGAATGGAGGAGGGTGGTTTAGCTTCCACTTCCACTTTTAATTTCATGAGAATCTCAGCTTCTAAATTTTCAGAAAAATAATCCAATTTTTTTTTTCCACAGGTTGCAGGAAAAAAGCCTGATCAGGTAAATGCAGAATATTCTGACGGCCCAACCACAATAAAAGTGGTATTGTCATCTCATTGCTTTTAAGACCTTTGCAATCCTGCAGGCTCTGATTCCAGATTTTTTTGTCCAAAGTTGGTTGGCTTCAGGATCCAGTGCATGTGTTTATTTAGATGACTTAAACTAAAAAAACCTCACAGGAGAGTGAAGACCCAGACTGCAGTTCCAAATGAGATCTGAGCGAGATCCAGCAAAAGCCATGTCAAGTTTTGCTTTCACATGGGATGCCAAGTTGGAATGGTTTATGGCTGAGCATGTCACAGAGAGATCCACAAAACACGTGCTATTAAACCTGACACCCCACCAATCCTGCTCATGTTTATGTTGCAAATTCAGCATTCAAAATTGTTAGGTTTTATAAGCCCCTTTCAAGCAACCCGAATACTATGCAACTCCTGGAAAATTCTGGATAAGCATCAAACTCCAGTGAAACTTAAGAGTTCTGCCCCAAATCCAAGATGCAGTTAGGTGTGGTTTTAAATATACAAGCTGAGGAGGGCAAACACCTCATGTACTGCACCAGAGCTCCAAACTGCAACCCTGGGGTGCCCCTGCCCTCTCCGCACACCTCCTGGCACCTTTGCAGCACCCCTGGCTGCTGGGACGACCCTGGCATGGCAGGCACCAGGAGCACTGGCACCCAAATGTCACACAGGACTGGGGCACACGGAGGGCCCCAGGCTCAGGGCTCATCCTGGAGTGTCCTTACCTCAGCCCCCAGCCCTGCTGTGAGGAGCTGGTTCTCCACCAGCAGCTTTTCAAAGACAGCTTTTCAAGAAAGCTTAACCTCACTCTCAGCCAAAGCCAACTGATGAAAACCTGCTCCAGGTACAGCAAAAAGGCTTTGGAGGATCCCCTGGTGTCTCCCACCTAGACGAGTCTCCTTCCCTCCAAAGGGAGGCTCCTGCTGAAGCCTCCACAGCTCCTTCTCCCATGGGGCCAGAGGAGTTTCAGAGGCCAAGAGCACATTTACAGGCCACGGTGGGCACCTTCAGTCTTTGATGCCGTCAGAGTTTTTTTTAGCCAACTTTCCTGACTAAACACACGCATCAAGAAAACCCCTATTTTAAAGCTGTAATGTAAACAACCCCAAATTATTACTATCCCCTAAAGGCTACTGCTGGCAGGCATCAGTGAGAAAGCTCTGCCAGAGCAGTCTGGCATCTAGCAACAATTTGTTTGTTGTCCTGCAAAAATACAGAGCCTTGCCATATGGTATTAGCAACTTTCTGGTAATTATTAAGAAATATATTGGCTTGGAAAGCAGTTATCACACCAATAAAAATGCTGTGTCTGAGAGGCAGGTCTCTGCTGTGAGTGGCACCAGCACAGTGGTGCTGGTCAGGGCTGGGAGAGGCACTGGTGGCCAGCACAGCTGTGCCACCTCCTGTCCCCTGTACCAATGACATGGCCCTGGCACAGCCAGGCTTTGGCTGGCACAGCTTTTGTTCAGGAGCTGGGCTGTGCCAGGGGACCAAAGCTCAATGCTGCTGGTTGGGAGTGCTGGGAGGGCGCCAGTGCTGCAGACGTGGTGTCAGGGGACACATCCCCAGGAGGCACCCAAATTATCTGTCACCTGTCTGGAGCTCTGCCTCAGCCACCCAGTTGCCCAAAGCTTCCTACCCTTCACCAAACAGCTTTTTCCCTCTGCTCACATTCAGCTCAGAGAATGGAGGAATAAAATCAAACTCATTAAAATGCCTTTACAAAAATAAGGCCACTATATGCCCCCAATACTACCATGATTTTGAGAGTGTGTGGACACCAGATCACTGAGGATCTTTGAAAGAAGGTGGGAGTGATAAGTACCCTCCCCATGGATACCTGCTGCAGCCTGAACACCAGCATTGACCAGACTGCCTCATCCCACAGGGGGATGTCAGGGAACTTCCCTGGAGACAGTGCTGGGGGTCAGGAGATGCTCTGCTCCCCGTGCAGCAGCCACCAACCCTGGCTGTGCCCAAAAGAAAGGCAGGCTCTGGCCATCCTTTGATGGTTCAGGCTTCACACAGACCCCTGACTGCAAATGCTCTCCTGCCAGAGAATGGGACAGGGCAGGGAAAGGCAATCTCTGCAGCATCCTGCAGTTCTAGGGAGCTGATGTGCTGTAAGGACAGGCTCAGCAAGAGCAGCTGGAGCCCAGCTCAGGTAAGAGCCACCTGCTCGGCCCAGGCTGCTCCTCACTCTGGCAGGCTCCAGTGACTTACCCTTGCCAGCCTTCAGCAAACACAAATGGCCTCATCTCAGTGCACGAGATAGGAGAAGCTGAGGCAGAGAGAGAAACCACAGAAGAACTCCCCAGGAGTGCCAGTTAGAAGCTCAAGCGCTCCTCCAAAGAGACCATCAGCTCCTCTTTGCCTCTAGCACTGAATTACTGCCAATATTCAGAGTTGTTGTGTTCTAGATGACTTGTCACAAGTGGACAAGTCACATTGTACCTCTCCTTGGAAGAAGAACTGCATCTTTGAATCCTCTTCCCCCCGTGTTTGTAAGAAGACTGAGATAAATAAAGAGGTTTAATAATTTTTTTTTAAAGACAAAAAAGTTTCTCAGAAAAGTAGCTGGCATTCTTGTTCTGAATTTTCATATTTTCATCTCTCCCCTTGTAGTGTGATTCCACCATAAAGCCTGGAGGAGAGCTGTGGCTGCCCCTGGATCCCTGGCAGTGTCCCAGGCCAGGTTGGACACTGGGCCTTGGAGCAGCCTGGGACAGTGGAAGGTGTCCCTGCCCAAGGCAGGGGGTGGAATGGGATGAGCTTTAAGGTCCCTTCCAACAGCAAAAATTCTGTGATTTTATAATAAATTTCAGTGGTCCACAGAAAACCTCAGGAAGACCAGAAAACTCAGGACCTACAATTTTTATTGTAGCTCCAAAAACCCATGGTCAAAGAAACAGATGGGCAGAAGTAAAAAGAAATAAAATGAAATGTTTCTTGGGCCTTCTTCAAAACAACATCAAGAATCCACAAAAAGCACACCCCAGTTTGTTTTCACCAGGTGCTGCTCACCTGTAACAGAGAAGTCACTGCTGTACACCACATCTCCTGTCTCATTTTCCAAAGCATCACAGAGTGCTAGTGACCGCAGCAGCTGCTGTTATAACAGAGTCAGGAGCCTGCTCAAAACAGCTCCGAGCCCTTTGGCCACTGCTGCCTGTGAACACACACAGCAGCACCTGAGAGAGGCAAAACCCACGAGGTTTGGGGCTCCTGAGCAGGCTCCATCAGAGGGCTCTGCTGGGAAACTCTGGTGGAGGTACAATCATCAGAAATAAGGACACAAAGGCTGCTCTTCTTGCCCCCGGGGGGTTAATCTGCTTCCCTGCAACACAGCCAGCTCCAAGGTGGGGAAAAGCCCTGGCCACCTCTGGAGCTCTTGTGTTCATCACCAGCTCCAGCTGAGAACAACAACCTGCTCCTGACCGTGGTACTCTTTGTAGGTGATTATGGGACACAAAAGGGGCTAAATTCAAAGCAGGTTTTCAACGGGGGAGGATCCAAAACTGCTGAGTGAGGAGGAGAGCAAAGCCAGATGGCATGTGCTGGGCTGGTTGGGGATTCTGCAATGCAAGGCAATAGGAAATGAGCAGAGGAAAGGCCCGGGTTGGTCCCATGGCTCCTCTCCTGCCAAACGAACATAGCAGGACAACCATGGAACAATCACTTCGTGGGCTTCATTCCCCTCCACCCCCAGACTGAACTTAAATATTTGTATAAGCCCAGGCATAACTTTTATCTCGTGTTTTCCTTGGGGTTTACTGGCTGTTTAGAGCATTCAGGCTAAAAAGCATTCCCTCAGACTCCTGCCACAAAGAGAGCTGAAACCATGACACTAATTAAAACCACACTCTTTGGTATCAAGAAGACATGCTATTGTTTTCTTTTGTTGCTCGTGAGGAGCTGCTAATGTGGGCAACACCTCTGGAACATTTTCCTGCCCAGCGCTGTGTTCCCTCCGGCCCAGGTTGGCTGCTTTGGGAACTTGTCACAGGCTGGGGTGGGAGGGCAGCAGTATTTACAAGAATAGACTTATTTATTCCTTGCAACAAAACATTTGCCAGCTTAACACCATGAAAAGCACATTGGGGGGGAAAAAAGGGTTCACGCTGCCTGAAAGGTGACAAGGAAACAAGTGTCCTGCCTCAGTGCCCAGTGGGCCAAATCAAGGGATGAGCTTTAAATACACACTCCCTACAAATATATGGTATGTTTGGAAAAACTGCTGTTGGCTTTGTCAGGATGTTCCTGGACACTTCATTCAGAACAGGAAAGGCTGTGGGCTGCCCTGTGCCACTGCTGACCCACCTGGGGTAAGGTCTGCTAAAGAAAAAGGATTTTTCTAAGATTTTGTGCTCAATTTACTCCACCTGAGTGCTTCTAAGGTCTCCATGACTGGTATCAGCACCTCATAAACATTAACAACATTATCCTTGCAACATTTCTGGGGAAAATGCTCAGATCTGGTGAAAATGCTATGATCACATTTAAAGGATGGAAAATTAAGGCACAGAAAAATCTAAGGTAGGTTTGTGTCCAATGCAACCTTCAAAAGCATCCAACATGGTTTAAAACCAGTTAAAATAATTTCCCTGTCCAAGACCAAACAGTGGGGTCCCATGCAGGGTGGTAACACAAGTGCAGGAAGCAGAGACAATTGGCTGCTTTGCCCCAGCCCTCCCAGAGTGCTGATTTCCATTTCTCCCTGATTTTAAGCAGTATCCTGGATGCCTCCTGCCTGGACAGGTAGCTCCAAAGCAGGTCAGGCACAGGGCCCTGGCTAGAGCAAATAACCTGGGCTTAGCCTCCACAGAGCATCTGATCCCCAAGGAAGCACAAGTGGAAGAGGGAGGGATCCTCCAGGAAAGGCAGTGTCCCACAGGTGTCACTCCTGGGACCACAACAGTAAATAATTTTTCATCAGAACCATTTGGTTTCTGGTTTCTGTTTGGGAGCATGGCTTTCACTGCCTTGACTAAAAACAAAACTCTGCTTCCCTTTTTCATGGCCACAAAGATGCTAGATTTGAACACCTGGTGGTGCAAAGTGAGAGCAGCAGAGGTTTGAAGGCTGGAATATTCTATTTGACATTCATTTTTTGGTGGCACGTCAGCTTTGCACAAGCCTCTGCCTGGTTAGCAAGCATCCAGCTTTTCCAGCAATAAAGAAGGACTGTGTAAATTACAAGAACACTACTTCAGCACACAAGTTGGGCTGAAGGGGTGAACACGCTGTAATCTATTATACCCTTCCATTGGGGAGGCATCCCCCAATGTTCATATTCTGGCCCTGGCTGTGCCATGCCAGTCCCTGGCTCCTGGCTGGCAGGAAGGAGCTTTCTGCTGCCCAGCACGAACCACAGCACAGTGCTCCGCTTGCCCTTCTACTCTGAATTCTTCCCAAAAGGAGTTCTGGGGGAAATTCACACTTGAATGTCCCCCCAAAGAAAGATCAGGTGAGGAAGGTGCTGTGGAGGTGACCATGGCACTGGGATGCTGAGGTGACATCTCACACGAGGCAGGACCCCGTGCACACCTGCAGCAGCACTGGCGAGCCCCGTGAGGCTGCAGGGCTCGTTTGACAGCCTGGGGGGCTCAACAGAGCACTCAGGAGAGCCCCTGGGAGAGCAAGAGCTGCCCTGCAAACTCCACATCCCCTGTCCTGCTCCTCATTTGAGGCTGACAGATGGGGCTCAAACACATCATTACAGCCTTGAGGAGGCTGCTCAAGGTAACACTCAGGTTACATATGAATTAATAGGAAACACTTACTTACCTTCCCCACTAGCTTGCCTTTCCTGTTCATGCAAAGGTAGAAATCTGTCTCCTTCCCTTTGATCCGGACTTGACTTCCAAAAGTGTCTGTTTCCACTAGAAGCTGGGCTTGTAAAGGAAGAAAAAAAGAAAGCATTTACCAATGTGGTCCCATGAAGGACCAGGGTGCAGAGCTCCCCGGGACACTGTCCCACTGCCCAGCTGAACCACACCACGTCTGCAGGGACCACCAGGGGCCAAGCTCATGGCTCAATGCAGGCAGAGGACTGACACCTCTCCACTCACTCCCACACAGATACCCTGGATTTAAAGCTGGTTTACCACAGAATAACGAACACATGTATGGGCTCCATCTGTCACACCAACCCCACCACCACCACCAGCAACATTAGCTCACTGTTAATAGAACCAGAGAATTGCTTACGTTGAAAAAAACCTCTGAGATCATCAAGTCCAACTGTTCCCCTAGCACTGTTGTGCCACCACTACACCCTGTCCCTAGGTGTCACACCTCCGTGGCTTTTAAACACCCCTGGCCCTGGGCAGCTTGTTCCAATGACAACGCTCTCCTTCACACTGCAGGAGGGTTCTTGGAAGGTAAGAACATGGATTTTATTCTGATGAAGATGAAAAGATTAGCATGACAAGAAAGAAAATCCTTTCCCCACAGCCAGCAGCCCTCAAACACTGCAACGGCAGTGGTTCAGCCACACACCCCAGTGCAAAACACTACTGTGACCTCCTGAAGGTCACCACAACAGCTAGCAGGGGGAAATTTGGCACTGCTTGTTCTGTCTCATGCACACCCACCCTGCACATGTCCTCCATGCCTTGTTGTGCATCCAGGAGGTCACAAATTTCTTTCTGGCAGCCCAGGCCAAGGTCTCCGGCTCTAGCTGGGAGAAATGTGGCCAATCTCAGTGTCTTGCAGGGTACTGATGCCATAGCTGGTTTGCAGCAGGAGCCAGGGTAGAGGACAGATTTCTGCTGCATCTCCATAAACCTCCTGCTCTGCCACAGCTGTACCTGCAGAAGGGGCCAGGCTGCTACTCAGACAAGCAGCATGCCATCATCATCATCATCATCATCATCTCAAAAACCCAGACAGATCCAAATCCACCCTTTTATTCCATCTCTAATCTAAACACAAATTCCAGTCATGCTTAAGATTCGGATTCCAGGAATTTCTCCAGAGAGGCCGGAACAGGCAGACTGGACCTTTTGGTTCAGATCCATCTCTGACATGGAGGAGGAGAAAGGAGACATGGTTGAAACACAATGCAAGAATGTGTGAGTGTCAGCAAGTGCAGCTCCACGCTCCTGCTCTGGAAATACTCACGCCTGTGAGTGCTGAGCCCCACCACAGAAATACAGCTTTTGCCAAACTCTGGAGAATGTTTGATCTGTGCTGCAAAAAAAAGTCACATTCTTTTTGGCATTCATATTTCAAACTTTAAAGCCCTCTAAGAGCAAATATGTTCATTGTAAGAATTAACCATGGGGATAGAAATAGGAGTTTGTTTCATTTAAACACATTAATATTTTTCCCACTTGTAAAGTCAGCTTTTGGCTTCTGCAGCAGTGCAAATATCACAAACCTTTAACTCACAAGGGCCCTAAACAATTTTCCCCTCACAGCTCAGTCACATCTGTAAGTTCAGGGGTTTCCGGTTACTAGCTGCTTACATTTATTTAGATCTATTTGTTAAACCTGTTATCACAGGGGATATTTAAATTATAACTTCTTTCTGACAGCAAGTGGGATAATGTCTGTATTACAGCAGGATATTACTTGCAATCATGCACAGATATGGATATTTATGGAAGTTTTTCAGAAACACCTCATGGGTTTAGGTACCTGTGATGGAGAGCAGCTGGGTGCTGCCCACTTTGTCCCCTCACCTGCCAGGGCAGTATCCAACCTGTGACCACTTCTGTGAGAAAGGGCTCCAAGCCAGAAATAACCCCTAAAGTGAGGATTATCAAGGTGAGCCAGCCAGGAGGGGGTGATGGCACAGGGCCCTCCAGGGCAGGCTGAGCAGCACGGCTGGAACCTGCTGAGTGCCCACTGCTCCAGGAAGCTCAGGCAGGCTGCTCAGGTGCAATGCAGCACTAACAGACAAGGGAACAGCAAAGGTGGGACTGTCTGCCCTTAAAGAGGTGACGCTGAAAGGGCTTCTCCTCACACGAGCAGAGGACGGAGATCAGCCTCAGAGCGGGGGACCAGCAGCCGGCACACGAGAGAAGGTTGTGGAGCCAGCAAAGCTGGGTCTAGGAGCCATGGCTGACACCCAGAGCACCAAGGAGCTGCCCACAGATGTACAGTGGCCAAACCAGCCAGGCACGAACATTGGTGTGGGGCCACCCAGCACAGGGGTTAGACGAGGGCTCCACACAGGCCAGAACAGGACAGCACAGCTCCCTCTGAGCTGTGAGGCATACCCTGTTCACTCCAGCCTTAGAGTAAAAAGCTGCTGAGAGTGACTCTGAACATCAGATACAGGCTCTGGCCAGCCAAAGGAGGAGCTAACACCAACAAAACCCTCCAGCACGAGAGCTGTGGTCCCACGGGACAGGCAGCAGCTCCCTCCCCTGTGACACAGCTCCCCGTGGCAGCCCGTGCTCAGATGGACAAACACGGGGCACACTGGCTTGTGTTCCCCACCTCCTCACTCTGCAGCTAGTATGACTAATATCCAAGCTGATTTTAATTTGAAAAATATCACCTTAAAAAGATGCCGGTTCCCTGCTGTGAAAATTAAAACCATCTGGATGGAGTGATTTCAAATAATTAATCTAGGACTCCTTTGGCACCGCTACTAATTAAAATATGATACCTTCCTCCCCCTTTTAAAATAAAAAATTTAACTAAAGTTTAAAGATCTAATAAAATAATGTCATAATTTAGAACTAGATGGAAGTCACCTTTCCTGCGGGCTGCAGAGGTTATGGCAGCCTGAGATCCCTCCCAGGCAAGTGCCACAGCACAGCCTGAGCAACAGACAGTAAGCAGGCATCCAGTGAAACATTTGTGCTGGCAAACACGGTAGCATCCATCCCAGGGCCCCAACAGACGTCCCAAACCCCCAGGGACCACCCTGCACCCCGTGCCAAGGAGAGGGAACAGAGGCCAGGGGGTTCACCAGAGGATGTTTGATCCCTGCTGTGACCTGAGCTGCCCTAGGATAGGCCAAGGCCTCACAGAGGTTTCCCACTTCTGCGAAATCTAAGCCTTAAGATGTTGGAAACATCTTATTTCTAGGGATCCCTGACCCCTCTTCTACAAGAGAGATCAGTGCAGCTCTAGGGTGGGTTATAACCCAGCTGGCTGTAACACAGAGGTCTGCAGCACCCCTGACAGCTGATCTTCTTTGTGCAACGGGCATCTCCCTAAGTTCTCTCAGGAGCAGGGACAGGCACCCTAAACAGCACACCTGAAATCCTCTGGGATGAATCCCAGCCCTGAAGGATGTAACCAGAGTTCCCAGGAGGTGGAGGCTGACCCAGCACAAGGGGCTGCTCGTGTCTTCCCCCTCCACTCACACACAGCAGGAGAAAAGCTCAGCCACCACCAACACATTTTACTTTAATTCAAACTGGACCTGGAATGCTGTCTTGTCCTGTGATAAGTATGCCATGGCACAACGGAAGTGCCAGGGAAAATCCAAGAGAATGTACAGGAGAATTCAGATGAAATGAGTGCCACCATGCCAGAGCAGCAGCCCCACAGCACTCTGCTGCTCAGCACCCCTGACTTCCAGCCCCATCTGTCCCTGGACACACCACACAGAGATTACAATCTTTATTTTCAGAGGCCCCGTGCTCCAATCTTCAGATCAGGTATTATTGTTTAAATTCTTTGACAGCTAGATATTCTGATATATTTTCCAGGGGAATAAAATAAAGAGCAAAAGAGAAAAGATGCCTTTAGAGGGTGAGATCTCCTGCTACATGTTTTGCCTTATTGGCCCATTTAACCTAAACCTTCCTGAAAACTCCCACTGGAAGAGATTGGAATTCCTCACAAGTCTAGGTAAAAAGGATTACATATATATATATAAATATATATATATATATATATGTTGAAAAGCTATCTACCAGCTAAGAAAACATGAAGTCAGGGAGATATGTGAAGGTGTCAGGTGTAAAGTTTACAAGTACCAATCACAAAATCCTCAGGTCCAGATAAAGAAAGAGATAAAGGGGAAAACACAAGAAGGGTGCAGAAGGACTGGATACTTCAAGTCTCTCCACTGGTTTGTGGTTTTTTGCAGGTGAAACCCCTGCAAAGGGAGCCACAGGGAGAAGGAACACAGCTGCTTACACTCTCCACAGGCACCTTGCAGCTGGGTGACACTGGGGAAAAGGATCTCAGAGGGGACAAAGATTTTGTTGCTTTGGTTACACTTCTTTTTGTGAAACAGTCAGGGGAACCATTCTCAGACTTGAAACCATTTCCAGGGAATGAAGAGGATGCCCTGACACACTGAGGCTGGGAGCACAGTACATGGGATGGAGAGCAGCTTTCCCACTTTGTTACCCTGGTGCTGTGAACCAGGACATTCCCATCGTTCACAGTGCATAGATCACGTGTGATGGGAGAGCAAAATCCACTCTGCTGAGACTGAATCTTCTCCTGAGACTCCCAGCATGGGCAACAGTGCTTAAAATAGTTGAAATCTGTTCAAACACTGACTACCCCTACCAAAACCACATGAATCCCTTCCACAACCACAACACAGGAGAGAATGACCCTGTCTCCGCAGTCATGATGTAATGATGAGGGAATAACACCAAAATTAGGTAAAGTCTGGAGGGTCTAATGATGCCTGCAGGCTGTGGCCCAGTGAGAGAATCAAGACTGCATCCCTAAGTTTTGTCTGCACACTTGCATAGTCCTGCAAACTGAATGGTATTTAATAGTTATAATCCACAGAACCCAGCTCCCTTCTCAAATATTCAGGTGCAAATTAGGAGTAACCACCCCAATCAGTGAGGTTGGTGCTCTGACCCACATACCACTGCCCTGAGCTCATCCTGTCTCTCCTGAGCACAGCACATGCACATCAAATTATTAAAAGGTATATTCATGGGGAAGAAGACTAAGCTCTGAGGCCCAGGCTCCAGATATTGTCTCTTTTAAGCCAATGTGTTTAAGCTGTGTTGCACGAGCCAGAGAAGTGCTCAGTGTCAGCGCAGAGGCTGCCCAGGGAGCAGCTCCCAGTCCAGATCCACGGATTGAAAGATGCTGTTAGTCTAAATGAGGATTTCTTTTAAACGCTATAACTTTCACTCGCTCAGCACCCTAACTGTTGCACCTGGGGACAAAGACTTTTTGGGGTGTAAGGTCCTCAGGGCATTAACACATACACCGAGTGCCAAGTCCCCGGCAGGTTTTCTTGCCCCATCCCGGGGTGTGCAGGGAGGCAGGAGCGAGGGCTCTGTGTGAACAAAGGACAGGCTGCAGACACGACCTGCCGCCCGCAGAACAGCCTCAGTAGCTCTCAGGAACCAGACAGGTTAAATATTTGCATGGGAGACATCTGAAGAAAATCTATAATGCAGCAAAGACCTCAAAGGCATTTCCACTACAGCAACCTGATCTTCTAAATACTTCCACACAAAGGACTTCACACACATCGGAAGTCCCTCGAGTGCTGATAAAGACCCGGCACGGCTGCAGGCTCCCCCTCTGCCAGCGCGGGCAGGCTGGGAGCACAGCCTGGGACAGGCTCGGGGACAGCTTCCACCGAGGGCTGCCCGCTGCCCACCCGGGGGAAAGGGGCAGGATCCCGGCCCTGAGCCACCTTCCCTTCCCGGCACGCCACCCTCGGGCCTTCTCCTTGCGGCAGGACAGGAGCTGCAGGCCCCGGGCAGTGCTTTCAGGCGCTCCCGCTCCCACAGCACCGCCTCACACCAGGGAGGCTCCTGTCCCACATCCAGCACTCTGAGCTATCCCTTGGCGCTGCCCGGGCTCGTCTGCAGCAGTCAGGGCCAAGACCCGCAGGAATCTCCACGCGGGTGCCAAGCACACCAGCCCGAGTGCCCAGCCCCGGCCGGCTGTGCAGGCAGGACACGCTGTGCTGCAGCCAGCCCACTAGGTGCACAGCTGGCATGGTCAGGACAGAAAGTATCACTCCCAGGCTGCTGGTAGCATTCTCCACTATTTAATGTCACTCGCTATTTAAGCCTGACACACAATTCCTAGAAACATGAAATCACATAATGGTTGGGTTGGAAGAGATTTTCAAGCTCAGCTAGTCCCAACCCCCTGGGCAGGGGCACCTTCCACTGGACCAGGTTGCCCTAAGCCCTGTCCAGCCTGGCCTGGACCATTACAGAGCTCTTACCTGTAGGAATGCCCACCCAAAAAATTTCCCTACTGCTGCAGCAGCGGCTAACAAAACACACCCAGGAGACGATGCTGAGCTGGTGTTCCCCAAGCATCTGAGGGACCATCTCAGGCAGATTCTGCCTCCCCACCCTGTAGAGATGTGTTGTTTATGCCAGAATGGCGTTATCAAGGTAAAAAGGAGGTTCTAAAACATACAAGTCCTCTTCCCCAGACTGCCCAGGCTCCTACAGGATGGCAAAGCTTCCAAACATAGTCCCTACAAACTCACGCTAGTCACCACATCTTGGGAGAAGCTTAAATGAAAATGTGCTAATTTGAGGCCTTTTATTAGCCTACACATATGAAAATTGTTTGAGAGTTCAATAAATGTAAGACCAGAATCAGACCAGAATAAATACCAAGGTAAGTCTAAGAGATTTTTGTCCAACTTAAAACTTTAGTAAATCCCTGAATCTCTAATTCTATGAAAAAAAAAAACAAATAAACAAACAAACACCAGAAACACCCCCCACTGGAGCTGTAAGTACCATATTACTGGCCCAAGCTGGCACTACCCAGAGGCTGGTCATCCCTTAGCCATGTGAGAAATGAATGTAAAATACTGTCATTCTAACATGGAGCCATTTGCACCATTTTGTACATCTAAGAAAACAGGACTAAGCAGTGGGAATCAGACTTGACCTCTTGCAGATATTTTATACATAATTCACCATAAGAGACACTAAGAATATTTTGGCAGTTGCTTCAACGATGGTGAATAAGCTTATCTAGACAAGATTCAGTAAAAGCAAGGTGGGTAGGTTGTGTGCTTTAAAAGCCTGGGCGGGGACAGCTGTGAACAAATTCTGCCCTGAACTTTGCCTCCTGCAAACTTGCCATGACCAAGAAATAAGCCTGGAAAGAGAAACGTTCAGAATGTTAGCACAGAAATTCCTCTATCTCACCAGGGTGTCCAGCTGCCTCCAAGCACAGCTCAAGTGGACAGTATTTCTACAGAGGCAGGAAAACTGCCTGACAAGCTGCCAGGCTCTGAGTCTGGAATTACTGAAGGATGAGCCTCAAAAAAGTTCAGAAGATCTGTTATGCTTGAAAAAGCACCTAAAATGAAAAATAAAGGGCCAAACCCTGATGTCTTTGATCATTCTCATTTGAATAAACTCCTACTGACACAGTCAAGCCCAACAGACAACGACCTCAGAACCTGGCCCTGAGCTCCTCGCTGAAACACATCCAAAGTGCTGGAGTCTCTCGGGTCTGGAAAGAGTGTGAACCTTTCCCGTTCCCGCAGAGGGTTAGAATTACTGCAAGAACAAACCCCGAGGAAGGTATTTTGACGCTCTTGTTCCCAGTCTCAGCTGGACCCAATAAAAACACTGATGTACACAAAAATAACAATAAGGAGAGAATGACCAGCCCGGGAACCCACGTGCTCTCGTGTCTCTGCAGAGCTGCTCCGTGTGTGCCCAGGAACTCAGGACAGAGCACGGGAACCCTGCAGCACTGCCCACCTCCCTCAGGCAACTGCTGGCAGGCTGCTCATCCCCAGGGATGAAGTAGGAGTGATGTCAGCACCACCTCTTTCCGAGGAGTCCCAAACACATAAATCGCTCCCACATCCCAACACCGAGATGGTTTCACACACTCCAGAAGTCAGCCCGGGCTGACACAAACACTGTTGTGTTTGTGAGTGCTCCAGAACGGGGCTGACTGGGACAAATGTGTAAAGCATCTGCAGTATAGGTTGAATTAAGATTATCAGACGTGCCCGATACACAAAGATGTTAAGTTCTACTAAGCAGGGCTCTTACTCTGCACCAGTAAAAGCTAAAATTAAGATAATTAATTTTATGGATCAGAGTATAAGTGTGTCTATGCATTTTCTCAAAGGGACTCATTGTAACATTCACTTCTTTCAGCAAGTGAAAAATATGCTGAAAATAAAGTTGCAGGATGCTCTGGTGTTTTAAGTGGGATTCTTGTGGCTCTGAAACCCAAAGGAGCAAAGGCAGCAACACAACCTACCAGAAGAAAATGTTCTGGCACATGGGGAAAATTCCTTTCTGTTTTAAGATTTTAAGCAGGATTTGCTCTTAGACATGGTCACAAACACAGTTTCAAAGATACCTGACTTCTTAATGCTTGCGCTGCTGAAGCTCCCTTTTGCCAGATAAAAGATAACTTATTATTAAATGAAGTATAGAAAATTGTCACTCTTGGGTCAGAGGATATAAGAGAGTGTGACTATTTTGGAGTAAGGGTTAAAAGATGTGAGCAAGGACTGATCTTACAGCACCTGGGGACATCTGGAACCACCCTGAAGAGTGCCTCATGGGAAGGACCGTGGAGAAAAGTCCTCTGCACCACCCCCTTTGGAGAGGTTTCTCCCTACAGACACAGCACAATTCTTACAACTGTTCTCAGGGCATGAGCAACAGAAATAATGCAACAACCACCAAAAATCAGGTATCACATTAACTCTCCCTTTAACACCTTTGGTTTCACGTATTTATTTTTGGAAACATTTATCACGGGATTTCTCTTAAACTGTTACCCCTAGTCCTCAGCATATGTAAGACTATATACTTCCCTTTTACTGCATTTTAATTGCATGAGAAGTTTTAAAAGTTGGTTTTTTTTTTTTTCTTTCCTGAAGTCATTTGGGACAAAAGGCATCTGGCACTGGGTATTTAAATAAGACGTGTCAGAACTGTAAAATTAGTTTTACGTTTTAATAAAGGTACTTTAAAAATCTCAAATATAATTCTGCATTCAAACCCTAAGTGTTTGGATTAAGAAAAGCAGATCCCATGTTAAATCTTAATATAAAAAATAAGTCAAGTACAGAACTAAGCTAGCCCTCATCTGTGGCATTACAAAGAGCAGCAAGGAAAAGAGGTAACATCTCCAATAGCTTTTCTGGGGGGGGCATTCTGAGTTTAGAGAAGTAGCATTGACAGCAGAAAATCGGTATTATATTATATTTTTTGCTATTTATCTCAGTTTAGAGACCCAGGCCACCTTTAAATCTCAGACTCAGCCCCGTGTTTCCATCCAAAATTCTCTCTCCACTCTTTCTTGTCCTCACTGGGACAAACCATCCTGCCATCCTCTCTCCACCCTGAAGGGGTGGCCCCAAGGACCCGCATGGCAAAAGATCCCTGGAGGTGGCAGGTGCCACACTGGCAAGGGACATCTGTGCTGTAGGTGTGCACCCCACACCCATCCCACCAAACTGGGATTGACAGAACTCACTTAGCTCGGAGGGCTCTGTGATCAGCTCTGCAGTCGGCACAGGATTCACTCCAAGCGCCTGCAGACATACAGACAGAGGACAAACCCAAACCTCCTTCCAACACTCACTACCCCACACCAGCGAGCACATCCCTCCTCCCCACCAGGACACCTTCTGACTCCCCCTCTGTTATCTCCCTCCAGCCTCTGGGGTGCACAGAGAATTGCTCACCCCTACACCTATGCAGACCTGAATATATTTAGGCAGCCCTGCTGGCCACATCTGTGTGCCAAGCCCAAGGACTGGGCTGCCTCCACCTTTGGCATGGGAGGACAAAGACACCTTTGAACCTGCCAAGGTGACCAAGTCTCCCCGTGTTTGCTGCCACCACCTGAACTCAGCAACCACTGCTGGGACACTCATGGCCAGCACCACCAGAACAGAGGAGCCCAAGGACACACCACAGTGGTGGGACGAGAGACAGCCCCTGACCAACAACACCTTCTCCAAGGGCTTTATAGCCCAGCACAAAGCTGCAGCCTGACCTGTGCCAGAAGGGAGCCACTTCTCCATCCAGGACCCCAAAGGAGCACAGGAACCAGCTAACATGGACTAAAGAGCTTCAGTGCAAGCTCCTGGTGGGGAACTACCTGACCTTTACAATCCCTTTCAAACCAAACCGTTCTGTGACTCTGTGGAGTGGCTTTCCAGGTGCTCAGCAGGCCTGGCCCTCCTCTGAGGTCACAGTGTGGATGAGGGGAGCGGGCAGGGAAGTGTCACAGGTGCAGACAGGCTCGGGGCAGTCCCCATCCCCCAGCCATGCTGTCACCTTCCTGCCGCCAGCTGCCCAACCTGGCACTTCACCACAGGTCACCTCTGGTGTGAGGAGTTAACGCTCATCCCCCAGCAGGCGTGATGAAAAGGAGACAAAAAAGCAGGATGCTGGTGAATGACAGCAGTGGGTGGCCCAGCCCTGCACACAACAGGCACAGCCAAGTGTGTCTGGCACCAGACAATGGTTGGGCTGGAGGTGTGTGGGGCGGCAGCGCCAGCGCCGTTCTCACGGCGGGGCACCCGGCCATGTCGCCTCACAAATCCACTCCTCTCCTCACTCCCAGCTTTTCCCCGGGGTTGGGTTTGTTTTTTTCTGTGTTGTCCTTCCTGTTGGGACACTTGCAGCTCTGAAAAGAAAGCAGGTCAAACCCCCTCAAATGGTGTATTTAGAGCTTCCCCTTGGGTTCCCGTGCTTTCCTTGCCATTTCCTCGCTGTGCTGGGAAGTGCAGCTGAATTTTGGGGTAGCAGCCTGACCCCTGGCTGCTCAGGGCCTGATGTCAAGAGCTGCTAATGCATTTTGCATCTGTGCTAGGGGGCAGGAAATCTCAACTTCCAGTGCCAAGGGGTTAATTATAATTTATATAGCAAGATCTCAGGCTGCGGGAATTTTTTTCTCCAGCTAATTAAGAGGTGCAATTACCTTTGAGAATCAAAGGGATATTCTGGTACCCAGCTCTGAGAAGCAGATTACAGGCACTTAAGACACAAGGACATCTTTGCTTTTCTACATGTTCTTAAGTTTTTGATATTGATCATTAACAAGAATTTGTCCTATTTCTCATCCATCATCACAACGTCCTGCTGACCACCTGCTGGAAGCCACTGCAACAGGGCAACACAGAGCATTGCTGCTTTCCCTGTGATTACCTATCCTTCCAGCAACATGCTCAGCTGGCCTATCACCTGCTGCTCAGGAATCTGAGCAAAACTTCCTGCTTATTAATTAACAAAGCTTCATGATGACCTTGAGGTGGGCAATACCTAACAGCCCAGTCTGTGTTCAGACCACAAGCTCAGGACTACTTACTCCCAAAGCAAGCAGTGCATTGATGAATGTTGTATTAATTTAATAATAATGTTTTTATTTTTTGCTAAATATTATTATAAGTAATATTGATACATTGATACAATAATTATTATAAGTATTGTGTTAATTTAGTAATAAATATTACTAAACTGTCCCATGGCAGCTGCTCTGCATTGCCCTGTGCTTACCCAGTCGTGCAGTGCAAACATGAGGGCACCATTTGCAAATCCAACCCCTGCCTACAAGCTCTTCCCATCAGCTCCTTGCCATCATGTTTGTGCAGAGGCTTAACAGTTCCAGCTCTCTCTTCTCACCACTCCCGGAGGTGGCTGCTGAGCCATTTGCAAGGCGTTAATGTAATTGAACATTCAGATGTGGGGAGAGGGGCTTTGGGCTGAAGACAGCAGTGAAAGGTTCTGGAGAACCCTCAGCGTCCTGCTCTGGGGTCTCAGCAGAGTTACACATGCAACAGAGGCTGCAGCCTCAGCCTGGCCCAGAGTGCACAAAAAAATCCTCAGCCATTCGTTGTTTTTTAGGGATGCATTGGGCCATTGCTCCCAGTGAAACTGAGTGCTTAAGTTAGAAACTGGTGCCATTCAGTTGTCAGCAGCCCACACACGCTGCAGGGCTCACACACCCACAGCAGCAGCAGCCTCCACCCTGACCCAGAGTACAGCCAGAAGCAGAGGTGAGGCTGGCAGCGGCAGGAAGACCAACCCTTCCTCTGAAGAGGGGATTCCAAGAAGAAGCTCTGTCTGTGTGGGTTAGAAATGAAACTCATGCTGGCAAAGGCAACAGGGGAGCTCAGCAGCTGGTACCCAACATCAGCAACTCTCTACCATGACTTGATTACGCTGTGGCAGCTTTATCAGGCTGTCCTTTGATGTGCTGACAGCAGCACACTGGCTGTGTTGAACTTGTGGCCATGCAGGTGGAAGCACACACCCCAAAACCACACCACGTGAGTCATTTTGTTAAATGAGGAGCAGATAACACAGCTGACATCTTGGCATGGAGAGATGCCTACTGGCACTGCTGATCTCACAGGAAGCTCCAAGAAGCTCCTTTAGGCCTGACAACTGACTTATCCTGCAGGTATTGCCATCCCTGGAAGCCATCCTTTGGTAGGTGGATACCAGAGAAAGGGCACATCAGTTGTCATGAGCCATTTTACAAGAACATCTACAAAACTACACAGACCTGTACCAAGCAGAGCATTTCCAGTACAACCAAGTCCCCAGACAGAATAATCTGTTTCTCTTCGGAGACTAAGCAAAAATCAGGAAAGCTTTCCTCTGCAAAGGTTGAGAATAATCAGGGTAGAAGAGAGGATGGCAGTTTTTAGAACATTTATTACTCTACACAGGAAGGTATCTTGCTCCTTGTTGGTGCAGGCAATAGGTTGGGACAGGACCTGGCTCAGCTCTGGAAAAAGCAGGAGAGGGATTACAAAACTATGCTTGTTGTCTCAGCTTAACCCACGAACCTGCACAGCATTCAATGAAAAAGTCTGTAAATGCTTCATCAGCAACACGACCAAGCTACATAGGAAAGAAAAAGAAAGGAAGGGCAGATCCAGAGGGAAATAAATTTACTCCAGCATTACCTTTTCCTATAGCTTGCTATTTATTGAAGAAGCAGCAAAAGCTTCAGTGTGCTTCAGGATACAAACGCTGACACGGAAATTCAGAGCCCTGAACCACTTCCAACAGGGAAAATATACTGACCGCAGTCTCTTTGGAGGTCAAACAAAATCAATAGCCTTTCTCTCCAGTCTGTCTCTAAACTAAGCTTCTTTCAAAGACATCCAGAGAAAATGGATCATCTTTTGTTGTTGTGTGTGGTTTTGGGTTGGGCTTTTTTTTGTTTTGCCTTTTTTTAAGTGGTCAAACATTCATAGAAGCATAAGAACTCCTTCCTCCCTAAGCATACTGAAAGGATTGTATAGAAGTCAACACTGCCCATCAGTTTTACTACACAATAGATGAGTTATCCACTTCTTGGGGAGGAAACCAAGCTGGAAGCTGCTTAGTTCTCGGCAAGAGAGGAAAAAATAAATCAATGTGTTTGCTTGATTGGGGTACTTTTAAAGCTGGTTGTCAATTAGTTCAACACAGTTTGCTGTTAGAGAGCACAACAATTTAGCCCCAGGAGCTGAAGTTTGCTGCATTTCCTCAGATTCCTCCTGCTGAGAGACAGATATTGGATGCAGCCAGGTCAGGCACAGAGGAGGAGAAGGGGGGAGGCTGAAGTCACAGCCACAGAGTGAGAGCCTGACATCAGATACAGCCAGTGGTGATGGCTTCCTTCTGTTCCGAGCACACAGCACACCAGACTCGTGTCCAGAGAGGAGCAGAGATGAGAGCTGGCTCTCACCCTGGTACACAGCATGCCTCTCCCCTCCCCAGCACACTTCTTCTGAGATAAACTACAGCTTACACACCCTTGTGCAGATGGTATCATCCGTTCCACACGCGGGGGTCACCCCAAGCTGAGCAAAAGGGCAGAAGGACCAAGTGGGAGGATGAAAAACTTTGCCTATCTCCAATTTTTAAAGTAATACAAATTCTTAAAAATCTCAATACAAAAATCACAAATGGGGACAAATCACAAAAGTCACTTCCCAAGGGTCCCACTGAATGCATCCAAACGAAAATCACTGCCTTCAGAGCAAGGGATCACCAATGGCTTTACCTGCCACTTCTGTTCTGACAAGCAGTGTTGAAAGACACTCAGGCTGAGAAGGCTCTCGAGAGGTGACCCAGCTCAACCCTCTGCTTCGGGCAGGACCACCAGGGCTGGGGACCATCACTTCTCAGCCATGCTCCAGCTGCCCTGCAACAGGTCACTCCGAGCCGGTGACATCCTGATCTAAGCACCCCTAAGGGTGGCATTACTGTGTCACGGGCACGGCTGGAGAGGGACAGACACATCTGCAGCTGACTGGGGCCCCAGCACTAACCCCGGCAGAGTGAGCTGCCCCCGGCCATGACCATGAGACTCTGGTGCCCTCACAGGCACAGGGAGTCACGTTTGCCACAGGCTCCCATTCCACACTGCTGGACTGCTGCTGGCACAGCCTCCACGGGCCGTGCTCAAGTCACGCCGTGTCTCCAACTGCGCTTCCAGGCACAGCACACCCTGACTCAGCGCCGGCCCGCACCCACACCACGGGAAGGAGGGTTTGTTCCCTCAGCCGATGTGAGGGGCACCTAATTTCTGAGCGAACACATTTAGCATCCTATGATAATGCCATGCCAACACGGGTCTAATGGTGCTGGAAGATCCTGGGGAGGCTCAGAACATGCTCCAGCAATGGTGACCATCAAACGTCCGCCCCAGCTCCAGCAGCGGCAGGAACAGCCAAGGCTAGGAGCTAGAAACAAAAGTGCTGCTTCTTTGTAATGCTTTTTATCTCCCCTCCTCCAGCCCCCCCAGGTGGGACAATTTACCCGGTGACTATAAAGCTCTTACATGTGCTTGTTAGCACCCCCAAATTAGTAGGTGTAAAGTCAATATCCTTTTGCCTATTTACTCCTAATGAGTCACCAGTCAGAAACTTCACTTGAAAAAAACGGTTACAAATGCAGATGCCGAAGCAAATGAAATAAAGGCAAGAATCACAAACGTTGCACAAAGGCAAGGGGCTGGGCACACCACACAGCACCAGGCCATTGTCACCGGCTCAAACCTAACAGCTTTGATTTGCCTCCCACCGGCTAAAATGGTTTGAAATGCAAGGTCTGAACAAAGGTGCAAGACACAGGAGGAATGGGAGGCACTGCTGGGCACTTAATCTCCTTTCAGTCTCACACAGGAGCTCCAGGAATGGCTCTGTTGAAGTCGGTGGAGTTTCAGGAGTGTAGGAAAAAGGATAATCAAGCCTGGGCTGTAACAGAGATCCAGCCCTGTGATCCCTACATGCAACCAGCAAAAACCTTATTGGGGATTTATGCTGAAGTTACCTTTAGGCAAGTTCCTTCAGCACTGGAACCTGCACCTACATCACTGATCCCAACAGGATAAGACCAGCTTTTGGGAGCTGCAGTGTTTGCCCTCTAATTAACCAAGGATGTGATTTGAAATCAGGAGCCTGAAGCATCCCCCAGTCTGCTTCAGTACTCACCCCTGCAAACTGTGAGCCTTGCAGCTGTCCCTGGCCAAGCACTGGGGACACCTGGACAATATTTTTTAGATTTATCTGGTGCTTACATGCCATCCTATTCCTAGCCCTTCCCTGCTGCTTCTCTACTCTAAGGTTCTCACAGCCAGAGGCTAGGGGTGACATCCCCTGATGCTACAGCTCCCCTCTCATGTTCCAACAGCCATTTCCTCTCCTGCTTGTCTTTCCAAAAGCACTTGAGTACATCAGATGTAAACCAAAGCGCACCAGTTCAAAGCCAGGGTCCCAAGCATGTCACCCAGCATGGGGCCAAACGCCAAAGGCTCACATCACCATCGAGCTGCTCAGGAGCCCCGTCCGCTCCTTCTCTGCCCCACCAGCCCAGCTTTGGGACGAGGCCAGAGCAGCTGAGCAGTGGAGGAGAGCAAGGACTCCTCTCCAAGCGCTACCTGGGGCCAGACCCCTCCAGCCAGCACAGCTGCTGTCACTGCTGGAGAACACCCAAAACTCACAGCTGAAAGAGACAGGGTCACAGTGGATGGTGGGATTTTGTTCGCATTGCTCGGGGAAGAAAGGCACCTTTTTTGGCAGCTGCAAATGCAGAAGAGGAGAAGGCCTCTGGGCACATCTTTCAGCTCACAGAGACAAGGGCAAAAATATCTGAGCACTTCCCAGTCACGCTCCAAGCTCCACCACTCCAGGCAGCATCAGCAAAGGACAGACACATCCCCAAGGCAGCTACAGCACAACTCAGGGACACAAAGCTCAAGATATATTGAGAAGGTCTCAGCTCCTATGTTCACCATAAAAGCATGAACTGTCTGTTATGGGCATTCAGAAAATACTGAAAGCTCTTCAGGGACCAAAGTGGGCACTATTTATTGCTGGCACAGTTCATTAAAAGGGATGCTCGCAGAGTGCAGCTACGTTCCCCTCTCCCTTGAACCCCAATACCCCCACTCTTCCTCACTGGAAGAAAAAGTAGGTGTTTCCTATTTTTTACTGGGACTTCTCACTGCCTTTACATCCAGCTCACCTTCCACTTCTTGCGAGCACTGCGACCGCAGACGCTCCACACGTGTTCTCCTCTGCATCTGACTGGCAAGCAGTCTGGAAAATGCCAGTATTGGAACGGCCTGGATTCAGCGGTTTCTGAATGCTGATCGGACACTATTTCATTCAAGCCACAGATAGTCATTTTTGGGGGGTATTTTCAGCTCCCTTTTTGGACTCTTCCAGCTTTCCAAGCATCATGCATCAGCAGTTTCTCCTCCTCACAGCTTCATTATTTATCACCTTTCTGCCGAGCCGCGGTGCAGTTCTGCAGGGCCTGGGCACTTCCCTGTTCTTGCAGATGGCCACACAGTGCTACTGGCCTTGTTAATGTTTGCTGTGCTCCACCTTGCAGCTGCGGAAATTCCTGACTATCTGTTTTTTTCAAAGAGCTGAGATGAAATCCGAGTGACTGAAGTGCCTTATTTTTTATAAATTTAACACTTTTCTTGAGGAAACCCCAACCTGAAAACAGGAACAGTCTCACAGCATCTCAAAGCACCAAGTAATTACTTCTAACCAGGCTACCAGTGTGGTCTCCGTTAGCACTGTCTCCTTAGCATCTCTCCATCTGCAAAGCTTTCATCCTGCCGGCACACTGTGGGTTCCGGGGGTTCTGGGCTGAGGAGGGACATACGAGGACACTGAGATTATGAAATTCATGCCACTTCATTATACGTGGGGAACAAAGTTTCTTGTGTGTCCAGTGTCTGGAGGGTACAGCCCCAGCATCCCACCAGCCCAGATCACCCCTCCTGCAGTAGGAGATGCTCCAGGTGAGTGGTGTGGCCAATGCCAACACCACCATGAGTCTCCAGGAACCTGACTTTAGGAATCTCAAACAACAGCCGAGTGAGGTTCCATGGTACCTTCAAGGACAAGTGTAATCTTCACATCAAGTTTTGTATTCCCCATCCTGTCTTTAGTTAGGCAGTTCTTAACAGGATTATTGATATTTCTCATTTATTCCAAATGTTTCTTGTGAAGGAAGAAAATTCTTTAGCCACTTGACATCATGTACGGGAACGTTCCCCCAAAGCAAAATGTACAAGAGCATTTGTTGACAATGTTTTCCTTCCATCTTCTCCAAAGTAAAAGCAATTAAAAACCCTTTTGGAAATGCAGACTAGCATATCTGTAGGGTACTTTTAATCGAGCCCCATGAACCGACTTGAATTAATCAATGACTGGCCAAATGCTTAGACATGGGAAAACCTCAGAGAGCACAAAACAAGGTTTGGTAACAGACACCAACACGGAACAACTGCAATAAACCCAAGGGAGCTCTCAGCATTTGTGCACAGAATCACTCCTGGCCTAGAAATATATTTAAAATTATGCAAACTTCGTCCAGAACTTCATCACAGAATGGTTTGGGTTGGAAGGGACCCTAAAGATCACCTCCCAGTGTCCCCCCAGCAGTCCCCAGCACAGATTTCAGACAGAAGTAATCACTGCACTGACAAGCACAGTGCATTTCCGGAGCCATGAAGGAGAAAGGAAAGCCCTAAGTTTGTTTCTGTGTTATTTCATCAGAGCCAGGGAAGAACATTAACAAAGCAGCTGCTTGACCTTCATGGGAAAGCACCGTAAACACAGCAAGGCAGGAACAGATAACATCATATTGACCTGTCTTCAGGGGCTGGCATTCACGTTTTCATAAAGTGTCTAAGAAGATAAATCACTATACTAATAATATTTGTATTGATTATCTGAACTGAAGCAGCAATCGACTCCATTGTCTCACTTCCTCTTAAATTGCTCACAGATGGGATCCTATTTCCTATTCTGCATTTCTAATGGGAACACTTAAATCACAGTGCAGAATTATACACACACACACAAACTGTTAACAAAAACCCTTTTATGACTTGCATGAAAATAAAGATTTTTCACTTTGTAGCCCACTTTCCACTCCACACAGGAATTAAAAATGACAAATTATCACTAGATCTCTAAATTACCTCTCCTTGTTATTTCTGAGTCTCTAATATTTGCTGACAGACAGACCTGTGCTTTCCAAACCCTGACCAGTGCTTGTGGAGGCTTGTGAAGTTTAGACACAGAGTTAAAAGGAGATTATTTTTTTCCTCATGAAAGTCAAGGCTCTTTAAGCTATCTCAACATCCAGGGGTAGGAAAATCCAAAATCAGTGTGGTGTCAGAGAGAAAATAAATGTCAGGTTTTGCTGTTAGTGCAGGTTCAAAACAAAGACTGTTGCAGAGAGACTGGGCTTCAGGTGTGATGCTGGTTGCAGCAGGAGCTCAGGAGAGCAGCTATCAAAATCAAAAGTAAAGGGAATTGGCAACAAATTAATTGTTCAAAATAGGTTTGTCATGAATCAAAAAGGCTAGGGTTTTTCTCAAACTTCTCATCCTGCCTAAGCAAGGCTTTTCCCCACCCTGGCATGGGCACAAAATATGGCAGAATAAAAACTGAAAATGTCTTCAGTGGCTTGTACAAGATGCTAACAGTGTGTTTCAAATAGAACCCTTCAGAACCACCAGGAAGGTGAGGGCAACAAAGAGCCCTCGCTGCCCAGAGCAAGCTGGGAGCCCCATCCCCATCCCATCCCATCCCCATCCCCATCCCATCCCATCCCCATCCCCATCCCATCCCCATCCCCATCCCATCCCATCCCATCCCATCCCCATCCCCATCCCCATCCCCAGCTCAGGTTTCTGCCTCACACAGAAGCTCCTCCTTGCTCAGCAAAACCCTGAGCTGCCTGAAGCTTCAGCTCATCCCCTCATCTGCTTTCAAGGAGCAGCTTCACCACTGCCCCACTGCAGATGAAAAGGGGAGACGTTTTAAGGAACAAAAAATAACACAGCTCTCGGGGATCGCTGGGCAAGCAGGGAGAAGGCCAGAGCCACAGCACAGCAGCTGCAGGGCGAAGGCTGCTCGGCTCAGGCCTGTCCCCAGGACCCATCTGACTGTACAGCTGCCATGGTGAATGATCATCCCCTATGCTGAGGTCAGCTCTGCCCCCGGGCTAAGTAAGTGAAAATAAATGGTTTAGAAGATAAAAGGTCTTTTAAAAAATTTATTTGTCTTGTTGTGATGTCAAAACTGTAATGGGAAGAGACTGGAGGCAGCGATAGTCGGTTAAATGGGAAACAGCCATCCTGATGGGTCAGCACAATAAATTACAAAGCAGATCCCAGCTCTGCGGGATTTGGGGCTGAACTGCACTGACAGACAAACCCTTGCACGCACCTGTTCCTGGCAAGAAAAGCAGCTTTGAAATACACGTGGAAAAACTGCGGAAATACAGCGACATTTCACAAATCCAAATTGATGTTCGGACTGTATCTCTTATCTTTCTTGCACAGAAATTCTGAGCCTTCCAGCCACAATGAGTTTAGTTTTTTACTCCTGCTCTTTCCAAGAGAGGGATCAAAATTTATTTAAACTATTCCAGGAAGAGGAAGGGTTAATCAGATTTCCCAAGGCAACTTGCTGTTAAGGTGCCAGAAATACGGAGGGAAAGAATGACTTGCTAAAGATGGGACAATGGCGCTGGTATTTTGCATTTGTTTCCAGGCTTTCAGATAGAACAAATGGGAGTCATTAGTGAAATGAGTTTAGGGAGTTCTAAATTAGCTGTCAGGCTGCCAAACCCGAAGAAGTGCTATGTCAGCCATTAATTCTGGAGAGCACCGGATTACCCAAACCTAGGAAGGAATACTGCAAAATTTAGAGTCAATTAAAGGAGGCTATTTTGCTATAATATTTTCCACACATATTACACCTCCTCATGGAACAGAGCCCACTTCTACCACAAACGAAATCTCTGGCAGGATGGAGTGTGGCTGATGTCTAGACAGCTGTAATGTGCTCTCCGTGGGCAGGTCCGCTGGCATCTCAGGGCAGCTCCAGCTCGAGCGGGAGGTGCGGGCTGCAGGGCTCACCAGCAAGTGACACCCGTCTGCCTCAGCGCCTTGCTGCCTCTGTACCGCCCAGAGAAGCACATCTGTGCGGGGCGTGATGTCTGTGCCCAGAACGACCGTGGCATGTGGAGGTCACACCCGGCATCGTGTGCACACTCCCTTCCCTTCCCTTCCCTTCCCTTCCCTTCCCTTCCCTTCCCTTCCCCTCACTTCCCTGCCCACCCCACCGACAAACCCAAGCTTTGCTAAGACCCCACACCCGTCCCACGGGAGTTCTGAGCTAAACCCACTGAACCGGGGAGCCTCAAGGGGCTGGCCCTGCCTCAGTGCCCAGTGCCGATGTACCACCTGTGCCCTGCCCCTTGCTCAGGATGTCCCCAAACTAAGCCTCCACGCTGTAGACTGGAGAGCTTATCAGTCAGGAAGGTTTATAAAACACAGGGTTTATAACTCCTGAGGGACCTGAAGAGTGTTTTTGAAACTGTGATGGAATGGATCCATGGAGCAAACCCCACCTGGAACGTGCCGATTAGAGATGCACTCCCAAAGTCAAAGTTCCCTCCACCGAGAGGAGCAGAGGGCTCTCACACCTCTGCACTGATTGCTATCACTGCTCAGTGCCCCGCAGGACAGCACGACTGGGGACAAATTAAACCAAAAACCCCATGGCTGTGAAATACAAATGAGGCAAAAAATGCCTTCACCCAACCAAGAGAGCTCTGCCTGCCCAACTGCGCCGGATACACAGATCGTGAACAAACAGGATAGAATGTCTTCTGCCTTTTGTGAAATGAAAATAAATGAAAGGATCTAAGGTTTCAGGTCACTGATCCCTCTCTTCCCTATCTGTACCATTTATCGGAGGTAGAATATAAAGGTTCCAGGTCCTTTTTTTTTTTTTTTTTTGTCAGCACTTTAATGGTTGTTTTTTCTCCTTCACCCTTTCATTTTCTGAATGAAAGGACCACTTAGGAACCTGTAGAGTAATAATAAGCTTATAATACGAATATTGTGCAAATAGGAATAAGTGTAAATTCTTTCTGAATAGGTTGAAGGGATTAAAGCAAAAATGCAATTTGGAAATAGATCAGTCCTCTAATTAGTTTATAGTCTGTTAAGAGATAATATTTTGCTCACACAGATCATCTATTATCTAAAGATCTCAGAGCACTTTAGGAACATCAATTAAGCTTTTAAAAAAAACAACCTTAGGAGACAGGTAAGTGTATTTAGATTAATTAGTGTTGCTGCGAGCAGCAGGCATTATTATTAGATTTAATTTAGTCCAATAATTGACTTATCTGTTAATGGATTCTAATTCATCTGAGAAGGGATCAAATCCATCTGACTAAATGGATTACATCGACTCAATTAATTCTATTAACTGACTTAATTTGCCATTTAATAATCTGACACATGGGGCCAGATCTCGGCCCCAAAGAATGCATAAACCAAAAATTACACACCGGAATTATGATGACAGCAGAATTAAGCATTGCAGAGCATGCATTTTGCCTTGCTCATGGCATTTGCACACCTGGATCAAACAATCAACAGGGATTCCTCTGGCCAGATCCCCCGGCCCTGCAGCATCATTCCTCCCTGAGCCACGGCTGGCTGCTTGGAAAGCAGAAGTTCCCTGCCTGAGATCTGCCACCTCCCCTCTGTTCTGGGCATTCTCTGCAACCAAGAGGCGAGAAGTTTTACAGAAATCAATAAATCTTGCAATAAAAGTAACCTCCCTTCAAAGGCAGGACAACGCTCCCATTTGGAAGCTGTATATGTAGGAAAAAAAAAAAAGAAAAAAAAAAGGAAAAAAGAAAAGGAAAAAAGAAACATTTGGACACTATTGTGAATGTAAGGGAAGACGGGAAAGAGGTGCTAAAACATTATTTATTCCGCTATCCTTAAAACGGGCTGGTGCTAAAGGGCTGGTGATGAGCAGCAGGGACCTTGCCCTGCCAGAGCTTCCCACATGAACCCTGAGCCGGCGTGGCCCTTGCTGGATGTCACCTTCTCCTAACTGGACCAGTCACGGCTGAAGCCAGCTCACAGGCACCTTTTCCCACATCTCTTGCCTTTTCTCAAACATTTCTCACGCGCGTTTCTCCTCCTAAAGCCTTCCCCAAGCTGCAATCCTTAGGCCACCAGCCCACATCGCCCTCGCCGTGCACTCGCTCAGCAGGGCTGGGGCAGGAGCCGGTGCCATCGGCGAGGGTGGCACAGCCCGGCTCTGTCACGAGAGGGAAGGAGAGGGGAAGGGCAGGGGGACACTCAGCCATCTGCTGCGTGGGAGGAGAGGTGTCCTCCTCCACATGCAGACCTGACCGGCAAGACGGAGACGTGGATCAAAAGTTTGCAACTGTTGAGATCCCCAGACCCAGTTTAAGCCTCTCTCTGGTCTTGATCAAAGGTTACTCCATAATAATGCCTCAGGGGGAGGGGTTCCTGGCACATAATGAACCCTGTGTCATTGCCTTTGTGTCCAGGTTGGGCTGTAACGCAGATGGTTCTCACTCCAGTAACTCCGACATCTCTCCCCCCTCCATTATCCCAGACAGGAGCTTTGCGTGGTTCCATCCCAGCCCACCGTGTCCCACCTCACTGTCTCCCCGATTATCATGCTCTGAGTGTTCTGTGCCAAGCAGGACCAAGAGCAGATTTCCATAACCTTTCACAGGGCTGGGGGCGAGAAGGCTCCACAGCCTCGGCACATTTGCTGAGGAGGCTCTGGGGGTGCAGGCAAACAACCCACGGAGCACAGCTGGGAGCGGGGTTTGGAGACAGGGAGGGATGCAGGAGTGGGGTTTGGATGCAGGCATGGATGCAGGAGTGGGGTTTGGATGCAGGCACGGATGGGGAGCAGGGTTTGGAGGCAGGCAGGGATGCAGGAGCTCCCGGCCGGGAATCTCGGGCTCTGTCGTGGCAGCAGCGCCCTCGGCCACGAGCATGCTCCCGCACGCGCGGGTTTGTTGTTCAGACACGATTGCATATGTATGAAGGGGACAAGATGGGCTTTGACACATAAATTAGCACTTGTCAGCTGCTCCCGGGAACACTTCCCTGCTGCACCCACTGGAAATGCTGCCTTCTTTCACCGAGAGGAAAACTGCACCACGGCACCTGACAGCCACCGCGGGCAGGAGCCGCACCCGGGCGGCGGCAGCGCCTCGTTTGCACATCAGAGCTCAGGAGGATGAATGCCATAAAATGACACGATAATTAGCAGCCAGGTGGCACTTTTCACTCCTGTAATATCTGGAAATTTGGGAACGACAAAGGACAAGGTTGATGAGGCCTAAGGGCAGGGCTTGCTCTGAGAGAGGGGCTGACCCCACACAAGTGCTTGGGGGGTCACTTCCTACCTGCCAGGTGCTCTCTGGCTGTCGCTTCCCGTGGCACAGCTCACGCTGCTCCTGCACCTGTGCCGGCAGTGGCAGCAGCTGCCCTCAGTGCTCAGTGTGTGCCTCATCCGTCCTGAAGCTTCCTGAGGGAACAACCGCTCCCAGATTTTGACCTGCCCTCCTCGAAGCTCAGCTCCACTTCACCAGTGCTGCCCCAGACAATCCCACACAAATGGTTGATCCAGCAAACTCTCACACACACCTCTGCAGCAGCACAGGAACACACAGGGCTGCATACCCCAAACGCGAACAGAACCAGTGTTCTCAACAGCTCTAAAATCCTCCCAACAGCCAACTAGAGTAAAAGCATCTCAGCAGAAACCATCTCAAAATGAACCAGAATTACAGCATTTTTCATAGCCCAGCCTCTAGCAGCATTTCCAGCATGCTGCTTGTGTGCAAATCACAACAAGAACAGTTGAATGCGCTGCTAGCACAGGGTAAGTACTGTTTTTCCTGCAAGTTCCACACACTCAAGAGATTCAGCTTGAGCTCTGGGGTACTCTCAAAGCTCTCAAAGTCTACTTTCAGTTCAAACCAAGTATCTCACCACCGGAAAAAATGAGAGTGCTTCATTCAAACACTGGATTCACCCAAACACGAGCCCAAGAGTTCATGGGGAAAGGACTTCCCCAACCACCAATTTAGGTATCATTTATGAATTGCAGTAAACACACTGTGAGCTCATGGCTTGGGGAGAAAGACATTCTTTTCTTCAACCATATACTAATAAATTGGGGCATGGCAGTACTGTAGGAACTGCCTGCAGCTGGGAGGCAGCACCAGCAAAACAAATCTCATGTTCTTAACCTGGAAATGTTATTTTTCCTTTTATTTTGGTTTTTATTGCTCTTATTACTTTTCTCCCAAGAGATTCTTAGCACAACACCCTGGATTAAAGCCTTTGACCTGAAGTCTGGAGGATCCCAGTAAATATTCTTACCATATTTATCTCCATCTTCTCCTTTGGCACTGATCCTCCTGCCGAGCACTTGGATGTGCTTTCCACTTGTCCTGCTGTAGAGCTGATAGAGCCGAAGCTGCTTCCTGCTCACATCGTCCCTCGCTCGCGTCTGATTCTCCACGTGTATCCGAAAATCCACATTCTCCTCAGCAGCAAACATCTGAGATGGGTGGGGAGTGGGGAGAGAGAGCAGAACAGACCATGAACACAACAAGGCTCTGGGGCAGAGGGACTGCAGACTTGCCTGCCAAGGGCACTGGCACTGAGGGACTCAGATTTGGCTGCCTTTCACTTGGCAGCAGTGTCAGACACTTGTGTGTAATTCCACCCAGAGCTGGGTCTCCACAAAACTGGGCCATTACAATCAAACTGGGGGTTTATGAATAAAAACTTCTGCTTACCCCTGCTTTGATTAAATCCCAGTCAGCCACGCTGACCATAAATTAGGCTACCCACTGCATATGCACAGCCTCTACCAGGTTACACAGGCACGAACTGGAGAGTGGGGCCAGCCAAACCCTTCTCAGAGATCTGGTGCATCACCTCCAGCAGCTGCACTGAGTCTCTGGGTTAGCTGCAGGAAAAAGTCAAGGGAAAAAACTCTTTGTGTTGCCCTTAGCTGTTTTGACTTGAATTTCACACTGGCATAAAACCCACTACAATAGAAGTGACACTTGTTCACTCTTCAGCTTAACTGTTTGACCAGCTCTGCTCTGCAGTAAAGCCACCTCGTGATCACCAGCCATGGATGTGTTTCTGTCCACCTCAAAAGGGTCACAGGAGGAGTGGTGAGAGTCAAACCAGCTTTTCCACCAGTGGCTGTGATCAGCAGGGGTCTGACAGCCTCAGCCACCCCATCTGTTTCTTCTGGCCAAGGGAGTAAATTAACCTTAATTCACTACAGCTTAAACTATTACCATAAACTTTTCATTTTGTTTCCTATTTTAAGTATTCCCAAGAAATATCAAAACAGGAGTCCCACTTTTCCTTCCCAAGAGTCATCCTGACTTGCCCAAGGTCAGAGGATCCAACAACACCACTGTTCTCAAGATACCTTCCCAAAGGGGAGACTGGGCAGCATGCACCCAAAAAGCTCTTCACACCCAAACAACAGGAAAGCCCAAAAATTGCTCCACGAACTCCATCTATGATCTCTGGGGCATTTGCACCACAACGTCCACACCATCCCCTCCAAACTCACAGATGGGCAACATTTTGTCCCTTTACAGGACAGCAAATGACACGAAACATGGCCTGCAAGCAAAAGTGTTCTGATGTATCAGTGTGGGGAGGGAACTGGCAATGAAAATGAAAAAGGTCAATAAATCCTTGTTCAGATCCACTCCAGACTAAAACACATCAAGAAAGTGGCCACAACACACCAAAGAGCCTCACTTCAGTCTCCTGCAAATCATCTCACACCTGTAAATACAGTGAAGCCTGAAAGTCAAAACCTCAATAGAACTTTGCAGCATTTCCAGTTATCCTGGGGACACCCAGGCCTGCAGCAGGAAGAAAACCTCACTGAGGCAGGCAGTGCCGTGGAGCACCAGACCAGAAATCACCCTGAGCCAAAGCCCAGGCTCAGCACAGTGGCAGCAGCAATGAGGTTCCCAGTGATGCTGCGGGATTGCCTTCGGTGTGCTTACTAAAATCTGGGATTCTGGTGTTTGACATTTTGAGGAGAAAGTGATTTATCTCTGATTTGGCTGTCAGAAGCCCATAGGGAGCTGAAGGCACAGGCAGAGGCTGGGCAAGGGAGGCTCAGGGCAATGCTGAGACATTTGCAGAGATGTCAGAGGTGACAGACAGGGGTCACAATATTTCCCACTCTCAGAAAACAGGGTGGCCAGAAGCTGTGACCCAGAGCTGGGGAGGGGGAGGAGGAGCAGCCCCTAGCCCGAGGGCATGGCAGGGTGCCACATCAGGACGCTGACAGAGCTCTGGCCAGCAGAGAGCAGGGCTCTGCTTGCCCTGCCCTCCCCGGGCACCACAGCTACACCTGAGTGAAACACACAGGACTTGACTTTTCACAGAAATCATATTAATTTATCTTTTTCCTTACTATATCTTTTCTTGCTTTCTTTTCAAATCCCATTTTTGCAAAGGATGCTAAACTACCAAACCCACAGAGGTTCCAGCCGTGCTGACAGTCTGCCTTGTGTCCACAAAGCAAGGCTATTTGCAGCTAAAATTCTGGCTCCATTATTTTAAGATTTAAAACAGATTTTAAATCAAGATGACGTCGTTACATTGCTTTCACCACATGTTAATGAATTTCACATTTTTCTAGGAAAAAAAACAAAACAGGTGGGATTTGAAGTGGGGGGAAGGGCAGGTTGCTTTGCTTTCTTGGAAACTCCCAACAGAAAATGCAATCTGTTTTCCAAAACATGTTTTAATTCTCTTCTAATTGTGTCTGGAGCATTCACACTGCAGAGGCCCCAGCCCATAGCTGCAGTGCCTCGGTGGGCCCAGGAGCACCCACACAGCATCCTGCACAGTGCTCAGCTCCAACATGTCACCAACACACCTGTGCACCACTGTCACCACTGTCCTAAGATCAGCTAATTAAGCGCCCCTTCCCTTTGCAAGAAGGGCCCCAGCAGCACAGGGGGTGACATCTCCTCTTTCCCTGTCCAAGGAGCTGGCTGGCCTCACCCTTAGCCAAGACCTGAAGTAGCTGATGCAGGAACCAGCAGGTGATGCTGACCCCAAAATACAGTCAGTCTAGCCTGTATCACTCCACCACTTCCCTAGAAGTGCCCAGTTGTGACCCAGGGCAGAAATCCTGGAAGAGGAACAGGCTACAGGCTCCCCTTGCAACTGAGCTGTCTCCTGGCCAGAAGCCGTGGTAAGAGCAGCAGTGAAACCACCCAGATTTAGCCACCTGCTTAAAGATAAGCTCACACTTAACCACCCCGTGGAAACAGGATGCTCTGCTGGAGGGTGGCCAAAAGGAATTAACCGTGCCAGCCTGGGCTGCATCTGGCCTGCAGCAGAGAATATCAATACCCAAAAAAAAAAAAATTCATGCAGTGTTGATTTTATGAGATTTTACCTGTTTGATCATTGCTAAAATTCACTCTCACAGGACCTCTTCCCTACAGGGTACACTCCCTCAAGCAGCAAACCTCTCTGAGATAAGGAAGTCCATGTATATATACCAAAAGAGAGACTCTTCTATAAATCTCATAAAAATTAGTAACATATGTCTCCTTTGGCAACTGATCACCAACACTCAGTCAGGGAGGTCACCTGAAACCAAGTACACTCACCCTCAAATACACCTGAATGCAGAAATGTCTTTAACTCCCTTAAACTGAAGGGCTGAAGGTCACTCCTGTTCACCAGAGCAAGTTTTCCTTTTTGTTTTCACTATGGAAATGCTGTTACTGCACATAACATACCATACACAAAATGAGGCCCTTTTTTGCCTTTCAGTCTGATCATCCACACCTCGGTGTAGGCAGCAAAACAGACTCTGGGTCCAGAGCTCCACACAACAGGTCCCTCAAGGGAAGGGCTGCTTGCACCTTGTAGCTCCTGAGCAGCAGTGTGGGACACAGGAGACAGGACTCCTGCAGGGATCTGGGGCTGTATTATGGTCTGTCTGGCATCTGTCCAACTGGTATGGGCTGCTATCTGTGCATGTCGATTTCAGCATCTCAAGACAGTGGTTTTGTGTAACTCCATCTCATTCTTTGGCAACAATCTATAACCTGCAAAATCCCAGTTGTTAAATCAGAACATTGAATTTCATTTAATTTTCACTCTTCCTCTCTTTTCCTTTTCCATCAGTTCCTTATGCATTTATTATTCATTTGTCACTACACCTTTCAGCGATAATACCCAGCTACAAATACAGTTGGCTATCCAGAGTTTATACAAGCATTTATTTTAAAAACAACCATCACCTCAAGCCCCAGAAGCAACAGGAATGCCTCACTCATGAAAGGAAGCTGCTCTCCCTTGTCTGTTGTCCTTGCCCAGCCGTTCAAGGTGGAGCATTCAGTCCTACCTCCTTTCCCAACAGCCAAAGGAACCAGAAACTACATCTGTCTTCCAGCGAGTCCACAACGGGAGATTTTCATGTCCTTTTTTGCCAAATGATTCTCAAATAAGAGTGGATTTCATTTTAAATGGCTTTACAATGATCCTTCAGCTTAAATAATGACTCCCCTCCTTGTTAAATCCCAGATGGAGGGTGAGGGAAAGACCATTTTGCTGATGCAGCCTAAGGTTTCACTGTGCATTAATCCAAGAAAAGCTCAGGAGCGGCAAAAGCCTCCAACAGCAGCACTGTGATGTCAGCCCTGCACAGGCTCGTGCCCCATCTCTGCACTCACAGATGCCTCCTGTGAATGGAGCAATCCCAGCCCTGCCAAGGTGAATGAAACCCTGGCCGTGCCAAGCCACGCTTGCAGGATTTGGCTTTCCACCCAACCAACCTCCACGCACTTCGGATTTTTCTATTTCGAGCTTTCCAGTAAGGGGGGATGTTAATCTGTTATTGTTCATGTCATAAAGCGTTACAGCATGAGATGTCCAAGGCCCACAGCATACCCAAGTTAGCTGGGAGCTGGACTTGAGAATTTCCTGGTGTTTTGCTATTTATGCTACAGAGCACTCAATAGAGAGCTCTGTATGTCATTCAACCATATGTCATTCCCCTAGCTGAACCAGGAATACAAAATCCCTCTAGCTAAGGGCCATACCGATTGCAAAAGATAAACAAATCAGGCTATTCAAAGTCCTCTCAAACCCCATCTGAGAAGCAGGAAATACCTATTACCTTTCAGCCATCAAATCAACCTAATATTAATGATTTTCTCCATGACCTTCTAAACACATGAAAGTTAACTCAATAAGGTCAACAAGAGGATATCCAAGACAGATCTCTCTCAAGCCCTCAAAGGCAAGTCACCACTTTGCTTCCATGACTTTGCCAGAATTCCTGTATACAAATCACAGCAGGATTTGCTAGCTCCCCATGACAGCCACCCTCAGCACACAGCGAAACACAATGCACTCCTTTTCCCTCCATTTAACTGCAAAGTCAATCCAGCACCAGGATGTTGTTACTGTTGTGTCATAGAGCCTCCCCAGCCAGACGGGAGTGGATGAGCAGTGCTTGGGCATGGTCCCTTCTGTGGGTTCAGGAGCACATTTGGGAAAGCAGCTCCACGCTCAGATATGCAGAGAAGGTACTTTGCAGTGAAGCTCTGTACATCCAGTGGGAGAGAGGCCAAGGTACAACAGTGCCAGAAGTCCACAAATGGAGCTAAGCCTTTCCAAATAACAGAACTTAGAGCTTTGCTTTGCTGTTTGTTTCTTCCCAATACCCATGCAAAAATATTTTTTGTCTTGAAAAATAAATATCCAAAAATTTAAGCTGCACTCAAACTGTGGGAGATGTCACCATGGATGGTGACTGGGCACCCTTTGGGATGGTCTCTGAGAAAGGGCATGGAGCGCTGTGAAAGTGGCTGTTCAAAGTGATCAGATATGAGATTCCACAAAAATCTCTACCAATGGCATTTACAAAGTATTTCACTTGAAATGCTTTTTGGTATTTCTTTTTGGTGAGAAAGCTGGAAAAGGAGAAGGAAATGGGGTGATGCGGGGCTCAAGCCTGCCCGTCCCTTTGGATTTCAGAAATGTTAAGTAAGACCCAAGGAGAACACATTTCCAGGGCTTAGAAAAAGGGGACACAGCTCCATGAGGTGACACATACTTGGATCCAAAAGCTGTTCTGCAAGTGAAGCCTCCTTTCCTCCGGAGAGCTGCCTTGTGCATTCAGAAAGGCAGATTGAATCTCCTCGGACAGTGCCAGACCTCTGCTCCCTCTGAAACACACAACCTCTGAGAAAAGCAGCCATCACTCAGCCACACTTCCAGCCGCTCCCAGACCCCGCCAGCTGTCCAAGCCATGCACCACTGCAAAAGCAACGCGTCTGTCGGCCTTGGAATGGCAGGCACAGTGTTACTGCGCCTGGTATGAAAGCAGGAGGGAGGCCGGAGGGAGTGCCAAACAACTGGAACCTGAGAGTTTGAGGAAATGAATATTTTATGGCCCATCAATCAGTATTTGACCATTTTCTAGAGAAAGATGATGCCACCTTCAAGAAAACTAGGTTTCTCCTTTTGATGGTGGAATGAGCCTTAGCCAGAACTGTGAAAATGCACCATATGTGATACGGTGAGATTCTAAACTTGTTGCACCCTGGGAAATAGTTAATCCTGTGGAAGAGCAGGGTTTCAGCCTTGAAAGCAGCCCAGCTGGAGGCAGGACGGCGCTGCTCACAGCACAGCCCATCACCAGAGTGCTGCCGAGGTGCTGAAATGCAGCTCCCGGAGGGGCTCCAACACCCCCAGCCTCTCATCTCCCCTGCACCTGTCTGTTCTCACGGGCTCACTGCCAGCAGCTCCCAGGTCACATTACTGACAATGTCACCACGAGCAGCAGCAGCTCAGCTGCCTGCACTAGGCAGCCCCCGTGCCCCTGAACTGTGCCCTGGTGCTGCAGCACCAAAGGGGCCAAGACTGAGCCCCCTCCCAGCCCCCAAAGGCAGCTCTTTCCCAGTGGGACCAGTTCCTGCTACCTGTGCTGACCAAAGCAAACCAACCCCATGCACCTCAGCTGAGGGAGATCTGTGGGAGGCCACAGCTTGCCATGGGCTCTTGACAGTTAGAGTCTCCAGAAATACAGATTAGACCTTAACTCTTTTTCTTATTTTTCCCCAATTGGGATATATCTTGATGATAATGATGGTGATGATTATCAGTTAACAGCTGGTATTATTTTACCATGCTATCCAGTAGGCAAGGAGCAAGCAGGACTTTTTCTTTCTTCCTTTCTTTGTCTTTTTAAATGCTTGTTATATCTCTGCTATATACTTCCTCTCCATGCAGAAATATCCCTTCAAAGCTTGATATTATTGAGCAGCTTTCAACCATGCCCAGCAGAGCCATGTATTCTCTGCATTTGTCTGGCCTTTGTTTCTAGGAATGAAATACCAATGGCTGAACAGTGTGACTTCGTTTCACTCCTTCATTCCAATACTTGTTCTATTTCTATCCCACTGGGTCAAACTCACCTATTGTGAGACCTCACCGATTTCAATTACATCAGGGATTAATTTGTTCCATTGCGTTGAAGCTGTTAATACAGTCCTGGCTGGCTCTAGATTAGAAAAGGCACGGTGAGACCTCCCTCACAGGCAGTGTGTTTAACAGCAGTCTTGATCTTCAGTTTTGTTCGGCGGTGGGGTGGGTTTTTTCTTCCCTTTGTGCCCCTTTGCCCCTCTTTTCACAATCTTCCCCTTCCTTTCTAAATTGCCCTTATCAGAACTGGGTGGTCCTTCTGACTTCCCCTGCGCCTGGCCAAGTGCTGCCTCCCCGAGCCGCTGCCCAGGGCTTGCGAGGGAGGTCAGGGCTGGAAGGTCTGACCTGACACCACACAGGTGTGACCACGCCAGCTTTGGCACCTCATCTCTGCATGGGGTGCACTCTCTGCTCCAGAGGAACTTTCTGTCCCCTACGCTCTGTTGACCAGTGGCAATGTCCTTCACCCTTCACATGGACCCCACGTTCCTGAGAGGCTCTGTGCTGCTGCCACCACTCCTCACTGATCACACCAGGACACACAGATTTCTCAGAAGTCGTTTCATGTCCCTGTCCCTCCTCACAGCATTGGTGTTGCCGCAAAGAAACCTGCAACAGGCTTTGCAGAACAGCCCCAACCAACCCCTGTGAAACCACAGACTGGGGAGCTCGGCACGCTACAAGTGCCTCCACTACCTTAACAAAAAAACCTTATTTTCTTGATGGAGAAAGAACTCCTGCTGAAATAACCTGCCCTGGTATGCAGGAATTAAACCCTTGCCCAGCACAGGTGGCTCTGCACAGGTGAGCACAGGGCTGAAGGGCTGCCTGCCCCCACCAAGGGCACTGCTGGCCAAGCACACAGGCTGTGCCCAGCACCCTCTGCTGCTCACCCAGGGCTGGAGGAGCCTGGGTGGCCACTGCAGTGGAGACCAGGGCACAGCTCCCAGCAGGGTGTTCCTGGGACAAAAGCTGCAGCACCCCATAAAAATACCAGCAATCTGTTCACCTCTTCAATTGGACCTGAGTCCAATTACTGAGAAACCTGCCAGGTTCAAAGCACCCCTGACCTTTTCTCCCCTTTCCCCAGGGGAGATGCTCCTGCTGCAAACCCGTTTGGCCACAGCAGCAGCGCAGAGCAGAAACCCCGAGCCCACTACCCTGAAACTGGTCAGGCATTTCCTAAACCCTGGAAAAAGGCAGAGTTATTCACCACAAGGACTTAAAATGTCAGTTTGAAGCATGGGCCTGCCAGGTTCAAGGCGACACCTCTGCTCTTCTGCTTGATACCTGCTCAGTAAAGACCTCCACAAAAAGAGGAGCAAAGGCACAAGATACAGAAAAGCAGAGGGATACTCAGGAAAACGCTGCCATCAGAAGAAGATGGAAGATCGTCAAAGACCATCCTCCCCATAAGAGAAGAAACATTTGCAGGGGCAGCACCTCAGCAGTGATCCAGTGCTTATCCTCGGAGCTCCTTTCATCTGGTCCCCTGACATCCTCCAAGGAACACAGATCCCTGCTCCCACTGCAGAAAAGCAACTCCCTCTAGGGTAAAACACGGCAACTACCGAGCAGTGCACACCAGGTCAGGGCAGAACTCACAAAATACCTTTTTTGCACTGCATTTGCAAAGAAAACAGAGACTTGGCCAACAGCTGCCCCCACAGCAGTTCCCAAGTACTGACCTCAGGTGAGAGGTGGCTTCTCTAAAAGCTGATTCAACAGAGATGCCTGGGGACCTGACTGAATTATCCCAGCATCACTTTCCTCTATCAAGGGTCCTCTCTGGAAATCTTTTGCTAAGCTCCCGTCAGTTCCACTCCTGCTCATTCTGACAAGGTAACACCCAGTGACCCTCTGTGGGAATGGTGCCAAGGGGAAAGGACCTCCTCAGGAGTCCCTGCCATTCACACCAGCACTGTACCTGCTAACAAAAGGACTGAGCAGTAGTTTGGCATCCTGATTTCCCTCTGTGACAGAGTCCCCTTCCTGAGGAACCACAAGATGAGTCATAGAATGGCCTGGGTTGGAAGGGACCTTAAAGATCACCTGGTTCCAACACTGCCACGGGCAGGGACACCTTCCACCATACTGGGTTGCTCCAAGCCCCTATGTCCTACCTGGCCTTGGACACTTCCAGGGATCCAGGGGCAGCCACAGCTGCTCTGGGCACCCTGTGCCAGGGCCTGCCCACCTCACAGGGAAACACTTTTCCTAATATCCCATCTAACCCTGCCCTCTGGCAGTGTGAAGCCATTCCCATGTCCTGGCACTACATCACCTTGTAAATTGTCTCTCCATCTTTTTTGTCAGCTCCTTCACTGCTTCACCACTGCCTGCTCCTGCCTGAGGACTGATCAATTCTGCTTGCACGAGTCATCCTCAATGCCAGCCCCAGTCTGCTGTCCCAGGCCAAAGGGCTCCACAAGCATTTTTGCTCCAAGTTATGAACTCTGCTCCAGGTTCTGTCCATGGAGTGCCCACAAAACCCATCAGCATTAACAGGGAGAAATAAAAAAATATCCTGGCTGGGTTGGTCTGTAAAGGCTCTTCCTCCAGCACAACCAGGATCACTCCATAGCTGCCAGCTGTCATAGAGCTTTTCCTTCCCTGAAAGCCCTTTGAAACACATTCTCAAGCCCTCTTATCTCTCCTGTTTATACCACACTCCCTCTATCATTGAGAAATCTCCAAATAATTCATAAGCCCACAAGCTCCTGCACTAAGAGGGCCATAATGACATTTATAAAACCCATCACCTCCGTTCCCAGGGCTGGGGCTGGGGCTGGACCAGGCGGCCCCAGAAGCAGCTCCTGGGCTCTCCCCAGCCACACGTTCTGAGCAGAAGGCAGCTCTGCTCTGCACCAGCCCAGCCACAGGTTTGTTTCCCAAGCACCCAGAGAGGATCCCAGCCGGTGTCCTGCTCTCCCCATCCGACCCCAACACAAGCATACAAAAGAGGGTTTTCTTTGCACAAAATCAAACCAAGGGAGAAGAATGATTTTGGCTACTTTCCTCAAGGAAAAAGGTTGCCCATCTAATAATCCCTAAATGAGCAGCGGGTTGTTGGGCTTTCATGTTTGCCTTCGAGCCTCCCCTTGCCGTGCCAGGTCGCTGGTTTTCTTTTCCACGGAATTGCAAAACCCCTGAATAACAAGATTTGTGCATGGAAGTGCTGACACAACCCTTAACTACAGCATCCTGAACATGATACCAGAATAAGGACGCTCCCTGTGTGGCCCAGCCTATGGATAAATAAAGCATTTCAGCAGCCAGCACCGACAGATCATAAACCTCCACGAGCATAAATACCAACAACAACCCAAAAAGATTAGAGGGCTTACGGGTGAGGCATGCTGGGATGATTTAGAGTTGGGGTGGAAGGGTCATTATTGCTGAATAGGTGGGGGTGAGTGGGCCACAGAAATCAATAAACCATTCTGCTCCCAGGGAAGGAAGGGGCCACGCTAATTGTGCAAACACACATTTTCCATTCGAGACCGGAGCTCTCCGCCTCACCCGGCGCGGAGGGATGCAGGGAACCCACTCCACTTGCTGAGGGACAAGGACCTCAGTCCGTGACATGTCCCAGCAGCTGTCACCCAGGGCACAGCTCCTTGCTGAGCCCCTTGCTGGGCACACCCTGCTGCTGGAGGCAGCTTCAAATGCACGCAGATGCAGGCAACATTCAGCTCCACTAATTCCTTTTTCTAGGCAGTTAATATACAGCTGGCACAGGCATCTCGCTTGCTTTCAGCATCACCATCAAGTCAGAGCTTTTCCAGTGCCCAGTTCTAGCACTGAACAATCACCCAACACGTCCTGCCAGCACCAGTTACCCTCAAGCACCAAAGACAACTCTGGGACCCATTTCATCCTGATCAAATAATCCCATTTGGAAGTTTCCACACTGGCATCAGAGATGGAGGTGGCCACAGAATGAGCCACAACAGCTCTCTGGATCCTCCAGCGAGGACAGACCCAGAGCTTTGCAGATGGGTTTCTAGGCACAGAGCTGCTGAGGCACAGAGCTCAAAGGCAGTGAGCAATTCCCAGTTCCTCCTTGGGTCCTCCCCATTCCTAATTTTTCTACTTTTTTTCCCCCACTTTCTAGAAAACACAGTAATGACAAAAAGACACTCACTTTGGAGAGTGAAGCCCATTTATAAACAGAATAAATCTACACCATACAAATACACAGCTGTCTGTACCCAAGGGGCCAAGGGTAACCAAAGCCCATTTTGGGGACTCACCAAGGAGGGAACCAGCAGCCAGTGGCAATGCCTGGTATTCCCATGAAGAAGCCTGAGCTCACAAGCACATACAGGTGCAAATGAGCCAGTCTCCTCCTCTCTGCCTTTCCAAAGGTATTTAAAGAAAACACTCTCTAGATCAGTTAATAAAATAGCTTGAAGTTTGCCCAGCTCACGTCAAGCTTACAGCTTTTGCAGTTAACGGATTTCAACTTGATTTGGGATTTTAAGAGTTTTTAAAACAAGAAATTTCGCCTTCCCTCCAGAAATAAATTCAGTAGCTTCACTGCAAAAATATTCCCTGGAATGGACAATTCTACTACTTATGTACTAAAGACAGCCTGGAAAAAAAAATCAGATTACTACTCAGCCTTATCAAAAATATGGAATAAACCATGTGTTGACTTTAATCCAAACCATACTGTCAATCTGCCTTCAGGATCCCATGTAACAAACATGAGCCTAGGGCCAGAAAAGAAAAGCAGAGGTTGTTTTCTAATAGAAGATTTGTTCTGATCTGTATTAGCCACACTTCTGCCTGGAAATATTTACACTGCAAACACCAGGCAAATAGGATTTCTTATCTTTCAGCTTTGTTGAGTTAGGGAAAAGTCTCATTTGGTATTAACTAATTTAGATTGCAAGTTTCCCATTTTCAGGGAACAATTCTCAACAATTTTGGAAAATAAATCTGTTTTTGAAATATTTTAAATAAAGGAAAATATAAAGTGGTGTTAAAATCACTGAGATTTGGGCTGCTGTATCCCTGCACAGCTTGAGGGTACCAGGGAGAGCCCCACACATTTTGCTCCATCCATCACCAGTCACCAGCAGTGGGAAAATCCTGTTGGGGAAAAAATTCAGGCCAGACATGGGCAGACACAGACATGAGACCTTGTGGCATGAGGCTGGGGATCCCCCAAGAGCCCTTTCCTTGAGCCACCAGCATCCACAGCTGCAGCACTGGGGTGATGTAAGCCCTGTGCCTTGTCCACACACCCCCAGGTCCCTGCCTGGTCTGGGGATGCCCTCAGGTGCCACCCCCAGGGCCACTACCCATCACAGGGCAGCTCTGCCAGCTCAGCCTTGCTGACCTCAGATCAGACTTTGCACAAATTTCCTTTAGAAGTGAAACCCCACAACTGAACCTGACGGTGCTCAGTGTCCTGGTTCACACGGTGATGGTGCACACTGGGGAAATCAGGCTCCCAGAAACGAAAGCTGAGCAAATCAATTCAATTTTCTTGTTTGCTACATTTAAATAGCAATTAAATTCCTATTATCTACTCTTTCAACACAAACAGCACAAAGCAAGCCCTCTGCCTTGCTGGCAGGAATTTTTTTACAAGGACAAGGGGGAATGGGTTTAAAGTAAAAGAACAGAGATATACATAAGATGTTAGGAAGGTGGTCAGGCACAGATTGCCTAGAGAATCACAGAATATTCTGAATTGGAAGGTACTCATTAGGATCATCCAGTCCAATCCCTGGCCCTGCACAGACACCCCAACCCTCCCACCCTGTGCATTCCAGGGAGTGCTGTCCAAACACTCCTGGTAGCCTTGGGGATGCTTCATTCCTGGCAGTGCCCCAGGCCAGGTTGGACACTGGGGCTTGGAGCAGCCTGGGACAGTGGAAGGTGTTCCTGCCCACAGCAGGGCATGGAAAGAGGTGGGCTTTAAGGTCTCTCCCAACTCAAACCATCCTGGTTCTGTGATGAGCAGGGCAGACTCTCCATGCTGGCCAGAGCTGCCCTCACTCCTCCCTTCCAGCCTGAGATGTTCCAGCTTTGAGAACCCCAAGGTAAACAGGCTGGCACGGCCCAGCTCCCAGCACGGAGTTCCGGGTGGAATTGCAGGGGAAGCTGGCAGCACTGCCTGCTGCCCGGGACAAAGGTGCCAGGTGCCTGCAGCACCAGCGCTGTCCCTGCAGCACCGGCGCTGTCCCTGCAGCAGAGCTGCTGCTGCCCCATCGATTGCGGGGGCTGCTCGCTGCTGCGATCGCAGCTGGCCGGGACTCTCCCAATCACCGCAAGGTCGCGACCACGGGGTCAGAAACCTGCACTACATACATCATAATTTATTGTACAGCTAATCAATACTGCACTGCCCTGTACAGTCCTACAGTGCAGCCTCACATTTAGGGACTGAGGCTGCTCATGTGGGGTCGTAACCTTCCAGTCTGGGAGAGTAAGGGGGCCAAAAGCAGCTTCACGGCAGAGCTGGAGAACATGGCTGGAAACGGAGCATGTACTCCACTCACTGTTCGTTCCTACAACGCAGTCAAATTCCACCTGTGGTTTGAATTCAGCTTGGGAAAGCAAATACAATTATCTGATCGGGACTGTACCCGACACTCCAGCGGGAGAAGCGACGCAGCTGCACTGTGAGATCACCCAGGGTGTGACAGGAAGGAAGTGACCCCAGTCCCTGTGGTCACAGCACTGCCAGCTTTCCAGACCACCCTTCTCCTCAAATGGATCAAAAGCATCAGAGAAGCAGCAAAATGCCCTTCCATCAATAATGTCCTTCACCCACTTTCTAATTTATATTCCCAGGGTTTCCCATCCCAGCAGCCATACCTACAGACACCCAGCACACACACTACACACAAACATTGACTAGGCTCGCCACTGCTCCCTGCATTTTTCTGTTAATTCTGGATTTTTGTGCAAGAGCAGCTCAGGATATTCCAAAAGATACAAAAATTTTTTCAACAAGCTGTTCTTCAAAATGATGCCAAAGATAGTATTCTAGGAGGAAAAAAGGGATTTTAAATACATTGCAGGAGAAAAAGGAACTGGGAGGACTAAAGAGTGCTGGGAATACCTTGTAGGAAGAGCAATCCATTATTAATTGCTGCATCCTGACATTTGTATCCACACAATATGCACTTCTCTGGGACCTTCACCAAGATTTACCATCCATCCGTTTGGATTTTAAAAGATGAGCAGAGGAATCACGGGGCACACCGGGCCCCTCTCCACCCTGCTTCCCTTCAGTGCCAGCTCCTCATTGTTCCCAGATCCAGCCCCTTAGCCTGCCCACCACGGTGCCTCTGGGTCTGCCTGGGGCAAGTGCCAGCATCCCCAGCCTGCCCCGCTTCCATCTCCACATGGGTGAGCCCACGGGCTGGACTCTGCCCCATCTCCTGTCCATCACCAGCCACACAACAATGAGCAGGATGTGCTGGCCATTCCCCACTGCCCACTTCTTATCACAGAATCATTTAGGCTGGAAAAATCCTCTAAGATCACCAATCCACCTGTTAACCCAGCACTGCCAGGCCCATGGTTAAACCAGGTGCCCGAGTGGCACATCCACACATCTTCTGAACACTTCCAGGGATGGTGGCTCCATCAAGCCACCATCATTGGTGGCATTCTTCCAGTGCTTAACAACACTTTGGTTGAAGAAAGTTTTTCCTAATATCCCATCTAAACCTTCCCTGGCACAACTTGACGCCTTTTACCCCAGTGCCACAGCCTCGATCTTCCCCTGTCCTCCCACAGCCTCCAAAGCAACGGTGACCTCCAGCAGCATCAGCAGCAAACTCAGCAGCACCAGCCCAGCTCCAGCCCCACAGCCAGAGAGCACCAGCCCAGGCAAGGAGCCACGTGCAGATCATCAGAGCTGTTCTGCACCCTGAGCTCCAGAGGTTAAAGGGGTTCTGGCTCTCCCTGCTGCAGCAGAACCAAGGCAGTAACTCCATGAACAGGCACAGTGAGCAGGGTGTGAGAGAGCCTGGCAAAGGGGGGATGTGCTGTCACTGTGTGGATAACACTGCCGTGTGGTTCAGCCTGAAATGCAGCTGTTTGCGTGGACAGAGCAGGCAGGGGCTGAGGCAGCACTGCCCAGGGAAGCAGCCCCACATGGAAGCACCACAGACCACAGCCCAGCCCCTGGAGGGGGAAGATTGGCATGTCGGCTCCCACCCGCCGCAGCCCCTGGGGCTGTGAGGAGGTAGCACAAAGGGAAACACACAGACCATGACAGGCTAAGCCTCCTCCTTCCTCTCTGTTCCCCTTTCTTTCTCTTCATGCTATGGCGAGGCTGCTGAATGGCAATAGCAAAATACTTTTGCAGAGCCAGACAGTCTTTTATATTTTGGGGTTTTTTTCTTACTTTCCTTCCAGCTGCTTTGCCGGATGCCTAATCCTCCATGGACATCTGGAGAGGTATGAGGACACAGAGGCAACATGCTAGGTAGGCAGTACATTGCACAGCTCTGCATAATTTCTGCTTGTACCTGCTGTTATGGCACAGCAGGTGACCCAAATACAAAAGCCCAGGGAAGGAAAGAAAAACAATAATGTCTGGACCTTCCAGGCCACAAGTACCCAGGTGGAAGCCCCCTGGTCTCAGCATCAGAGCACAGGAAGGCCAAGTCCTGCAGCAGAGCATCTCACAGGCAGGAGGGCATTTAGGTGCTTCCCTGGGCCCAGGGCTTCCAGCTCCCCCAGCACAACCCACCCCAGGCTTCCCAGGGCCAGAGCAGCTCGCAGACCCCAGGCAGGAACCCTGGCAGGAGGTGTCCCCATCCCTGTCCAGGCACCAACAGCAGCCATTCCTCTTTCCCCTTTTTCAATCACATTCCATGAACACATTTTTTTACCTGCGCTTATCACAATAAAGTATCTAAATCTGTGGAAAAACAAAGCAAAAGCAGCTCTGCAAGGGGAAAGAGGAGAGAGCAAAACAGAGTCCTAAGGAAAGGAAGAGATACATAAAAATACTCCCAAGGATCTGGGAAGTAGCTTTATATATCCAAAATAATGATTTTTGTTCCCAGATGAGTCTCTCTCTTGAGCTCAGCCTCCCACAGCAGAGAGCGATAGCACTGAGCTGGTCAGCCGGGCCACTGGGTATCAGCTTACAGCAAAATCAAGCATTCAGTATGGCTGACTGAGCCCTCAGTGCTGCTCATCCTCCCTGAGCCTCCTGCAACCCTCAGCAGTCACTCCCACCACCAGCTGCATCCCACATGCCAGCCACACGCTCAGGCAGTGCCACCCTTTGCCTGTTCCGCTCTTTTCTCTCCCACCTCGGTGTGCTACAGCCAAGCTACTCTACAAGAAAAACTAATTCTGAGTTTGAGCAGGAATTCCTCCTGTGAATCCCACTCCACTCCAAAGGCAGCACTGCTCCAAACCCAGCACTTCTCAGAATCCCACACTGCTCTGAACCCCGCACTGAACCTCAGACCACTTCAAATCCTGCACTACTCCAAACCCTGTGCCCCCCGCCTTCACCCACTCTGGTACTTGTCAGGTGCAATAAGGAAAGCAAAACCAAAATATAATACAACCATCACACTGCATCCAATTAAAATCTGAACCTCATGGTGTCCTTCTAGTCACTCTTCTCAACAACGCCCATGTCCATCTCTGTTCCTCTGAAACACCTCACACATCTCTGGAGCTTTGGAAAAGCAAACTGCACTCACACAGGGATGCAGAGCAAAGCCCCCAAGGAGCTCTGCTCTGCTGCCCATTGCCACAGCACACCCAGAAAACAACAACAGGACGCTGCCTCTGCAGGCTGCAGGCCAGCAGAGCCACACCATCAGGAACTGCATCCACCACAGGGAGTCCAGCACAGCACAGAGCCAGAGCCAGGGACCATCCCATCAACTCCAGCCCATGATGGGGCCATGCACTTCCACATCACTGAGCTCCTCTGCTCATTAACTCAGGCTTTGCTCACGCAGTTTCTCTGGTCTTCTCACTGCCTAGTAATCAAGGCAGGTGCAATCCAAAAAATCAACAGAGAGCCACCCAGCCTTTCACATTTGCCACATTCTGTCCTTCTCAGCATGATTTCTCCACCCTTGTGGAGCAAGAGGCAGGTACTGGCACAGGAATGCTGTGCCGAGGATGTGGTGTTCCCAATCCAGGCTGAGCAGAGAGGGCAGGCACAGGATCACCCAGTCTGGGGGGCTCTGGGCCCCAATGAGTCTTGGCACACAGGGCTTGATCACAAGGCGGGAGCAGCCCACGGAGACACCACCTACCCCATCCCACAGGCTTCTGGAGCAATGTGGGGATGCCCAAAGCTCCATCCCTGGCAGCACACCTCAAGACAGCCCTGGTGCCACCTCAAGACAGACACTGTGCCACCCAGAGAGGACAAAGGCAGGTGAGTGACCATCTGCAGGGAGGGGAGACATGAGAATAACCTTGCTGGTGATGTGCAGTCCAGCACCCTGCCTTTGGGGCTGTCACCGGGAGGGCAAGGACAGGGCAGGCAGGGAGCTGTGGCTCTACCACTGCTGCACACCTGCAGAAAGAGTGGCCAGCCAAGGCAAGGTGGGTGGGTTGCGACCAGGACCTCCTTTGGCTTCTCCACAGTGAATCCCCAGAGCCATTTGGTGGCACTCGCCACCCGTCCCGCTTGTCCCAGGGAGGACGGCTATGGAGCAGCAGGCAGGGAGAGGGGAGGGAGCTGCTCAGCAAGCTCACGCCTCTGACATGTGCTGCATGTGGCTTCGCCAGACCACAGGATCTGGCTCACTGAATGTGTGGAAGCAACACTTCTCCGTGTCTCACTTTACAAAAGTCCCAAACAATAACTGTCTGTCGCTGCACAGGAGCTTAGGAGAAACATAAGTTGCTATTGGCATGGCACACAGCAGCCTTCCTCTTACACAACACCAGCAGATGTGAAAATAGCCCAGTGCTGCCTGGTGCATTCCTCTGACCTCCTGTTTGCTTCTGGATCAGATTCCAAAGCTGGATCTTAACCTACAAGAGCCATAAAAGCAAAGGATTTGGCCCTATCAGGGACCTCTTCATAATCGAAGACAGATGCACTCCGTGTAGGAGAACATGGCGAGGTTTATCAGGCAGGGAGGAGGCTGAGGCAGGACCACCCTCTGCTCTGCAGCACAGCCAGGCCAGCCCGTGCCAGCATTGCCCCGTGCTCTGCCTGGCCAGGCACTCATGGCGGCCCAGGTACAGAAGAGCTGGAAGCTCTTGCAAACCAGGACAGCACTCAGAACCTCAGATCCTACTGCTCAGCTTACACTGAAGCTGCCTCCAGACCCCATCTGCCCTGGCAAAAGGGGCCCTCTGAGGTCTCATGTCCCCAAAAGGAGATACTACACCCAAATTTGTTATCCTCAGGGTCACACAGCACAGCACAGGGCAATCCCCTCCAACCCTGCAAGGTGCTTCTAGGGTTTCTCACCTGCTTGTAGAGCAGAGATTGACTCCAAAGCCAAAGCAGAATCCAAAATCACTCTGGGGCACACATTAAAAAAAGCACATGGAAGAGAAATTGCTGCTGGAAGTGTGAAAAGGTAGGAGAATAAACTGAAGAATGCTAAAGACATGTGATAGAGGGAGAGTTCAGTAACCATCAGCAAAAGAGCATTCCTAAGAACAACCTGCATGAATAAATTATTGTCTCCAGAGTCTGCAAGAGTATCCAGTGTCCCTGCTTTGGAACTGCAGCAATTCCAAGCATCAGAGCAACTTCCTAAGAGGCAAGAGAAGAAAACAAGACAGGGGCATTGCTGTTTTAGGGGAAGGTGAATGACCTCTCCTCCAGGCAGCCCTGTGAGGTCCAGGGCTGCTCCCAGGGCTGTGCTGCCCCCAGGCTCCAGCAGTGCTCCCCTCTGCCCCACCATGTGTTAGTCCCCGTGCTTCTTGGTGGAAATGTCACATGATGACAAAGCCCTGGAGAAGTCCGACTCATCCAGGGGTCTAAATCCTGATCCTGGAAACTCCCAACCCTCCAACCTCCCTGTGGCCAGGGCTGGGGGAACACTTCCCAGTGCTGCCATAACCTGCCCACAGGAGATACTACACCTGGCCCATCACCCACTGGCGGCTGCAGGGTGGCCTTGGGGACTGTGAGAAAGCTTTTGGCCAGAGCTGAGCCCCCACCACAGAACTGCAGCAGCTCACATGTCAATGCACCACAGCCCTTGTACACGAGGATCCACCAGAACACACAGAGCGTACCCAAACCATGGTGCTTTGTCCCAGAATCCCTCCAGCCCCACACGCACTGGAGGGATTTTTACCTTTGCACACAGAGCCACAGGTACCAGGCAGCAGCAGAGTAATTCTAAGACCGGCACACAGGACGAGCCGCAGATCATGGCTTGAACGCAGGGTGAAAGGCAGCCTTAGAATATAATCCACTTGAGGAACTCTTAAATCTCCCCAATACAACACAGAGCCCTTTAAGCAAAACTAAACAACTTCCTTTAGACTAAATAAATATTAAACCTAAGTGATGCATTAATTTACTCCAGTTCACCAAAGGCTAACTCCAACCCAAACTGATCATTATTAAAGAAATCCTATAATCCCTTGCTCCCAATCAGGCTCAAAACATGTAATCCTATGAATAAATCCAGAAAGAAAGTGTAACAAAATGGGCAATAAAAACTTACAGCATTCACATCTTTTCATCTACCATTAATACTGTAAACACTCACTCGAAGGCCCTCGAGTATGACTAATCTAATGTTTTGGCTCCTCACACCAATCGCCGAAGGAGCTCAGCTCTGCGTGTGTCACCCAGCGAGCTCCGCTGCCTCTCCAGCCGCAGCCAGGACACCTCCGCAGAGCCCAGCGCAGCCATCCCACCTCACAGCCCCCAAAACGCTGCAAAATCAGCACAAAAGGTAGCAAGTATGGTTCTAATAGCACCAGAGCACAGAGCTTTCTTCTTTTTTTCCTGTTTTTTTTTTTTTTTTATTATTATTTTATTGCTTTGGAAGCCTGCAAGCTCCAACTGTATAAATGCCAATAACTTTGTTTTAAGGCTGCTGAAGTAAGAGATCAGATTTTAGCAAGTGCTTTCCAGGCAGCCAGCCAAACTTCTTCTGATTCACTAAAAGCACCGAAGGGAGGGGGAGAGGAAGGGGGCTGGAGGGCTGATTAACTTCAGTTACCGCACAAGCGCAAAAAAACCTCCCCCCGCTACAAAGGGTTCCGGCGCTGCGAGCCCTGCGCAGCCTGTGATTCCTCGGGCTGAAAAAAACCCGCACCAGAGAAACAGAGCAAACACCTTCCAGCGGCAGCTGGTAATTTACAGCTGCGGATCCTCTCCTGCTGAGGAGGCTGCTCCACCAGGGGAGGCTCTGCTGGTGTCGGGTTCGAGCTGCAGTTTTTGGAGGGGATGAGGAAAAAAAACGTGATCGGGCGTTTTTTGGATGGGTGGGAGAGCAGGGGACGGGGCTGGTTCGGGTTTTAGCTTGGCCAGAGGGATGGAGCCCCCTCCAAGGCTGTGCTCATCCAGGACCATCCCCTGCTGCCGTTGGGGATCTGGAGAGGGTGAGCAGGTGCAATCCCGGCCAAAGCACAACTCAGGGCCAAGGGTGTCACAAGTGTCCCCCAGCTCCGGCGGGAAGGCGGCCGGAGCCACCGAAGTGGCACCTGCTCTGCGCGGCCCCGCAGGTGGGTCTGCTCCAGGATGTCCAGCTAAAATCCCTGAGGCAGTGGGGCAGCTCCAACCCCACCCCGCGGGCACCTGGGCTGCAGAGCCTCGCTCAGGGTGTTCCTCCAACGGCCTCATTCCTGCCGAGACAGGATCAAAGGCTGGAGCTGACTTGGACGGCGTTCTACTGAATAATGGGGAGGGAGCACGCAGCCTCCTTCTCTTGGCTAGGAAAACTTGTGTTTTTCAAAGCATCGGGTTTTGGGAGTGAGTTACCGAAGAGGGGGAGGAAAAAAAAAGAAAAAAAAAAAAAGAAAAAAAAAAGGGGGGCGAGCAGGAGAGCGCCTGCTCTTCCAAGGCAAGTGCATCAATCAACATTGTGCAAGGAGAGTCCAACACTCCCTCTCACATCATTAGCCAGGCTAATGCACTCCAGAGGATGCTGCTACGGCAGGCTACCGGCGCACCGGCTGGCTGCACCCCTGCCCGTACCGGCGGCCGAGCACAGCGGGGCACGGGACGGGAGCTGAGCACAGGGGAAGCCCCGGTCCAGGGCAAGTGACATTCCAGCATCTGGTGCGGGGCTCGGTTTAACACAGCTATAAAAAACTAGAGGGAAACAAGTGAAAGCCCCAGCCAAACCTGCCTGGCACTCGAGGTCAGCACGCCGCCTTTGTTTCTATTTTACAACCAAAAGCGAGAGAGGACAGAAAGGACACGTACCTGTACCTGAAAGCACAGCAGCAGGAAATGTAAACATCTGGAGAGGAGAAAAAAAAAAGCAACAAAAGATCAAATCATGCGGTAGAATGATTAAAGTTGATTTTTGTTTTGTTTGGTTTTTTCTTTGTTTTTGTTTGCAATTTTTTAAATGGTTCAGAGCGATGCTCTGCTTATAAAAAGGTTCGGGTCCCCATTACCACCTGGCTGCAAGGTAAATGCAACCGGAGCCTTCAGAATGGAAGTTAAAAAAAAAAAATCTAAAAATATTTTTTTAAAATTTAAAAAAAAAATATTTAGAAATATGCCATAATCCTTACAAGCAAGTGCAGGCTGAGAGCAGTGAATACATCGCTGGGCGAGGAGGGGGGTGGCCGGCGGCTGGTCGCTAGCGGAGCGCAGTCCCCCGCCGCCGCGCTGACATGGGAGCGATCCGGCCGGCGAGCTCCGATCCGCGCCGCGCTGCTCCGCGCCGCTCCGCGCCGCCGGGAAGTTGTGGTACCGCCCGCTCTGCCTCCGCCGAGTGACTCGTCAGGCATCAGCTCTCCTCTCCCCCTGTCTCTCCTCCTCCTCCTCCTCTCCCTCTCTCCGCCTTTGGGGGGATGAAGGTGCTTATTGTCAGTAACTTCCGATCATCAGCAAGTGCCCCCCCGCGTCCCCCCGGGCCGGGCCAGCCCCGCCGGGCGGATGGAGCCTCTCGGCCGCCGCCGCGCCCCGCTCCGGGCTCCGCTCCGCACCCTGCGCCGCGCTGCGCGCTCCGGGCGGGCGGCATAGCGATGCGCGGGGCGCGGAGCGGGAGGCGGGACCCGCCCGGGCGGACCCGGGGCTGGCACCGCCTGCGCGGAGGGGGCACCGCCCGGCCGCGGGCAGCGCCGGCCGGAGAAGCGTTTTTTGCAGAGTAAGTGAGGGAGGGGGTCGGGCTGCCCCGAGCCCTATCCGGCCCGACAGAGCGGGCGGCGCCGCCGCTCGCCCGGGACGCGAGGGGCTCGGAACCCCCGGCACAGCGGCCGCTGCCCCGTTCCGCCGACACGTGTGGCCGCGGCTGCCCGGGATCCGGTGCGCCCTTACCTCAGACGGGGCAGGAGCGCGTCCCGTGCCCGTCGAGCCCCGGGTGGGCGGCAGTGGGGCCCGGCAGCCCCGGAGCGGCCCCTCGCGGGCCGGGACAGCCGCGACCGCCCGGTCCATGGGCCCGGCACCGCTCCCCGGCGGGACGCGGACGGCGGGGTCAGAGCGCCGGGCTGCCGGCGCTGCCTCCGCCGCTCCGCACGGCTCGCCTGCCCTCCAGCGGCCGCTCCGCCGCCCCGCACCGCCCGCAGCCTCGGGGAAAGCCCAGAGGCTTCCTCCGCCTCAGCTTTGGGGAGTTTTTTTGGTTTGTTTGGGGGTTTGGTTTTTTAAGAAAAAAAAAAAAAAATCACACGCTGATAGCGTGTGGTAACTCTTTCCTCTTGTCTGAAAGCTCGTTTATAGCAGACAAGATGCCGGGAACCGTTAATCTCCACACATAGCCGAACTCTCCAAAGAGCACCCAACGTCAGTTAACACCTTATTAAGTGAGACCATAATCATAGCTCAGAACTCTGAGCTTTCCAAATTCTCCACTCCAATAACGTGCATCAGCGCAGCGTGTCGGGCCCAGCTGCTCCCACCTCTGCAGGGATCCAGGTGCTCGCTCCCCTGGCACTCTCAGCCACAAATCAAGCAACATCTTTAATCCCTGGAGTTCATCACTGGGGAGCCTTCAGGTATCAAGTCACAGGGCTTTTCGGCCCATAGTTTCAGGCCCAAGAGGCACAGAAAACATTGAGTTTTAAAACAGTGATCAAAGCAAGTCCTTATAAAATTTCCAGCACTAACACATGTCTGTGATGTATCTAACAGACTTCACACTTCTGGTCTTATGGATCTGCAAGTTTAAAAAAAAAAAAAAAAAAAAAAAAAAAAAACACAAAAAACCCAAACTGCTGTCAATTGCTGATGTCACCAACATCAGAAGCACCATGCATCCCTGTCCTGGCAGTCCCATGGCACCTTGCCACAGCTGAAAGCTGTTTTCACACATGGCCAAGAACATCAGAGCCACCATCCTGAGCCCTACAAGTTGAGTTCACCGAGATGCCTACACTGGAACGATTCAGAATTTGGGGCTCACAAGATCACAGTATTTAGCTTAGATGTGAAAATTTTCCATATATCCCTAATCATCACCAGTACCTCATTTCTTGGAAGCAGTTTGGGTGGCAGAAGCCCAGCCTGTGCCACCTTATGCTAGTAGGTGCTGCTCAACCCCACAGGAAAGGTACCCACAGCACGGGGTTATGCCCACCACCAGCCCTCACCTTGCTAAGTCCAGTATCTGCTGCCCAATGCACACAGGAGTTCTGCAAAGCCAGAGGCAGTAACTCCTCCAAAACCCTCACAGTCACCTGTGGGCATGAGTTTTGACTGCTCCTCAGGCTTTTCCATCACCTGCCTCCAAGAAAAAAACTCCACAGACGGCCACTGATGGCTCTGCTCTACACCCAAGCTGCCCCAGGGCTGCTGCACCTGGCTGGAAGCAGAACAGCTCAAAAAGAAATTTGTAAAGCTGCTGCTAGCATTTATCATTTTAATTGCCCCAACAGCACGTAAAATTACAGCAGCTACAACAGAGCCGTGAGCTACGCATGGAAAAACTCATCCCAGGTGATGCTGGCCCAGACCATGCTGAGGAGCCATGTGCTGGTAGCACAGCTGCCCCCACAGCCATGACCCAAAGGATTTGGATCCACACAGGCCAGAAGGACCTGGACACCTCAAACAGCAAAAACTGCCAGGGCAACACCAGGGATTGTTTTAAAGAGGGCACATGAGGGCGCATTCTTCTTTCAATTATTGTATTTGTAATCACAGAAGTTCTTTTTTAAAATAGATCCGTCCTTTGTGCCTCAGTAGTCTGGCAAAACCCCTAAATCTTCAAATAGGTACCTGGAGAATAATACCAATGTTGGGTGAATTTCAGATTACCAGTCTTGAACAACAGAGATGGGGCACAAAATAGAGAAGAGGCAGCTCATACATGTCTCTGAAAAAATAGAAATATCATTTAGCGGCTTGCTGTTATGAATATATACGAGTGTGTGTGTATATGTGTATAAATCTAATATTAAAGGCTCCACACCCAAACCCGTTGCTCCACCGCTGAAGGCTCCTGTGTGATCAGATTCCCAGCACAAATCCAGCCAGAGCAGCTGATGCTCACTGGAAAACCTTTAAGGATGTTTATTTTTCTTACAGCACACTCAGGGTGTGAAGGCTGGCACAGCACGTTCCTGATGCTCTCAACACTTTATAAAGCAAGACAGGGCCAGGTAGGAGCATGCACTGCAGGACACACGGGGAGCTCCTGGGGTTACTGCCTTCCACTCACCCTTGCAACTGCCTGAATTAAGGCTGTGTCCTACAGTCCCTCAGTGGCTTATTGGATTAGTGACCGCCCTTCAGCAGCTGAAATCAAAGTCTGAGCAGCCTGACCTTTTGCTTGCAGAGCAGTGAAGGTGCCCCCAGTGAAATGAGCTTCCCTCGCCCTGCTCCACTGGTCCATATCCCAAGAGGAGCGGGCATTTCACAGAGCATGGAGCCCATTCAATGGGGCCAAGGACTTAAGAGCATGCTTGAATGGGAAGCCTTCCTACCCCAGATACCCCTTTGGAATGTGAAAGAGAAGCCAGCAGGAATGGCCAGGATCTGGCCCCGCTGCATCTGGCACACCAAGATTTAAATTAAAATGAAAAACCTGGGCCGATGTTGTACAAAGACCAAGTTCAGCTCTACATCCCATCCCTGCTGCCAGTGAGCAAATCTGTGTGCGGTTTGCTCCTGTTATCTGCATCTCCAGCCTTGTGTTGTTCCTATAAGCAAACTTTTTCTTACAGAAAATCCAACTGAAGAGGTTTTCTGAATTTGAAAGCCTTGGTAAAAGGAAAGACAACTTTCAGACTGACTGGGGTGCACAGTTTACGCACAAAAAACCAACTTCATCCCAAGGTAAGGAACGCTTCTGCCACATAGTCTGGACACTCTGGGAAGGAGGGCATGCTTTGCAGTTACTGCCATTTGACAGAAGAGCCACCTCAAAATGACTCTGAACTGTCCAGGACAGGACTTCAGCCTCAGCTCCACCACATCCAGGCACAGTCTTGCAGAAGGAATATGGTGAAGAACAGTCAGTACTTGGATTCAGCCATCACAGCGTGGACATCTTGGGAACAGAGGCAACTGCAGCATCCCTTCCAGCTCTTGACCACAGGGATGTCTGGTGGCCCCTTGCAGAAGGAGAACCCAGCATGCTACAGCCCTTATTCTGAGGTGCATCGTTACTTTATAAGAGAAAAGAAACCTTAGAGAGGCAGGCATTATTCAGCAGGCAGAGTTTCAGAGTTTACAAAGGTTTTACTCCACTGGAACACCCCGTGGATTTTCAATGGGATTTGGGGACTGATTCCTCTAAAAGCTCCAGCATACTCATAAACAAATCCCAGTGCTTTACCAGCAGAGCAATGAGGCAAATGAAATCCCTGACAATGATGGACATCTCAAGCTAAAGGGCAGACAAGTGGGTTGGCTGAACACCCAGCTCTCCTGGGTATCCAGCCCCTCTCCAGTGCCCAGGGCCCCTTAGCCAGAGCCTGCTCCCACCCTGTGTCCCCCAGCCCGACCACCCTGCTCCAGTGTCTGGCACAGGGTGGACACACATGGGCTTTCCTTGATCCTAGTGCCCAGGAGCACCGCAGCTTCCCTCTGAAAGCATGCGACAGCTGCTAGAATGCTTTTGAACGGAGGCAAGAACAGGCCCTACACAAACCAGTGGGAAATTTCACTTTTCAGCCTTTACACTGCATTAAATCCTAGGGCTTGGCTCCTTGGATTTATATTCCTCTATGGTTTCACTTTTCCCTAAAAAAAAAAAAAAAAAAAAAATTAAAAAATCACAAGCTGTTAAGCTTCAAAACTTAATATTTCCTTAACTTAGAGCTTTTCAGCTCAACAGCTCTTAAACATAAACCTCTTTGACTGAAGTCTTCTGAATTAAGCTGTCTCCAGCAAATCACCATCTCAAGCCCTGTCTGTGGGATGACCGATCCCTCCCACAGCACCACCCTGGGCTCCTGCCCTCTGCCCCAGCTGCTGGCTCAGGGCAGGACCTCACACAATATGCATGACCACCCATGTCCCCACAGCTGGCAGTGACACTGCAGGGGCAGTTCAGGGCTGATGCAGGCACTGACTGGTGACATCACAGACCTCTCAGTGCCCTGTGTCACTGTCCCTAGTGGTGACACAAGTGAATGAGTGACCCCGGAGGAACTCAGGGTGGGCTGTGAGACAGGACAGTTTCTGAAAACAATGCTGAAAAACCTGTGTTTCTACTAATCTTTCTGAAGAGGAACTGTAGCCACACTTTGCATCAAAGCAAGAATTCAGAAAACATCATATGATGATGTTTTTTTGATATGATGAAAAAAAAAAAAAAAGAAAATGCCATTTTTCTGCAATGTCACAGATCAGTAAAGAGACATCACTGAAAGTCCCATTCTCCTGGGGCACGCACAAACATCCCCTGCAAGCAGAGCCCCACCCACTTGGAGGCAGGAGGGCTTTTGGAGCAGCAGGGCTTTTATCAGCGTTCTCCACCATGGCCACAATGAGGGCACCAGCCACAGCTGGGCTCACAGGGACACTGCCAAGCAACCCAGACAGGGGACAGATTCATGCAGGAGCACCAGGTTTGCAATGATGTCCAAGCTTTTCCTAGAGATCAGGGAAAGGCCATGCTGCTTCAACAGCAGTGGCTAGGGAAGACTGGAGGAACCAAAAAGGATCAGAAGACTGAAAAGTCTGAAGAGCAGTGAAGGACTAAGCAAGGAGAAGATTGTGGCAAGATGTAGAACTAGGAAGGAGTTGGAAAGGACTATTTAAAACCAGAAGCCAGAGGGAACAAGTAGAAGCAACTCTCCTAATTCAAGACCCTAAAAATGAAGCCAAGATCCCCCAATCTCCCTGTCCTGTGCTCTCGGGAGATCACAAGGACTGGCTGAGTGCCCTGCACTACAGTGGTCCATTATATGTTATTGCCCTTAGCTACAGTCATTGAGTTAAATTTTTTTTTTCCATGTAGAAAATTAGAAGGAAAGGCTTGAAAATATGGGAAAAAATATTTAAGAAACAGGGAAGGATGTCCTAAACACCAGAGGTGGCCTTATTATTAAATTGAAAGCTTTACCCATTAGTTGTAGCTCTGCACTGTTGTTGGTGTCCTCACACACATTTACATGCAGGGAACAGCTTTACACCACTCGAAGCAGTGCCCAGATAACATTCACTGCCTCAAAATAGCACGATAAGGGCTGCTAGGAGCCTTTTATCAAGGACATTCCTGGGAAAATAGCACAATTACAGGCTTTGGGACAAATGTAAGGAGCAGTGGGAAAAGTTTCACGAACAGGCACAGATAAAGGTGGCTGCAGTGGTGAAGTGCCAAATACCTCAACAGCTACAATGCATCTTCAACTCTTCCTGCAATTATTACTCATTAAGAACAACCAAACCCAATGTAAAACCTGAGGCTTAATTTGAAAACAGGCAAGAGAAACTGTTTTCTCTTAAATACAGTAAGTCAACAGAATTGGATGGGGCTCAGCAAGCTTCAGGCCCCAGCAATTGGTCGAGTAAGACTCCAGGACCCTTCTAACAAAATTGCCTTCAATTAAAACAAAGACTGTTTCTAGTACCAGCGTAATCACTTGAGGTGAATCAGGTGCATCTGCTCTGAGCAGCCTAGCTCTGTTCTCTCTGCCATTTGCAGTACAAGCAGCGTGGTGGCCATGCCCTTGTCCTGGACAAGGCTCTGGGCAGCAGCAGCACATGGCACTGGCATGGCCAGCTCAGTGAGAGTGGGCACTGTCAGAGGTGCCCTGCTGAGCATCCCTCCCAGGGTCTTCACTTTTCCCATTCTCACTTTTGACCCTTGGCCACCTTTTCCCCCCTTCTTTTATTCATTGCTCTTTCTTGCTTGTTTTCTCCCAGGATCCTTTTCCCATAGATGCTCTTATAGCTTGGTCAAGGAGTGGTGACAGAAGTGCTGGAAGGAGAGAAGTTTTTAAGGAAGGAGAAGAGCAAAAGTCACCTTCATACAACTGGACACAGGCCATACATGTGGTCCCCACAGCACACATCTTAATTAACATTTGATATATTTGATTGATTTATTTGATCCCAATTAGGCACTGCTTAAAATCCATTTACTTAACACAATCCAAAGGCCAGTCACTGGAGAGCTGATCCAACATAACACAGAACTGCTCCCAAAAGTGTCCATGCAGGTAAACCAGTGAGCAGCCAGGAGGGTATTCCCTGTGCTACCTGCAAGCGGGCGGACAAGTCAGGCCCCTTCAGGCACACCTGCAAATCCAGCATCACTTTTCCTGCACCCCATCGCACACACTCAGCTCTCTGTGTTCACATTGAGAACCAGGCTGAGACAAAGCAATCTTTAATAAATACCAGATCACAAAACCTCCAAACCTCACTCAACACAATCAACTGCACTTGCTGTTGCTTGCCAGAACCTACTGCCCACTATGGGTAGGAATATGGGTAGGAATAAAGGCGCTGTGCTCCATCCAACACTGAGCTCCAAACCACCCCATTCTTTTGTAGCTTTTTCTGACGTTTCAAGGTAGGATCCTGTCTTTAACACCATTTTGGGAAAACAGTGAGGAGAATAAGGATCTAGGGGCTGGTTCCACAGAGAAGGAAGGAAGGAAAAGTTGAGAGTTTGGCTGCTAGTCAGTAATGGCACATGCAAAAGAGACAGGACATGGCTTGGGGTATCTGGGCAGGAGCATGAACTTAGCCCCTGAGGGACTGTCTGGGTGGCAAGGAGCCCAGAACCGCCACCCATCCTGGCCCTGTTTTCCATTACCTCAGCCCACACACACTCCCACCCTCCTGCCAGCCATGCTTGAGTTGCTTCTCTCCAAAGGCTGCAACAATTGCTGAGCACAGGCAAAGAGCCTCACACTCATCACAGCCCCTGGACTCTGAAAAGCCACACTGGCAGGTTTGCTCGATCAAAGGAGCACAGAGAACCCCAGGACAGACCTGAAGCGGCCACAAACACTTCTCTTGAACACCCCTAGGAATAAGGTACAGACTGAGAGCTCCTAACAGGAGGATGGTGTCCTTCTGTTATCACCCCTTCTGAAGTGAGATGCCAAGAGACACCAGAGACAAGAGATCCATATGGAGCAGCTCTATCTGCAGCCAACACAGCACTCACACACACCCACTCAGCTGGGTGGCCTCCCCTCTGTCCCACACAGGGGGACACCAGCTACCTGTTCACTGTAGGGAATGAAACACGTGCAGGAGGAAATATGAAAAAAGCCGGAACAGACAGGATCTGCAACAGGAAAGGCAGCAGTAGGGGAAATTCACGTACAAAGGAAAGGTGAAGGCACTGCCACCTGAAGAGGCATTTCATCATCCTGCAAAGAAGTCGTTTTCCCATCAGTGTTAGGAAATAGCAATGCATTTGGCTGTGGAGCGCCATGCCCTCAAATAAGCCATCCTCAAGGACCAGGATCACACAGAGGCTTAGAACCCCCAACACAGCTATCAAAACACTACAGCTTTGTTGCCATCATTACCATGGCAAGAACATGTTTCAACTCTGCAGAAAGTCAAAAGCAGTACTTCAAAAATCCACATCTGGCATTTGTCTTTTCTCTTCAACAGGTATTTTCACATCTGAGCTTATTTTAAAGTCAAACTTTGAGACTCTGTTCAAAGTGAAAGAACTGGCAGCTGCACACGAATATCCAAGAGGATACAGCTGCACCCAGAGTCATCAGACAGCTAGTCCCAAAAGGAGCCAGGGTTTGGACATGTGACCAGCACAGCAGCAAAGGTAGGGAAAAGGCCCCAAGGCCAGAAGTGGGGCAGTGATCACCCCTCACTACTCCAGAGTGAGGGCAGAGAACAATGCAGGACCTAACCAGGGCCGAGTGGTTATTCTTATGCCGTGAGGGTGCCTCAAAGATGCCTCATGAAGTTCAACAGCGCCTGACAACCACTTGACCTACATTATACCTCAGCACCAGCACAGCAATGATTTCCTTCAGAGCTGCCCATACAGGCTCTGCATTCCCCCTGCAATGCTTGTGCAGAGCATGGCTGCACCTCAGACCTGCTTTGGTCAGTCACCTACAAACACCCTGGCTTTTCTTAAAAACTTTAGTCATCAGAGTATTTTACTGGCTAGTAATTTCTTGCTGAAATTACTGTACAATTTTCACTTCTTTCTGCCAAAATTGAGGGCAATTTTGCTTAAATAAGCCTGTCTGTGCCATTAGCTGTTTCACCAGGGAAATCTGCTCTCACTTGTGAATATGACATCATCTATTGACATAACCCCACCAAAACACGCATTTCAAACTGTTATACTCTGCCATTTCACGTGCTGCAATTATACTCAAGCTTAAACAAATCTTTGACACAAGACTTGCACCGTTTTGCTAGTCTACCATGCACTTCCCTTGGCTTTGTTTTTCCAAAAAGAACAATCTGTTTCTGGAGACTTGCACTGCTTTCCATTGCACCCAGCATCTCAACTATAGGAACTAAGGGTTTTATAATGCAAACATAAAGAAATAAATTCAGTGGCAATTTTACAAACCAAATTGTGTATCCTACCTGAACAACTTGTAAAGAATGCTCAGTAGAACAGACCCCATGCCCAACCAGCACAACCCAGTGTGTGTTCACATGTTCAAAGCCACCTGCTGCAGGACCCAAGTGTCCCAAGTCCTTCAAGTGGGGAAAACTCAACCTGCTTTACTCAGTTAGGGGGTTTCCTGCTGTGAGAACACAAGTCTGTTGTGTTAATTCTCAAACACAGCAAAGATTAAAGCATAGTTACAATTGTTTGAATGTTTTCTGAGTATTCTTCCAGTCTCTATTACTGCAGTTACTGGACACAAGATGGAATGGTCATGCGTTGGAAGTGACAGCACAGAGACAGGAGCCTTGAGTCTCATCCTCAAGGCACAGACATCCATGCTTCCTTTCACCTGAAAGCCCTTACAAACCTTGATGTTTTTAACTTCATGTAACAAGAATGGCCCCAAATTTTAACTCTGGCTCTGAGCATCATGAGTAGGCCAGAGGACCTGAGAGGACTTCTTGCTCATCTAAGCTTTTGGATTTGTTGGAGATCAGTCTCAGCATTCCCAGGAATTTATCCACAGGCTCTGTACTCACTCAGTGAGCTCTCTAGGCACACCTTACAGCATTCAAGCTAATTCTTCTCTCCACAAAATCCTCACAGGAGTCATTATATGTGGCAGCCTCAGACTCTGCAGCTCCTCAGAGGAACAGCACAGCCAGCAAATCCCAGATCAAAAGTATTGCATTTTACAAGTGGAGTTCCAGGCCCTGTAAACCCAGTAGTTAAGAGAGAAACCATAAACCAAAGCACAGTGAAGCAGGTCAGAAACTGAGATTCAGGAAGGGCTGTTTTAGGCAATTATACAATTAGTGGTCACTTTCAGACAAGAATAAAGCCCTGCTTGCCACTCCAGTCTTCTTCCCAATCATCTGCTCAGTAGCTCTACAGCTCATGGAACTGGAGTTGCTTTTGAAGCTGACAACACACAATAGTTTATGTGTACTTGCTAAAGAGAAGCAGCTAAAATACTCAAAGGTAGTTCCTCAGAGAACTTTAAAGCCCAATTATCTCTGGATTCAGTATGCAGATTCCCCTCATCCATAAAAAAAAGAAACAATAGTACTTTATTAAAATACTAAATTTTATTTTTTCACATACATTTAGTCTCCCCACCATTTCCACTTGTCTGACCACCACCATGCCTTATCAAAACATTCCATACATACTTAAAATGAAGCTGAGGGTGGAGTCCTGTCTTTAAAAACTAAACAGGCATTTTGGACAACACATTCTTGGCAAGGTAATCTGGATGACATTTATCAGACACAGGAGGGAAAGCTCTTTCAGTATTTGTAAAAAGAACAGCCAAATAATGGTTACAGAAATAAGACTGCAGATTTTAACGAACTGTTTAAACTGTTTTCTTTTCTTACAGAGTCTGTCTCCACTGCCAGAGAGCTTGAATGACCTGGAAGTGCACACAGAAAGTTAGAAATCGAAATAAATTTTTAAAAATTATTTTTAGCTTACTATCAGCACTTGTTTCATAAAATACTGACAATAAATTATAACAAAAGTACATTCCTTTCAGAGAAAATCAAGTTGAGAAAGCATGACATTGGGTCCTTGTGCTAGAAGATTATTCACACTAGGTCACAATAGTAAGAATTCAGTGAAGGTGAGTGAGAGGATGGGTGTGGACGAGTGAGGCAAATACTGGCTGAACTCTGACTACCCTGGCTACTGCCACAGCAGGTCCAGTAGCTGAGGCTGACTGCTTTTCAATATTCCTTCAGGAACAGATCAATTTGTCCATCAGACAAGTTTACACCAAACCATTAAGGGAAGCAGGAAAGCATAAGCAATTCTGTCACTGCAAAACTGACTTGATGGAATTTTGACAGGGAAATCTAAGACACATTTTTAGATTAGTCTGTGTTAAGTAATAACTAATTCAGAAACTTGCTTCCTGATATCACCTTCTGGCTTGTGCTCTTTCAAGAGCTCTGTTGACTCTGGGAGAGAAGGAGGCAAGAATGCCATAATCTCCATCACAAAACAGCTCAGCTGTCCCAGACACCTCCCCAACAAAAGGCTAAACACCAGACTGGCTGAGGTGGCCAAATTCAGCAGCAAGGGAAACCACAGCTCATTTCCTTAGCCAATATGGTGCCAAAAGGAAAATTCTGTGGGTTTAGTAAGCAAGAGACAATTTACCAACCATATAAAAGCTGGAAAAATGTAATAAAATACTAGCTTTCCCATCTCAGCCAACTAAAACCCTTAAAACCATCCCCATATATTTAACCTGAAGTATTGTTTGTGGTTTGCAACCCTTTAAAACAGTCCAAAGCCCATAAAGATTAAGAAGTGGAAAAGAATCCCTGAAGTTATAAAAGTTGTTGGACTTTATCAAGCTCTGATGAATTTTGTTACCTTCTGGTCCTCCGTCCTGAAGCAATTCTTAACGTAGTTGGCAAATTTGGGCTCCAGCTTAGGAAGGGTAGTACCCTATTTGGAAAAAAAACAAGCTTTAGGGTCTGCAGGTCATTTAATGCTTTTAAGAAATAACCTATGATGCTGAAAACCCTTTGCAATACATGGAGTTTGAACTCACCTGGCAACTTCCCACACTAGTCTGCTTTAAACCATTTTAGGAAGTTTGTTTTTCTACCATGCCCAGGTATTTCTGACAGAAGTGGCTACACTCCGAATTGCTGTCCAAGATTCTTTGCTGATGCTGAAGATCACAACAGTGTTCACCACTTAAAATCATTGTTTGCAGTGAACAGTCCCATGCTACTCAGATAAATTAGAATGAATTCTGTATTTATGGACTCTTACTACAACACACAACCTGAGACCAGCCTTCACAGGTAGATTTTAAACTTTTAATAAATCATAGATACAGGTTTATCATCTTGTCTCCTAGTATCTCCAGGGAAAATAATACAGCATGCTATTTTAGGAGACACTGAATTCCTTCCACATGTCCCAAAAGAACTACTTTCCAATTTCTCAGGTGAATCAGCTGAAATATCCCATGTCCATTAGGACAGCACACTTAGCTACTCCCTGCTAGACAGCACTTCCCAGTAGAAACACTCTGCAGCACCAGATTATGTATTTTAAAGCTCTTTTTGCCAGTTAGCTGCTCTGCATGCTTCCCTCTGCACAAGTCTACTGTCTGCTCACATATCTACTGTGAGCAGCTCAGCCACTTGTGCTCACACTGCAGAAGTACCACTCATCACAGCTGCTCTGAGTCATTCCTAACACCACAGCAGCATCCAGGGGTTGTGACCCACCAGGATGGGCCCATGCATCACGTCAGGCTCACAGTCCAGGGCTCTGCATTTCCATCCTCATCACAGCCTGTCATTGCTCATTCTGCATCCACCCTGTATTTAAACACTCCTGGTCTCATTTTGCATTCCTGGAACAAAGCAACCCCCGTAACACTAATGATCTAAGCAGAAGATGATCCTAATTCTTTAGGTGACCTTTGCTTGCCATTACATGGGTTAAAAAGTGTATTATTTTGAATTAAAAAACCTCATCAGCAAACCAGCAATGCTTCCTAGCAACCACATCAGCCCTTCTGAGCCAGCCAAGTGCAGCCACAGCCAGGCATTCACTCCCATCTGCTCTGAGTACAGGAATACTCAGAACACAGCCCTTGCTGGCACATGCACTTCAACCCTGGCTCAGGAGGTAAAGAATCACCTGCTACACCCAAACAGCCTACAAGTGGATTTTCTATTTTATACCTAAATAGCTGCTAAGCTGCTAGCTGCACACTACTGACATGTGTGACCACCAAGTGCTGGTCAAACCTGGTAACAACCAGAGCAAGTGACTGCCCTGACACCTTAGAAGGGTGAAGCATCCACTGAAGGGAGAGTCAACCCCAGATCCCTCCAGAAAGCAAATGCTTTCAGGTCTGCAGCAGTGCATCAACTCATACCACAAGCACCTATCTCCCTCTTCTGGAAGTTACTGAGCCTTACAAGCATCAGGATACTGCTTCAAGACCAAGGCATTCCAACCACGCAAGGAACTCACTCCACTTTACTTTAGTAACCCAAACTGTATATGCAACATTTAAGTCATCTTTACAATAAATACCACCTAAGGGTTTTTTTTAAATTTTAACAGAGACAGTTCACCAAGAAATACCAAACTGCTAATCAGCACTACTGGAGAAATACAAACAAAGTGGTTTTGTTTCTCATGAGTAGAGGCTTTTTTCTGCAAATATGCTTTCATTTCTCTGAGCTTCAACATCAACACATGCTCAAAGTATCAGCACAGGAATCAGCAACATCATAACCATTTACTGAAACATCCAATTCTTCTTATCTGCAGAAGTGTAAAAGTAAGGCTGAGAAACCTCATTTCCAAAAACTCACCTTATCTACAGATGCTTGCATTTTTGCTTTTATCTCCTCTAATGACAGAGGGACTTTTGGTGTTTTTGGAGTTAAAGTTTTATCCTTCTTGGAATCTGGAGTCTGAAAATTATTCACTTCATTAGTAACTTGCACATAAAGTTAAAGAGAATATAAGATAAATCTTATACAATTAGCTATCACACTGATAGTCCATACAGTTTTCAGAAAGTCACAAAACCCCAATTTATGCTTCCCTCACACTCCTAAGAAGCATGAAAAGTAACAATTTTAAAATCTGGAGTTATTACAGTTAGCATAGTTGGTGTCTTACGCTTCTGGGCAGGTGCCTCCACAGCTCTTTGAATAGAAATAAAAACAAAAATAGCAAAAATATTTAGTGATTCAGAGTTTACTCTGCATCTGCAGCCAGATTACGTCATGCTTTAAAAGACACACGTGCAGTGCTTCTCAAATGCTGTCCTGCCATGCATCCTATGCTCATTTCTGTATGAACCTTCCTGGCATCATGTCTGAGTACATGCAGCAAGGAGAAGCTGCACAAGGAATCAGGACACAATTACACAGCACTAACAAGGAAACTGCCAGTCCTGCAGTGGGTCATTGTCATGAGAGCCCCTTGGCAGCAGCAGCCTCCAGTGCTCTCCAGTGGAAACACACTAGGCAGTCACTCTCTTGTACCAGGTGCTGCACAAAACCAATAGATTTAGTGTTTGAAACCAAAGAATTACCAGTATTCCCAAGGGACAGTATGTCTGATTTCAGATCCTGACTGTTGTAGGTACATACTGATCATTGAAGAGTTTCACAGAGAACATGAAGCAGTGAACAGTATCTTCAAAATGCTACATATCAAGATCTAAAAACCTAATTTGAATGTTAGTATGCTGTTTGAAGTTACCGTTAGGCAAGAAAACTAGCTTCCCCAGCAGAATACACCTTTGTTTTACTCAGTTGTTTTCACTCACTTTTGATTTAGATGCTGGTGTGGATGGCTTAGAATCTTTTCCATTCTGCTTTGCTTTCTGCATATTTTTTCCTGCAACCTCACGAACAGGCTGAAAAGCAAGCACACAAGTTCATTCGTCAAATGAAATGCAAGTAAACTCAAGATAGCATGTTACAGAAACCCAAAGGAAAACCTCTTGGTGCAGCACAGTAACACATCCAAGAACAAGCTCTGTTACCTCATTCAGTGCTATCTTTTTTCTGTAACAAACCATTACCTCATCATTTGGCATTTCATCCAGAAACACTGTCTGGGATGTGCATGGCACATGATACCACACGCATATCTAAGACATAGAGTCTAAAATTCCCATATAAATCAAGGGACCATTTTGTTCAGTCACCCTAGATCACATAAGATGGCAGGAATCTGTGTTTCAGACTGTCTTTACCAGGCCACTGTGCACTATCACTTATGGCAATTCAGTAGCAACAGACCAGCACACGGTGAAGTATAACATTAAGTATGTTTTTAAACAGTAGGTATGAACATAAGAATTAAGCTGAAGTACACAAGTGTGAGAACAAGAAAATGCCTCCCCCTCCTCCCGGTGCAGCTGCCCTGCTGTGCATTTACAGCACCACCAGATGGCCCTCGAGGGCCGTGGAACGGCACCGCCCGGCACTTCCCTGCCCGCACTGAACCCTTCCAGAGGCTCACACATTTACAGCCTTTTGCATCTGAAGTCGCTGAAAGCTCCTTTCCACAGCATGCAGGACTGGAACTGCAAAGCAAAACCCCCTTTGAGCAGGATTTCATTTGCTGCTCAACAGCCATCCAGGCCCACACCAGTCTGACAGCTGCATCACTGTGCCGGTAAAACCCAGTCACCCCTTTGCAGCCAAGGAAACAAAACATGGACTGGATTCACACTGAATTTTTTTCCCACCCTATTACAATTTCTTCACACAGACTGAGCTAAACCTAGCACATTCCAGAGAGCTGTGATAAAACTCACTGATTTAAGGAACGACCTGCCTGATTACTATTGTAGTATTAGCCACTTACTTTCTTTATTGGTGCTTTAATTTCTTCCTCATCATCCTCTAAGTCATCCTCATCACTACAATTAAAAAGGAAGTCACTCACCATAATTCAAGATCCACGTTAGGAATTGATCTTCCCCCCTCCCGCCCCCCCCCAAATGTTTTATTCATGAAGGAAGCAAGCAATCTTTCCACGTTTGCTTTATACCTTAACACATGGCTAAGTGCTAGGGCAAGCACTACCTCTGAAGTCCACTTCCTTCTCTTCAATACTGAAGGGATATATATCCTAGGGACTTCCACTACTACTGTTAGAAGTTAACAAGTAACAGGAAGCCCAGTACAACTTATCTGAAGAACATCAATTTACATAGCATTTTAGAGATAAATAAGACAAGGATGCCTTTTCCCTAGCCAAGATACAGCTTTTTCACCTAGCATCGAGTTATGCCATAAAATTCATGTTCTGAAAGTTAGCCCTGTATTTTAAAATACATTATCAAAACAGCAATACATACTCATCATCGTCATCCTCATCTTCATCACCATCCTCATCATCTTCTGCTAATTTTGGTTTTTTCTTTAAGAAAGAAAGTCTGTTAGGCGTTGATACAATTCTTTGGTAATAAAGAGCAGTGGCCATACATAACAGCTGTGGCTTAAGTACAAGGCTACTTTCCATCAATTTAGCTAAACCCAGGAAGTTACAGCTGCCAAGACCAAAGCTACTGACAAGTTCATGACATATGCTCTGAGCCTATGAATCTTTCCTCTGTAGTCCAGCGCTTTAATCAGCACTTAAACTCTAGCAGTACACTGATGTTTATACCAGAACCTGCAGTTACTGCAGGAGAAAAATTTCCCCAAAAGTAGCCATTATATCTACCCTTCAGCAAAATTTTGGGGACCTTCTGTACTTTGTTACAACTTCTGTAATTTAGTACAAAATAATCCCTTTCCCACTCATAATAGCAAGGCATCTAACTGCTTCCTCCTAGAGGCAGCACTAATACCAAACTAGAAGAAAATGCTGTGAACAACGTGACTGAAAGTCCATATACCTGTGGTGTTTTAGCTCCTCCTCCACTTGCTGGTCTCTTTGTTGAAGCATTAACAATTTTTGTATCATCTTCCTCCTCATCATCTGATTCTGGTTCTTCTTCTAATGCTGATAAAGCAAAGGCAAAGCATAAAAATCTCACCTCATTTAACAACATCAAGCAAGACTGCTAGTAAGAAACAAAGAGCACCACCCACAACTGAGTAGGTTTGGTCTGGCTGAGGTACTGAATTGATAGCAAGAAGCTTCCCACTAGTGACCTAACCACTGACTAGGAGGTTTTTCAGCTGACTGAAGCAAATAAATTTCCTACAGGGAAACCCAAACCAGGCGGACTACCACCCCACACACTGGTGGGAACACTCTTCACACACAACAGACAACAGAAAGTCAAAAATAACATTTTCATCATTCCTAAGGAGACACATTTGACAACTAGCAGAGAAAGATCAAAGACAATTTCTTAAAGGAGAAGACTAGTCCTGGGTTTGTTTAGTGAAAAACCAAAACTATTTCATGGGCAGTCTTCTCACACTCAGCTAATAAGCAGAAAGCATACAGTGGGACACCAACACCCACTTCTAAGGGAAGAAATCAGAACTGAAATTGCAAGGCTGACAAATGCCCCTTTATCCATACAAACCAAGTGGCAAGCAAAGGCATGCAAGCACTCCTCTCAACTTCTGCCCTACAGCCACTTCATGCCGAGGATGTGCCTTTAAGATTCAGAGGGTCAGTACCAGCAAAAGCACTGCCTGCAGCACCAGCTGCAAGTCTTTAAGTTCTGCTGGTGCTGCCAGCTGCCAGGACACAGCAGTGACCAGCCATACATACCTACGAGGTGCTGACCACTGACATAAACAGGCCCCGAACCGCATTTCAACCTCAACACCACTGGTGGCGTGATCTCAAAGCCACCCAATGAAACCTGTGAGAAAAAGCATTGGTATTCAGTCAAATATTCCAGGCAAAGTGTACTCAACAGACACCACCCCAGTGGAAACAAGCATCAACAGCTGGAGAGTCCATGGCTAACAGTTACTCCAAGTTCACTTTCAATACAGTACTCTGCAAGTGTTACAGGGTCAACTCAGTGTCAATAAGCCACACACACTGGTTTACACTACACTCGTTGCTTATCCCAGTTGAAGCACACCAAGGCTAGACCAATACACATTTGTTTCTATTCCACTTGGCAGCAATGTTGATTTGAACATAATCCATCCCACCTGCCCTAGCACTGTGTAGTTCTACTGGTACAATATCAGCAACTGAGTCAAACTACATTCCAGATAGCAGAAATGACAACATTCAGAGTAGCAATCATCTTCAGGGAGGCATTAGAGCTTGGGACCTGCAGAAAAAACGAATTGTTTCCATCCCAGGTTTAAAGAAATGCAACTAAAGATGCATCTGCTTGCATATGCCTAGACCTGTCTATATACAGATGCCATGAATAATTACTATCGCTTAAAAGAATGTGTAATTTGCACAAGTCCGTTACCTCCACATGACTCAAGTACTCTACCAGGCACAAAAAAAGATGTATTTACTACATCTAATAAAACAGACACTTCTCTGAACACACTGTTCAGTTTCACTGAAGTTCAGTTGACCCAAGCCATTTATACCTTTTTTCTCACTAGAGACCAAATTTACAGTATGTTCTCTAAGTTTCTGCACTTACTGTAGGCTGCACTGACATTTTCAGAGATGCCAGTACTACTTTAGTAGGGTTGCCTTCATAGTCCAGTGCTTCTGCTTCTACAATGTGTAATTCATCTTTGGCTCCAGCTCCTAAAGTAACCTGTGAAGTCAAGAACAGGACACAGTCTGAGCATCCCAAATACTTTAAAATCCTCCAAACTCCATTCACTGTTCTGCATCAATTAATACTGAAATTTGCATTTCTGACAACAAATGATTCCATCAGACTCCATCCCAAGCTGACACCTTTTCTCCATAACACTGAAACTTCCAAGGGGCACCTCCAGGCATGTTCTGATGACAGTGAAATCAGGTCACTTGCTGATGGATCACTGCACCAAAAGGAGGCAATGGCAAGTTCAGTGGTCCAAGGAGAGAAGTATAAACACATCATCTCCTATACTGATAGCTTTCCCCCTCCTACCACATTTTATCTGCCAACTGCTTCCCTTTACCACACTGTGCATCATTTGCTTACTTGACATTCACTGAGGACTGAGGTGTAAAAGCAGCTTAGTTGAATACTGTAATTTATGCACACACCTTTTGCTGTAATTCACCATGGGCTGGGAACTGCTGTCCCAAGGCATTTCTAAACTGAAGTGCCTGTATCCCTTACTGGATGAGTATGAGTCTGGCACTTTCTGAAGAGGCAAAACTCATAGCTGCAAGGAAACAAGTGAGTGACAGACAGCAGTCAGGCCTGAAATTCCAGTTCACTGAACCTTGGGCCTCTCAGACATGACTACATGCAGAAGATGTGAAGACCACAAATCCTTCCTACTACAACTATTCCCAACAGCATTGCACAAGGCTTTGTGCTTCCTTCCCTAAACCCCAAACAAAGAAAGCTCTCCAACCCCCACAGGAGATCTGGGTGTGAACACTTCAGGCAGAGGCACAGAAGTTTCCATTCCTCAAGAGCTGAGCTTTAATGAGGCTGTAATGGTCCACACTTAAGATGTATCAGACTGAATGCTGCAAAATGGAACATAGGATTCACTACTTCTGGCAAATCTTGTTATTAGCAAGTGAAATTGCAGCTCTGATCTTGCCTCTCAAATGTGTTGTCAACACCAAATTGCTCAGCTAGTGGGACAAAAATTTTAGAGCATCTCCTGTCATTTGGCCCAGTTCAATACTATAGCACTTTTCATTTATTTCTCATGTTTGGCAAGCATCCATGCATATGCTTTAATTTCTACATTGAAGGACCGTGCACTGAATAGGTCACGAAGCAGTGACCATCCCTGTTCTTACCTGCCATTAGCAAGACATTTACAGAAACCCATGGCACTTTCACCTCCTGCATCTATCCTCCTCTTTTCCGTCTTACCCCCTTTTCTCCCCATCTTGCTGTACCTCAAGGCCTAGTCCACCACCACACTTTCTTTTTTGTTCCCACCATGTCCCAGACCTTCCAGCTCTTCAAGTCTTTTAAACATTTCCTAGTTTGTCCTTTGGTATTTTAATCCTATTTCTCCTGTGCATCCTCTCTTTTTATTCTATGAAAAGAGATTACTGACATAAGACTTCACTCCCCCCACAAGCCTAACAACAAAGCAGTGATGTGGATTGATCTGCTTCATCCCTTAGTGTACAAAATCAGAAGAGAGGATACAGTTAATTTTGAAAATAGAAAAGGAACTTTTGAGTAAAACAATACAATTTAAGTATGACTCATTTTATCGGCATTACAAACATTCAGATACAAGAGATCTGCATGTGGACTTGCCCTACACATTGCTACACTCTTCCATCAAAAGGAATTGTAATTAAGAACAAATTACTAATTGTCAAATCCAGGCTGTAGTTTTCATAATATACGAGGATGGAAAACACATGATTCACATGACTAACAGAAGTGTTTTAAGTAACACCATTAAGTGTTTGGAGATACTTATTATGCAAGTGACCTCCAGGAAGCAATTCTCCTGTAGGAATTAGTCCACAATTTTAAGACTCTCTTGCTTCCAAGTATCAAAGCATTTCCTTGCATTTAAATAAACACAGCAATACGCCATAAAGATGCTACAACTCTTTAATTTCTTATCTGTTAAGATGGGCACATTATTGTTTTGCTACCCAAAACAAAAGCCCTGAAATTTTGTGTCTGACTTGTGTGGCACCAGAAAGCTCCAAGAACTCCCTAGGAACCTGTTAGATAAATTATCTGAATGAAAGATGGGGTTTCCCAGTTACATCGTTGGAGAGGGCAAACCAAGGACAATAAATCAAAACATAAACCTTCTGCTCTCTTGTTTGGATTTAACTTATCTGCTTCTGGGAAAGACAACAAACTCGAATTATGTTTGGGAACACAATGAAATGGTTTTCAACATCCAGTTTTCAGTAGTCTACAAGAGTGTGCCTATGTATGACTCCCAAATCTACCCTTCCCCCTCTGCTCCAGTAGTACCTGCACTATTTCCCTTAGTGATGCCTCAGTGTATAGTCTAGCATTTAATTCCGTTTAGCATATATTTATTAACCCAACATTTTCCAGCCTTGCATTTGTTTGCTGTCCACAATGAAACATCAGTAGAGAAACGTTTACAATACAGAAAATATCTGCAATTACAGAATACGCTCCACTGCCAGTAAGAGACTGTTATTTTTAACAGATTTACATAACAATTATCACCTGAACTATGACTGGAGAAATAAATGACACAGTAAAAAACTCACCATCACAGCACACCACTACATTTAAAATATTAAGTGTAAAAGCTAAACACTACTTGCCGTTCTCAGAGACAACTGATGTTCATTTTCTTCATCATCTACTTTAAACTGAAACTCCTTATCCGCTTTAAGCTCGCAGCCTGTAAGAAAACAATTTAATTATAAGCCTGCTGCTTTACTTAAGACGCAAGGGTTTGCTAACCAGTTATTTGGCAGCTTGCTGCTCCCAGGTCTCGTACTTGCAGGGAACTAGCGGCTCACTCCGGGCACGCACGGAGCGGAACACGTGGGGTGATGAAAACCCCAGGCGAGCGCGCGGCCTGCTGTCGACCACGCAGCTCCCCGCACGGCCCGTTCGAGCCCACCAGCTTCAAAGACCATCCCCGCCCAGCGTCCGCCGCGGTACCCGGGGCGATGAAACCTCCGTTACAGCCCGCCGTGGGCGGCCGGGCGTGCCCCGGGGCGATGGGCTGCAAGGCGCGCGCGACCGCGGCGCTCCACGTGCTCCGCCTCCGACCGCGCTGCCATGTGCTCCGCGGGTACTGCCGGCGCGCCGCGTCCTTAGGAACGGCGGGAGACGACGGGAACAAAGCGCGGAACAAAGCGGGACGGGCCCCGCCACGTGCGGGCCGCGCGCCACGTGGGGATCGCGCGGGAATGGCCGCTGCGCGCCCCCGGCCCTGACCGAGCCCCCCCTTCCCTTCCCCGAGCGCGGAGGGGCGGCGCTCGGCCGGCACAGGCCGCGGCCCCGCACGGCACCCGCACGGCGCTCGGCCCCGGGGCCTGCGGGGGCGACGGGGCCAGCGGGCCCCGAGAGAGCGTGGCCGCGGGCGCGGCGAGCGTTACCGAAGAGAAAAGTCTGCGGGCGCAGGGGGCCCATGCTCTCCATGTCCATGGCGCAGTCCTCCATCGCGGGGCTGGGTACGACTGACCGAGGCTACGGCGCTGCGGGCGGACGCGCACTAAAGGAAGCCCCGTGCCCGCCCACTCGCTGATATAGCCTCGTGTTCTCGCGAGAGCTCTCGCCGGGCCCGTCCCTCTGTCCCCCGCGCCGCCCCTGCGCACGCGCGCAGCTTGGCGGTGGTAGCGCGCGGGGCCGGGCGGGCCGCCAGGGGGCGTCGCGGGGCCGGGGCCGGGGCCGAGTGAGGGGCCGATGGCGCTGAGGGCGCCCCGGGAGCGCGGGAATCGCAGCCTCCGCTCCACGGCCGCCTCGCGTGGGGCAGAGCGTGAGTGGGGATGGCCGCGTTCCGCTCCACGGCCGCCTCGCGTGGGGCAGAGCCGTGAGTGGGGATGGCCGCGTTCCGCTCCACGGCCGCGCAGCACGTGGGGACGGCGATGGGGGGCGCGGCCACAGCCCCCCGGGCCTGGCACAGGGCTTGCGGCCGCACCAGCCCGAGCGGTTTTGCCGGCCGTACTGCAGTGGAACGGCTCTGTGACGGGAGCTGGTTGCTGCTGTCATCTTTGACTAAAATAAATGAACGAAAGCAGCTCCCTTCCTGTGCATTACGTGTTAGGATCAGCTCCCATCCCGAGCTATTGCTCCCTGTGCCACTGGCTCTGATGGCCAGGGACAACAACACTGTGGGAACCTCCTTTTTAGCTGGCATGTGATGGGAGCAAACCACTTTTTAATGTGAGTTACCACACGGGGAAATCTGTGACAACAAAGCTTAAAGTCACAGGGTAATTTTATACGTAGAGCTACCAGTCCTGGAAAGACTTGTTTGCCTCAAAGGTGGGAGCCCATCAGTGGCCCTGGCCTGGGCTCACCGTCCATACATTCCGGGCCATTGTGTCCTGGGGCTGATGTGTGCCAGTCAGGTCCCTTGTGTGCCAATCTCACACTTACCTGAACACTTACTCTGCAAAAATAAAAGTATATAGGCTCTTGGTGCTCTTATCTCTCCACTGATTTGAAATGTGTAACTTGTAGTCGTGTCACCTTCATTCACTTTCATAAGGAACAACATTAAATTATGTTGCTGAAAATGAGACAAACTGAGGTGAAGAATAACTGACACAATGAGAAAATAAAACTTATCCTGTCAAAGATTCCCCTTGCTCACTCTTCCATGAAGCTGGCCCCTTTGCAAACAGCAAATGCAGTTCCACAGGATACACGGGGCTTCGTCAGGATATGATCCCCTGCCATCCCCTTAACATTAGAGCAGATCGTCCACTGAGGTGTTTCAGGTGGGTTGCCACAGGCTGACTAAAATTCAGTAATAGTTAAATTGTGTGTGAAAACAAGGTACAGAAATAAATAGAAGCGCAGCTTAGCATACGAGTGAGGATGGATATTCTGTGATTCTGTGATTTACTCCCCTTTAAGTCTCACAAGGAACCAGAGAACAAACAGTGTTTATTTCATTTTCTAACATTTGTTTGGTTAATTTCTTATTAGTAATAAAAAGTAATTACTGCTGAGGATGGCCCTTAGGGTAGGAAGAGTGGCAGCTATGGGAAGATACACCCAGGGACCTGTGGAGCAGCAGAGGCAGAAATACCACCAAGTGCAGTGGCTGGTGTCCCTGGCAGAGACATCTCAGCCTTAAGAGCGGCAAAGATGCAGATGAGGCATTTATTTGGGTGGGATTGAGAATGGGAACTAGTATCAAAATTTCAAATGAAGTTATGGCATGACCCAGATGTCAGACTGGAGCTGGAAGGTGGATCCTACACAGTCATAGCGGAAGGGAGTGAATTACATTTACCTGTAATGCCAACAGGAGGACATGGCTGCTGTCAGACCCACCCAAAGCCCTGCCCCGCAGGGCACTGAGCAGCTCACAAACTGCAGCTCCAGAAGTCCACCCTGCTCTGCTGAAGGGAACAGTGCAACCACAGCATGTCCTCCTGTGTGCAGAGTCACTTTTAATACAATTACAGTCTTCCATTATGGAGGAAATAAATGTGGGAGGAAACAAAGTATAGACACAGAGAAGCAAAACAGGGGTAGGAAGTAGGAGATATATGCTTACTGCGTCTCATTTGGCTCCATAGGGCTTTAGAAGGGCTGTCATATATCATGACATTTATTATTTCTGCCATGGTACTAGGATGAGAAGTCCATTACAATATTGATCATTTTACTTTGCTCGGCTCTGTGCTGTGTAATACTCAGCATGGCAGAAAAGGCTTACAAGTGATTTAGAAACAGCCGTACAGGGACAACTAGGGGAAAATCAGAGCTTCCCTTAATGGAATTCTCTTTTTAGTGAGCTTTTACAAAACTTAGGAAATTGTATTTTAAGCATGGTTAAAACCACAGCACAGTTGTAGTCAAACAATCAGAAGCCATAGAGACAGTAAAGATTTCCTATGCAATCTTAATTTACATGCTGACATAATGAAATAATCTTCAGCTGCCCTGCCCCATGGCCATCACATAACCTCTCCACCGGGCTCCTCCTCCCTTCACTAGTCAACAGTTTCTGTCCCAGTGAACTAAGGGCCAAAATCTTAACTGGCATCAAAACACCCTTCTTGATCTAAAAAAAAAGATCACTTGCACACCAGAAAATCCAAATATTTCACTTTAGCCTGAAATAACTGCATATTGCCATCCCCAGAGAGGGCAGCAAGAGGCAGGTCCCCATGAACTGGGGGTACCAGCAGGAGCAATGTGCTGTCTGGGCACTGCGGTGGCAGCACGGACAGAGCCGCCCTGCTGGGTGCCAGGTGAGCACCCTGAACACAGGTGACAGCTGCATCTCCTGGGGCTGCTTTGAGAGGATTTGGTCTTGCGTTTGTCATTTCCCTTCATCTCCAGGCTGGTTTGCAGCCAGCTCAGGACAGGCAGCTGTGATGGAGGGACCATCCTTACCCGGTTGTCTTCTTACCCACAGTCTGCTTTTTGCTGCTGACTCTGCTGTAAGCGGCACTGGAAGTTTTCTTCATCTTCCCTCTTCCTGTAGTGTCTGTTCCATCCCCAGCTTTGCCTGTAGCATATTATTAATGCAGAGCAGCATAAAGAGCTGCATCAGATGGTCCTTCAGCACCAAAGAATGCTGCATAAGGGGAGCAGAGGGAGCTGGTGACCCAGCTTCTGCTAATGGCAGCACAAGCTGGTGCTGCTCCATCTCTTCTATGATTTTGCATAGAGCTTTCAGTGGATCCTTCTCCTATTAGGGCTCAATTTCAGACATACAACTGTAAAAGGGAGGAATGACAGGTGAGCCAGGATGTCCACAGGGGAGGCACTCAGGTACTGCAGTGATGAAAAGAAGTAAGGTTACACAGATAGATTACAGGTATCAGTGTCCACAGCAGTAAAAATTGAGATAGCCTGACATTTCTGTCCTTTTTCCTTCTTTTTTTTTCTTTTTTCTTTAAATATTCAGTACAGAATAGCCTCTGGGTCCTGGCCATGACCCTTCCTGGCTACTGCAAAAATTAACCCTGTCCTGACTGAAACTGGGAGAAAAGCCAGGATACTTTAAAACTTTCTGTGTCCTGCAGGTCCCAAAGCTGAGGCCACCTCCCAGTAGAAGCAGTAGGAGCTTGGAGTTGGTGGGGCTGATGTGGGTCAGGAACGGGGTGGCAGCAAAGAGCTCCATCAGCCATGTCTCTGTAAAGCTGGCAAGGCAGCCTGCACCTAACGTCCTCTCCCCAGCGACGCCAGATGCCCTTGTCCCATGAGCCACAACTCCCCCTGCAATATCATTTGCTGCTGTGTACTATACCTGCTGCCAGTCTATGGCACTGCTCTGCTTGTTACGCCCCAGGAGCTCGATCCCAAAATATGTTCTGCATCACTGCCAGGGTGAGTGAGTGAGAATGAGTGAGAACATGAGTTCTGCTGACCACCCACGGGCAGCTGGGACTGTGGAGATGGGAGACAACACCTGGTACTCCACATCAAAGTAGCCTGTTCTGGTGGTCCCTTTTCACATCTACTCCTACTGTAGCACAAGCTTTGAAATATTGTCCCTGTGCCCCATGGTTCCTGCAGGGTCTAGAAGAGCATAAGGACAATAGGGTGGGGCACAGCACAATCGTGTCCAGTTCCTGATTTTTCTTTGTTTATTATACTCCATTTCTGCAGCTTCCCTGCCAGAGCCTGAGGGGCAGGTCCATTTGGTGTTTGAGTAACATGCAGGATGCTGTTAGTCAGCCATAACTTTGTGCAGATGCTCTGCCTGTAAGTTCAGGAAAGAGGGTCTCAGCACTGTCAGTTCCCATTTCAAGGTCGACAGCACCATCTAGTGATCCCAAATCAGCTTCCTACATGGCTGCCTGCCTTCTCCCAAGTTTCATCCATGTCCCAGGTGTCCCAGATGAGGTTTGCCTGTCTGTGCCTACTTACTACACCCTTCCTACTAGAGGGTTGTTTACTGGAAGGTCTTGCATGGGGAGACTGATTGCCCTTGGCCGCAGTCACAGACCTCAGAGGTGGAATGTCATGATCTAAACTAAATCCCAGGCCAGAAAATGTGGCAGAGCTGTGTTCTAGACCCCATTTGGCTCAGTGAGAATCTTTCCTGCCCTCTTGGGCAGATTCCACATTTAAAATAAATCTGTCCAGAGAAAGAAAATAATCCCTCTCATTCTTCCCTTGGGTCTCTGCTATGTTTGACCTCAGCCAACATGTTGTGTAAGGACCTCAAGCACACCAGTCAAAGGTGGTGTTTTGTCTCCAGGGTTCCACTGGCATGCACAGCTCACAGCACAGATGTCAGGAGAGTCAAAAGCTTGGCCAACGTTATTTCTGATCTCTCGACTTAGAGCACAGGCAGACAGGCAGCTCCACACCTCCAAAGTGCAATGGGCCCTTCTGTTCTTTTCCTATTACACCCCCTGCAAAATACCCTACCAAAAAAAATCTGCTGGATCCACAGACAAACCTGGAGAGGTTGATGTGTTGTTATCATCCTGCTCCTGCACTGCTGCATTTCACCCTCTCCACAAGAGCATCTGGGGCCCCTGTGGTGGATAAAAAGGCAGAAGGGTATCATGTTGATGGCAGTATCATATTGTGCCTCTACTCTTCCTAGCTGGGACAATGTGCAAATTTCACTACTGCCTTCTCTCAGTTCCTTGGGGTTCATCAGGGCATCTTGCAGGATCAAGGTGCTGCAGGGGAGGAAACAGAAGGACACCGAGTTTCTGACTGCTCTTGCTAAGGAATTTTGATGCATCAAGCACCTCCTCCATCAACAAAGTCGTGGCCAGGAAAACCATACTTTGTGGGATACACGTGGCAAGCTCTTGTGTTTCTACTTGATTGTTGGGCTAAAACGGTTCCATGTTCCTAGCTCGTGCTAGAGGACACTCTTAGAAACCAGGAATCTGAAGCCATGTGGTTATACACGTGGATCTGGATCACAGCTCTCAAATTTGTAGAGACAAACCTGGGAAAGGTCTTTCAAAGCCACTCCAAAGCCATGCAGAACATGATGTGTATTTAAAGCCATACACATGAATCAGTTTATTTCCCGGACTTTCCTGAGCTTATCTAATGTGAGCAACAGTATTAAACCACTCTGCAGGCTAGGTTGAATGTGTCCAGCTGGGGCAGCAGGATGGAGTTCTATGATCACAGCAGCATTCCAGGGTGGGTTACTGGCTCCTGCACAAAAAACACCTGCAGAACACTTGATATTATTGTATGTATATCAATATGTATATATATGTGCTTATAGGCTTCAACAGGCTTTTGGACAAAGATATTTAATGAACAAATGAACATTTACCACATTTTCAAACTGTAATTTTGAAAATCTTACAGATAAAATAATGAGCTCTGGTTGGATCCCTGATCACAAGTGAGTTTAGAGATGTAATGATGTTTTATGATCTGTGTGAAGCACTACAAATATCAGAAATCAAATTGAATGGTAGGAATTTCTGGGAGATAAACAGAAAATATCATTAGGTCAGTGTATAAGTGTGGGGTACAACCACATCTTGACTACTGTAGGTAGCAATAGGCATGTTGGGGGAAAAAAAAAAGACAAAATAAAGGGCTATTCAATAACAAGAAGCATGGAGAACAAGAAACAACTGCCTGATGTTTCCCCTAATACAAGAAATAGAGGACATAAAATGAAACTTGTAGGTGGCAGATTAAATATAAAAAAAATAAAGAGGCAGATCCTCAGCCAACACGTAGCAGATCTGTGCAAGTCACTGCCACAGGATGCTGGGCATGTCAGAATTTCATGAGCATCAGACATGCTCATGGGAAAAGAAAAAGCAGCAAGGGAGAATAGGCAAAAGACACTGTTCTGTGGCTCAATAAATCCTTGAACAGCTTGGAAGATATTCTGGGGAAAAGATCACTGTAATCTTAGTCTGCTCTCACATATTTCTTCCAGGCACTGTTGGAGCCACTGGGCTGACTGAGCACTCAGTGTGACCTGGTGTCACAGACAGATGTTCCCAGCACCTGCAGCTCAAGAGCCCTTGGACCCAGGCTGGGCTCCAGCCCAGTGGGCCCCACAGTGCTGGCACATTTAGAACAGAGTCCAGTTTTGAGGCTGGTCACACAGAGCAGAGATTTAGGCCATTCTGGCCAGCTGTTTCCATGCAGGTGCAGCCAGCTTTGGCAATCCCACAGTGGAAGGCTGTTCAGTGATAGCAGGGGCTCCTACATGCTTGTACTGTCACCTATATTGGAAACCTCCTTTGGATGAAGTCTCTGTTGTACTGCTGGTGGTAATCTGCAGCAGGTAAAGACAGAAAGATGACAAAATATTCACAGAATTGTCTCAATATTAATCTCACAACTGTATCCTGTAATGGGGAAAACTAATCCCTGGAGGAAGGTTACCCAGGGCCCTGGTTCCTGGATGAGACAAATGAAAAACACACAGACCCCGTGTTTAATTCTCTGCATTTCCAAACCAGCTGGGAAGCTGGTCGTGAATGGTGCATGTTTGGGAGATGTAGGCTTTCAAAAAGTGGGTGGTGGGTTTACCAGTGGTTGTGGCCCTGTGGTATGTTAGCTCTCAGAATAACATATAACTTCCTTTCAAGAAAGGATTTCCAGCTTCCTCAAGAAGAAATTCTTCAATTTCATCTAAAATGTGGAAGTCTGAGTGCTGACAGCAACATTAAAATAAGAGTTCCAATCTGTCTTGTACTGCATCTACATGCTGCCACTGTGTCACACCCACATGCTGTCACTGTTGTCACACTCACCTGCATCATCTTGTATGTTCTGGTCTTGGCATGGGGCCGGAACACCTCCCATGTGCCCAGGCATCCCTCAGAGCAAGTGGCACATGGCAATGCTGGAGCTGAGCAGGACACCAGGTGGATCAGCTCCTGAGGGTGCACAAGGTCCACGAGGTCCACAATGCCATGTGTTGTCATGGTCACCGTGGTGTCCACAACAGGTTGTATCAGACACAATCCAGGTTGTATCAGACACAACCTAAACAGATGCAGTTGCAAACCAACAGTTTATATGTTGGCCATAGAGGAGCAGAAGTCAACTGGGGGGGTCTCTGACACTCATTTGTTAGATCTGGCACACTTTATTGCTACCTGCTGCCAGAATCCAAGGTCCCTGCAGGGCCATCATGCTCCTAGAACCATCCTATAACACATCTGCTCCTCCCTGTGGTGCTGAGACCTCTGGCCCGCAGAGGTTCCACTGGTTTTATTTCACAGGACATAGCATTGTTGGAGACTTATGTTTCCAAAATTAAAAGACCTTTAAAAAAACTCATTCCATGCCATGAAAAACTGATCAGAGTCTCAGCTAATATAGATGTCATTAGTCTGTGTAAGAATATCATCCTCCAGATAAACCCACTGGATGTAGAGCAAGGATGATTTTGGCTTATTGGTTTCTTGTTAATATATTGGAATACTTGGATCAGTTCTGCAGCCACATTCTGCCCGGGATCCCCACTGAGTGAGAACAGTGTCACCACTGAGACAGCCGCCTGCTCTCCAAGACCCCATGCTCCAGATCTTCTTCTCATCAGTAGCAACATGAAACCATTTGCATCACAGCTCTGGGCTCTGATGTCACCATCAGATCAGCAGAACTCTTCCTTAACTAATGCAAAGTCTGGGACCTCCCGGGGACTCAAGCCGAGTTCAGGTTGAGGAGTCGCATCTGCGGCCCCTCGTGGGCCTGGGGGCCACGCGTGGGTCTGGGGGCCGCTCCTGGGTCTGGGGGCCGCTCCTGGGTCCGGGGGCCGCGCTGTAAGTCCATGGGCCGCCCGTGGCTCGGGGGTGAATGAGTTAAACCCGAGCGCTGGGGCAGGGCAGGGCCGGCGGGGCCGTGGCGGGGTTCGGGCGCCAGAGGGCGCTCGAGAACCGCAGATCCGGCAGGGAACCGCGTCCAGAGGCGGGGCGGGACGAGCGGGAGAGGGGACAGAGCACGGGGGGACAGAAAAAAGGGACATAGAGCACGGGAGGACAGCAACCGGGGACAGAGCACGGGGGGACAGCAACAGGGACAGAGAGCACGGGGGGACAGAAAAAAGGGACATAGAGCACGGGAGGACAGCAACCGGGACAGAGGGCACGGGGGGACAGAAAAAAGGGACAGAGAGCACGGGGGGACAGCAACCGGGGACAGAGAGCACGGGGGGCAGAAACTGGGGACAGAGGGCACGGGGGGACAGAAAAAAGGGACAGAGAGCACGGGGGGACAGAAACTGGGGACAAAGAGTACGGGGGGACAGAAACTGGGGACAAAGAGTACGGGGGGACAGAAACTGGGGACAAAGAGTACGGGGGGACAGAAACTGGGGACAAAGAGTACGGGGGGACAGAAACTGGGGACAAAGAGTACGGGCGGACAGAAACTGGGATAGCACCTAGGGATAGCACTGGGGACAGAAACTGGGAACAGCACCTGGGACAGCACCTGGGGACAGCAGCTGGGGACAGCAGCTGGGGACCGCACCCAAACTGTATCCCCACAGGAGCGTGGCCTGCAAACACCGAACCCTGTGCTAGACAAACACAACGTTGTGCTAACAAAACATTGCCAAAGTCTTCAACTCAGCCTCAGTCCTTGCAGTGTTCAGGTTTTGGCTGGATTTACCTTGCTTTTATGAAGGTGTAACTTCAGCAACTGTGCTGCAGTCAGGCCCATTTAATCAACATTAAATGTGGCCTTTTGGGTATCTTAAGCTGTTACAGATGACTGTTATTTTCTGCAAAACCAAACTTCCCAATACCATCATCTATCCTGAGAATCTATGGAAATACAGACACCTGAACCAGGCAGGGAGCACCAGGAAATTCCTTGGTAAAATCCCTGTGCTCTCCAAACAGGCCTGAATAAATAAATGGACATGATTGCAGGGACTGCAGCAGCCAGACCTTCTCTGGGTGGTCTCACTGCTAGAGAGCAACAACAAATACACACAGGAGCAGATGACTTATCCAAAGCCTCTGCTTCCAGCCCTGGAAACCCTTCCTGGAGCACATGGCATTGCCACCCTTAGCTCTGCCAGCAGACTTCTCCTTTCATGATAAGCACAGTGCCTCACACTGTCACCAGCGTTAGCACTTAAGATGATTTTCTGCTTGTATGCAACAACTGAACTGTGGAACAGCAAACGCAGAATGGAGAAGGTTTGAGTAACAAACCCAGAAAGGATTAAATCTGCAGCAAAGTGCAGGGCTGCCCAGTGGGTTCAGGTGAGCCCTGGAGCAGGTCGAATCCTGCAGGTTTCCTAGGGAAGGGAATCCTGGAGCTGGAGGGATCTCTCTGTGTCATTCCGAGGATCCCAGCTCAATAACAGAGAGACGGATAATAGCATTTGAACACTATCTGCTTCAATTCAATTGTATTGATTTATTGCCTGTCCAATGAAGCCATCAAGTGTACAAAATGGTTAATCTTATTTTTTTTCCCCTGCCGTCTGTTCAGAGGAGTGAAGTTGTAAACACTGATCCATGCAAGGAGGGTGGCAGGGGAGATACATTGAACTTTTTTCAAGGCAAATGCTGATTTGTGTCTGTGCAAAGTGAATCCAATTTTAGCACAGGGCAAAGGAAGGACACAAGCCCTTCCCAGTCCAGACTCAGTGGAAAGCTGGACCACCTGAGTGGTTTGGACCTTGTTGACCCACCTCCCTGGCATCACCACACTCACTCAGCCTCTGGGAGATGGCAGGAGCCCCAACATCACCTGCCTGGGTCAAGTGACCCCAAACCCACCTGAGGGCTGTGGAGCTGCCTCCCTCCTTTTAATACCCAGTGATCTGCATGATTTACTTAATTCCCAGCCATCTCCAGCTCATGGAGAGAAACAATAGTCCATCCCATCCAAGCAGACCCGAGTCAGGCAGGACATTGCTGTTGTTTGAAACGACACCACTGCAAAACAGAGAGTGACGTGTACAGCGTGGCCAGCGAGTCCCTGCTCCAGTGCCTGACGCCCGGGAGAGAAGGAAAATGAGTTATTTCTTTAAAGTATTTTCTTTTAAAATGTACATTTGCAATTAAAGGCTGAGTATACTCTATATTTTATTAATGATGTGGGATGGCGAGGCATTTTAAAGCTTTCTATTTTGATTATTTTTTTAGGAGAAGGAAGGGAAGGAATTGAAATGGAAAACTTAACACTTATGATTTCAAAAATTTGGCTTATATTTTAGGTTCTGGTAACATGCAATTACAGGCACTTAGAAAGAATTCCCTTTTTTATACTATGCCCTAGAGCATAAAATTAAGAGGCCAATTCAGGCTTTGTACTGCTTTCAGAGGCAGTTTGCTGCAGCATAGATCAACACGGAGACTGACTGTCGCCTTTCTATTGAATTAGGTCTATATTTTTGACAAGTATGGCAGCAGTATCATCACTTTAATCACCAACAATCCGTTGTGTCTCTTTATGCTAATAAATAAAACATTTTGTGTTAAATATTTCCCAGTAAGCACTTGAAGACCTGCAATCACCACTCCTCCTATATATGTTCCCAAGTAAAATAATATAATGGTAATAAAATCAAATGATGTCTAGGAGTTTTATAGACAACTAATAGCAGTTATTGCAAAGTGCACATCAGATACCAATTGAAGGTTACATTTCTCTTTAATATAATATAGCATGCATATTTCACTAACTGTCTCTGTATATCAAATGAATTAAGCAGTAGGATGATATCAGTCAAAAATGGAGTTCTTTAAGAGAGGTCTTTAGGCAGAAGAGTTTTACTGGAGATGTGTGTTAAGAGCGGGAACACTGGCTGCAAAATATGGGAAAATCACCCCAGGTTACTGAGGAGTTACCCAAGATACCTTCTGACAGTTCCAGCCAGCCCTGTCCATGCACTGGGGCTTTGTTCCAGGGATTGATGTGTGCAAGGGTCTCACAAATCATCATGGAAATGGCTGGGAGGGACCCCCAGCCCATCACCCATCCTCTGCTTTGGAAGAGCACATTGGGCTCAGCCCAAGTCCTGGAGCCGTAATGGCAAAGCAGAGGTGGAGGTCTTAGAATAAACACAACTGGGTCAAGAGTGACCCCACAAAGGCACCCAAGCTCTTGCCATGTGTTCTCCAGGGCTCTGGCAGCAGCTCAGCCAAGGCTCAGGGATGGGCTCCTGCAGCACAGGGTGCACCATGGGGCCACTCTCTGCCCTCTCCTGTGGCAGGATTTCCCTTTCTCCCACCATCCATGGGGCCCTGGACTGCCCAGATCTTCCTCCCCTCACTGCTTGGCCATCCCAGGGCTCCTCAAGCCCTGCAGCCCCTTTGCTGCTGGAACGACTCCACACCAGCACTGGGAGCACGGCAGAGCCCAGGGCCCCAGCACAGCAGCTCCAAAAGGACACCTTGTCCTCAATCTCCTTGATTTCCCTGGCTTCATTCCCACACTTCACTCTGGAGTCTGAGAGCCTTGGAGTCACCCTAAAGAAACCTTTTCCTAAACTTCAGATCTGCTTGTTGAGAGATTTTTCCCATCCCTGTTACTAACATAGCTAATACATTCAGGGGGCCCCGCCTCAGTCAACATGAATTGTAAACCATTTTTCTAATCCCCTCAACAATACCCTTCCCCAAACCTTTTTTCTATCTTAATTAGATATTCTATCCCTTTGGTTTAAAATAGTATTTAATTTCACTTAATGATTTCAACAAAAAATATTAGGATTCCCCAAACAGACATGTTCCCTCTGAATTCTCTCATTCTTTTTTCCAAGGGCTTCAGTTTCATCTTTTTGTTGCTTTGTCAAAACACAGCTAATTGACTGTCCTGAAAGTACAATTTTAGTAATTTCTCTCAATGAAGCATTGCTGCCTCCTCTATTAACACTGTCTAATTGGACTTTGAATCCCCAGCCAGCGACTTCACCCATGCTACAGGCCCAGATCACTTCAACAGTAAATATCAGCATCCCAGTTAAATGTAGGTTGGCTCACATTCCCCCAAAATTGGCTTTCTGCTCCTTGGAGTCCAATCTGATGTAATATTACATTAACCATTTTTTTCTCTGGGAACTGGAGGGAGGAGAAGCTGCAGCGCAGATCTGCGTTTCCTCTGCTCACAGAGCGCGTTTGCTCCCGGCGCCGGCGGGGAGGGAGCGCTGCGGGCTGGCAGGAGCTCTGCAGCCTCCCAGCCCTCATTTCCACCTTCTCTGTTAGCAGCTTCAGCTGCAGGCAGCTCAGCAGGCAAGGACACAACAGCGCTGATCCCCACGGGCCCCACAGCTCCAGAGAAGTACCCGCCACCCAACTCCATCACCCGGCGATGGACCCCAGCACAACTCTGCTGTGGGCAGCAGAAACCATTTCTCTTTTTTTCCCCTCCTTCTCCAAAATACAGGCTGTATGGCACGTGGCTTTCAACCATCGAGGGCTTGGCACATACTGGGGGCTGGGAAGGTTGAGTGGCCATGTCACACTGCAGCAGCAGCAAACCACCCCTGGGGTTCATCTGCAGCCGCTCTAATTATCTCAGAGCATCTGCCATTAAAATACAAGATCAGGCCAGCTACAAGTAGGAAACAGAAACAGATCTCCTCATTGATGCCTGTAACAGGCACCAAAGGCATATAACTCTGCATAATTGCTAATTGTTATTACTATTGCAGTTGATGCCAGAATTGCCCAGAGATGCCTCTTGCTCCTTGTGCCGCTGCGGGATTTGGGGGGAGGCTGAATCCCCCCACGAGCAGTGGCAGTGTCCCCAGCAGGGACCCCCCATGGCGAGGGTGTTGAAGCCACCCCTGAGCCTGCAAAGCCCTGTCAGAAACCCTCAGCACTCACCGCGCCAGCAGCCAAAATCGCGAGGGACAGAGTTAAGTGCGAGTTCAAGTGCGATGAGGGCGGGTGAGCGCTGCAGGCCCGGCCCTGTGAGGGCCAGAGCCGCACAAAGCGCTCCCGCTGCGCCACGCTCCGCGTTCAGCTCCCGCTGCGAGAGCTCCAGGGCCTAATGAAGCCACTTGACCTCTTGCTACCCCCATTCTCCGATCTCCAAAGAGGGTATTAATGCTCCTGACACACAGGCAGTCAGGGGGTGGGGGTGGGTTTGACACGGGCTGTTCCAGTTCTGCTCACAGCTCTGCAACAGCACAGCCTATAAACACCCTAAGATTCCCCATTCTGTTGTCTTGAAGAGCTCCTTAGAGTACACAACACTATCAGATGTTTTTTCCCCTTTGCCACTGCATTCCTGTGCCCCCAGCAGGGTTCAGCTAGGATCTAATTTTGTATTTCTGAACTGGATTTCCATTGCTCACACTCAGACCACTTCACCACCCACACTGCTCCAGGTGTGAAACCCTCGTAAATCAGACCAAACAGCCCCATTTCTGCTCCGTGCCTGCACAACCCTCTTGCAAACGTACAGCTGAACGATGCCTTTGCTCCCCTGCAGTGACTCACCGACTGCTTCTCCTTGCCCAATGCCCAGTCTGAAGGCCCAAAGCTCCAGGGTGTGGTTTGGAGCCTGGTCTGTGTTTGATCCCAGCACCAGGCCGTGGAGCAAAGCAGGACCCTGCTTTCAAAGATGTTGGGATCAGCTCTTTCTGTGCTGCAAGCAAACACTGCAGCAATTAATGTTTCTTGTAAATATACCATAGGTGGAGGTGAAAACCCACAAAATAGAGATGCTAGAAGCTTTTTTTGTGATTTAGTTTCTTATGCTACCGAGGAATAAAAGACATCATTGATAAGACTGACATTAGAAGCAGCCAGTAAAATTAAAACTCCAAGGAATGGCCTGACTTTTTCTTGTCAGGCAGGTACACAGATTCCCTGCTGAGCACTTCAAGATACTCGTAAAGATACACTTTAAGATACTCATAAATATTAGGCACAAAACTTTCAAATAAAGAAGGGAAGGGCTTCTGCTGCCTTCAGTTTTGGCAGACCAGTTTCAGATGCTTTAAAGGGCCTGGCTTCCATCTGAGCACTCCTCCTGCCCCAGAAGAGGACCAAGCCCCAAGAAGGCACCAGCACACCTGGTTTTGGGGCTGGAGGAGCTCATGTTTCTGCTGCCTTCCACAAGCTCTGCTCTAAATGATGCTAAAGAAAACCAGTCTTAGAGCCCTAAAGTGAGCTTGGAGCTGCATCCAGCACTCAACAGCACATGTACACAGAGGACTGACAGAGAAAACCAGTTCAAACTCATCCCCCCTTATATATGCAGGCTTGTGAAGCTGGAGCAGGAGGACTTATGAGCTCTAAGCTCAGAGGTGCTGGGAGTTTTGTTCCTGGACAAATCTCCAGTAACTTCTTGGAGCTCAGATAAATGCTTTGCTTTATTCTCACTGGCCTCATTCTCTTCTTTCATTTTTACAGATTATACCTTTCCCTGAAAGCACATTTTTTCACAATGGTGAACAGTCCATTCTGTGTCTTGGGTTCTTTATCACAGGGCAGCAGGGATCAAGCTTTTAAATTCAGTTGTCTTCTCCCCAGTCCTGCTCCCAGCAGCATCTTCCAGCTTCCACCTGCCTGGCACAGAGAGCCTTGCTCCCATGGGCACCTTGCCAGCATGCACTGCACACTCATGGATCTAAATGATGAGCACTTGTGGATGTGTTCAACGATAAGCACAAGGGAGGTCAGGTGACTTAAACCCACCCCTGATTTTGCAGTACCAGCCTGTGGCCCACACACTGGGCCATGAAGCCACAGCAGCAGCTAGGCAGGCTCACAAGAGGGCTTTCTTAATAAATTCACATTAATAGAGAACAAGTTCCTCCTCCCTTTCCCACCCCTTTCACAGCCTCTAAAACCAGACACCCAGGCCCTCTCTGACACGTGTGTACCACCTGAGCCTCACACCAACATTACATGTCATTAACAAAACATAAACCAGCGGTCACATCTTAACGGGAAAAGTTAAATCTCTTTATGCAGTTAAATAAAGATACCTTGTCCAATCATTAAGAAGTGATTAACTTATCTAAGAAATAACAGCACTAGGGCTGTCAGACTGGCATACAAAGACTAAAAAGAGCAGGGATCAGATATCATATTAGGCTAATTATAAAGAGAAGAAAAGACAGGCAGAAGCATAAAATAGCCATGTGGACAGTATTTTGCTGGAGTTTTTCTTTGCACAGAAAAGGCTAAACATGTTCTGCAAAAAAGATATATGGGTATTAAAACAATTTCTCTCCTGGTTTCCCTAATTTACATGAGGAGGCAGCGCATGTTCAGACAACCTCCTAGGCTGTGTGAAGCAGTGGCCAAATCTTCGTACAGACCAAGCTTCTTCAAACGAACAGAAATCCTTAAATCTCTGCACGGTCAACCTGGAGCACAATTCCAGGTCCTGGAGGTTTTGCAGAGCAGAAGAAGAGAGGCAGCACAGCCCATTCCATCCACCCTCCTGCTCACGCCTCTGCCATGGCCATGTTCCTTCTCTGGAGCAGCCACAGAAGCTCCTGAGATTCCTGGAGCCTGGGTACACTCAGTTCCTTATCAGCCTGGTGTGTTCATCAGAGTCACCCAACCCTGATGTCCAAAGATGCTTGATTTCCCTCAGAGAGAAACTGAGTGCCTTTCCTGCAATTTCTGCCCTATTTATACTTCCAGAAATGAGGTTTACCTCTCTGTCCTGGTTTTGGCCAGGCTATTCCATACCACCTCATGTCATTGTTGGGGCCAGGGAAAAGGGACACTCTGGCTTCTGAGAAGAAGCACATGGCTTCCAGTGGGAAAAGGTGGTGGCATTGTCCACGCTTCTTCCTTGCTCGGGGTCCATGTGGATGCAGCCTGCTGCACACGGCCAGAGTGAGGTTATCTGTGACAGCCTTTGGGACCTGCCAAAATCCTGGCACATGAGAAACTTGGGAGGCAGAAAGCAAGGGGCACAGCACTGAGAGGAACCTCTAGAATTAAATGGGGATTGTGAGGATCTCAATGATAAGTTTAGGCTTTAAACATCTGTTTAGCGGGAGCAGATGAGTTGCAAACCCATCTTAGGGCAGGAGGCTGCCCACTGTGCTCTACAGCCAGCCAAGAAGAGACCTGCCCTCCCCTTCCAACCATGGATAGCTACAGCCCCCAGCTCTGCCGGGATGTGCTGATACTGAGGGATATCCAACCCCTCATCACATTGTGCAGGACATCACACACAGCAAAGTTTTCCAACACGACCAAAGTACTGACCTGACAGCTCAGGACCTGGGACCAAATGACTGGGACAGCCAGAAGTATCTGGTCGCTGTTCACAGAAAAGGGAGGTGGGTTTCCATTTTTAACACTTGCATCCTCTTTAAAGCTTCCCCCCCCCCCCATCTAATATTAATAATGATGGCAGATCCTACTTTCCTTGAAGTAATGCCAATTTTAATGCATTTTTTTTAATATAACTATAGTGCTATTGAGGAACAAGTAGTAAGTGATAGATACTTTAATGTGAGTCAATATGTATTTGTATGTGCTTTATGACTTAATCAATATTGCTACATTAGCAAGAATAAATATGGTGTTTCCTTTTCTGGCCTTGGCAAGAACAAATAAGGAAAGTCACAATCTGAAGTGTAGGAATGAATAAAATCTCCACATTGCCCAGACAATTCAGTAAATTTCTTGACATTCATTTGTTCTCCAGAGCAGAGGAAATGCATCCTAGGCTGCACAGGCAACACTGAGGACTCAGCCTGGGACTTCAGGTTTTTCACAGGTTTTTTTAGGGAACTTCATAAGAGGAATTTTTAAAAAGGAAACAGGCCCCAATAGACAGTGTAGATCCACTCCAGCATGCTGAGTGTCAAGGTGAAGGGCTTGGCACCCTGATCAATGAAGGCTTTTACTGCTGAGGAGCAAGGGGAGTTCACCAACGCTTCCCCAGCTGTGCCTGGCCCAGCACACAGGCAAAAGGAAATGACAAAGTGCTCCTGGTTTACTACTGCTCAGCCATTCACTGCTCCAAAAGCAAAGGTTGTGACAGGGATGGGACATCCAATTTTGTTATTGACACAAACTTTTCCATCAATTATTTGTTCTGGAGTACTGGCTTTAACCAATGCAGCAAGGAAGCCCAGCCCCAGCAGCAAGACATTCATCTTGGACTCAATGATCCCAAAGGTCTTTTCCAGCCTAGTTAATTCTGTGATTCTGTGATCTTACACATTCTACACATTCATCCTCCAGTGGCAGGCCTTCAGCTGGAGCAAATCTGCTGGGAATGTTCATCTCCAGCTCCCCTCTGCCCTTGCTGCCCCTCAGGTCAGAGTCACACTGCTGGCGTGTGCTGGTACTTGCCCCAGGTAACGCATTACCTGTGCACCGGGCAGCAGCTCCACTCCTGCTGGACCCACACAGGGAGTGAGATCCAGCACGTGCCTTCTGAGGTTGAGCACCTTGATGGGATGCAGCACAAGACTGGCTTCCAAAAGCACTTGTTCCTATCCCAAAATCCCCCAAATCCAAGCAAGCAATATCCATTTCTGCTCAGAACCTTCAAGTTTCCATTATCACATTTTGGTACTTCATCTTGAAGACCCCGGTGAGATGCCCAGCCAGGCAAATTCCAGGGGGTTTAAGGCAGGATCTTAATTTATCTCATCTGACTAAATACCCACAGAGCAGGTCTCAGCAGTGACCAATGTCCCTCGATGTCTGCCCTCACAGCTCCTTTCCCAGCCACATCACCCATGCAGTTACAGAGGGTCTCTCACTTGAGATCCTCATTCCAATGTTCCAAGACTTGGATGGATGCTGTGGTGCCTTCCCTCCCCAGCCCAGCTCTGCGGGGGCTCCTCCGCCTGCGCGTCTGGCTGGCCGCAGGCTCAGCCTTCGGCAGGGGCTGCTTGTGCTCCACACGAGCAGAGCTGCAAGGTGCATCTGAGATGCTTGGGACTTGAGAGGCTTTTTTGGTGTGCTCCTCTTGAGGAATTAACCTCTGGAAATTCAGCCACTGCTTATTGCATCTGCCTCTGGCTGGACCCAAGCTGGTTCTGTCTGCATCCTCCACCACTGGCCTTCTGATCTACTTAGAACACGGACTACTTTCCTAGAACTGGGCTAAAAGGTTGTGCCAGCAATGCTGGAGCTCTGCTAAACCCACCTGGGGCTGCCTGCTCCCAGCCCAGTGACATCAGCTGAGTTAAATGCAGTCTCTCCCCCTGCACTGGGTGTCTCCAGCCCTGCTGTCACACAGGATAACCCCCATGGCTATCCTCCTGCCATTCTGGATTTACTCTGCTTTCCATGGGGTCGGGGCCTGACCTTATATATCATTGAGCCAGGACTCACATAAGGGCAGGAGAAGAAAAAAAAAAATGTCCTCTATCCTCAGTTTGGAGAGTTTGGCAGCATTTGTTTATTTTTAACAGATCACCGCCACCACATTTCAGCCCTTTTCCTGTTGTGATCATTAGATCTTTTAACTGGATCATAAATCTTTTATTAACATTTGGTATTATACTAATTAAAACTGTTCCATGTATGTATTATTAATTTCTCCAGCACTTCTTGTGAGGGTGATGGTTTTAGCTGGCTTAGCAAAATTCACCATAGTAAATAAGGAGAAACTCATTTCCAGGCAATTAGGCTTGCAGAAAAATAAGTTTCTTAATGAAGGGGATGATCATTACAAATTTTACCTAAATAAACAGGGTTTCTTAATGGTAACTCTTCAAGCTAAGTAAACAGATTGGTGTGGTAATGTCCTAAGCAATACTTAAATGTAACTGTTTAATAAATTGGTAAATTACTCATTTCATCTTAGAACAAAATGGTAATACTGAGGTAATAACCTAGTATATATTCTGTAAATATGAAGCATTATCACTTTAGCTCTGAAGAAATCACCACAGTGATATGTCAGCATTGATCTAAAACTGCAGCATTTTATCTCAAGTTTATTACCCATTTTTGAGAATTGCTGAGATTTTCAGAGCATAATGGCAATAAAAGAAGATTTTAAAAAGCGCTTAAATGTGCATAAGTTAATCAGAGGTATCCTCAGGGGGAAAAGGAAATTTGGTAAAACATGAATTATAAGCATCATTGAAACTTACTTTGGACACTAGAGATAATAAATGGCACCATAATTTAGAAATAGCTTTTAACATCAATGACTGTAAGAGGCACTTTACTGTTCATAAGAATTGCAAAGCAACGGTGCTGAGGCCAATTTTATTAGCCATTTTTTCCTTGATAAAAGCAATACAACCATTTCCAAAATGAGCAGACAGGAACAAGAGTTACGTGTTAATATGCAAAATGCATTTGGGTTGGGTTTTTGTTTTGTTGTTGTTATTTTTTTTGTTTGGTTTTTGTTGTTGTTGGTTTTTTGTTTTTGTGGTTTTTTTTGTTTTTTTTTTTTTTTTTTTTTTACCAAAAGATACAGTCAAAAGATACAGTCAGGAGACAATTGAATGATCATTGAAGAAGAATAAAGCCTGCTCAGAGTTTACATGTTTGGGAAGGGCGGATAAGAGGAGGGGAAGAGAATCGTTCATACATCCCTATTTACTGGGGAATGTTGCAGCACTTCCGAGCTCCGGGGAGCCGCCGTACACCAGCGGAGGCAGCGCGGGCGGAACGAGGCTTCTCCTTGCTAACTTTTCCCAGCCGACGGCGCACGCCAGGCCCGGGGCCCGCACAATGCCCCGTTATCCGCCCCTCTCCCGGGGCAGAGCCCCGCGGTGCAGCTTGCGGAGCCGTCCGCTGTCAGCCCTCCACCGATACGTTTTGGAGAGGCAGGACAAGAGCGCCTTTGAGGAGCGGCAGCCCGGGCGCTACCGGGGCGCAGGACCGGCCCGGGGGAGCTCTGAGCCCCCTCCCGGGGAGCACGGGTCGGTATCCCCCCGAGCTCTGACCCCGCTCCCTGCCCGACCCAGCACCACAAAACATTCAGACTTGGCTTTACCCTGGGGCGCCGCGCGTATGTTCATGGAACTGGCAAAGAAACCCAGCTCAAGAATTAAAATTTAATTTAATTGGTTTCAGACTACCCCCGAGTCTCGAGAATAAGAGAGATAAATATTCTTGAGACTTTCCGTGTCTGAAACATCCAGGATCCTTGACACATGAAGTAGCCCTGCTTGGCAGAATGGGCTGTTAATGCTGAAACTCAGGAGAAAGCAAATAGCTATATTTTAATTATTTTACTCCTGGCCACTTTAGCATAATCAAGATCTAACTACAGTTCTTATCCCACATTGCCAAAACGACCCCTTCATGCTCTCAGAGCTACTGGGAGCAGTCTCAGCTCTCCAGTTTGTCCCCACTAATTTCTGGGTTGTGATGTGGTCACGCAAAATCCCAAGATAAAATAAGGTCACTTGTATAATTTCCTAGAGAACCAAATTTAAGCAATCCTGGTAACAGACTGTTTGCTAATTTTCGATGTTGGCAAGATTAATTCAGCCACTGGAAGAGCCACAGCACAAAACCTGAAGCTGTTCAAGAGAATATGTGAGGAGCAGGGAAGCATCACGCTTATTCCTGAGAGCATCCTCTGCTCCAGGACTTTGCCTTGGCTTCCAGCAAAGTACATCTCCAGCGGGAGGGATCCCTCTTAAGTAAAGACAGAGGATGGAAGCAGTTTGTTAAGCTGAACAAAGAGAAACCAGGAGGTGACGTAAACCTGAGTCTCCTGTATAGGACTCAGCAGCATTGAGTAAAGAAATGTGCCATTGGTTCCAAGGGCTAGAAGCTAGAATTATACAAATCCAGTAAAAAAAAAAAAAAAAAACAAAAAACAAAAAAAACAACAACCCAAACCAAACAACAAACAAACAAACAAACCCACAAAACAAACAAACAAACAAAACCCAGAAGCAATATATTAATTTTTATTGTGGCTGTGATTAAGTACTTAAATTTTGAATCGATTCTTCATTATTAGGGATATTTCATTCAAGGCTGGATTACTATTTAAACGAATTATCTTAGCTCAAATAAGGCTTTATTTGGGAGAAATTTAATACCTGTATAATTAGACACTGAATTAAGATGACCTTGCCATGGAACAACTACATTTTAATTTACTCTTCATAATTAAAAGCAAATCTCTAAATACCTAAGGCTGATTTTTTTTTAAACACCCATTTAAATCTTCCTGTTGTTGTAAGCTAACATCTTAAAACGCCCGAGGTTGGTACCAAAAAACTTGTAACCCTGAGATCCCTTGAAATCTGGAAATACATTTTTAATTAGAGAACTCAGGTGCTATACTCCGTGAGCTGGGCAAGCACGGCTGAAGCAGCAAGCCTTGCAATCCTTTTTAGGACCAGTTTAAGACCGGAGGCATGGGGAGACAGGAGGGTGGACAGACAGGCTGTGCCCCTCTGAAAGGTGCTGCACCCCCCGAGCTCCCAGCACGAGGAACAGCTCCTGTTTCACAGCGGGTTCCTGTGAAACCAGCTCTGCCATACCGTGTCTGGCACCAAAAACAGCAACGTGGAGCTTGGCTTTTGCACGAAGACAGCAACATTTCCAGCCTCTCTTTCCCCTCCCCATTAGCGGGGGGTTTGGCTGTCGCATTAGAAGGGACCCTGCTATTTTAATGCCACCATAGACGAGAGATCTGTGCGCTCGGGTCTGTGTTCGCTCCCTGCAGCTGTGTGCAGCTCGGCCCGAGGGCATCCTCTGCAGCAGCGCCCTCGGGGGCGCACGGAGCCCCGGGGGGGTCGCTGCAGCCCCGCCGGGGCCGCCCCCGCCCTCCGTTCCCGCAGGGCGCTCGCTCCGGACCAACCTTCGGACCCGCGATCAGCAAAACCGAGCGCATGCACTTATGAAGATGGAAACTCAAACTGAAACGTGCACTGAAGCATTTGGCAACCAACGGGATTGTGAAATGGGGCCCGTGAGCCAGATTTTCAGTAAATCAGAACAGCTCTATGAACGCTCTATCCCACTATACGAGGCATCGTCGAAGAGCTCCGAAAAGACCCGTGCGGCAAACATCACGACACGGCGAGTTCCTCATGCTGCCCCGAATCTGACAGACCCTGCTGTTCCTGGCATTTACACAGAGAGAAGGGGGGAAATTCCCTCCTGACTCTGCCTGGGCTACGGCAGAGCTGATCGGGAGTACACAGCCCGAGTTTATTGGTGTTATTCAGAATTGACTTTGGCCTCTAAACCAGAGCTGACTGTTGCTCGAGTACTTACTGAGCTCGGTGCAGAAGGCTGCATCCTCGGCTGCTTCAGTCGCTCTCAGCCCATTCACTCCCTGGCAAGAGCGATGCCAATTCCGATCAAACCCTATTGTACACTAATGACATTCAGGCGGCACCAGCCAAGCTCTGGGAGCAGCTGAGCTCTCCCACTGCCTGGTGGGTTCAGGAAGAGTTACAGGTGTAGGTTTTGGCTTGGCTGCTTTGTTTTTGCCTCATCTATTTTCATACATGTTTGAGCCTTCCATGACACGTCACTGAATTCCAGACACAAAAATTATCTTAAAGGAGATTTATTATTATTGGGATGAAGAAGAAAAAATGCTGCTCCCTACCCAAGTGAAATCTATAAAAGGTACAAGCTCGACTCTTCCGCAGTTACTTTAAGAGCCCCCTCCAGCACAGCCCGCATGCTGGGTGTCAGTGTCCCTCCCTACCTGGGGGCAGCACTGGCCGCCCCCCGGGCTGCGCCACCCCTCGGGGGCTGGGAGGCGGCGGAGCTGCCGCGGCAGCCCCGGGGGACGGGCACACAGGCGGCCGAGCAGGTGGTTGCACACGCTGCCTCTCCCACCTGCTGCCCCGTGCCGAGCCACAATGAACTTGTCAGGCCGTGCTATTGTCACCGAGAGCAGATGTCGGCTGGGCAGCGCGGCCCCGCTCCGCCCGGCCGTGCTCGCCGCGAGGCGCTGCTGGAGCCCTTCTCGGAGCTTCCTGTTGTTCGGGGGGATTCGCCTGCGTTTCCTCGGGCTCTATTTCTTTCTCTGGCTTCCACCCGCTTTCTTCAGCTGTTCCGTAACCCCTGCTTACTGCACTCTGCGGGATTTTTGGGTCCTTCTTGCCGAGTTTTACCCTGTTTGCTGTTTTCTGTCTTGCCCAGTGGGATGGTGATTTCTCCACGGAGCTGTCCCAGTGCTCGCTGTCCAGTGGGACCCCAAAACACTGCACAGTGCACTGTGCACTCCCTCCCTGCCCTTCAGCAGGAACTTTCCATTTCTAAGGCAGTACCCCGTTGCTTACTCACATACAGCCCCACTGCACTGAGGTTTTAAACACAAAAAAGATTCCTTTTCCACCTGAAAGTCCAGCAGAGCCCCATGGTACAGCTTCCCACTGCTCCAGGCATCCTTATGTCTCTTCCTCACCACTGCAGCTCTGTACAGCCCTTGCCCTGCTCTCTCCCAGGTGTTCCCATCACTCCTACTTCCAGCTTTGCTCTTGTTTATTCCTGGCTTTTCCCCTCCTCAGTTTCTGTGCACGCTCAGAGGTCTGCCATGTCTCCTTTCCCTGATTTTCCCCTGCAGCTTTCCCAGTTGCTACATTTCCATCCCTTCCTGCCCTCTGGTCCCACCAGCTCATGCTCCATTCCCCTTCAACCCATCAGAGCTTTCCCACCTCACTCAGTGCCACAAGCGATGCAGTCAGAGTGTGGATCACACCTCATGCATTTCTGCCTCTGCCCCGTTGTTAATTTGAATTGATAAGAAGGAAAAGTCTTGGCCAGAGAAGAAGACAAGAGCAAAGCAACAAACACCTCTGAGAAAATGAGCCAGCGCTGTGGGAGGTGTTCCAGCTGCAGCTGTGAAACTGTGGCCTGGCATGCAAAGCAAGTCAGGAAGCAGAAGTAAACAGAGATGGACCAGACTGAGGGAGGGTCTCCTTTTTCCATCTGAACTAGTGAACAGTGATTTGTGTTGTGCACGTCAACCTGGTTTCCTCTGGTTTCACTCCCACTCATGGAAGTCTCATCTGAGCTGTAGGACCACAACTCTGGATGGACAGAAGGCTGACAGACTCTGCTGTGTGTGATGTGACAAAGGCCTTTGCAGACCTAGCTGGGGACCCTGCAGAGCAATCAGAGAAAACCAGTTGTTCATATGAATTTTGAGCAGTACAGGAAGGTAAAAACTTTATCAGGAAACAGAGATTTGTGCCAGAAGGATCTCCCTCAGAGCAGTTTGACAGAGTCAATCACACAGGAGTTGGAAACCCCATCTAAGAATGTTTTTGGAAAACTGCCTGCAGCTAGAAGGAAAATCCTGACATGAGGAAGGGACACAGGCTGCTTTATTTTCCCTGCCTTCTTCCCTATGGCAGGGAAAAGGGGCAGTGGTTTCACCCCAGCCCCTCCATGCAGCAAAAGTACATCCTTTCCCCTCTGAGCACTTGGCTGGAGACAGAGAAGGTCAGCTTCACAGAGATCAATGCAGGAAAGCCACAAGCATGACAAGGCAGAAAAAAAAAACCCTAAACCCCTACAATTTCTACCTTTGATTTAGAGGAGGATCACATTTCAGATCTCCAAAAAAGGTCCTGCAAGCGTTTCTATCCTGAACACTTATTTCAGGTACTCCAAAAGATTTCAGCCTAGAAAGGGTGGAAAAGGCTTTTTCCTTGCTTGGGCTTTCAGTCAGTCAAAAAGAGACAGTCTTCTTTTTCACATGGGGAGATAGCATGGGGCATGGATGCACTGGGCTTGAAGGCTCTAAAATGGAGTTTCAAAGTGAAACCACTAATCCTGAAGTGCTGATTCAACACAGCCTTCTCCACAAGCCCCACACTCACCACTGACCTCCTGCTGAATAAAGGGGACAAATTCGAGTTGAAAGCATTCCTGATGAACAGTCTGAGGACAGGGGAGCCTCCACAGCCCATGACAATCTGGAAGCAATGCTGGGTACAACAGCTGCTCCGCTGGAGCACTGAAATGGCAAAGCTCCCCAGTGCAACACGGCAGCTTCAGCGAGCAAGTCCCCGACTGTGCAAACTGTTTTCAGAATCAATTACCCATCTCAGCTTCTCTGGGCAAGAGGCAACATCCCACTTTTTTTTTTTTTTTTTTTTTTTTTTTTTTTCCCCTGCAACCCTACAAAAAGAAAACAGAGCAACATTAGGGTGCCGTTTGAGCAGTGAAATGCTGAGGGGTCTCTTGGCTCCAGGCAGAGAGAAAAGCTGGGAACAGAGGAAAGCTGGGAGCAGGGGGCTCAGAAGCTGTCAAAGCTGACTGAAAATAAAGGCTGGGGAGCTGGACAAGACCAGAAATAGGCAGGCTGTGACCTGAGAGACAACAGCGTGTGCCTCAGCCAGGAGCAGAAAGGCAGCATGGAGACAGGATGCCCACAGAAGACATGTCACAAGCACAAAAAAGAGTATTTTTAGAAACTACAGGAAAAGCATGACTAAGGACTGCTTTGAAGTTCTGTTCAGGAGCACAGATTAGGATAATCCATGATGCAGAGTGCAAAACTGCAGCTCCCCAAAGAGATTTTTAGGTGCCAGAACCAAAACAAGATTAATTATCACAACATCTCTGTTGCCTATGAAGGAACCATCTCCTACACACCACCCTGCAGATGCACCCACCTGCCTGCCCACGTGCCAGCCTCAAGGGTGTAAAAGAATAAGAAAAGGGATTTGATGAAAGATCTAGAAGGATCACTGTTTCCTCTTCCCAGTCTGCAGCTCTGTGACAGCTAAAGCATCCCCATCTTCTCTGCTTCACCTGTGCTGCCAGAGCCAGAGTTGGGCACAACCAGGGGGGCAGGAGAAGAGCTGGCATGAAGGAACAGCACAATGTGGCTGCAGTCAGGAGGCTTCATCCCAGGCTGCCCCTGGAATACCTTTTGTCCAGATCTAGGAACATTTTAGCTGTGCTAAAATTCCATATTTTCCAGATTTCCAAGGGAAACACAGCTCAGGCCATGGTTCATGACATACCTACCTGCAGCCATGTCATGAGAGAAGCTACTGTCCCACCCATCAAGCCCCATGCCCTCCTGGCAGGGTGCCCACCTGGTGAGGCTCACAGCACACCCCCAGCCTTCACAGGTGCCCTTGCAGCTCTTGTTCCATCCCACCAGTCCAAGGGAGTCGAAGGCTTCTTTAATTATTAACTGTTTTGCTTTGGTTTCCCACTCCACTTGAGAGCATGAGCTCTCTGGAGGCTGGGAGCAGCCTAAGAGGGCAGCAGCCCTGGTGGGAGCAGCCCAGGACTGGCACCAGCTGTGCCCACCTGCGGCTGGCATTCCCCCACAGGCTGCTCCCATCACCAGTAATGGGAAGGGTGTGTGCGGGTGAACAAGAGACTGGAATGTCTTTACATTATAGCAGCAATTAAGTTCTCAGGGTCGTGTCCTCAGCTGATGTAAAGTAGATGAGATGCACTGAAGTTAATGGATCTTTGCTGATTTACACCCTCTGAAGGGATGGCCCTCTGGTTCGTATAAATGCAAGCCATTCCAGCAGCCCTGGTGTTTAACAGCTCCATACTGAGCCAGCCTTCTCTATCACTCCAGTCCATAAACCACAAGCTTTATTAACTAATAATTAGTCCTTCAGTTAAGTTTCAGGGTCATGTTTTAAGAACTGCTGCCCTTAGAGCTGGTGTGGAGTTTTGAAGAGACCTGAAGCAGTGGAGAGAAGCAGAGCAGAGGCACTGCCAGGCTGCCCTGAAGGTGCAGAGGGTCTTTCACAACCATGTTGGCACTTACTGCTTCGTGGACCTACCTGGGAATTCAGCACCTTGAATTCAAGCTGAGGGATTACTCTTGCAAATACAGAGGTGATTTTAACCCCATAATTTCAACAGTCTCCTGAGCTGGGCAAAGATTAGTTTGGGTGCAAGTCTCTACCCGACCAGGGCACAGTGTAAATGCTCGGGGACATCAAGCTGTAAAGCAGGGCCCAAGTGCACGGAGCAGCTCTGGCACAGGGCAGGCAGGATGATTTGGGAGGACAGACTAACAGCCACCCTCATTTTTTTTTTTCCTGTTGTACCAGTGACCAGTGAGGTCAGAAAAATGCTGTGAAGCTGAGTCACATCCTTCCCTTGTGTGCTGCTCTCTGGATACCCCGGTGTCACAAGTGTCCTGAGGTGGGTAACACATTAGTCCAAGTTGGAGGCTAAGCTTGGGAAGAATGGTGGATAAAACTATGAATAAAATAGGATTTTTCTAATCATAGATTAAAACCCAACTTCCCAAACATTAGCTTCAGCTAATGCTCCTCCTCTTCCTTCTCTGTCTGGACTGAGTGAAGAACATCAAGTGCCTTTCTGCCACCAGAAGGAATAAAAGTTCTGCACAGAGCTGGGGAATCACGACAGACTAGCACACAAATGTTCTCAACAAGGAATGTAATATGGGCAGCTCTCACTGAGACGGTTCTTGTGCAATAACTTAAACAGTACAGATTACTACTTGGGGAAATAAAAGAAAACATAACTTTGAAACTTGAAAAGCTCTTTCTTCGTTGTAATCAATTGCAATAATCCATGTCAGTGATTTAGATGAAGATCAACTTTACCTTTCTTTGCTGATGACACAAAACTAAGAGCAATAAAAAACTTAAGTGCATTTGTGCACAACTAATGGATTGGATGTGGCATGTGCCAATGGAAGTTGGTATGTATAATGCAGCATATACTGGATGCCAAATTAATGGGATCATTTGGGCATTCTGGAACACTTGTGGCATTGAGTTTAAGTCATTTAAGGAGTCTGGCAGAGGTTGATGGCCTTCTGTTTTCAAAAGACTGAGGAAGCCTACTACTTCTGTAGGCAAGCCATGGTATGAATTTTATCCCCGTTGTCCAGCTGCTACTCAGTCCAAAGATGAGAGATAATAAAACCAAGGCAATGAGATCGTGCCTGGTATCCCTATTAAGAAATATAAGAATGCAGATTCACCTGAACAGAGAGCTGAAGGTGCAGGCACACAGATGATGGACCAGACGGTCCAGCCTCCTGCTAAACGTGAGGCCCTTCACTGGGCCACAGGACTCACACCAATTTTCCATGGCACTGCTTCCTACTTGGACTAGTTCATTTTGAAGAAAACTGATCATAGCACGGAGTGAAATGCATCTCACTGCCAATGTGCACCATCCAGAATTACCTGATGAGCTGCAGGGATTCGTTCAGGGAGCTCAGATGTGCAGCAGAGCTGGAGACAAGGCAGTTTTCTCCCACTCCCCCATTCCAGCAAACTGGCCCAAGCTAGGGTGAGGCACGGGGACAGAAGAAGCTGTCTCATCCCTGTGGTCCTGCCACTGGGCAGAGCAGCGCAGAAGGACCCAGCAAATTGCACATGCTGGTAATAACAAAGGTCCTGCTGTCTCTGCCTCTTCACATGGAAGTGGGAGATGCTCCAAAATTACTCCCTTGAACTCCCAGGAGGTAAATACTTGCAGGCTCAGCTGAGAACATTCATCGAAGACCAGCACAGCACCCTTGATGTCTGTATAGATACTGCAGATGTTACTGGGAGATCTGTGGAGTCCACTATCCACAGGCAGATTTCACAGTTTGCTTTATTTTTATCTTCTAAAGTATTGCCTAAGGTCTGAGCTTGTGAGGGTGTTTAGAGCCTGCCCAACTCAGCACCCCAGCAAGCTCAGGCCCCACTCAGTGAAGCACAGTCTGTGGACACCCAACATCACCTACACCAAATGCCCAAAGCCAGGCTGGACAGGGCTTGGAGCAGGCTGGGCTATGGAAAGTGTCCCTGCCCATGGCAGGGGAGCTTTAAGGTCCCTTCCAACTCAAACCATTCCATGATACTGCGATCACACAGTTTGTGGGGTTGAGATGGAGCACAGCTCACACCCCTCCTGCAGAAGTGTGGAAACTTCCTTCTGTGCTGCCTGAAGAGCACAGATCCCTCTCAAATATCTGCTTGGCACTCCCAGCATTTCCAGCTCTGGGCACAGCCTGCAATGGACACGTGGACATTTCTGAATGCACGATGCAGACGTGCCTTTAGGCAGCTGGCTTATTTTGTCACAATGATCTGGGAAGACTATTTTATTTCTTATCCTTAAATTAAATTCATGGGAGTATTTATCTAAACACCATTACTGCTCTGACCTTAACAACAGATTTTTAAGATATCTGAAATGTCTAGAAATGCTGAGATGCCCTCAAAAAGGGGAGAAAAGCACATGGGTGCCAAACTGCCACAAACTGCACTACAGCTCTGCTCATCAAAGCCACCTGGGTGCCTACAGGAAGAAAACTCAGATACCCAAAAACAAGTGGGCACCAAGTAGAAATATTTATTTTGCTCCTGAGTCAGCAAGAAAATAGGTGCTTAAAAGACTCAAAAGACTGGACAAGGGAAATACACGGTGTTGAAGGGAAATGCTCCAAATAGCTTAAAGCAAGGGTGTAAATACCTCTTCCTCAAAAAATGCCCACCTGCACAGAAGCAAATACTTCACCCACCTGGTCCAACTCAGGCAATACATAAGGCGGGAATCTACTGACTGAGGAGAACAGCTACATGAGCAAGTGCTCACCTGGGTGAGTCACAGCCCTTAAATTATTATTCCTCAGCAGTGGGGATGATTTTGGTGCAGAAATACATGCTTTGAGGAAAGTTCAGAGGTGTGATGTAAATCTCAGTATTATTTATGTCAGCTATAAATGAGCTAAATTATGACCTAGCTGAGAAAAACACTTTTGTAAACCAAGGCATTGAATATTGTGTAGTTTGCATGTTTAACAGGACCAGGCTTTCATCACGGAGTGGAGGAGAGCTAATAACCCATTGATTTTAGGGCCCATTTAGGAAAAGAATTGCCTATACAGATTTGATCACCACGCATTACTTTGTAACATCTAATACCCTGGGCACAAAATAATGCTGAGAGAGGCAAATTGTGGAGCCATTTTTATCTAGAGGGTTTGTGCATGAGGGCAAGGCACGGCACAGGGGCTGTTTTGGGCTGGGGCTCACGGCAAAGGCAGGAGGAGCTCTGAGGAGATGGTTGATGTTTCTCCAATTTGCCGAGCTCTGCCTTCTGCATCCACCCACAGAGCTGCTCAGCCCTACCTGGGAGATCATTCACACAAACAATTAAGCAAAGCTTGGAAAACAACCTGTCCAAAATTAAATCCCACTGACAGTTCAATAATCCTTAATTCTCATTGCATTTTTCCATCCTTATTCAATAAAGTTTTTCTGGGCTTAAAACTTCCAAACAGAGGAATTTGGGTACATAGCATGGGCTTTTCAAAACGTAAATTCACAGAGGTATTTCACTTGCAGCTTTAAGACTGCTTGGGAAAGATCATCCAAATGCTAAGAATTATCAATTTCATAGCAGCATCAAGCGTCAACAGATTAAAACTCATCTTGATGGGATGTGTGGCACCTTCGGCACTCTCAGACCGTATCTCCATCACGACTTTCACTGCCTACACGTAAATGAGTCCCCCTGAAACAGCCATGCTGCAGTACAGCTGCAGGAGCTTCTGCTGCCCTCACCCTGCCTGCACACCACCGACCTCTTCCTCGGCTGACTGGAGAGCTTTAAGGAGTCTCCCACGGACATAAAGGAACATTTAGTGATGAGTGGGGAGGTGAAAGATAAATCTTGCTCCCCCCATGCTCCCCCACAGCTAGCCAGGGCCTGTGCTGCCAGAAGGGTGTTTCAAAAATCGGGAAGTCAAACGGCTGCCCATACACAACAGCTCGACTTGAGTTGTCCACGCCACAGCCCAAGTGCAAAATGTGGACAGGACAATCAACAGGATCAGGACAACAGCCAGCCCACCCCCAAAATGTGTCCTCTCCTCCACCGGGCACCCACATCCTCCACAATTACAATTCCTGGGATGAAAAAGCTCAAGCTGGCAGGGTCTAAAATCTGTGCAGGTCCTTTCAGGCGTCTCTCTCTCTGTTGACAGACCTTCAGAGGGACACGGGTCTGTGACATCTAATGACAGACCTTCAGAGAGACAGACCGTCAGACAATCCTGTCACACCTGAACCAGACCAGCAGGGAACACTCCTCTCATCCACAGGGAGAAATACCCTGTGTTTGTTCCAACTGGTGTTTTCCTGAGGCTCCTATAAACACTGGATTAACTGGGCAGAGTAATAGGAGGTAACCCCCACTTGTGTCCCCTTCAGCACGACCGCACACGTCGAACCCCTGTACCGCCCACGCACTCTTGTCGTAGGAGACACGGATGAAGCCTGTGTCCCTCATCCTCAGCACAGCTCAAAATGCACCTCGAGACAGCTCCTCGGGAACAAAGACACCAGCAAGCCCAAGGCAGCTCCTGGGACATAAATCCCGCTATTTGATGGCTGCTCAGATGGTTGAAATGGAAGTTTGGTTGTGATTTATGAAATCCTTTGACAAATTGGGGTGCCCTGAGGCTCAATCCAGCTGCCTGTGGCACAGCCCAAGGGCAGTAGTGGCGAGGGGACCTCCTGGGCTGTCCCTGCCGCGCTCGGACCCACTTGGCGCTGCCGTTCGTTACAGGGCTGCAAGCACCCCGTGGCTTTGCGCAGGATCCTCGCCCGTCACAAAGCCGGCTCCTGAAGAGCACAGCAGCGTTTTGTTCTCTGCAAATACACTGCTCCTGGGCTTACAGCAGTTTGGGGAAAACTGCAGGGAAATCGGGAACGTAGAGACTTGTAGTTATGGGATGTTCGAGCGTTTAAAGAGCAAAGATGTACTGAACAAAACGCAGTTTACAGATGTTCGACGGTGCAGATAGAACGCAACACCAATACACACGTGAATATGTGTGCCCGTGTATTCCATCCCCATTCAGAGCTGGATTCTTCCCCGCTTTCGCAGACACTGGGGTTTCTCCGGGCTGTTCTGGGTACGGTACCCGGGGGCTCTCTCCCTCTGTGCCCCGCACTGGGTGCTGATGCGGAGGGGAAGGCTGAGGGCCGGCAGCCCCGGCACCGCCGCGCGGCGAAGGGCAGTGGGATAACGAATGCATCACACAGGGCCGGGCTGGGGCTGGGGCGCAGCAGTGGCGGGGAGCTACTGTGGACAGAGGACCGGAGTGCGACGGTCCCTCGCACTCCCGTCGCCCGGTATAGATTTCCCCGTTGTTTTTCTTTCTTCCCCGCCAGAGACCTCCCCTCGATCGGTGTTTCAGCTTAGGCTGCACATTCTGGCTGGTGAATGGCACCGGTCGGGCCCAGCACCATCATCCTGGTGTGACTGGATTTGGCCCTGCCGTGGGGCCTCCACAGCCTGCCCCCGACAAACCAAATCGACCGGAGCCCGTGCCCTGGTGCCGCTGAGGAAAGAACCAGATAGGGAAATTATTTTCTCCATCCCTCGTCCTGCATGGCTGCCTGGCCCTTAACTGCCGTGCGCCGCATCCGAGGCCGGACCGGCAAGCCCGGGAACGGCGTTACACTCCTGCAGCCTCCCGGTGACCGGGGCCGGGATGCGGCCGAGGCAGCGGCAGAGGCCCCCTCCCGGGAGCGCGGCCACGGGATCGCCGGCTCCTGCCCATGGCCGGGGAAAACCCGCCTGGTCGTGGCTGCTTTCTAAAAATGTCCGTTTTGCAGCATCCCCCGTTGTTGGAGGCCGGGGCACCCGGACCCGAGAACTACGGGAGGTTGTTCTTAAAAATTCCCCTCCACAACGGTGCTGGGGGCGAGCACCGGAGCCTCGGCCGCAGCCACCGCCGTCCCGCTGCCGGCGCGTTGCGCGCAGAAAAGGCAGCAAAACGAAAACCACCGGGCTCCGCCGGCGGGCGCCTCGGGACCGCGTAGCTGATGGGGAGAAATTACCGGGGAGCGGCGGGGCCTGCATCGGCGCCTGTTCCGGGGGGCGACGGCCCCGCACACCCCCGCCCGGCCACCCCTCGGTTCCACGCGGCGCTGCCGACCGTGTCCCAAAGCCGGGATCGCTGCCGGCCGCTTCCCCCCGCACCGGCGGAGAGAGCGGCAGCAGCGCGCACAACCGCGCCGACCCCGCTGCCGCAGCCCCGCTCCGACTCCGCCCGCCGTCCCGGCTCCACTCCCCGGTCCTCTGCCGCCCCCATTTCGGCTTCTCTCCTCCGTGTCAGCCGAGGCTCTGCGGCGGCCGCGGGCCACCGCCCGGTCCGCAGCGCCCGGCCCGGCGGGCTCGGCTCGGCTCTCCCCGGCGCGGCGGCAGGCAGAGAGGGGAGAGACATTTGTAAAGAAAACGTTTATTTACACGTCTCGGCAAGTACAAAGTATTATACATGGTCTGTGTCAACCCCAAATCTTCTTTATTATGAAACATAAGGCGCTTTCTCGAGAGCCGGTGGCGCAGGGAGCGAGCGCTGTTTCGGGGCGCTAAAGCTCATCGGCTGGGAAGGTGAGGACAGAACGGCGTGTGGTGCCTGGAAGGAGCCCTTATTACTACGGTGAATAGATTACAGCTGACATTAACTTCACCTGGGACAGATGGGAGCTACCGCTTTTCAGTTTAATAGCGTTTCCGAAGCTAATGAGTCATCACCGGCTCCACCGAGTCCCCTCCGCTAAGTGATAGGGAGGTATTTTTTCTTTACACTATCCTCAGAACAGGAAAAAAAATAGCCTTTTGTTCCAAAGCCAACACAAAATACCTATGTTCAGATTTCGATATAAATAATCGAGGTTTTATATAATTCCATATTAATAGTGCCCAAAATCTCGATGCATAAATAAATTAAAGTATTAACACTTCTTACAAAAAGTGACATATTTCCCTTCCTAGTGGAACATCGACACAAATATACAAGCGGCTCCACTCCGCGCCGACCTCGGGGAAGCGGCTCCGGGCCCGGCTCCGGTCGGACCCGATCCCGGTGTCAGCCCTGCTGGCGCCACTCGCCGCCCCGCCACCCGCCCCGTCGGGGGAGCCGCGGCCCCGGGGCAGGGGGAGCCGCCCGTGCTCCGCGGGCCAGTCCTCTGCGTGCCCCGTCTGCCGGGCTCAGACGAGGGAGGTGACCGGGGGGATCTTGGCGCTCTCCTCCTCCCAGGGCTGCAGGTTCTGCAGCGCGAACAGCGACGAGTTGTGCAGGCACAGCGGGTCGGGCTGGATCGACTCGTTCAGCGACTTCTGGAAGGCGTCGTGCTGCAGCTGCAGCATCAGCCGGCTCGCCTGCTGCCGCTCGGCCTCCCGCTCCTCCGCCGTCTGCCGCCTGCCGGGGGACACGCTCAGCCCGCGCCCGGACACGGGGCACCCTCCGCCCGGGACTCCGCGAGGAGCGGCCGGCCCGGGGCCGGGGCCGGGGCCGGGGCCGGGCCGGCGGTCGCGGGAACCAGGCAGGGCGGTCGGCGCGTCCTTCCGGGGCCAGGCACCGCCGGGCGGGCGGCCACCGCTTGACCGCCAACGGAGGGACTGTGGGCGGCGGGAAGAGCCTGGAAACCCGCCGTTTCCCAGTAATCCCGTTTCCAAATATTCCCCCCTTTTCTCCCAACATTCCCTCGATTTTTGTTTTTCCAAATTGTTTCCCCCTTTCTTCAAAAAATTCCCCGTTATTTCGAAGAATCCCTCGTTTTTACTAAAAATCCCCCGTTTTCCGAATGGGGGACTATTGAAAAAGAACTATATAAAGATAATAATAATAATTATGATAGTATAATAATAAAAATTCGCCCCCAACGGTTTGCCTGACAGGAACTGGCAAGGGGGGCGATCCCCGCCGGACCGGGACTCGCAGGGCGGTGGGCGGGGGGCGCCGCCGGGGGCAGCGGCAGGACGGGGCGGCTCCGGGGGCACGGGACTCACCGCCACTTGGTGCGCCGGTTCTGGAACCAGGTCTTCACCTGGGCGTCCGTCATCTTGAGGGCCTTGGCCAGGGCAGCGCGCTCGGCCGAGGCCAGGTATTTCTGCCGGTGGAAGCGCTTCTCCAGCTCGCAGATCTGCACCCGGGAGAAGGATGTCCGCGGTTTCTTGCGCTTCGGCGGAGTCCGGTTCTGGTAGGGATGTCCGATCCGCCGTGTCACCGTGAAGGGCGTCAGTGCCGCCGCCGCTGCCCGGGGGGGAAGCACAGGGGTCAGCCCCGCGCCCGCACGGTGCCGGCCGCCCCACCCCGGGGCCGCCGCTCTGCCCGCCGGCCGCCCGCGCCCCACCGGCCCCCGGAGGGACAGAGGCTCCCCGGGGTCCCGCTTCCACCTCTCGTCGAAGAGCTGCGGAGATGACCGGGGCCCGGCCGCCCCCCGCTATCCACGCCGTGAGGAGAGCGATTTTTCGGCTCGCTGCGAGCGCAGGGGAGGGAAGCATCCAGCGGCCGCCTTTGCTTTTATTCTTACTCGCATTACTGTTATTATTTCGTTTTATATTTTTTATTGGCCCTTTCGTTCGTTGTCGGGAGCCGGCTCGCGCGCTCCGCCCCGGCGCCTTACCTGTGAACCTGTCCTTGACGAAGCGCCTGCTGCTCTCCATCCAGGGGAAGTTGAGGCTGCCCAGGCTGGGCACGGCAGGCATGGCCGGGATGGCGCTGGAGATGGGCGGCGGCACGGCCCCGGGGATGGGCCTGTGCGCCGGCACCCGGATCACGCCGGCCGGGGCCAGGCTGAGGTTTACACTGTACGATCCCGAGTCCTCGAAGGGCGCGGCGATGGCCGGGAAGGGGGCCGGCAGGGCCGGGTAGGGCGCACCGCCGCGGCCGCCGGGGCCGCCCAGGAAGGTCGCGCCGTCGGGGCCCCGGGGGGGCGGCGGGGGAGCGCTGTCCTGCTCGGGGCTGTTGAGGATCTGGTCGATGCCGAAGCTGATGGGCTCGTGCTGGTGCTGGCCCTGCGCCGGCCCCGGCGGGTCCATCCTCGGCGGGTCCATGCTCCGCCACCGCCGCCCTCGCGCCGCTGTGGAGGCGCCGCCGCTCGCGCTGCGCTCGCGGCCCGGCCGGACCCGCCGCCGACACCAAACTTTGCGGAGCGCGCGCGCGCCGCCCCCCCCGCGGCCCGCGGCCGCCCGAGCCCCTGCCCCGACGGCAGCGCGGAGCGGCGGGCCGAGGCCGTGCCCGGGGCCCGCCTGGGGGGCGGCCGGGGCCCTACCGGGCGAGATTCCGTTTGGGGTTAATTTACAGAGCCCGGCGCGGCTGTCGAGCGCGTTGGCAGCCGGTCCCTCACGGCCGAACGGGACTCAAGGCGCTAACAATTAAATAACGCTTGGTGCATTTACTTAGTTCCCTCTTATAAAGGGAAATGAAAACAGGGAATAGAATTTCCCTGTTAATAGAATGTAATGGCATTTGATCAGCACCTGGCAGGGCGAGCCCGGGATGCCGGAGCGGTGACAGGAAGGACTTGATTAGTTTTTAAACCTTAGTATTCAATTACCGCATCGCTCCCAATCGTTTCGCCAGCAGCGGCGGCGAGCGGGACGGACCTGCCGGGCACAGGCGCCGCGCTCGGAGCCCGCCGGCGGCACCTGCGGGCCCCGCTCCGCGCGGCTCTGCTCCCGCGGCGGCCCCACGGCAAAAGCGGGGCCCGGTGTGCCTTTTTTGAGACGCCCGTGCTCCGCAAGGGTCGCGGGTCCTAGTAGGCTCCGGCCCCGACGGGGTCCGACGGCCGCGGCGAGGCTGCAGCCCGGAGCTCCCCGGCGCGGGCGCTGACGGAGGCGCACCCCGGCCCCCGGCCGTCGAGAGCGTTTCCCCGGCTCACGGCACCGAGGGACACCGGCCCCGCCTGGCCCGGCGGCCATTAACGTGACCAGTAAACGCCCAGCCCCCCGGCGGGACCCCCCATGCCACCCCCGGCCCCGGGCGACCCTAATCGGATTGTCCCCGCTCGGTGCGCGGGCAGCGGAGCCGCCATCAGCCGCCGCTCCCCGGAGCGGAGCTAATGCGATTGAGGCGGCCCCGCAAGCTGGTGCGGGGCCCGCACAGCCCCGCCGGAGAGGCCGCGGGCGCAGCGCCCTCGGGGCCCCGCTCCGGGCGGCCCCGCGGGGCGGGCGGGAGGCGACGGGGCGGGGGCAAAAGGGAAAAGGAGAGGGGGAAAAAAGGAAATTAAAAAAAAAAATTAAAAAAAAAAAAAAAGGAACCGGGGGGGGGATAAATAAATAAAGTGCCACCCAGTCCTGGATCAGGGCAGGCTTTGTTAGAGAAAATTGCAGCTCGATCTGCATAATGGGAGCTCGGGCTGCCCAAGGCGATCTTTTTATTGCGTGTGTGTCTGCTGTTATCAATTTTGTGAACGATTTCACAGGGAGCCTGGCAGACTTGAGCTGGAATAATATGCAAAGATGAGCTTTGAATAATGAATGATGTGCTTTTAAACCAATTCCAAAGTGTCTGTGATAGTACAATATGAAAAGGGGTGGTAAGTAATAGTATATTTAAAAGGCACTAGTATGTTTTTATTACTATATTTAAAAAGATATCTATATTATTTTTGTGAAATGGATAATATATCACAGAGTCTTTGATAATCAGCTAAACAATACATTTTTCTTTGGGAAAACTCTCCTGGTTTTACACAGTTAAATATAGAGTATCAGCGTACAGCTCTGTAACGCTCAGCTACCTTATTAAATATTAACTCTATTTTAATATTAGCTTTTAAATTTAATATGTTGACGTTCTGTAGTTTTACTTTAATTATGTTTTATAATTAATAACCCCGGACGTATGGTATCCTTAAATGCGGCTCTCCCGCAGCCGCTCCGTCTCCCTCGCCCCTCTGCGGGCGGGGGGCGCGCAGAGCCCGCGCAGAGCCCGCGCAGCCCCGCATAAACCCTCACAACCGCGCAGAGCCCGCGCATCTCCGCACGGAGCCTCGCACAGTCCCGCATAACTCCGAAAATCCCCGCACAGCCCCGCACAGCCCCGCACAGCCCCGCGAGTCCTTCCGACCCAAAGTGTGCTTGCGCCCTGCCCGGTGCAGCGCTCCTCGGCTCCGTGCCGGGCTCCCCTCCCGGCCCCGCCGGCGCGGCCCGTGCTGCGACCCCGGCGGTGCCAGGGGCCGGCCTGCGGAGCGGGGCTGGTGCGGGACTGGCAGTGCCCGCCGCAACCCGGGCCACGCTGCACCCCACCGGGCAGCCGGGGCCAGCTCAGGGCTGGCTGCGCCGGCCACAGAGAGGCAGCGGGACCCCGGACAGGCGCGGGGCACCCGCAGCCGGGCAGCTTCCCGTCACAGGGAGGTAAGAGACTGCACGGCTCTGGCCAGGCCCCAGCCATGGCACAGCCTTGGCACGGCATGGCACGGCCTTTGCAGGCAGTGGCACAGAATAGCACAGCCCATGGCCTTTGCCTGCCATGGCACAGTGAGGCACAGCATGCCAGGAGCCCAGCCTGGGAGTGCCAGCCATGAGCAGGCAGCTGCGGGTGCCTCTAACCCTCTAAACCCTAACCGTGCCTCTTGCACAGGGGCAGCAAGGGCTGGACAGCGCCGGGGGACAGTGACAGACTGCACCGGGGGACAGTGCCGGACAGCACCGGGGGGACAGTGCCGGACAACACGGGGGGGACAGTGACAGACTGCACCGGGGGACAGTGCCGGACAGCACCGGGGGACAGTACCGGACAGCACAGGGGGGACAGTGCCGGACAGCACAGGGGGGACAGTGACAGACTGCACCAGGGGGACAGTGCCGGACAGCACCGGGGGGACAGTGCCGGACAGCACCAGGGGGACAGTGCTGGACAGCATCAGGGGGACAGTGACAGACAGCACCAGGGGAACAGTGCTAGACAGCACCAGCGGGAAGCCACCGGAGCCATGCAGGCACGAGAGGGCTGGGAAGGGAGAGTTCTGGAGGTGTGTAGGAAGGCTGCTGTGGCACTGCCATTCCCTGTGAAATTCTGCTTTCAGAATTTCAGCGATATTGTACAGGTATTAACCAAGATGTGGAGCCAAGTGCATGATGCTGGCAGAGAGGAACACGGTGCAGTCCTGTCATGCTGGGGCACAGCTCCCTGTGCCTGTAAGGGACTGTGGCTGAGCCAGCTCTGCCAGGATGCCTGGGCACAGGGACTGACCAGGTCCCCAGAGCACTGCTCCCAGTCACCTGCAAAGGTATGGGGGGACAGAGTTAAGCAGGGAGAAAAGCAACTAAAGCTGTGGAAGAGGAGTGACCACCGCCCTGGCCCCACTGGACAGAAGAGTCCCCTATCCAGTCTGTCACTGAGAGTCACTGGGGACAGAGATGTGGCAGATGTCTCACTCATGCCTGAAACCCAGAGCTACTCCCAGGCCTGGCTGCCAGGAGGTGACAAGAAGGGGATGTGCTGCAGCCTGCCATGGTCACTAGGTTTGGTCACGATGTGCACAGGCATTTCTCAGCCCTAGGAATGTCCTCAGGATCAAAACAATGAGGGCCCTAGAGGGAGGGTGTCCTTGCAGCACCATGTCCTCGCAGGTGCTTATCCTGCAGGACCGCCACCATATGCCTGACAGTGGCCAATGCCAACGTTCAGCTTTTAAAAAGTGGTTCCTGTAGCATGAGATAATCAAACTATGTGATGAGCACTGCAAATAGCCCCCTGCACCAGGAAGCAGCAGCAGATGCTGAGATGTTCCTGCTGTAGTTCCAGAGTTCTTGCTGTATCTCCTGTCCTTGGCAGCGCTCTCAGGCTGGGCAAGGACAGTCCTGTTCTCCACAGCCTTTTCTGGATGGATATTGCTGCATAAACCCAACACGGTTTGGAGTGATTACACAACTCATGTGGAATTCAGCACAGCAGAGGACACACATTGCTTTTCAGCCGTAGCCCTGGAAGCTTCCTGTGCAGCTGGTGGGTGATGCTGGTGCTCATGCTGAAGAGGGACATGTGTGATCTGTGTCCTGGCATGAGCAGGGGAAGGGGAACAGGACAGCCAGGAGCAGCTTATGTGCTGCCTGAACTCTGCCTGTAGCCAGATGTACCCAGATATGGAGGGCAGTGGCAGGCAAGGCTGAGATTTGTGCACCAAAGGGGGATGTGGTCCTGGCCCTTGTACCTTCTGCAGGGCTCAGTGAGACCCTGTTGGTCCTCCTGGTCAGTGATGAGTTCCCCGGGGTGGGGCCCACTATGGCCAACAGGCCCTAGGACAGAGCAGAGGCCTGGTTGCCCCATGCCAGGGATGGAGTGGGACCCTGGGTGCCAGCCTGTGGCTGTGCTCTCGTGGGGCAGCACTGGGCTCAGGCACTCAGCTCCTGCTGCTCAGCAGAGCTGACAAAAAACCCCCTTTTTTTTTTTTTTTTTTTTTTTTTTTTTTTTTTTTTTTTTTTTTTTGTCAGCCCACAAGGGTTAAATCAGCTGCTCTTTTTCAGAGGGAAGAGCTCCTATGCTGCAGAGCCAAAGGTCATTCCCCTCTGCCCCCTCCTCTGGGTTTGGAGGGCTGTGCCCCTCCTGCCTCCCCTCACCCCACGAAAGCAGAGGGGAGGGCAGGGTCGTGGAGCTCTGCCCTCAACAGCTTTTTCCTCATCAGAACAAGGGATATTCCCTATGCCCCAAGATGGAGGAGATCAGGACACCTGCCCCATAAGCCCTGCCCAAGGGTCCAGACACAAGCTCCAGTAAAACTCTCTCTCCTCCATGTCCCAGTGGGTGCAAGCAGTTAAGCCCCACTCAGAGTGCCAATGCTAACAGGTTCTAAAGCCTCTGACAAATGAACATTCCTTAGTGGTTCCAATCCCTGTTCCAAAACACATCTTTGTGGGGTTGGTAACCTTAACTGTGATATTTAAAAAGCCAAAACTTTATTTCAGTTCAGAATCCATGCATTGTTCCACAAATGGCTGAGACTAGGTGAGAAGGAGAGGGTTCAAGGGAGGTGCCCCTGAAAGGGCAGAGAGTTCAGAGGGTGATGGGCAGATGGGGCTCCATTTCTTTCTGCCACCTCTAATGAAATCAGGCTGTAGTGAAGCTGACAGGGAACATCCTATTAACGTGGACAAGCCCTGAAAGAGGCAGAGACATCTGGTCTCTGGGAGCAGCAGCGCCAGCCCCAGGTGAGGGGGAAGGCAGGGAGGTACCACGGGTAGGGGATAAGCCTGGGGAAGCAGCCGCTTCCTTCCTTCTTTCATTCCTATTTTAAATACCAACACGCAGCTGCTGCCAGGTTTTTATACTAAATATGACTTTTGCTGGGCAAATTACATTAGGATGGATGCCACAGGTATCCATTAAGGTTTATTTATTGTGATACCATTTGTATCTCATGCTTATAAATAACTTATGTTATAGCTTTTGTTTGTAGAAATGTAACTTACATATTTTATTATGCTTTCTGTAAACCTCAAAAAGAATTTTGTCAAAGCAGTGCCTCTTAACAGCAGTCTACACCCTGGTACATAAACCTATACCAGCATTATTTTTTAATACGGTGAGGAAGCGTGTTATCCTGCTGCAGTTTGAGAGGTTTGCTGTCATCGTAAACTCGTTGTTCAATAAAACATTAATGAAGGCAAGGAATTACTCTGTAAGGTGTGCATATGCTGGGGCTGAGCTCCTCACAGCCTCCTGTGCTCAGCCCAGTGCTGCCCGTGGCTGCCCAGCCAACAGAGCCCAGCCAGGGCAGCTCCGGGGCTTTGTTCGGTCACACAGGGACGGGCCCTCGCCTGAGCTCAGCAGGCGTGCCTTGCTCTCTGAGGATACAAAACACATCGGGGGAGAACCAGCCCTATTTTACAGTTCCCAACTCTTGTGTTACCAGGCTCACGTTGCTTCTTTGTGAGGAAATTGCTTGGGCTCTGAGCGGCATCTCCCTTTGACATTTCCCATTCTGTTGTTTCCACTATTTTTAAAGGAGAAAAAACTTCCAAAGCCCTTAAGGCAATTATGTCTTTTCAAAAAATGCATAAGGCATTACACGTGCTCCATGGATTTCTGTAGCTTCCCTGGATTACTGCAATCTCCATGGATTACTGTAATTTCCATGGATTTTAACCTCCATGGATTTCTGTAGCCTCCATGCGTCACTTCACCTCCAGGATTACTCCTCAGGTGCTCAGCATTCCTGTAGCTCAGAGCCTTTGGCTGAAATCCTTTCTCGAGCTGAGCTCAAATGTGAAAAGCAAACTGACAAAACACCTTCCTTCCAGCTGTACTTCCTGCCATTTGAAAATGTGCAGAAAAGTAACAATTGCAAAGAAGAAAACTGGAAAAGCCCTGAAAGAAATACAGGTGTGAACTTTTTCTCCCTGTTGGCCACAATTAATAATTCCCATTCTTATCTAAGAAATGGTGAAATGTTATTGAATTCACAAATATAAGCAAACATGATAAATATGTGAAATCTTTTTTTTTTTCCTTAGGTAAATAATGGAAAACCCAACTCAATCCCAAAGCAAGTTTGTAATTGCACATAATAGCTTTTCCACATAATATACTGAGTTATGGCTTAAGCAGTTCTGATTTTTATTAGGTCTTCTTCAATTCATTTTGCATCTCCTCATCCAGCAGAGACCCCACTGCCCAGCACAGGACACCCACTGCTCCCCAGTGTCTCTTTCTTTTTTTCTGCAGCTTTGGATAAACTCCATTCTTTGTAAAGGGTTTTAACACCTTCATTTTCTTCTGTGGTTCTTTTTTCCCCTGTTTCTAAAGATCTGAAAAATGTGTCCTTGTGAAATGACATCATCAGTACTCCACTAATTCTTGCTCCATCATCTCTTGTTTCACTCTGTGCAACATTCAATTTTCTTGCTATACTTATAGCCTAAAAATGCTTGTTTTCAGTTTTCTTTGTGGTACTCATTGTTATTAACCACCTGTGCTGCAAAGAAATATACAACATTTTGCAGAAAAATAGTAATTTTATTAGTTAAAAAAGGTGTCATATAAAGTTTGTACTGGCTTTCATCTCATTTTCAAACAAATATGTCCTCGAGTGAGCTTAGAGGTTTGAACTGATGAGATATTATTTACTATTATTTACAGAACTGAGAATCATTAACTGACACAAATCCAGAAGGAACACATATCTTTTTTTTTTTTTTTTTTTTTTCTGGTTATACACTGTTTTTACACTGTTTCATAGAGCTAAAACAACAGGATTATAAATTTTTATATGAAAGGCTGAAAATACTCTTCAAAGTAAGGCTGGTTTTCCATTGTTTTCACCATTATAAATCCTTACATTTAGGCTAGAGATAGAAAAATGCAGAAAATATATTAAAAAATAGTTTTCACAAGGGTATAAAAATCTCCCTAACAATATAACAGGGTCCCAGCACTTTCCAAGAGGGTTTATCAGTCAGTTCTCTGTTTCCAAAGTCCTTGTCAAGTCATATTCATGCCCTTGGGATTGGAGGCCCCTTTGCAGTGCAGAGCTTTGGCCACATCTCTCCAGCACGCTCTGAGTGACCTGGAAAAGCAAGCACCAGACATTTGGTTAAAGGAGACCTGACTGTGGGAGATACATCGTGAGAGATGGCCAAAATAATAACAATAATGTGTATTAAATTGAGGGAAAACCGGAGGAAGACTCACCAACAGCATCACCAGGGGCCCTCAAAAGCCAGTTCTATGGCATGTGAGTTTGGGCGTAGCAATGTGTGAAACATCTGAGAGCCAGCAGAGAAATGACTGCAGCTGGAAGCTTTCCCACCTCCCGTGGCTCAGAAATCTCCTTCCTGCCCGGCCTGCAGCACAGGGCTCCTTGGGATGTGCCGTGGAAGCCAGCCCCACCTTCCCCCTCGGGACAGATGTCAGAGCCCAGCCTGGCCTGGGGCAAGGGGGAAGCAGACCCACCTGGCACAGCACAAACACACAAACTCCAGCAGTCCATCAGCTGAGGGCAGGACGTGCAATCTGTCTGGTGACATCACCTGAGACTGAAGGACACCCCACAGACCTGCACACAGCCCAGACATGAGCTCCTCACCGGAATGAACAATGACTGCCATTTGTCCCAATCAAGTCTGTCTATTTGCTCTAGTGACAGGTGTTCCTCTCCACAGCAACTGGGCTGGAACTGGATGATCTTTAAGGTTCCTTCCAACCCAAACCTTTCTGTGATTCTATTTTTTCAAAACCCAAACACCAAAACAATCCAAAACCCACACAGAAATGATTTAAAATACCAGATGTGTCTGCGCTCCACATTTAGAGTTTTTCAAATGTTCTTTGTCTGTTGCCTCCACAGCTCTTTGCTGTGATTGTGTCAGGCTTTGCTGGCTCACAACAGCCAAGCTAATAAAGTCTCCCCAAAACAGCTCCTGAGGGCTCCTTCCTGCACAGGACTGTGGGGACAGGTGCCTGCAAACTGATGGGATCTCAGCAAAGGTCTCTTTGCTGGATCAGAGGCAATAATCCTGCCTGCCTCCACTGCACGGGTTTGTCTGGCAGCAGTGTGGTGAGCTGGGGCTTGTGTGGAGGTACAGGATGCAATTAGCAAGTTATTCTTTATTCTATTCCTAATTTTTAATGTTTGTGCTTATTTTCTTACTAATGGAAATTGATTTGCAGTTAAAAGGAGCCTCCTGCTTCACGGAAAAACGAACAGCCAGCAGGGCTGGGGTGAAGTGGGACCAGCAGTGGGTGCTGGCCTCTAACCAGTACCAACACACCCTGCAGAGGGGGCAGCAGCATCCTCGAGTACTTTTCAAGCCTTTTCAGGGTGGTGCCAGTTTGGGCCATCTGCTCTGGGCTCTTGGGAAGCTCAGTCATCTGCATCATGTCCTGTATTTCTATTCCCATCATATTCTGGCACAGCTATAGCCTTCTTAAAGCAGAACTTTTTAGCACCTCGCAAGAATGTTGGTTTAGCTTAGAAATATGAAAGAGGAGGGGACTGTAGTGCTGCCCACCACGCTGCTACCACAGCCAAGCGAGTCAAATAATCCTGTTCAGCCTTTATTACATTGGCTGTGTCAGTCACAGCCTCAGTCATGGCCCTGGGCATCAGCACATCCCTGGGATAAGCACTTATACAGACAATTATTCAGAGGAGAATGAACCATTCTGATGAACCTGTGCCCATGCACCTGGCAAGGTTCCTGAGCAGTCTGATATTGCACTCCAGAGGAATATTGCCTGTATTCCACAAATTTCAGGTGTTAACAACAGAACTTATTAAAGGCAGGCTGAGAATCAGCTTTTAGTATGCAAAATGTAGTAGACTTTTGAAGTTAATGTAACTTGTAGGGTGTCACACAGAGTATCAGAAAGCACAGAAGTTTGGGATTTATTTGCCAGATTAAAAAAGAAAAAACAACTTTAAAAGTTTTAAACCTGTTTAAATCTTAAACAAATCCCAAATTAAACACACATCATTATCATCAAAATTACAGTTGTCCTGTACATAGGCAAAAATATGGGACTGTGAAAGAAAATGTAATAAAACTGTAACACTAAGGCTAAGCCCTGACAACCCCACAGTTGTGGAGGGTGTTTTTGCTTTAATGTCTCCTTGCAAATTTCATGCCCCCCAGGACAGTTCCTCTCACACCAGCAACACCCTGTGTCACCATTTTTGCTGCCCCTGCAGCAGCACTGGGAGCAGAGGCAGCAGCTGATCACAGCTGGGTCCTGGAACACTCAAACCACTCTGAAGATCGCCTGGGAGCAGGTGTGAAGGACGCAGGACCTGCCTGCACCAAACCACAGCCCCCAAAACCCGAACCCCAAACACCAAACACCAAACCCCAAACCCAAAACACCACACAAACACCAAACTCCAAACCCCAAACCCCGAACCCCAAACACCAAACCCCAAACACACAGCAAACACCAAACCCCAAACACCAAACTCAAAACCCCAAACACCACCATCAAAACCAGTGACCAGTGCAGAGTCTAGACTAGAGGAGGCCACAACCCTGAGACTTTGGCCAGTGTCCACAAGTTATTTTTAGAGAAGAGGCATTCCAAGATCTTCATTCAACCCCACAATGGAAAGCACCAACAGCAAAGAATAACATCTCTGCATCCCCTTCCTGATCACAGCACCCCATGGCAGCCGTGTACCAACACCACGGAGCGGTTCTGAGCCCTGGGGTTTCTAAACATCCTGGTCCACACTGAGCTCCTGCTGCCTCTTGAGAGTAGTGTTGTTGTAGGGTGGACTGTGAGTATGATTCCCATTTTGGCATAATGAACCCTATAGGTGCAGGTATGTATCAATCCCATTTTTTCTGAGTCCCAGAGTAAACATGATGCCTTCCCTTTGAAATCAATGATGGGCAAAGATCTCATTAAAACAAAAGTAGACTGGAACGAGCAGTAAGACCTGGTAACTTGCATGCTTGCTATTTCCCAAGAACTGTAGAGACAGAGACCTCCACCTGAAGTAAAGGAACCCATTCCCAACAAATAAATCAGCAGTGCACTGGAACGAGCCAATAAAAGATTACTTTTACAGTTATATGTAAGTATGTGTCCTACTTTTTGTCAACATGAAATAAATAACCTTGATGCAAAAAGGGGCAATACAAATATTGCAAATCCTATTTCTTGTTTGTCACTCTTCCAAAAGAAATATAAGACTTGTTCCTAAGTAAAGGTGCTTATACATATCCACGTCTGCTAAGCAAAACACACAATGATTAGAACTAGTCTAATTTCAGTAAAAAGAACATTCTGACAGTCACAAATTTATTCCTTATGATTTACAGCTCCATGGTTTTATCTTCAAGTGAAATATTTAATTTCTTCTTATATTGAAGCATCAAAACCATATAATTAATATGTAGTCAGGCTAATCCTTAAGCACTATAAATCAGAGGCATTATATAAACAAAAGTGTCGTCTTGAACAAGATTGGGAGTGCACAAAACTACTTATATCCCACTTTTATAATGATGCAGTGACTCAGAGCAGATAGAAAATTATTAGTTTTCCTTCCAAAGTAGAAAATATTGCTTCCATCTGTAAAGTATAATATTGTGATGTCATAAAGTTTTCCTAAACACTGAATTTACCCTTATTCCCTCTCAATCATTTTAAAAGAACTGCTCTCTCTTATAGAGCTTGGATTTAAATCACAGTAACACACCAAGAAGATGAATGACATTGCTGTTGGATATGGCTAAAATTGGATCCTTCAGCACAGGTGAATGATGAGACAGCGCTTCTCTTCTTGATATATTTTCTTCTTCTATTAGTTTCCTTCCATGGCTGGGATTTCAGTTTGAATTTTAATGTATGCGGTTGCTGCTAATCTTAGTGTCTGATTTTTTTTCCAGCGCCCTCTTATTGTATAGACAATTCATTCTCCAAAGCAGTAATACACTGAGGCTTGTGACTGCCCAGGAGATAAAGCAATTCAGAATGAAGTTAGAGCCAGCTCTGCAGAAAGGCACAGACAACAGGTCAACATTCTCAGAAACAACCCCTCGCCACACAAAAAATGCACACGTTTGGATCAAGGCACAGGCACTCCCTCAGAGGGCTCCCATCCCAGACAACAGCATCGCTAGCAAGTCACCAGGGAAACATGATGGGCATGTCCAAATTCGCAGCTTCACATTTGATTGAAAGGGCAAATTGCAGCCTGTTTCCTGGTTTACAGAGTCTGCCACAGATGCACACATCCCAAATTGCAATCAACGCCAGTAGTTAAGTGTGAGCACTCAGATAATACCCCCAAAGCCAGCTGGTCCTGGGAAACCATTCAGAGAAAGAAACTGGAAAAACTAGTTTTTCCTGGAAGCAATTTTTCTGATGTGATTTTCACGGTGGTGTTATTTCATCTTTCTATCTAAAAGCCCGATGAGCTTGCATAACTTCTGCTTAATTCTGGAAATGTGAAAACAAAGTTTATTAGGAAAAGGTTAATAATATCCTTGCATGATCTGAGGCTGGGTGTAAAAGTTGCGGTAAAAGTTTGAGAGGATTTTTCATCAAAATGGAGCCACTCAACCTCTGCGAAGGATCTTACTCTGTAAGATACTTACAGAGGGCATGAGCTGAAATCTACTCTTCATTCCTAACATGAGCAAGATGGAGCAAAGGCTCAGGGACACAGATGGCAACAGGAAGTGCAGCAGGCAACTCTGATATATGCGAAGTAATTATTTTTACTGTTTTGGCATGTAATCTGGTGGAATTTCCTACACATTCACTTTCTCATTAATAAGTGTGAGTCCAAGCAGCAGTCTTGACACAGACCATTGGTTTCTTCAGTCTCCAAAGATGATGGTGTTCATTAGGACTGACATCACCTGAAAGAAAATTCAGACAGTTTACATGAATATGGATGCTGTTGTTAAGCTGTGTGATGTGCTGAGAAGGAAAAATGCATGAAATCTTTACTAATCCTGCTGAAATCACTGATGTTTCCTGTATAAACATGGTATTACAAAAGTCCTTCTTCCAAACAAATATTTCCATAACCAAAACTACCAGGTGAAAAAAGTTAAAAAAAATTATTGCCAAAGCTCATCTCTAAAGCCAAAGTTGAATAAAACCTGAAATATGAACTGACATTTAGAGCAGAGTTAATTGAGGTACAGGCTTTGAAGTTCCCTCCAGGATTTTCCCCGTTGTCACACTATTTCCAGAGAGCAACACGTGTGCCCAGCAATCTGTACGAGTTTGAGACAAAACCCAGGTTGCTCTTCAAGATTCTGGTTTTCTCACATCCACTTTTCTCTGTGCAGGACACTGCCAGGACTGGAGAGGAACACTCCGTTTCAGCCAAGGCAATTGTGATTACAGCAAAAGGTCTTTAAACCTGTACCCTTTCCACCACAGTTACAAACCCAGCCTCAGAGTTTAGACATTGGAGTTTATTCTTGCTTTACAGAGCTCTCTAGCAGGGATACAGCCACTTCTCAGCCCTCTAAAGCCCTGAGATCTAGCAGCTCACACGCTTAGGTTCTGTTGGCACCTAAGCAGAAGCTGCACAGTTCACTTTGCCTGTTGGCTGGCACAGCCCCAGAGCCCCGCAAAGCTCTGACTCTGAGCCCTCTGCTTGTTCAGATCTACTCCTGCACCTCTGGCCTGTCTAGCTGTGAAGGATAAGACTTAGTGACTGGCACCAGTCTTGTACAAAGAAATTACAAAGTAACAATGGAATCCATTTAAAGATAAAATGCTTTGAGATATGTTAGTCTGAAATGCCAAAGGCCACAACATATACAAACCTAAAAACATTACTTAGAGATTAAACAGAGAAAATTTGTAAAATGTCAGCAGTAAATAGTTTGACTCACATTTATAAAATATCCACACCCTAAAACCAAACACAGAGGAAATAGAAAATCATTAAATCCTCTCTTGTAGGCCAATGAGCAGCTGTGAGCGGGGTCTCCAGAGAGCTGCCACACTGCAAACTAGCCTGTAATAACTGGCCAAGGCGAAGTCAAACAGCATGTTTCACTAAATGAAAAAGATGAATCCTAGCACTACAAATCACCTGGAACACAGAGATCCACAAATCATTTCAGCATCCAGGTTAGGAACACATGGTCTGGTGTGGGAAAGGCCAGTTCTTCACTTGACTTCATAGTTATGTATCACACAAACTTCATTACTCACAGGACAAAAACTGTTCCATGCTGCTCGGAACCAGAGCAAACTATTCCAAACCTCTGCACAAGCACCTATTGGGTGCTTGTTTTCCAAACATGAAGAATAATTATGACTCCTTATCATTCATTCCTCACTAGGTTTTCATCTTCACAGCTTGTAACAAAGCCAGCTGTTGGGACAGAAGCATTTTTAAAGTCATAAAGCAAGGAAGTTGGAAGAAAAGCTGCCCTTCCATTGCAAAGGCTGCTTTGCTGTGCCAGGTTATCAGCAGAACATTTGCACCACTGCAGGTCCTGTAACTCACTTCTCTTTCCCATATGTTGGAATGGATCCTTTACTATGCTGCAACAAATCACATTTTTGCAAAAAACTCATTACAGTAACACCAGAGAAAGCAGTGTGAGTATTCCTTTACCAAGGATTTAGAAGGGTCAGTAACATGCACAGATTTTAACAAAAAGCACTTATTGTTTCCATTCAGATCTGAAAATTCACTTTTTTTTTTTTTTCATTGTTTAGCATATAAAATTTGGTGGGTGTTTAAAGCTCCAGCTTTGGAGAGTCTGCTCTTAATTTAAGAGCTGTGATTATTAATTTAAATGTCCTTTGGAACTCTTAGTTCTTTCATCATCAATTCTTCCTCTATCAGTAAACAGACCATAATTTACTAATAACACTAGGAAGATTTCAATACTCCAGGATTATTAAATACTTTAAATTTTAATCTGTTTTTTAAAATATTTATTTAGTAGAAAGCTTGGCTTTCATATTGATATTTTTCATGTTCAAAGCTAAAATTTCCAGATGAAATGCAGAAACTAAAGCCTTTATTTATCTTGAAAGCAAGAATAAACCCATTATTCCTGAACTAAAAATATTTAACTGTCAGAAACAGCACATCAGCTGAGCTTTGTAATATATAAGAGTTTAAGAACCACGTGCCTTTCCCCCTGCATGATGAAACCACATTAGTCCAAGACAGAATGTTATCAAGCTGTCCAGAGCAGCACGGGAGGCTGGTGACACTGCATCTCCCCTCCCTTATGCCTTTCATATTTCCTTCCTTTTCCCTCCCCACATCCCTCCCATCCTGCTGCCAATTTCCATGACATGTACAGGAAGAAGGAAGGAGTTGTGGAAGCAGGGAGGGAGGGAGGGGCAGAAGAGGCAGGAAACACGGGCAGTTCGTGAGCCCAGGCAATGGATCCAGAGCCCTTCCCAACACCTTCCATGCTGCCCTCAGGCCAAGCCTGGCACTCCCCCCCATAGACCAGATTCCTCCAGATTCTGTTCAGAGTATGTAGCATTTCACCCTCTTTATGCATACTTCCAGTATATATATTTAAATAAACATTAGTAACTAAAATTTCAGGATTCAACAGTTGAAGCTAAAAGGTGCAAGGGACCCAATCCTGTACGTCTGTTTGCAACAGTTCAACAGGCACTGCCCTTTTTGCCTGCTTTTATGAGAATTAAGTGCAAATGGCTGAGAAAAAACCCAATCCTGGTGTCAGGACAAGGCATCTGGGAGACACACAGCATACCATGAACCAGAATAAGCCAGCAGCTGATGGACTGAAATATTCTCCAAGTGTGTTTTCATGGGGTATTCCCATCAGTTTTACATTCTGCTGGGAGACTCCCACTCTCCCAGCGTCTAAAAGGGTGATGTGAAAAAGGAGCAGCTACAGGGAATGTGGAGCTCTGCATTTCCCAACACATCTTCAGAACTGGCCAAAGGGCTGAGTCTGGGAATTCACTTGAAGCAGATCCAAGTCATGAGCCAGCAGAAATAGTCCTAAAATAAGAGTGTGTGAACTTAGGTCAGAGCTGACTTTGTATATAAACAGGAGCATAAGCACACTCTCAGGATGCCCTCAGGACAGGTTTAGCCCCTGCCATGTGCACCGGAGCCATGGTGGCCTGGTTCTTAAGCTAATAGCACAATAACCCAGAGCAGGAGTGCAAAGAGCTCCTTCCAAAGCTTCCCCTCCTAATTCCCTACCTTTAGCCAGCAGTGAGCTGCCTTCCAGGGCATTGATGGGATTACAAAGCAGAGGTTTGTGCTATGCCAGGGAGGCACCACAGCACTGCTGGACAGGGGCAGCAGCTACCGCCGGCACATGAGCTGCTCACAACACAGCTCTGCTCTGCCCCAGCAGGTTTTCAAACAGCAAATGTCTGAGATCCCATTCCTACATGACAGAATATGTTATTTTCAAATTGCAGTTGCATCTGAATTTTTTCCAAGAAGGACTATCACACATCCAGTCTCACCCATCAGAGCTGGGTCCATCTCGGTCAGAGGAGACCGTGCTCCTGGGGAGGCTGACACCCAGCAGAGCTGCAGAAGTGATGCCAGCTGGCAGTGTAGACTCCCCCATAGGAAAGCACCGAGTCTCACAGGGTGGAGCAATTTTGCTTGGTCTAAGGGCTGGCTACATGAAATTCTGGAAGCAGAACTGTTAGCAGCAGCAGTACTGACAATGCCTGATGAATGAAATCCCTCCTCCTTCTGAAGGGAGGGGGAGATATGTTTCATTAATTATTACCTTCCAGGGTGTGTTGACTTGCTCCTGTCTGTGCTGAATTTAATGTAAACCCTCTGCTGAATGTCACATGCTCATGTGCTGCCTGAAGTGCAAGATTTTGTATTTGGGTATCTGCTGTAGCTGACAGATGTTTACAAACTCATGTATCTGCACAGCTTCTTCCTGCCTATCCATCTGTGCTCCCTGTTAGACAGCAAGTTATTCCACCTTAGGCTGGAATAATTTAAGATTGTGACATCAATCCTTAATCTGCATTTTTAGCTGGTAGCATGCAGAGATTTTAAGTTACAGCTACTAGACTGTAATTTTATATTAATCTAAGCTGCTTATTTAAGATTCAGCCATTTCTAAACAAGTGGCTGTAACTATATGATGCTACAGCTGTTTCTAAAGATGACAGGACTGTGATTAACTGGGACCTGTGGAATGCACAACCTGCTATAATTTGTAACACAAATTTCAGGATGGTCTGATGTACAAGAAGGCTCAGCTCTTTAAAAACATAAAAAAAAAAAAAAAAAAAAAAAAAAAAAAGTAATACCCATTGCTCTCTGCTTTTAGCAGCACATGAAGAAGCAGACAGGTTCAGGGCTTTCTAGCACAGGCTCATCTCTGAAGATCCTTAAGCATCTTTTACAGACCCCATAGTGAGAGCCTCTGTCTGTCCTGTACAGCCAGCACTCTTGTCTGAGAGGTGACACAGGATGAAGCTGGGGTCTCCTACAAGCATCTCTACCCCAGTGATTAGTTACACATTATTTAATCCTCCTGGGAGGAGAGAACATCAATGTCACCTACACAAACACCTTCCAGTAAGGGCTCAGGGCAGGTTCAGGGTGGGCTCAGAGTGGGCTCAGGCTGAGCTCAGGCTGGGCTCAGAGCAGGCTCAGGGTGGGCTCAGCCCCGTGGATGTCTGCTAGGAGCAGAGCCAGAGGCTTCCCCCATATAGCAACAATAACCAGAGACAATTAGAACCGGGGTAATTATTTTATCCATATAAATTGATATGGAGATGATTAGCAGGGACAAGAGGCAGGGTAGACTTTAAACCACCTCTTGAAGGAAATGAGAGTGGGAGAAAGGCAGCAGCTTGGCTGTGACCACTGGGCCAGGATGGTCTGGAGGGCACAGTGACCCCTCTGCTGGCTCAAGCAGAGCACTGGACCAGCACACAACCTAAAAAGCCTAAAACGAGTATTAATTACCCATTGCCTAACAGATTGCAAGTCTCTTCTGTTTTCAAACTGTTCACAAATTGATTCTAATTTCTTCTGTGGAACAATTAAAAGTGTTTTTGTTATCCTGATGAACTGAACTGTAACCAAAGCTTTTGCAAATAAACACAAAGACAGATGATAAAGCTGGTAATAAGCAGATTGCTCCTGTGTCCTGAGCAGCCACCAACACTTGGCAGTGAATATCATCTTTCACAACAACAACAACAAAGGCTAAGAGCACACGGCTATTTCATGCAGTCATCAAAACAAAATGCACTGAATATTATATTTCACACTAAATACATTACCCTGGCAGTTTGACACTCAGCATTTCAATAGATATTGCATCTCTCTAACATTCTGCCTGAATTTCTGCAGATGGACTTTTAAGTATCAATGGAAGATTACTTTACTTGTCATGCTAAAAAGATTTTAAAGAATGGTTGCACACACTTCATTTTTAATTTTTTCTATTTCTTTTTTTTTTTTTTTTTTTAAAGGAAAACGACTTACGATTTCAGAAACATGGTTCTACTGAGAGGTCAAACCCTGTGTTGCTGCAGCCCTTTGTGTGTGGTGCTCTTCCAGCCACTCAAATTTCTCATCTGATGTGCCCAGCAAAGCACAGGGAAGATTTGCTCAAGTTAAACTCAGCTTACCTAGACAATGCTAGGCTAAGCTGAGAGAAGGTAACAGCATTCTCAGATCTCATTGTGGCATTGGCTTTTTTAAAACTGTATTTTATTTAAAGCTATGAAGCTTCCTGGAGACATGCAAATACACAAGAATCTCAATTCTCTGTACAAACTCCAAATGAGTAAGCACTAAAGGAATAAAACCCAGCTGCATGCCATGATTTCAGAAGACACCTTGAGCACACAAATATCTCTTAGGATCACAAACAGACAAAACCAACAGCATTAGCCCATGAAAAATGTGTATTTTGAGGTTCAGTTCCAGAGTCCTGAATATCAGACATTAGCCAAGGTTAAGTGAGACACATATTTAGTGTCTGCCAGTCACCACAGAGTTTTGGGCACAAACCAGCCCCCTCACTGGCACATGTCTCTGCTCTGACTCCCAGTCAGAATGGCCAGGAACTGCCTCACCCAACCCTGGACCTCCACACCAGCACCATCTCGGCTGCTGCCATCAGATCCAACAGCAATTAACATCCTTGTAAGCTGCAGCTATTCTAGAATTTTACATTTACCTTTTTTTTTCAAATGGAGGAGGGAGTTCATTCACAGAGAGCGAGTTTCATCACTCACGTAGCAAATCTGCCAGTAGCACATCACAGAATGGATTGTTACCTTTCCCTATCCATTTTGCAAAGATATTGCTTTCTTTCCAGACTGCAAGCATCACTTCTAACTGGATTTTGAATTATAATGTGAACTTTACAAAATTATTGGTGCTATTCATATCACTAGTTAGATTCTATGGAACAGTGATATTTTTTGACCTTCCCCAAACCAGCACCTCTTAGTGTTTATTATCATAACAGAACCACAGCCAGCAGAAATTGAACATTTCTAAGTAAAGTATTACATTGCAGGGAGTAAACAAGGAATAAAACATTTTTATACTTCTCCCTAAACTTATTTGCTTTTTGAAAATACTTATGCAGCACAAAGACACGAGTTTAGTGAGAAATACAGCCAGTTCCTCTTGTTTAATTGAAACATTTACGCTTTTTGTTCTGCTAGCAAAAAGCAATGAATAGTAATATTGCAAGATAAATACACAAGAAACTTATAGATATGATTGTAAAACAACATCATCCTAATGTTTCCACTTAATTACCCTGAAATGTATTCTATTTAATATTCATTACTCAAAGCCAATTTAAAAGAGAATGAGGTGAAAGGACTTATTCAGAAAGACGGACTGTCATTCACCGCAATAGTTATCTAATATACAGAAGTTAATAAAGCAGATTAATCTACAAGTCCCTTTAAGCCATCACTGAGTTTAGAACAACTGCCTCTTTGACCCCTAACCCTCCCGCTGCGCACCAGTAGCAGGTGCCAGCTGCACTGAAATGATGGCTGAGGCGTTTTCAGGCAAAGCCTTTTCTTGCTTTGCTTCTGACCAGCAGCTGACCCTGTAGAAGCGATTGTTTCATGTGCTGGCCTAAAGGCTACACAAACCAGCAAGGGATAAACAAAAGCAGACACGGAGCAGCTGCCTCGCCCGGGGCCCTGCGGCGCGGACACCCGCGCGGGCTGCGGAGCTTTGTGCTCCTCCCGGCGGCGCGGGGCGGCTCGGGCGGAACGGAACTGCTCCCAGCCCAAAAGTGCTGCCGCGAACCCGAGCACAGCTTGGGTGATTAAGAGGGGATTCCCAATTTGATTTAGCGCCATTATTAAGACCGTGAAATCTTCAGATACATCACTAATGATGATGTATTTTAACATTAAAAGTCTTAAAATTAAATTACTCAGTTCACATGATAACGAATCACAATGAGGCTTTAAACAAAGCAGAATTAGAAAAGACACTAAGCTCATTAATTTTTTTGTTTCTTAATTGACAGCACACATAGTGATAACTATACATTTAGCAATATACTTGGGACTGGGATTGCTGCCATTTTTATACACGAACAGTAAGAAGCATGTATAAAAGAGAAGCAACTGTAGCTTTCATTAATATAACACAGCTTTGACATAGTTATTTTGCTGATGCAAATTACACACCACAAAAACAATCAGAGTAATGATTAAATGCAGTTATGTACATGGGAGACTACTAGTGCAAATGTTAACATATTTAAATGGGTTCCTTCATTAAAAAGATTATATATGATATTAAACCATCAATCAAATTGAAACACTAGAGTCTAAACGTATTGTCACTGGTTAAAGTAAATGACTTTGAGACTGAATTTTGGCTCACTCAATATGGTGCCTTTTCTGTTGCTTAGCCACCCAAATCTCTGCTGGCTTGGCTACAGCTGGTCTATCACCATCCCTTTCAATTAATAAAGAAAGTTATGGTAGTATTGGATAACATTTTAAAATTGGGCTAAGAGGCTGAAACAGATGTCCCAGGGAAAATCCTTCTCACTATTTTATCAAAACTTTGAAGGCTTGAGCCAGCAAAAGCTGAGCACCCTCGTCCTGATTCAGCTGAGCCTTTAAACACATTTGATTTTAAGCATAGGAACAATCACACCTGTGGGTTTGATCTGCTCTTAAGATGAAGTATATGCTCACAAATATGAGCGAGGGTCTTAGGCACTCAACACCTTTCACCAGCACCCTCTGCCAGTGCCAATTAGATTTCTTTGTGATGTGCTTATGTGTAAGTGCTACTGCCTGGGCCATGAAGCACATGTTATAAACACATCTCCACTGCAGGTTTTTATCTCCATTACTGTGCATAACTCCACACTAGCTGTATAAGGCACTGAACTTTATCTGAAAAACAGAAACATCACTTATTTCACTATATAAAAGGGAAAAAAGGAAAGTAGCAATTTATAATACTTTCTCACTGTAGTAATGCCCCTTGATTTTTCATTGCTACTGGCACCTCTGCTTCCTGGTTTCCACTTCCAGGCAGTGCCTGTTGTGCTGCTTCACTTGGTGCCTCCCATCACTGGTCCTCAATCACTGGGCAGCCAGGGCAAGTTCCCCAGGACATCACCCCCTCCTCCTCCCTGGCACCTCCCATCCACCCTGGCTCCTGGCTCCAGGCTCTGGGCTTTGCTCACCTGCACACCTCCCCTCTTAAATACTGCGACACTCCTGTCCAGAGGTCCCTCTCCAGCCCTTGTATTCCAGCAGATTCTCCTCTGGCAGGGAATGCTGGCTCTTCCCATGTCCCCTCCTCCAGCACTGCCCACCTGCTGCCCCCTGAAGTGCTGAACCCTCGAAGGGCTCAGCGCGGGCACAGCCTCGTCCTACAGACGCCTGGCCCCAAAGCAGCTCTCTGCCAGCGCTGGCCCCTGCTGGGCCCACCCGGGCGAGACACGGAGCAGCCCTGCCAGCGGCCAGGGGGAACCCAAACACTGCTGCAGCGCCCGGTCCCATCGAAAACCCAGCTCACTGCCCACACGATCCTTCTGAAAATAATGCACAGCAAGTAACCACTAGGCACTGCCATCCCTCCCGTGGCCTCCCTGTACTTTACATCTCTGGCCAGGAAACGCCCAGGAAAGAAAGTGAACACTGGAATGCCACTGGAATCCTGTTTCTATTCACCCAACCAACCATTTATCCCCTCTGCACCCAGCACAGAATAATTTCGGAGATGCAAGCAAGGATTCTTTACCTATCGTGCCTTGTTCATAAACATTTATTAGAACTGCAGGTGAAAGATGCTACAAAACTCATCAATTTTTGGAAAGAACTAAAAGGAATAGTATTTTACTACACAAAAATTGAGCTAACAGCCTAATGTGTAGAGTTCAGCAAGATCAGCATTAACAGAAGGTAAAGGTAGCTTCTCAAGACCAAAAATTACACTTTCATTTATTAAGGAAAGCAGCAGAGGCTTCAAGTCTCAATCTGAGAAAAAAAGGGCAAAGCAGGAGCTTTTAAAAACTATTAATCAAAGTGCTTAGAACAGAACATAGCATCACTAGTTGAGTGCACTAAACTTAATACCGTGTTCTACCCATCTATCTGAAATTACTTCCCACATTAATTCGGTGTAGCTGTAAGATCCCCTCACCAAGTGGCTGTCTGCAGATGGAGCTCAGGCTGCTCCCCCGGGGCTACGAGCCCGGACACGGCGAAACCCGGCCAGAGCCAGCAGCCACTGCCGAGTTTCCCAGGGATGCCGAAACTTGCTCCCGAGTATTACGGAGCTGTTTCACTTCCATGTTCTCTATTGCTCCCTCTTTGTACACTCACGTCAGCCCATTAAAGCCCGGAGCTGCTGCGGGGCACACGTGAGAGCGCAAGGCAGGAACGAGGGGGGCGATCCCACAGCTCCGCTGCTCGGGCCGGGCCGTGAGCACCTCGGGCGCGGTCACACCGCGCTGTCCGCACCGTGCCCGCCCCGCCGGGCAGCGCGGGCGCGATGCGGATGGTGGTGATGGTGACGATGATGATGATGATGATGATGATAGCGATGCCGCCGTTCCGGACGCGGAGCGGTGACGCTGCGCGCAGGACAGCGGGACACCCGCACTCGCGGACGGGCGGGCGGGTTCCTGCTGCGGAGGGCCCCGGCTCCGCAGAGCCGCCCGTGCCCAGCCCCAGCCCCAGCCCGCCCGCCGCCCGCGGGCCCGGCCCGCACCTACCGCCCGCCGCCTTCTCCTCCGGCGAGGCGGCCGCTCGGCCCCGGCCCCCACCCCGGGCAGATCCGGGCCGTGCCGGGCAGTGCCGGGCCGGGCAGATCTCTGTGAAGACGGGCTGGCCGAGGCGCTGCCCCGCCCCGGGGCGCTGGGCGGGTCGCGGAGCCGGCGCTGCCCGGTTCCCCCGCCCGGCCCGGGGCACTCGTGGCGCTGCGGGGCCGAGCGGGACCGGGTCATTGTCCGGCTGCCGCCGGAGCCTCACGGCAGCCCCGAGTCCCGGTGGGAACTGTGCAGGGAGCGCGGCAGCGGCGCAAGTACCGAGCCGCCAAAGCCCCAAAGCGGAGCACGGTGTGCCAGCAGGCCGCAGGTTTTCAGCGCCGTTAAGCGTCTGTGACCCGCTCCTTGACAGGGTTATGCATTACTGAGACCAAACAGATGTCCTGAAAACTGAAACCGCTGGTTAGGAAGCAGCAATCTTCTTCATTAGCTTCCATGATAGTCCAATCGTCCATAAACCCAGTGTTTAATGGCCAGCCAATAAATAATCAATGTCTCACTTTTCATCCGAGTGTGAAAGTGAGAATAATCTAATATGCCGTGCCCCCGGTAGCGCACCAGGCCCTGGGTTCCGCTTCTATTCAGGGCTGATTTATAACCCAATGGAAACCTGATGTAAACATATGATCAATGAGTCCCATCATTGCTAATAATAACCCCCAACCGACACACTCCCTCATCTCCAAAGCCATCCCTTTAGGCTATTAGTTTCGTCCAGCTAATCCTCTCCACTATTCCTGCCTGCTGCTTTTACCTTGGCCATCCGTTCAGTCCGGCAGACTCAGAAGTAATTTTATACGCAGTAGAGAGCGGGTGGAATTGATTTTTCGCTCAGTGCTCAGTTCCCATCTGAATAATTATCAATTTTACTGCCTCATAAAGGGAAGAGTCAAAATTTCAAATCAATTCAAAAGAGCTTCTGAGACTACAGAAACCGTGCATGAGAATAAAGGTCAAAGTTGTCAATGACCTCGGGAGATGATGTCAGATATTAGTACCCTGAATGGTTGACATCAAAGGCACTCAATATGATATGACTAGTGCTAATGCAAATCATATTTATGCTGACTGCTGGAGACCAGCCATTAATATTTAAAAGAGCATGTGAAAGCCTGCATTCAAAATAAATATAACGTATTCCGCAGAATCTGAAGTTAATAAAGACAGATCGCTGCCTACTCATATGCTGTAAAGTGAAAGATTACTGCATATTAACAGACAAAGTATTACATCAGGACTGCCACAAATGGCCTGCTGCTCTGCCCCTTCAATCACTGCACGTGAGGTGCAGTGTGGAGCAATCCAACAGCCCCAAATGCTGACTGCTGCTTCCAGGAAACCCTTGTCAGGCGTGTAAACGTAAGAACCTGTAATATGACAAGGGAATCATCCTATTCTGGTAATGATGTCAATAATAAACACCATTAATATTCTCGGAATATAGTGCCAGGATTATATTAGCTACCATTAGTTCCTTTTCACCTTCAATTAGAACAGCAAGCAAATGCCAACAGCAACTGGTGACTGTGTGCCAGGCTTTTTACAAATGACACCCAGCTAGGAGGGAAACACAAATGACCACACTCATCATTTGCATTTAGTTAATTTCTGTTTTCAGTAAAAGCCTTCTGACCTGAAAAACACACCTCCTTAAATGGCAGCTCTGCCACTGCATTAGATTCCTGTAAATAAGCATTTTCAAATAGTTTCATGAGAATTTCAGGGCATGTGACATGGAGCAAACGTTGAGATCTGTAGCTATGAACATCTTGGTCTCCCGTAATGCACTTGGGCTGTGAAAACCTGAGGGAGTTGAGAAGGGGCAATCTGTCCTAAGCACTACAGAGGCCACTTCCTTTTCAGAAGCATGAGATTTAATTTCTATTGTATTTACCTTTAATAGAAAAAGATCCCAGTGAGTCATCTATTGCAAAATAAAATAGTCAAACTTGACAGCATACAGGCATTCAATTTACACATTTAATTACCAAAATGTGTAGTTCAATGCCAGAATTTGTTCTTTTTCCTCCTAAAATACTTTAGAGAATTTTCTTCCCATTTGTCTATAGAAATGTATTGATGATCTCACATACATCTTTTTATCAGCAAAAAAATGAAACACCCAGTTGTAAGATGCTGTACAGACAAGTACAGAGCCAACACTGTTACGTGACAAAAACGTGACAAAAAATACCTTCAGTCCTTGGTTGTCATGAGAACACAGCTGAAGCTACTCAGGGTTGCATCCCAGAGTGGGGAGATTTGTTCTGTCACTAAATAGCCACTGCTACATGGTGTTAAGTACCCCAAACCCCGTAAGAATTCAGAAATACAGTAATACCCCATAGAAAAGGCTGTGAATTCACCTGCTGCATGAAGTGGAGCCATCTCTGTCCATCCTGTGAAATGTCTTTACCTCTGAGAGTCTTCTTGTCTTCTTTAGCTAGGTGCCTGGAGAAGCAGGTGACAATGTAAAGTAGCACAACAGATGGAGGAGACAATTGTATCCGTGTAAAAAATGAAACAGTTTTGTAATTGTCTCCATAAAAAATAACTAATAATGACATTTCACAGTACTTCAAGAGCTCAAAGTTTAATCTATTTGACATTAAGCTAGATGATAGATCACCCAGTCTGGTTTGGCAGAGGGGCTGAGCAGCTTTGAAGACTGCTTTTCCTAAGGCCCCTTTGCTGTTGGGGAACTGGTTATTCATGCTTTACCATGTGTGGGATATCCATGTTAAGCATCCTGTAAACTGCAGCAAGCCTCATTCAGCACTGTATGAACACTGGGTGTTCATCCCTGGCAGGATGAGGGCTGACATTTCACTGGTATTCAGTTTCACATTTAAAAGACTGCAGATTCCTGGAAACTAAAATTCTGGTTTGATCTGCCTGCTGAGAAGAAAAGGTTAAACCCAATAGAGCTGTTGTCCAGGCTTTCCTCAAGAAGGGTTTCCCAGTGTTTCTTTGCTCCAAGGAGTTTATAATCCATGTCAGGTGCCAAACACCGAACAAGGGCCATTAAAGGCAGTGAAAAGGTCATCACAAACAGCCAGTTAGTCAGTTCACTTACTAATTAGTAATTAAAGTGGGTTAAAGTGTGTTAAATACATTAAAAGCAGTGTCCTGGCCTGTGGTTCTCATGCACTCTTCCCTTGTCTTGCTCTGGCAAGCAGTGGGGCACCTTCCCCTGTCCAGCTGCCACCTCCTTGACCTGGCACCCAAGGGACTCCCTGGGCACCCAGACACAGCCCCCTGTGCTGCCTCCAGCTCCCACCCTGTAACCCTTGTTCCACAGCTGCCAACTCCATCCCAACACAGCCCCTGAAGCTCCTTGTGCAGGCAGCAGCTGAACCTGCTGGATGCCAAGCTTATCCCCGATACCCTCTGCAATTCCAAACATGCCATCCGAATGAGTGGAGTGTTGAGGGCTCCATCCTGTTGCCACTAGCTTCATCAAGAACTTCTCTAGGCCTTTTATAGTTCACAGTATTTATTTTAGATGGGCCACTGGAGTAAGGGATGTGGGGGTTGCCAAAGGAATTAAACTGTTAAAATGCTCATTCTAAGGGAAAAGGGATTAGAAGGATCCAATTAAATGTACCTTGAATTCTTTAAGCTATGCTAATTTGGAGGCCTGCCAACCTTGCAGTGTTCATTTAAACACATCCCTATAGACACTGGAATATTTTGATCTGTATCTATTTAACTCCTTGAGCTCTGTGCTGACACTATTAGCCCTTCACCATCTAAATCCTAACAGCATCTTGCTAAGGGTGTTTTGGAGGAAACACTGAAGGGACATTTACAGCCAGAGAAGAAGTGGTCTCCCAAGGCCTGATCTTCCAAAGAACCAGCTGGCTGAGCAGCAGGAGCTGGGAGTCACCTAACAGCTCACAAAAATGAGCTGGAGCCTCTCAACTCTGTCTCCACAGCACCCATGAGCTTCTGAGGGCTGAGCTCAATGGGGCAAGAGGGCAGGACATTGCTGGAGCACAGCTGAGTTCAAAGCTGCGAGTGTTGACAAAGCCAAGGTTGCAGAACCTGGTACTGTTGTATTCCCAACCAAAACAGTCCTGCATATAAACTAGAAATGCAATTCATGGTAGAATTGAATCACCATCAATAACAACAAGTGAGAGATTTGAAAATACATATTTCATAGGAGGCTCTGCTGTATTTCCTAACCAGTGCTTAACTCTATTTCTTTTTAAATTGAATAATTCAAAGTAAATCACTATCATCACTTTACAAAACAGCAGTAGTTCTAAACATGCTGATACTGTGCAAGTAGGTATTTTACACTCGACAGTAAGTGATTTTAGCAGGACAGCAGATAGGCCTACGCTATCATTTGCTCATGAGAATCTGACAGGAGTGTTAAGAGCTACTTAAATTTGCCCATAACTATATATCAAATATGCTTCCCTATGCTCATTTTTCCTTTTGATTGCAGACAGGGAGTGTCAAGAAAACTCCCTTGAATGACTCTTTTGGGCATGTGGAACCCTGTGCTTTGCAAAACAATGTTCTCACTAAATCTTAGTAAGACAAGCCAACCAAATAAATAGAACAAACAGGAGCAATGAGGAGCTACCAGCTCTAGGCTATGGACAGATAAATGGGTGAGAGGACAGAATAAAGATATAATTATAAAGGAAACAGAGAAAAATCTTGATATCATCAAACAGAGAAAAAAGCAGTCAAACCACGCTTCTCACTTCTGGTCCACTCAGCTCCATGTCCTGCATACAAATCATTTGGATCACGAGGTGAGCAGGTCGTGGTTACACAAACACCACCTCCAGCTCCGGGTGTGTCGCAGGGAGCAGCAGCACTTCAGCAGCTTTGTCAGGCAGACTGAGCCCTCTGCACCTCCCTGATGACCGGGTGGGGGCTGGGGACGGCCAGAGGACATGGATGGCATCTGTGGCACCAGTCCCGTGGGTTTCTGCTTTGCTAGCGGGTGTTCATTTCAGATTTGGGGCCTCACCTGCACTTCTCTGTTATCTGTGTGGTTTTGCCTCGTGTATGCAATTCCAGTCAGCCATCAGCTCATTCAACTGCAAGTCGAGCATGTATCTTGAATGGGTTATGTTGTTTTAGAAGAGACATCAAGACACCAGAGGACTTGACGATGCCTTTTGGTCTCAGCAATATGACAACAACCTGCTGGAAGGAAATTGTTTTTCAGTAGTTTAATGACATTGCTGAATCTCCACAAATTAAAAGATTTTGGTTTGGCAAGGAGAGGGAGTTAAGTAGTATTTTCTTTGTCCATCAACTGCTTGTAGTTCAATACTGGCATTATTTGTCTTTGAGACTAAACCTGGAAAGTAAATGGATTTAGCAATTTAACATCTAAATTAGGCAGCAAGACAGAAAAAAATGTTTTACTTTTTCCTCAATGAATAGTATCCTATACTATTAATCATATGAGAATTAGAAAAGCTTTTCAGAGATTAGTGACAAAATGCCAGGCAGACTGCCTTAAAAGGCTCTGATCCACTGAGTCAGCTGTGAAAAAGCCAGGTAAACACAGTTCCTTCCTTTGGAAGGGAACTGCTGCAGTGGTTATCCTCCCAATAAAAGCTTGGATGAGGGCTTCCATTACAGCTGATTTGCAGTGAGTTGCCTCAGAAGGGATGCATATTCCTTATAAAGTGGGGAATCAAGAAAGGTATTTACTCAGCACCGCAATGAACACTTCTCAGGAAAAAGAATTTGGGGAATGTTTGTCCTACAGCTGACAGCAATGATAGTCTCAAAGGTTTCACATACGTAAAGAGAATGGAGAAAAATGTCATGTACTTTTTTTTTTTTTCTGTGAAAGAGAAGTGATCTCCTTGTATATAATTAAAAAAAAAAAAGACAGCTATTTAATTTTTATAAACATTTCTGAAAATGACTTTTATGTTCTAATGAGTTTAAAAGACAATTCCCCCTCACATGGTTTATTGCCTTGAGCCCTACTATTCTGAGATTTCGTGTGGCACTGAAACAATTCAGGGAAAAAGGCAGTGCTTGGATCTACTCAAAAGGTTGTATGTGGCTGAATAACACAGAGGAAGTAAATTTATATTTCACTGTCTGATAAATAATAATATCCCAAATACCAACATTTTTAAAAGGGATAAAACATTTAGAAAATTAGGAGAATGCAGTGATAGGTGAGACTATTGAGATTATTAAAATCATATCAACATTACGAGCTATAAACTCTCCAGTGGTTCTTCTGAACATGTCATTACAGCAATATGGAAAATAACATTTCTTTAACACAAATGAAGAATTTAATGGTGAACTTGAATATTAATTACTGATACAAGATATTAAGGAAAAATAATCAGTTTGTCACTGCAACATGGAAATTAAAAAAAAAAAAAATTAAGCCTTTTTCAGGTGACTAATCATGTGAAGTAAGCACAGGCAAGTGGACACAACCAAAACATGTCTTGGGGAGCTAACATGAAAACAAGTGAAAAAGCCCAGTGAGATCCTAAAGATGGTGGCAGAAACCAAATGAGACCATCGTCCATCCAACATCCTGTTAAAACCAGGCTCAGCACCAGACAGGTTCCTCAGGACTTTTTCCAGTATCTGGGAATATCTCCAAGGATGGAGACTCCACAGTGTTTTGGCCTTGTATGTTTGTACTTATTTTTGGTGCTGTAAGGACATTGAGAGGAACTGAAGGAGAGTACTGGATAAGAAAATCTAGGGCTTATGAAAAAAAAATGAGCTGTTAACATTTTTGTTGTTACTTTTCTCAGCAGAATATTAGGCATTCTACAAAATATAAGTTTACTAAGGTGTTCCTAAAAAAAAAAAAAATCAATTATTTTTCATAATTAAACTCCCACATGCCTAAACCACAAAAGTTTGAAGCTAAAACTGGAAGGACATAATTTCCCTACTCCTCCTACCTGCCTTGAGTGAGAGATCAACACTTTTTGGGAGGGAAAAATAAACAGAACGCCTGAAAGCTGAAGCTTATTTAGCATTTACATTTTCTTTTCCCTCTTTTACGTTAGTTCCATTTGCTGTTCAAAGAGATGTTAAAAGTAAACATGGTATGCTAGTGAATTATAGAAACGAACACAAGCGGTGTCTCCCACGGAAGAGGTGTGGAGCATAGCAGAGCCCAGGTCAGGGCTTGCTGAACTGGCCAAGGTCGGGTTCAGGCAGAACACCCACCTGCAGGAGCCCCGTGCCACCACCGCTGTGACAAAGCACTCGAGCTATGGGGAGATGGGTTTTGTTACACAGCAGAATGACCTGAACACTCCTCTGCTTCTGCTCAGCCCTTCCCTGCCCGCTCCCCCTCGGAGGGCTCCCCTCCCAAAGTTCTGGTTGGGTTTGTTCAGCAGAGGCTCCCCTGCCGAAGTTCTGATTGGGTTTGTTCAGCAGAGGCTCCCCTCCCGAAGTTCTGGCTGGGTTTATCCAGCAGAGACTCCCCTCCCGAAGCGCTGTTGGGTTTATCCAGCAGAGGCTTCCCTCCCGAAGTTCTGGTTGGGTTTGTTCAGCAGAGGCTCCCCTCCCGAAGTTCTGGCTGGGTTTATCCAGCAGAGGCTCCCCTCCCGAAGTTCTGGTTGGGTTTGTTCAGCAGAGGCTCCCCTCCCGAAGTTTTGGTTTGGTTTGTTCAGCAGAGGCTCCCCTCCTGAAGTTCTGGTTGGGTTTGTTCAGCAGAGGCTCCCCTCCCGAAGTTCTGGCTGGGTTTATCCAGCAGAGGCTCCCCTCCCGAAGCGCTGTTGGCTTTATCCAGCAGACCCAGAGCCCCTCGGTGCCTCCCTGCGCTCCTGCGGGCCCTGGCAGGAGCAGCAGCAGCTCCTACAGAGCCGCACCTCTGCACGCTCATGGAGTGGGCTCCTGGTCCTTCCCCCAAGAACTCCCCTAACCAAGAAATCTGACTGAAGGTTTTTGAACAGCTTCCCTGTCAGAAGCTGCAGGGTATTCCAAGGTGACCAGAATGTAACTGCATGATTTATTTTTTCTTCCTCCAAATGCTATCTCCTTCTCCATATTCCAAATTACTTTAGACTAGCACTCCCCAGCCCAAACCCCAACTATTGGACAGTCATGTGGTTCAAAAGCATTAATTAAACAGTGCAAGTGAATTCAGTGAACTGCAATTGGATGCTGTGCTTTTATCATACTCCAGGTATGCTTCTGTGGCTCTGATTCTCCCCTGAAGTGTTTTCAGGAAGTACTGAGTAACTGGTTTCTTTTTTCTTTACATTCCTCAAATCACATCACAGCTGTGCAGAACAAGCATTATTTACACAACAGCAGTGCTGATCAAATAAAACAAAACCCCACAGATACCTGTACACACATTAATATTTTTCTTCTGTATAACAAATGCATGAGTTTTCCATATGATTCCAGGAGATGCACTATAATAAGTTTAAAAATTCAGGCTTGTGTAAAAATCTACAGGTTTAAAAGAATTTATCCAGTAACCAAAAGAATCACATTCTTTGGCTATTCAAAATCCAAGCATCTTCCACATTCCAAACATCAAAATTCAGCATCTTCCATTGTCCCATACATTATTATTTTTTTTGAAGATACACATGAATGTGCTTCCTTGAAAACCTGAGCTATCTAAATACTTAAATTCTTTCTTTAGCCAAGTGAAAGCAATTCCTACATATTGCAGTGAGTCCTTCAGATATTGAGGTCGGAATACAGATTAAGATGTGACTTCTAAACAGGTAATGGGTCATATGATCCTGGGTCATACACTCCAAAAAATGAGTTATAAGAGTGGCTTACTTTTGGATATTACTGAAAAAAGGAGTACACATTCATAGAAAATACTGATACTACCACTGACTAATATTACCAATATTAACAGATGACAGAAGAATGATCTTACAGATTTGATGACAAGATAAATTCTAAACTAGCCAATAAATCAGAATATTTTGAAAGACAAAATATTTTCTTGTCTTCAGTAGATTTCAACTTTTCAAATTTACCATTGTATATAACTTGCTATTAGTTTAAAATAACAAGCTCAGGATATTCCAAACCCACTCGAGTGCTTTGCCATCTGCCACAGCTCCCAGTCCAGGAAGAGTGGGATGTTCTGTCCAGGACTCCAGGTGTATCTTGCCTTCTGCAGGAAACCTCCCCAGGATTTATCACAACCCAAACCACCTCAGAGAGAGACTTGTTTTGGTGCCTCAGTGAGCTCCTTTAACAGGCTGTGTGCTGGCAAAGGTCCCTGCTGGAGCCCACCAGCCCAATCCAATGATCATCTTCCTCTTAACTGTTCTTGTTTAGGGAATTAAGCGTTGGATATATGGGAATGTGCCCATTAGGCATGTTTGACTATACAGAAAATACACTGACTTAACTGAGAGCAACTTTCCACTTCCATGGACTTTCTTTATGTAGCAAAAATAAACCTTAGTGTTACCATCTTTAACTACCCCAGATTTGTCCCCTCCTACAAGACAAGGACAGCTCTGAATGAAAGTGTCACAAAGAAAAAGTCACAGTTTGAATTCAGGTTGATATTGTGCAAGATCTGCTGTTTTCCTGTGGAGAAGTGGGAATATGGTGTACTTTAATTTTAAAGTTTTCCAGTTTATGGGGAATACATAGTGCAGTGACAATTTACAGATTGAAACTAATTGCAGAGTAGCTGGATATATGAGGATGCTTTACAGTGCATGCAGGAAACAAAATGGGTTTGCAAGTATAGAAAGGGGGAAAAAAAAAAAGCATTTCTCTCTTTTACAAGCCTCATGAGAGTTCTCAAAAAGCTCCTGTTTCACATGGCACTTCAGTCATACCTGTATTTCAGATGTCACCATATAAATAAATTCAAGTAAGTGAGCTGAAAACTGCATTTGAGCTGTTCTAGATCCCTCTCATTATACCAATACAAAGCCTGTGGTGGTGTTATTTCATATTTCACATAAAAACTCCCAAGATGAGTAATTGCTTACTAGCAGGTCACTGTGGGATACTGAAAGCAGCATTCTGACACAGGCCTGAAGTACAAAGTGGTTGTCCCTGTTCAACCTGAAGATGCCAAAGCTGACATAATTTCCACATAAGGCAGATTTGAGTGGAGAGAAACAGATGGAAATGCCCTTGAGTTTCAGCAGATGAAGCTGATCTTTTGACAAAGTCCCATGAGAGAGGATCTGATTACATGTTAAGAAAAAAAGGAAGAAAGGGAGGGAGGGAGGGAGGGAGGGAGGAAGGAAGGAAGGAAGGAAGGAAGGAAGGAAGGAAGGAAGGAAGGAAAGGATTACTTATTTAAGCAGCTGCAAATCTAAAATATTTTGATGGCACTATCTAAAGTTATGTTTTGCCTCTACTTTCATTACTATTTGGGAGAAAGACATAAAAAATGTAAAAGATGCAAAAGATATAAAAGATCTGTTAAGTAAGCGCAAATAGAGTTTAAAAGCCACTAAGCAATTAGTATGCAAAATTAAAATGAAAGGCTCTGAATCCCTGCTACTGATGTATAGCCAGACTGTGACTGGGTCTGTCAGCATGAATTCCTGAATCTGAACAGAGTTGCAACACATGGTTTTATAGTTTCTCATGCCTCAGCAAAACCTGGTTTTGATCCATTACCAGAATGGTCTCTTGGGCCCCTTGGTGATGCGTACACGCCCTAAACGTACTCCTCAGAAAGCAAACATGTCCTTTTCAAAAGCCAGTCACAGATGGGAATGACTTTTTAATTCAACTCCATGTTTATAATATAAAAGCAACTGGTAAATATTTTTGCTGCTATTAACAAGCAGTAATGACTTTTGGATCCACCGCGCAGCAGATCCCAGTGCAATCCTCTGTACAGATTTCTGTGCTCACAAGGTCTCATTACCAAGTTTTCTTAGTGCCTTGTAACAATTTAATGCTCATCTTCACAGCACCCCAGAGGGAGCTTGTCTTCATGACAGTCTTTCTCAAACCTGAGGCAATTAATGAAAGTAGCTAAAGCAGTGCAAGAGCACAGCAAAGCCAAAGCTCTTGCCCACCACAGAGCACCTGACTCAGCTGAGCCCTCTGATGTGACCTGGACAAGCCGACAAGCCTGGCCTGCACAGAGCCCAAGTGCCAGACCTGACTTTGTTACTACTCGTCATTCTTGGCAATTTTAACCAGAGAAGATAGCACAAAGCTGTAGGTTTTTGAGAGGAGTCCCATTAAGAACAGCGCAGCAGCCCGCAGTGAGACTCTCGGCTCCTCTGCTCTCCGTGCTGTCCTGGCTGCGATGACAGCTTGGATCAAGGAGTACTGGGCTAACTGGGCATTACCTTTTCACAACCCAAACACTGCCTGCTGGGAGAGGGAGTTATTACAATGCAGCTGTGATTTTATAGTAGGCAATTAAAAAATGCCCTTAAACCTTGCCTGAGATAGCAAAGATGGAGCATCGTTTAACACACATTGAGGCCTCACCTTAAAGTGGGTCAGCCTCTGCACAGCTCCTTCCCACCCAAGCAAATTCCCACCTGCAAATCATCTCCCTGCCTCTTTTCAGTTCTTTCTCTTAATGCTACCAGTTACCAGCAATGACAAATTTACATAATGTAATTTAAAAAATGAAAGGGAAAACATTGTTTCCAAACACCTCGTGCACCGAAGTACCACCCATTTGGTGTCACCTGATGTAGGGATAGAAAGGCATAAACTACTGTTTAAAACATTAGTGTTGGTCACCACTTCTAGCAAGTACAAGGCAATTTATGCATTAGCATGTAAAAGAAAAGTAGATGGAAAAAAAAAAAAAGGACTGGAATATGGTCAGGGAATATGCTTTAAAAAAGTAACTGGGGTCTGTAAGAAGCTGGAATGGTAAATTCGAATTACAGAATGGAAGAGAAAAACAAATATTTAGCTAGGAAAGATGTCCACAAAATCAAAATCAAGCCTTTCTAATGTAACCAAAACTAATTTACGAATGAGAATCCAGAATGGTTTTCACATTTGTAAACAGTGCTGCAGCACCTCTCTTATCCCAAATGCTACAGTCAGGAACACAGTGTAACTGGGGAAGAGATACCATTCTGGACACTGTTGCTGCATAGAAACTAGCTCCAAATGGTGTTAAATCTCTGTTACACTAAACAGGAGCAGAATTTAAAAGGTCTTTGAAAAGTAAAACATAGCAGAAAAAGAAAAAAGTCTTATAGTGTACCTGGATATTAATCTATTTTAATACTTTACATAACTAAGAAATTACTTACAAAAAGTTAAACTCAATTTAGCTTCCTAGAGTGAACTATTTAATACATCCCAGACAGATAGTCTTAATTAGAATGAATGTCTTTGACAAGTCCTGGTCTAGTTATTGAGAAGATCAGTGAACTTCAAATTCTGTGGGAAAAAAAATAAATGCAAAAGTCTGTCTGTGAGATCAAGTGGGAAGGCAGGCACCAGTTTTGGAAACCACTGTTGAAGAGTAAAATTCTCAGGGCACAAGCAAGACAGAAAGGTAAGTGCTGTAAATTAATCTGAGCTGCTCTTCTCCACTATTAAATTCTCTGTTGAAAATCTCAACTTCACTAACACAAATATATAGCTGGCTTCAGAAATAAGCAAAGTTCTGGATCCAGGAAAGGAAGAGCCTTGAGTTTGTAGCTGTCGAAGCATTACATCCTGCAGCCACAGGTCCTTCAACTACTTGGTGTAAAAAGCAATGAAAGAGCTCAGGAGCTGTCAAGAAGGCAATTGCGTACTTAATATGGAAATTAACTGCAAGCGGAGGTAAAAAATGGATGATGAGGAAAGAAGCTGGAAAAACCCAAGGAATCCCTTAGACTGGGAATATGAATTCCAGGAGGTATCCTCAATTGCTGATGTTCCATCACTTTCATTACTTCAGAAGAACCCCTCCCTGTAAGTAAAACCCCTTGGCGGGCAGAAGGGATTGAGTGCAGGAAGGGAGCAGGGAACGCGGGGCTGTCCCTCCCCAGAGGCACTGAGGAGCCTGGGTCTCATGTGAGAGTAAAAGCTGCTTTTTGCAAGTGGACAGAGCCCAGGGAGAACGGTCCTGTTCTCATGGATCCATTTCCAAAGGGCCCAAAGGTGGGATCAGCCGACTCCGAGAGCGGCCGTGCTGAGGGACTGGCGGTGCCGCTGCCCGCACCGCCGCCACCAGGACACCAGTGCAGAGCAGTGTTTTAGCATTTATTGAACAAAATATGAACTACAGTGCCAGGCCTGAGTGGGAAAAAAAGAGAATGATCTACTTGTAACATTTAGCAGGAGCTTCAGGGGAATATTTTTATACACGATGGATACTACTAAACATAAACTAATTTACGGAGGTACTTGGAATCAGGTCAAGAACAACTCCTCAGCTACTGAGGATATGCTTACATTTATAATCCCTGTAGTGGAAGACCAAAATACAATTTTATAAACTCCTATTTTTAAAAGAAACCATTTAAAGAAATTAAATCAACATAGAAGTGACCTTTGACATGTTTAATTCAAAAATTGTGTTTGAAATTCATAGCTCCTGTCAAAACAAAAACTCTGTAGAGACTAATCACTGAAGTCTCTGTGCTACTACTGAGTTAAAAATCAAATGAAAAAATCCAACTTGCACCAATTTCTTCTTGCTGTGGGAGAAATTGCATCTCACTACCTTAAAATACGTTGGCTTTCAAAATTCTCAGTAATTTCATTTAACCCAAAGTTTTGCCCTGCACTTCACGGCAATGTCACTCACACAGATGATGAACTCTCTGAGACTCAGGGGTGATAAAAGATTCTGATAGGAATAAGAAAGGGGTTTTAAAAGATATTGGTGAAACTGCTGGAGACAAAATACAGGTTTGAATTTGGCTGCCAATTTAATGAGCTAATTACTGAAAGACTCCTCAGTACAACCAAAGGTGCTGGAACAAAAAGGTTTCTGTGCAGAGGGAAGTTCCAAGGCAGCCAACAGAAGTCTGGGCTGCTGGGGCTCCAGGGAACATCCCCAGACTCAGCACCCCCTTCCCTCTCTGCCCTGGACATGGGAGATGTCAACACACACAGCTTTCCCTCAGCTCTTCTTCATTGCTTTTACAGGATGTTATAGATACATATTACAATATTGGCTTTTTGCAAATATTAAAATGGATTTTATATGTGCGATGTTAAATAACTTTGTTATAAAGACATTGTTTGTATTTCTGCTCTTAATTAAACTTAGACATAGTAGTGAAATAGCTATGCTTTTGTTAAATGCCTGCTTGGATGGGATAACATCCAATGAACACAGGATGAGGACACCTGCTACAGATATGCCAACTATCAGCACTCACTGTCTGAAGACAGTGTGGACCCAGGCCCAAACTGGAAGTGATAAAGAGAAGGAGCCAAAACCACAGCCAAGAAACATGCAAGCTCTAAAAAGGTGAACCCAAGGAGGGGCCATGTAAAATAGTTCTTGGAATATGCAAACTAGTTTATGGATAGGCATAAGGGGTCTATGAATATGCAACAGGTTGATGTAAGGGAAAAGGCATTTAAGGGGTATCCCTGAAGATAACAGTGTGGTCCTGGCCGAGTGCCAAGATGCACCCAGCTGTAATAACCTTTGCTCTATGGTCCTTTTCTCCTATTGTCCTTTATTAAACTTTTAAATTTTCACAGGAGAGTGAACATGTTTTTCACACAGGAGAAGCTGTAACACAGAATGATTTCCTTGTGGCTGAGTTCATTGCAGCAGGACTTGTTCTAGATTTCAAACCAGTAAGCGCTTTGGATGGTAATAACACACCTGAATAATATTTTAACATGTGTGAATTAGATGAAGATATAAAAAGACTTTGGTGAGATTAAACAAAGGTTGTGAGAACATATCATATTTACAGAGAAAAAGTGTTTTTTGCCTTTTCCTGTTTCCTATTTTATTATTCACCACTGTCCATAAAGATGGCTTGAGCTACGCTTTCCAGGCATTCGGAATGCTGGGCAGTGCAAAGAAGTGCCCAGAGAAAAAAGGAAAATGTGAATCATAAAGATGAGAGAGAGCTTCAAAAAGTGGTGTTTTTTTTTTTTTTAAAGCTTCCACAACAACAAAATTGCAGAAAAGCTCTCAAATCAGCACAATGAGTGTGTCCAGCACCAAGATAAATTTGCTGAAAGAAAGTGATTCTGAACCATGAGTTAGAAATGCAGCACAATATAGTGTGGAACCACATCTCTAGGAATGAGGAGGGCAGAGCAGCGCTGCTCAGAGCATCCAGCATGCCACTGCCAAGCTCAGCTGTTGCTGAGAAATACCTGTTAGACTGCAAGAATCTGTTTAACCAAAATTTTGAAGAAGACCCGTTATCTTATGAAGTTGACACTGAATGGATTACCACACTAAGTTTTGAAATACATGTTCTGGAAGCAATTTAAAGCTCATTAGAAATAATTGTGTCTGGCTACTGGAAAATGTGGTAAAATTTAATCCACATCCAAATGCTACCTGAGCTGTGAGCACAGGAAATTGTTTTGTGCTACTGTGGCTAACCTCCTCGCTGACCCTTAGCAGTAACTGCTACAGCAGCTGAAAGCTGAAGCAAAATTAAAAACTTACATCAAAGTATATAATGACAGAATGTAGATAAATAAAAACAGCATATTGAAAATATTATTTTTATGTCAGCCTCTTCTAATGAAAGGGAAGAGGTTTACTAAAATGTAAAGAAACCACAAAACAAAAAATGGATGGTCCCAAGATGCATCGAAACATCATTCCTCTACCACTGGGAGTTAAAAAACACACGGTAAGGAGACCTGTACATACAGAATTAAAAGTGAAATATACTGAGGATGAAGAATGGTGAACTACACTATTCCAACTCCTCTCAATTCTCTCTGCTGTCTATTTTAAATCACTGTCGCTCCCTCAGACCGGCTCCAGCCGTAATGGACAAGACACAACAGCCCTTGCCAAGAAGCTGTGGAGCCCCAACAAGGATAATTGCCTGACTAAGTGCATCCTACGCCAGGCTTCCCATCTTCTGAGCAGATCACATTAGCAAAGGCATCTCAGAGCTGTCTGCAGCACAGCATCAGTGATAAATGAGCAGCAGGAGAGGACACACCAGCACTCCCCCAAGCGCACAACTCGGCACTCGCCGAGGTGCTCCTCTTCAAAACTACAGAAAAATTAATCTTTTGAATTTTACTCCCTGACAACTGAACATACATGCATATCTTAAAAACAGGCATTTGTGAGGGTTTTCTGCTTTGCACTCAAACATATGAACTCACTATATGCCAGTCTAGGGGAAAAAGCATCTCTACTCCAGTCTAATATCAAAGATTTCAGCATCCAGACTCACAAGCTTTTGTGTACGTTCACCCCCCCCAAACAGTTCTACCCTTTTTCCCCCCTTCTCTCCAGCCCAAGCACAGACCTTACAGCTCTTAGAGAAATGAAATGGAGGGATCATTCAGACACAAATAGACATCACAAACTTGGGTTAAACTGAACATAGATAGAAAAAAAGCAACACACTGGATGACCAGTGTTTGTTTCAGAGTCATTTCCACAGTTATTTCCTGCACACAACAGTACAGGGCCCCCCACAGAACAAAGCCACATATAAGTTTTAGCTGATTTGCATCACCTGAAGAAGGCCATATGTGTGAAGTATCTCTGAGTTATCCAAAACTGCCTTGATTGGTGTAGTTCAGGCTCAGGAAGAATGCACATGATGTCAGCAGTCACCACCATGGGTGAGAACAATCACCTGATGCACCTCACTTCAGTCACTAATTCCTTGTCAAGGTGTTGACTGGACAGAGGTGTATCTCAGATCCCATTTTTATGTACCTGTAGGTTTACACAGCACGAAAGCTCCCAGTTGACCTAGGACTTAACCAGAAATTTTTGTGTTTCATTTGGTGCAAATGAAATTCCTGAAAACAATACCTTTACATGCATTTTCTGTAATCATTGCATTTATTGGGTGGCTACCAGCCGGCTGTGCCCCGTGGGCTGCCTTGGCCAGGATAGCTCCGTGGTGCTCAGCACAGCACGTCCGAGTTCCAAGTAGCTCCCAGCTGCAGGCAACCTAAGCAAGCTCAAGTGATACCAGCTCTTAGTGATTATCAGCTCTTTGTCATTTCAGCTCCTTAGCTTGCTGGTGCCGCAGCAGCAGACGCAGGGAGAGAGAGGAGAAGCGCTGTGTGAGGTTCCAAAGAATTCTTTACTGGGGTCTTCCACAAAGGTTCTCAGTGACAGCTCTTCTAGTGAACTGGGCAGAAGTTTATATACCTTACAGGGGTTTTGGAAATTGTCCAATAGTAAGGGTCAGGGGAAAGTGACCTACAGGCTTACAGAGAGATAAGCAGGGTCCAAAGGCAGAAGAGAGGGGCTTCTAAGTCCAGTCATGCTGACTTGGCATTTCCTAGCTCAGGCTTCTGACCGCCAAGGAGCCATTGCAGGCCCTGGGCCTGCTACAATTGCACATGAAAGAGGAGGAAAAATTCTGTTCTAAAATTTAAATTTAACTTTCACTTACCAATGGAAGCACAATACAATGAAGCCATATTTTCATTTATTGCTTTATGTTCTGTTCTTCTCAGAAAAAGGAGCAGCCAGGCTGAGCTGCACTGTCTGCAGAGAGGGACCAAGTCTTTCCCTACAGAGCCAGAGACAGAAACTCTCAGTGTCAAGGGCATGGCAGGGAGGAGAGGGGAGAGGCCCCAGAGCTGGAAGCCAGGTGCTCAGACATGGGTTTACCAGGGCTCCAGGTGGTGGAAAATAGAATTTCCTAGGGATGAGAGGAGCCTGGGCAGAGTTTATGGCAATCCTCTCAGTCAGTGGCTTAATTGAGACAGAGACCAAAAGGAAGTGCCTTACCACAAAAAACAGTGTGAGGAAAGAAGGAGATGCTCGCTTCTGTGTGCCCCCTCTGCTTCATGTCATCACCTTGTGTTTCTCCCAGTTTAAAAAGGAAATTATTATCATATAAATTTCAGTCAAATCTATCTTGAGTTAAAATGTGTCTCTGATCAGCTTTGAGGAGCTCGCAAGCACATACAAGAGGTCTGGCTGACTTGGTAAGATAAATGAGCACATTCTGTCTGGTGTCATCTCCTGACATTTGCTGTGCATCTTCTATTTTTTTTCTAATACTTCAGTCATAAAATCATGCTGAGTGAGAGAATCTCAACTATTTTTGTGATTTTAAGTTACTTGGAAGAATGGTACAGAAGAAAACTTGAAAACTGAGTCCCAGGATTGGAAGGCATGTATGCGTTTATTCTTTTATCTGAACCACACAATTTTTCAGAATTGGAAAATTCAGGGTCTGGAAACATTGTTCAAGAACCCAAAGTGAATTTTATGATCATCATTTGGTTTACTTGTTTGTTTTTCCCCAGATGTCTGCCAAGATTACACAGGCCTAAAAGACAAATACACTTTAAAAGACCATAGAATATTATGGATTACAGTTTTCCTTAAAAATAAAAGTATTAAGATTTTCAGGAAGGTATTGGAAAATAATGCAGAATTCCTTTATATCGGTACTTTTATAGGAATTTGTAAGTTCAAAAGACTTTACTTCATTAATGAAGCACATTTCCAGAAGTTACATCTTTCTGTACACTGGAACAGAAATCTCAGAAACTACCATTGGTGACAAAAGCTAAAAATGCTAACAGCCATTATTCGGTGCTGATCAGTTGTAGTATCTTGAAATATTTACAGTGGGCAGGGAAACCTTCCCAGAGCAGTGTGAAATGGGGCTGAGTGGGGCTTCACTCCAGTGCCCAGAGCCCAGCAGGGTGATGGCCAGGCTGTGCTGTCCAGCTGTGCCAGCTGTGCCAGCTGCATCCTGTGAAATCCCTGCTCCCACATGGGCAGGGCTCGAGAGTGGGCTCTGCCCAGAATAAGTCCTGGCAGTCACTCACCCAACAGAAAACCTGAACAGTTCCTCTGAAGTCACACCTAAGTACTGCAGGGATCACTGATGGGACCCTGATGTTCACAGGCATGTGCTTTAAAGCAAAATAAACCCCCACAGACACCAGGGGAGGCTCTCTCCCACATCTCCATTTTTTCTTGCTTTTAGCTGATAGGTGATTTTAAATGTTTCTTCTGGAGGAGATTAAGTACAGTACTCCTCTTAAACCTGTGCTGAGTGAAATATCATCCTTTCCTAGGACAGCAGTTATGAAATACATAGAAGAGAACACAGGAGAAAGCTCCTGGGGGTAGAAGATAGCCCTGCCCATTGCAGGGGATGTACTCAGCAACCATTAGCAGGTCCCTCCAACCCAGCCCAGTCTGTGATTCTCTGCTCACCTCCCCTTTTCTGTGGCACACACCTCTGAGGAGATGCCACACAGTCCTAAGGATCTCTCCCATAATTTAGTAAAGAGGGTGATCAGACTTTGGACACAGCTCCCACAGGCCCCACAGCTCTACTGCTCAGTTTTTACTCCTAGATCTGCACTGGACTCAGATTCCCTTTTACACTGCACAATTAAATCCCAGCATGAGTCAGAAAATGCTTTCTGGTCCTTATGTGTAAAAGGTACCAATACCTTAGGGCTGGGAATTTTATCAACTGCACACACACCATAAAAGCTGCAATTGAAAGCAGAAGGTTTCCTTACAAAGGTTTTTGGGGATTTTTTAGGCATGAATTAGGAATGAAGCAGGTTGAAAACAACTTGTGTGGTTTACTCAGCAAGGTTTAGAAACTTGATGCCAACAACTGAGCTGAATGGATGCCCAATAACATGGTTATGTTTTTCCTAAGTGCAGAAAGGATGGTGAAAGCTGATGGAAATAAATTAAAATAAAAAATTAAAAAGGAAAATATGATTGCAGTGGGATCAGGTACCATAAGACAAGTAGGGCTGAATCATCGTCATGACTATAGTTTATATATTTTAGATCAGCTAAAGATTTGCCTTTTATCTTTCACACATTTTCAAAGCTTATTTTAATTTTGATTAATCATTTTAACAAATTTACTTAAGAACACAGCTGAAAAAATTTGGTCACTTACAATACAGTACATTTGCAAAAGAAACAAAAATTATTTTGCAAAAACTGAAAGTTACTTGTGTGCATTTTTATTTTTTTACAAATGAATGCCTTAGGCATTGCACAGATATTGTGTCCATGTCCGACAGATCAAATGCAACGTCACATTTGAAGTTTTTTATGAAGGCAGCCAAGTAACAATTTCCACACCCAAAAATCAGTCTGAATGCAGTAAAAGCAACTTCGATGGGCCAATTTTCTTTCTTTAAATGAAACAAGCCATTAATGGCTTTTCCAGTTTACACAAACTATGAATGAGGTTTCTCTACAAAAACTTGGTAATGTTCCTTTCTAAATATTGAGAAAGCAAAATCAACTGCAATGTCAGTTGGGGTGTACTACCAACTGCTAGTGCCAGAGACCTGTTGCAGTTGCAGGCATGAGTGGGAGTAGTAAAATGGAGCAACTTATTATAAACACTTTTAACAGTGCTCTAGGGTAGAGCTGTTATGGTCCTATTATGTTTCAGAAGTGCTGGAATATAATTTGAATCCATAAAATCATCCCACACCTCTCAATCAGCAGCCTGGATCAAACACCTCACGAGTGGGTGTATCTTTGTGGGTGTATCTCTGCTGGAACACATCTGCAGCTGCCAGAGCAGCCTTGGGGCAAAGGTGACGCGAGCAGCCCCGGTGCAGCAGGGAACCCGAGCCAGGCACCGACAGCTCCTGAGAGGCCTGAGCCCTGCACTGCCGAGGTGTCCTCAGCAGTCCTGCTGGGAATCCATCCCTGCTCAGCAAAAACCACCACAGCACTTTTACATCGCAAGCCAGGCAAAGGATTACATCACAGAGGAACCATTAATGAATACCTACCAATGGACAGATCACTTTACTGGCTTCTCTGAAGAGAAGAATTCTGCTTGGAGATGATCCATCAACACTTAAATGCTGTGATGTAAAAAATAACAGGAAAATATTCAGATCTTCATCAGAGCTGAACACAGTAATGGATTCGCTTCTAAAAGAAAGAAAGTAAGAAAGAATCACACACATTTCCTGATTACAGAGTACAATTAAATGATTAACTCAATTTTGTATATATATATATACAGGAAGGGTTTCACACTTCCAGATCATGCAGCCCCAGCTCTGCTGTGGTTTGGCTCTGGTTTGGGGTGGAGATGAAGCCCAGCCACAGCCCTGCCAACCAACGGCAGCACTGCGTGGACAGATGGACGGACAGACAGACAGACGAACAGACAGCCAGATGGATGGGCTGCTGCTGCCTGAGGCAGCTCCACGCTGCAGCCATCTGCCCCAGGCTCTGCAGCTGAGCTATAGAGGGGAAGAGGCTGACATGAGAAATGTACTTTAGACCTTGCTTCTCTCTCCTTTATGGAGTTCCTCACATTTTGAATCAAACAAGCGAGTTAAACACAGCATGTAGAGCTGTCCTGTAATAAACTGGGATTCAAATCTCACTTACCCAAGATACTCTCAAAGGTGACCCACATAATCTCATGCCTCTAAAAGCTCACTAATGGCAGCTACATTTTTACTGAGGTAGACTTCCAATACAGCTCACTCTCAGGAGAGGATGGTCAGTTCTCCAAAAGCAGCAGATGCCAGGTAAGCTACAGAACTGCTGTGTTACTAATTCTGCTAAGTCATCCCCATTCCTCAGCCTTCTGAACACCCCCATGGCACTGCAGGGAGAGGCTGCCATGCTGCACAGCCTCACTGTGGAACTTCACGGGATAGAAAGCAATCACCTTCTCAGATTTCATGGCAAGAGCTTAAATTGACAGCCAAACCCTCCAAGCAAAATGGAAGCCAGCAGCAAAGGCTGCTGATACATCCAGGATACATCTTAATTCAGAAACTTGAAGCATTGAGTCCATATTCATTGACCAGGAAAGACTGGAAACTACAGTCAAATTTTATAAAAGTCAGGGTCAACAGAAAGGCTTTGGCAATTTATTGCTTCTTTTATAAATCTAATAAGATGGAATAAATTGGTTTTAAGCAGAGTATTATTTTTAAGTGTTTCTAACCACAAGCTTCAAGGAATCTGGCTAAGGCATGAACTTAACCTGAGCAGTCAGTTCAAGCTCAAAGGAATTCAAGCTGCAAAAAACAATACTGAGGTTTAAGTCCCTGTAAGTGAGCAATAACTGCTATTACAAAGAGATTGCTGCCTCATGAGAAATGCATTCTCTTCTTGTGATTAGGAAACTTCAGTCTCTGCAGCAGTTTGGCTCTTTCAAGCTTGTACCTAATCCTGAACAGTTAAAACACACAACTAAAAAATTTAGTTCTTCAAAATCAGAATAATGTTAAAGAAGCCGTCTTACTGCTGTTCATGATTTTATTTGGTTAAGAAATATTATATGAATTTGGACAAATATGTAACACCGTTAGTCTGGTGAAAAGATTGTCCTGCTTGTCCCAGTAATCCACCATTGGAGCAGCACAGGATCAGCCAGCCCAGCATCCAGCTCAACTGCAACTTTTAAATGAGCACGAGATGAGCCCTGTCCCTGGCAGGTCACTTTTCTGTGAGCTCAGTGTCTGTGTCTGTACACACAGGTCATTTCTATAGGCAGCTTCCACAGACATCAGGTGTGATTGAGCTGACTGCAGCTCTGAGTAAACCTAACGATTTCATTCTTCCAACCCATTTTCTTATTGCAACCTCTTTCTTTTAGGGAGAACAGTAATCCTTAAACCCGAGCACCAGCTGGGAGGAACACGGGAAAGGACTGCTCTGGGTTCCCACCTAACTGTAAGAAACACTAAGTGAAAAGAACAAAAACATTTCCCTAAACTCACAAGTGAATTTTCATGGATGTATCTGATTGCAAACTAAGGACCTTAGACTGCATTCTGGTACTAGTATGGAAAAAAACAGATTAAACCCTCAACATCTTACCAGGCAGCCTGGAAGCAGACTAAAATACCTGAGGAGAATCAGCACGGTCAGGGAAAACCAGGTTTTGCCTGTCTACCTGTGGGTAGTCAGGGTTTGCCAAGGCCACACCTGCTCATTCAGACCTGACCACAGACAGAGCCCACACCTTCTGAATACAAAAGACAAATAAACTTTCCCAAGCTGTGGTACTGCAATCGTCATTGACAGCTTGACATATCAATATTTCAGGAAGAATAAATGACTTTCATATCCAGGGGGATGGTTTTCTTGGTTTGGTTTGTTTGTGTGTTGTTTTAGTTTTTTTTGTTCTTTGCTGGATACTTGGGAAGATGCTACACTTAACACCTGAAGCTGCTTAAAATATTTGGAAATATTTTAATGAAGTCTTTTGAGAGATCACCTAACACAACTTAAAAACAAATTTTACTATTATTATAAATATTTTCTCTTCATCCCTTGCCAGAGGAAAACTATAAATCTTGTCTCAGCTGAATGAACACCATTTATCATATTCATTTTCTTGTCAATACAATTATGAAAAGCCTTTGGCCTTTTTCCAAGGAGCCTGATTTGCTGGAGAAACTCAATTAGTATAAGCAAGCCTGCTACAGAGCAGCCCTGTTTGGCAGCACAGCACAGCCCTGGTGTACCTGCAGTGCTCCTCTGAACCAGGAGCCTGACAACTCTATCCTGGTGCTAAAATACAACAGTGCCCTGCCTTCCCTCTCTCTTCCTTGGACCAAAAGAACTTCAAAGAAATTATTTCTGCTCATTTTTGCCATCTACTGGACAAAGCTTAAATCCTAAACACTGTGATCAGGTGAGAGGTTACCCAGTGTCATGTGTTTTCTCACAGACAGGCCTTAGACCCAAAGTATTTCCTATAATCACTTGGAAAGTTTATCACGACATTCTTCTAACAATGATTTATAAGCTACTTTTTCTGCTAGTACTCAATACAGAATAAACATTATCTTAAGATATATTAAAAGCTTAATCTTTTATCTCTTGCTTCTTTGTGTTGTTTATTAATTGAGCAAATGTAAGTAAACAGACATTATTTTTTATAATATTCTGTGTTTTCCATTTTCAATATTGAAATACTGGGGCTTCAAACATAACAGAATAACAACTCTTTGTAAAACAGTTTTTCTTTGCTATTAAACTTATTTTCTGATGATATATTTGAAACTAAAAAAGAAACATGCTAATATCAAAGGATATTTAAACTTGATACAATGAAACTGGCACCTGACCCTCCCTTCTTTTCCCATTTACCTTTTTGTTTTAACTACAGCAAGAGTTGTGATCACAGCAGCTCATTGTGCTGTAATGCTTGGGATCAATACCTGGATGCACCTGGACTTGTCTGAATGAGGAGAAATCCACTGAACAGAAGAATGCACTTCTCCTTTACAGCTGAACGGGAGGAAGAAAACCATTTTGAACCTGTGCAAGGGTAAAGAAACTGGGGAGGCCTGAGCCTTGAATTCCACACAAAGCTACAAGTCCATGTATTTTTACTGAGAATACAGAATACTGAAATCCAAAAGTTGGATGCTGCTTTTATTTATTTGAAATGAACTTAATCCATGAAGTGGAAGGAATAAATTAATTTTTAAAAATCAAGAAAGGGTCCTGAGGATTTTATATCCTGGAGCCTTCCACAGCAAGCCATCTCCATGGGTGCATCCCTTTCTTTCCAGAGGAGCAGAGGTAGGATGCTGTTACTCCTCCCACAGCTGGAGGTTTGCAGTTCTGCACAGGAGCATGACACTCGTGGTGCACAAGGCAAAACAAAGTCAAAGCAATCTGGAACGGAAACAGCACTGATCTGCTTTTACACATGTTCCTGATTTTATGAAGTTTTAGGGTACCACAAGCACAAAGAGTACTAATGAAGTTAAATGTACCCAGTGGTGCCCACTAGAAAATGAGATGCTGATTCACAGTCTGGCCTCAGGAGTTGGGTGGTTTGTTGTTGTTTTTGTTGTGGTTTTTCTTCCCCCTCCAGTCTTCTAAAACTGAAAATAAGGGATGCCTTCCACTGATTTTAGGAGAAATAAAGATGACACTGCTTCTGTTTTGGATTTTCTTATTACGGAGCCTGCACAGACAAAATCCCTGCAGGCTTGTAAGGGTCTTAAACAGGGATTTTCTGAGTGGTCATCAGGATCCTACTCCCCAGCACCCAGGGACGGCGGGGGCTCAGATCTTCAGGGGCTCCTGTACAGCCTGGCAGTCCTGAAAGGATAATTTCCTGCTTGTGATTTGATATTGATGCATTTTCCTTTCTTAACCAAGAAGATTATTAGTGAAGAGTAGAGCTTCACGATTGGCTTAAAATATAAATATTTTTTAAAGCTTGGTTTCTTGCAGATCATGTAATTGTTCTTAAATGTTTTTTTTTTTGTCCATAAAACAAACACATAATTAATTTTCATAGTTTTGTGAGATCTAAATTATAAATCAAGTATTCTCATAATCTCTCACTACGTATTTCAGCAGTTTATGTCCAACATGACTGTGTGCCTGAGAAAGAGCTACAGCTACTGTATTTATAAAAATACAAAGTATTTCCCTGTAGGGTTAAGAAAATACCCAGGGGCAATATTGTATGCGCGAGTTTAAAAATGTACACAATATTTAAAACAAGCAGAGTTCATTATCATTGCTTTTTGACGAAAACTACAATGTAAAGGTTTTGATTTTGTTTGCGAAAGTCCATTTTCTCCTGGATCAAGACAACTGCAGGTGTTGTGATATTAATAGACCTGACATAAATAGAAAGTAGCTGACTAAATTAAAGACATGATTCATACCAGAGGAAGAAATCTCCCCAGATAGCACTTGCATGGTATTTTTTAAGCACTTTTGATGTTAAACCAAATGTAGGTACATTGTGTTTGAATGAAAGACACGGGTTTGGAGTTTTTTTCTTTCTATGACAACACGAGGGATGCACAAAGGGAAGGAGACACCCTGGATGTGCTCTAGGCTGGGGGTGTGACACGGGGCAGTGTGACACAGGGACAGTGTGACACGGGGACAGTGTGACACAGGACAGTGTGACACGGGGGCAGTGTGACACGGGGACAGTGTGACAGGGGGACAGTGTGACACGGGGGCAGTGTGACACAGGACAGTGTGACACGGGGACCGTGCCCAGCTGCGGCTCCAGCGCTGGTCCCGTCCCCGCGGGGCCGGGGGCTCCGTGCCAGCACCGCTGCCAGCGGGACGAGACTCCCTAATTGATTTTCACGTTAGCGCTGAGCAGATGGAGCAATAATCAGCCAATAATGGGCACATATCTGATTTTGATTCATTAGCTTAAATGTCTTGCTCAAATCTGCTTTTTTTTTTTTTTTTTTTCCTTCAGAAAAAACACAAAGATCCTCGGATAAGAAAAGATTTCCACAAGTTTTCTAGTGCTGACATAAGGAAAATGCTTAGGAAATGCTTTGGATTATTCAATATGCTCTCACAATGAATAATGCAAATTAAAACGTTATATATGAATACTATGTATTAACGTTTAAAAGTGCTTCCTGTATTAATATATTTAAAGGGATAATAACAATAAAATGTTAATTTAAGCTTGTAATATTTTGAATGGTGTAAGACTAACTGATACTCATAAGAAGCTCCAATTAAGGCTGCATTGAGACTCCCACTGTACTCTTATTTTAACATATCTTTTGTTGTTTTCTTGGGGAATTTTTAAGTAATTTTCCAAGTAAGTTTTCTTCAAAAAATGACTTTTCAGTTTAGCGGAAACGATGCAAATCTCTGCCTGTGTTAACATGAGTTCTGAGATGCATTTTTTCCTCTTTGATGACTGAAGTGTGGCTGCAGAATCCTGCCTGCTCCCATGCAGACCACACTGCATGCAGATAATTAGCCCCTACCACAGGGATGTTTTCAGGATAATTAATAGACATC